>NC_135785.1:191576044-192231669 GCF_051106095.1 Pogona vitticeps | reverse complement strand
TGTCTTATTATATGAGCACAGGGCCCATTGTGCTAATGCTTGTTTATTTTCAGAGTTAATACAACAGTAGTATATGATAATGGTTTTGCTGAGCAAGCAGTGACGCAAGCGGTTATACAATCTATTGCACAACCACTTTAGCAAAAGTATAGTCCAGTGCAATTGTGCTAAGTGAACATTACACATACAATGGTGCCTCACAAGATGATTGCCTCACCAGACGAAAAACTCGCTAGATGAATGGGTCTGGCGAGGTTTTTGGTCCCTCACAAGATGATTTTTCCTATGGTGGTTTTCTGCAAGACGAATGTTGCCATTCAGAGGCTAGCCAAGCACCATTTTTGAAGATCCCACCCCTTCCCCCTGCCTTCAGCAAACCTCTGAATGGAAAAAAGGAAAAAAACAAAGCCTTTTTACGTTCAGAGCCTTACCGAAGGCTGGGGGAAAGGGCGCAATCTTCAAAAATCGTACTGGACTAGCCTCTGCAAGCACCTATCGCCGTGTGGAGAGACCCCGCGAGTCCTCAGATGGTTCAGGGAAAGCCTCCGAAGGGCTCCGAAGCTGGCGCACATGGTTGTGGAGCACTGGTGGAGGTCCCCCGCAACCGCACGCACCAGCTTCAGAGCCCTTTGGATGCTTTCCCTGCACCATCCAATGAGTCACGGGGGTCCCTCCATGTGGTGACAGGCACTTGCAGAGGCTTGCCCAGTGCAGTTTTTGAAGATCACACCCTTTTCCCCCTGCCTTCAGTAAGGCTCCGAACGTAAAAAGGCTTTCTTTTTTTTTCTTTTTCCTTTTTAAGTTCCAAGGCTTGCCAAAGGCAGGAGGAAAGGGTGGGAATTTCAAAAATGGTGCTTGGCAAGCCTCTGCAAGCACCCATTGCCACATGGAGGGACCCCCGTGAGTCCTCGGATGGCACAAGGGAAGCCCTGGGGGACCCCTAAAGCTGGCGATCACAGGGAGGGGACCCCCCGCCAGCCCTCCAATAGTGCTTCCCCAGCTCCCTACCTGGTAAGTGACTTTTAAACAAAATTTCCCCCATAGGAACACATTAGTTAAATTTCAATGCATTCCTATGGGAAAACGCATTTCACAAGATGAATTTTTTGCAAGATGGCATTGACCGTGGAACGAATTAAATACGTCTTGCAAGGCACCACTGTATTTATAAGAATGCTTCCACAATTGACTCCAACTACAATCCAGAGAGATGGGAAAACGTTTCTTGAGTTATATCCCTCAAAAGCCATGACAAACTGGTGGTGTTTTTACTGCTTGATAACTGTAGCAGTTGTGTCTATCAAGCTGCTTCTTCTACCAAAATTAAAGAACTACCATAAAGGTAATCATTAAATAAACCTCAAATAGTGTGATTCAGAGTGATATACATCATGTAGTATTGCTGGCTGGATACCAACTCATGCATAGAAAGTGCATCAAAGACTGAACTTTGCTCATAATAATAAATTTTAAATTTCCCATGAGATACATTTAAGTTTTCTTTACATTCAGCCATGACTTTTACATGAGCTTCTTATTTCTGGAGAAAGATAGCAAATTTCATTCATCTATTTTATTGAACTTCCGATTCCATGAAAACATGTCTTCCCTTTAGTAAAGAAGCCCTCATCAGTATGATTTGATAGACCTTAGCCATACTAGTCATCGTATCTTTTAAAAGATTTCATTTCATAGTAAAATATGCATGTATTAACATGTTAGATGTGGACAAATAAGTATTACTGTATTTCCAGATTTTGCAGAAAGAGTTGCAAATTTATATTTACTATGTAGACTTAGTTACTATGGCTAAAATCTTACTTGGATTTTACACTGGTATAATGTAAGTAGTATATCTTTTGGAGGTAAATTGTTTCAAGTTAAGAAATCACAGTACATAGTAACTATTGCATCCTGAGATATGAATACAGTTACATGAATATAGAAAATGGTGTTTGTGCTGTACGTCATGCTGTAAGATTTCTAAAGGGAAGTATTTCTTTGCTATTAGTATTTAAATAACCAAAGGAATTACTGTAAGTTTCTAGTCTGTACAGAAAGCAAACATTACCTCTAACCCTCTTTGCATTTGGACATGAATTGCTGTTCTATACAAACATAAATTGTTTATGCTGAACACAGGAATATATTTTGATAGATGCATTTCTTGCATATTTGATTGTTCCTGTGCTTTCCTTTCTCATTTTCTTTTTGATGCTCAGAGTTGCTGTTTTTCATCTCATCAGTTCCTCATTTTCTATGACAGATCATTTTATGAGTTCATAAATCAGAGAACTGCTGCTTCAAAGCCTCAGCAATATCATCTTGAGAGTTTCACCGCTAGGCGACATCAAGCCCTTTGGTTTTGACAGTTACAATTACACATATATGTAGCTGATTAATTAGAACAGCCACCAGTTTTTGCATTATGGTTAGACAGGTACAGTTTGCAGAGAGTTGGGAGAGAGAGAAAAATAGAGGCACACCAAGAAAAAGGAAAACTCCACTTTAGGAAAACAACTATGGCATGACATTCTGGCCATCAGTACCAGCCAAGGGACTCACTGCAACTCTTGCATTTGCAGTCTGGTGAAACTAGCACAGATAGCAGGCAGAATGTTCACCTGGTACAACTCAGCTTCCCACTCATTCCCTTTGCAAGAAGTAAGATCCATAGGGTCCCTTCCAGCTCTGCAGTTTTAACTGCTGCTGCTGCTGCTGCTACTACTACTACTACTACTACAGGTCATTCAGTTTTCTGTCTTGCCAATCTCTAGCTCCATTAAACAGTCCTGCTGAGTGTATTCGCGAAGGCTTTCACGGCCGGGATCTAATGGTTGTGGTGGGTTTTTCAGGCTCTTTGGCTGTGTTCTGAAGATTGTTCTTCGTTTTGCCAGTCTCTGGGGCCGGCATCTTCAGAGTGCTGTCCTCTGAAGATGCTGGCCACAGAGACTGGCGAAATGTTAGGAAGAACAACCTTCAGAACACAGCCAAAGAGCCCAAAAAACCCACAACAACCAGTCCCGCCGAATGTCTTCCTGTACCCATGTTAGTGTTGTTCCTTTTCTACACCTTGGCTTCTCCTTCTACCAAAGAAACAAGCTAATAGTCAGTAGTAGTTCTTTCTTCCTGCAGTGATTCCTAGCTGCCAAACATATTTGGTCAGATATTCCATCCTTTCTGAAGCATTTTCTGTTTAGTATGGCATTTAGAGTCTAGCTTCACTCTATTAAATACCATTCTAAACAGATATGCCCCACAAAGCTATTTTCAGCTGCTTAGATTATTGTATCTCTATGCTGTCTCTGTGTTCTCTTAGGAAGTGTGAACCTTCCCAAGTGAGACGTAAAGAGAGATTTAGAGGTAGAGGCCTGTTTCCATTTGCTATTTCCCAGCTAGATATGCCTGGTTACCTGAATGATTCTCAGGTGCATTATTCAAAAATACCAGGCAGAGTCAATTCAAATTATGAAAACATTGACTGGTATTATATAACTGATACAAGTTTTAACACCAAACCTGTTAAATCTGTTAAATATTGGTGCAATATGTATTTGTTCCTAATATTGCTGTTTTTTATAGCTCTGATGGTGTTATGAGATCTGCAACTGTTCATAATGCTGTGTGAAATTTCTTGATATTGTTCCCAAGGCCCCAATGACTATGGGGACTAAGATGTGTTTCATCCACAAGCAAGATGTTTCGATTACCAGATCTCTGTACTTTGTAGTTTTTCCAATTCTTTATTTTCAGTTCAGGAATTGCAGTGTCAATGATCCAGATTCCAGACATCTCTTCGTTCTATTATGACTATGACTTGTGTGTTATGTTCAGTGTCTCTACCTAGCATTCCCATGTTTTTTGGAGGCAGGCAAGTTACCGTATTTTTCACTCGATAAGACACACCTGACCATAAGACGCACCTAATTTTTAGAGGAGGAAAACAGGAAAAAATATTCTGAACCAAATAATGTAATAAAATATTTAATAAACTGTAAAAATTAGGAATGATTACCACTGTCATTAACAATGGAGAGACTTAAAGGTTTGAGTACTCTAGTTTTCTGGAAGCTATCTGGCTCATCGCCCGTGCGGAAAGGAAACTTGCCTGGACACCCTCTCAGTTGTCTTCTGCTCTGCTCTGCTTTCCTGGCAGGCAGCAGCTGCTGCTTGGCCCCCACACAGCCTGAGGGCTTCAACAGCAGACCCACTTCAGGAAGGGGTGGGCTGAGATGGGGAAGACCCCACATCACTGGGGCAAAGGAGGCAGAGAGGCTCCCCTAATGCTCCAGCTGCCGCCGCTGCCACCTCTCCTCCACCACCACCACCTCCAAGGAGCCAAATGCCAGCATCTGCTGCAAGAAACCTCATCGGCTGTTCCTCGCTGCAGGTGACACCAGCACTGGCCGAGGCTCAGGAGGCTCCCCAGGGTGGCATCCCCTGCTGCCACCATGGCCTGCTCACTTTCCCCCGAGACAGCCCACAGCAGCAAGTGTGGTACCAGGAGCGAGACCCGCGCATGACTCCCGGCTCCTGCGCCCCACACACGGCACCCCCCAGGCTGCCCAGGGAAGCGGGCTGCCTCCTCCTGCTCCTGTTCCTCCTCCTCCTTCCGCGGCTGCAGCCACCATCTTTAAACACTAAGAGGAGTCTTTAGGGGGCCGAGCCACCACAATAACAAGCCCTGAGCGCGAGGCAGCATGGGAGTTGGAGTCTCTCTGTGGTCGCCTTTGCATTGAGAGGAGTAAAATGGTAGGCGGAAAAGAGACTGCAATTCCCATGGGGCCATACGGCCCGGAAATGACTCACTGCCAACTCTGTGCACTGTGGGAAGATGAGTCCTCTTTGGGGCAAGGCTCCCATGATCCAAAGCAGCAGCCCCCAACTTTTTTAGGACCGTGGACTGGCTGAACCTCTGAGGAAGGCAGGATCCCCCCTGCACTTGCGTGGGAGCTCACGCGTGCATGTGAGAAGGGGTGGGGGAGTGCTCACATCAGCAGCTGTGTTTTACAGTATTCACTCCATAAGATGCACACACTTCCCCCACTTTTTTGGGGGGGGGAGTGCATCTTATGGAGCGAAAAATACAGTATATTTTTGCATAATAATTAGTGCACTGATTTTGCCACTCTTATCATATCTAGTTTTGCAATCTGTGCAATCTTTGGACACTGACAGATGAGGTGTGACACAGTTTCATCTTTTACTTGGCAGAGTCAACATATGCTCTTAATAATAATAATAATAATAATAATTTATTGTCATTGTAAGTATATACACATACAACGAAATTCCTTGCCTCTTATGATGATTATTATTTAAAAATACCAGACACAGTCAATCAAAATTATAAAAAATTGACTGGTATTATGTAACAGATACAAGTTTTAACCAAAACCCTAAGTATCTGTTAAATATTGGGGGATTATCATCATCATCACCACCACCACCACCACCACCATCATTGCTATAGCATGAATTCATTCTTTATTCACCTTTTATAAAGAAGCAAATTTGTCTATGTACTGGTTGCCTGTTTCTGGTATGTAGCATGAGAAGCTGCCTTATATGGGCTTTGACCAAGGCCAACATTGCCATCTATGCAGCTTTCCATGGTTTCAGACAGGATTATTTCCTAATGCTGACATTCTTGGTGAACTCCCATTCAAATACACTCCCATTCAGATACTAATTCAGCTCAACCCTGCAAAGTTTCTGAAATCTGACAAGATCAGGTGTGCTCAGGGTAGTACGAAGGTACCAAGTGCTAGGAATATGCATGGTGAAAACTTTCATTTTTGTATCATTTTGAGTTCTTTGAGGCAGCCTCTTTCATTTTCATATATTTCATGCACTGGTCCTTTTGTTTAACATGAAAAGAACTAACCCTTTCAGTTTCTATTATTTCATTTTCCCCCTTTTGTGTTCTTGCCGAATTAAAAGAACAAAAAGCAGAAGCCACTCCACTTCTAACGCCTTCTCTCTTGGCTCCTAAATATTTTTTTAATGTGCACAACCCAAATGGTTATACCAGCTCCCCAAATTGGCAAAGAAATTTTTTGATCTCTGGATTCCCCCAGACCCCCACCATCCGCAAAATGCCACACTTCCTTGCTTTAGTGTTTAGCCTCCTGAAGACATCAAAGGTGCTCTTTGTTGGTGGATGAAGCTCTCAGAAGTCTTTCTAATATTGGCACTCTGGCTCCAGCTACAGTTGTTGACACTCTTCTCACCCAGGGAAGCGCAAGAAGACCTGAATGAGGCAGGACCCCCTGGACTGTTTTCCTGCACACTTCAGTCCAATCCGCTTCCCTCTCTTTTTCTTTTGTGCCACAAAACTAGCCCAAGTCCTTTTCTCCCACAAAAGATAGACATAGAGACAAGCATTACCCAAGGCCTGCATACCTATTATAAAGCCATTGCTGCATGGACTGCCAAGTCTCATGGCACCAAGACAGCCAGGGAGTCTGTCTGCTTGCCAGCCTGCCTGGAACTTTTGCTAGAATGGCTGCCGTGATCACTATAACAAATACTGAAAGGAGCTAAGCCTGGCCCAGCATCCTTGCCACCACCTCCTTTCCTGTTCGATCACAAGTTGTTAAGGTCAAGATGTGCAAATTTCAACTTGTGGACCACTCTGTTTCTCAAGAGAAATGCTGCTGCCAGTCACTTTGGGGGGGAGATCTTCCCACTGGGTTTCATTCAATCCAAACCCTTTACATCTTCAAAATTCCCACTGCCCTGTGGACATTCTGATTGGCTGCTGACAGCAGCCCTCACAACACTATTGCCTGAAGAATTTCCCAGATGATTAGAGAGACAAGTTTAATGGAAGAGGGATACACTGAGGGAGGGAGGGAGGAAGGGAGGAAGTTAGTTAGTTAGCTAGTTAGCTAGTTAGCTAGTTAGCTAGTTAGTTAGTTTTGTATACTTTCATTCAATGTAATAAATCCTTTGTATTAAATGGCTTTCTTTCAGGAATTGACAAGAACCCAAAAGCAAATTTAAGAGCCTCTGTCCTGTTTTCTACCTTAAGCGATGTCCCATCCCTACCAACTACACCCGCTTTCACATCATATTACTGTTAAACTTTGTTTCCTCACATCTTTATACTGTATTAAGTTATGACGCTTTAAAAATCCATTAAAAACACATTTGAATACATAGTTTGCATGGTTCTCTGAAATATAAATTTTTAAAATACACATTTCAAAATATAGTTTGGGCTGAGAACTGAAATGGAATATTTATCAAGTGCAACAGCTGGCAAATAACTGCATTTCATCTTATACATTATTCCAATAGATGCAGAAAAGGTCATGCTGTACTGGAATTCTTTAAGCATTGCTATTTTAAATATACATTACAAGTTATTTGTCATTAGAGGAGGGAATTCCTTAAATGATAAGGAATCAGAGTGGGAGCTTTTTAAATCTTCCAAATTTGCTGGTAGATAGCTTTGTTTTATGATTGGTCATCCATAGGTAAACACAGGCTTGCTTTGCAGTTACAATTATCGGAAACAAACATCTCCCAGAATCATTCCTCTGGAAAAAGAGATATGATTTCATCTTCTAGTGGAATGCTGTCTGTATAGTATTTTGACTTGGAGATACTAGTTCAGTAATTGTTGGTAACATCATATGCAGTGGTGATGTTCTTCCGTGCTTTGTCTGACCTGTTTGCTCTCTGTTGCTTCCCTTATCTTTTCTTCCTCTAGAGTAGGATGCATGCAATTGAGACTGAGTGTATACCACACATTTATATTTCATTCTCCATGAATGACAAAATACTGCAGTTATGTACTGTATTCCCATCAAACATAGCACATTTTCCCATTTCCTGCTTTGCTGGGTTACCAACCCTTCACCCTCAGATATATTGTAAGATTCAGGGATGGAAACTAGGCCCAATTCTGAGCATTTTGTTGTTACATAGCTCTGTAGGGAAAGAGTTCCATGAGATGCGTAGGAAAGAGAAGGGAAAAAAAGCCATAATTTCACCCATTGCCTTCCTGAGGGGCCTAAACAGCACTATAATACTACTATTCCAAACTAACTGGAATTCCAAACAAGAGCACTTTTAAGTGGGTGAGGATGGAGTGCAGCATTTTATTGCAGGACTCACTTTCACTGCCAGCAAAGCACAAATAGTTAACATGTCTTCTACTCAAAGCTATTTTGTATCTTGGCCTGTATTCAGCCATGTGAATATCGCAATACAATTTTTTTTACCAGCTGTTGCATATTTCAGGGATTGCTGTGGCATTTTTATCAAGCCAGCCTAATACTGATAAGTCAAATCAACCCTGCAGCTAAAATATTCTTTGCTAGTTAAAGTAACAAATTTCAGAACATCTTAGCCATAACAAGGGCAAGATGAGTAAGCCTGCAAAGTTGTGGAGCACAGGAAAAAAACAAACCAAAATTTGCATCTACTGTCTAAAACAAACCAGGCCATTAGGGAAAACGTATATTTCATAGGCATTACCCTGGGTAAGTTTAGAGGCGAGTGGTTATCGCTTATATTGTCACTTTATGCACATGGAAATCAATAGGGCTGCAAAATATTTAAATTCACATCCAGTCCAAACTTGTGCATTTCAAATTTTGTGCACCGTTGTGTTTGTTTCTGGTTCCACACTGCCTGATCACCACTGTTCCCATTCTTCCCAGATGGGAAGAACAATGGGAAGTACAATTTTATATTCTTGCCTCAGGACCAAAATCAGCTAATTATAGCTCTGTCATTTTATAAAATTTACCTTTGTCTGCTCAGCTTCCAATTAATGCTTGCCTGTTAGGTAGTGAATTGCATTACTTACCAGTGAGATAAATTAAGCAATACATATATCTGTTTCACTATACATAAAAAAGATCTATATTTTCATTCCGTTATATTTTTCTTCCTCTGCAGCTAACCTACCTAGTGTTTATGGTAACTTAGAGAGTTCATATAAAATTCTCAAGTGCTGCCTAGATCAAATCTTATCTCTACTGCATAATTTACAAATAATCCCATTTTCCTGAGGCTGATACACTGCAGAGGTTTGCATCAATTTGGAGGCCTGAGGAAAGAATCATGTAAACAGAGCGGACTTCTGCCGCATTCTGTTTTGACATAAATAAATTGCAAGGCTCAACCATAAAACGGTTTAAATTAGAGTAGACAAAAGTGTCCTTGCACCATTGCAGAGTACATTTCCCTTCTCACTAAGTAGTTATAGAGAGTTCTCACACCAGGATTTAGATGCAAGGGCTACCAGATCACTGTGTCATGCTTCCAGATAGAGGTTATGCATATTAAACAGGGCCTGTATGATTGCCCTATGCACACATTCATGTAACTATTTAATCAGCAGAAAGATTGGTGAACTTTCTTTGTTACCCTCTTATGCTTTCTATGCAATAGGCAGGACCACCCCAATGCTGAAATTAGTTCATCAATTTGTTTGTTCTGATGCAGTGCACACAGACAGACAGACCAATTTAGACTTAATAAAAACCTAATTATAGTGTATTGAGGGGTATTTTGTGCAGGGACTGCACAGTACTGGAGAGGACTATATTAGCTTTTCGCTTCTCAGCACTGAAACCTTCACAGTGCACCCTATGCTGCAGTTCATCTTAATTGGAGAAAGAAAGGAGCAGTTTTGGAGGGGGTTGATTCTTTGCATCCCAATAGGATCTCCTTGATACCTTCTGAAATTAAGCTTTTAAAAAGTCTCCATTGGCATCTCAGTCATTGAGATGTGAGGAAGCAGAGGAATTTATTATGTCCAGTTGGATTGGATTAGAAAAGATAAGTGATTGGAATGGATCAATGAACAGTAATGGGTGAAAATAGATTTTTTGCAGGATCTCTTTGTCTCTGTACTAGTTAGAAATTTTCAAGGTTAGAAGGAGAGGTAGGGTTTCTGTGAGAAACTGGCAAGCTGAATGGAAACGCCACCTAGGAGCCAGATGTTCTTCAGTGGTCCATAAGCACCTTCATTTATAGAATCATGGCTTAGGTATGTAAAACAAGAAACAGAAGCTTTCCTTGTGCTGGGAAATAGTTGCTGGGAGGAGGAGATATCCAGTCCCTTGATGTGCTGAGGAGGTAATCATTTATCCACTAAGAGACTGTAGGATGGTGGAGGCAATGGCCAAGTAGTCTTATGGTGATTATAGAAGCAGAATGGCACAGTGTCAATCTAATATGTCACTGCTTCAATGAGGCCAAGTCACATTTTGTAGGTCTGACTAGGGATTGTGCTTGTGGTCATTTATTATTGATTTACTTAAAATATTTAAAAACTCTTCTTCATCTTTGCAGACACCAAGGCATGTAAAGTTCATGACCAAAGACCGATAGTACTTGCTGAGAGCTTCCTTTTTTAATGGAAAACTATGCAAAACTAAGCCTATATTATTAGGTCATGAAACCTTCCAGCATAAGCTAAAATGTGGGGAGCCACATTTAGGTGTCTGTCTGTCAGGTGAGACTCCCAGAATGGAGAATTCTGAAATTTGTAGAAAAATTTCAAGAAAAAGAAAACCACCTTTTATTAGGCAAACACTTCCAGGAATCAGGACCAAAACTGGTCCTGAGCAAAATAAGGTTGAAAGTGATTTCTTGCAAAATCTATACTTCAATACTTGGAAATTATTTGGTGACCTTGCAGATATCACTGTGTTTTTTACAATATGAAATGTGTTGCCCAGTTTACATTTCTTTCCCCAACAAATTGCTACACTAATAGTCTAGATAGCTTATTTAACCACTCACTCTCCATAAAATATGACGTGTGATACACAACAGTGACACATCTCCATTGCCAGAAAACTGTCCCCTTCAAAAAAATCATCTTCTGGGGTAAAAAGTGGGAATGTGCAATGATTGTGGCCCACAGTTATGAATAAGGGATCTGTAATTATGTCCCCTAAATAAGCATTGATCCACCCTAAATGACACTTCCTCACAACCAAAGGAATGTCTCCTACAGCGTGTCATAGTTAAGCCTGGTTCATAGATTTAATTTTGCACAAAGCATTGTCAACAACAGCAGTTTCACAAAAGATTCCACTATTTCACATGTAAAATATTTACTTTGTTGGACCTATATGGTCTTATTTGTTTCCAAGTTAGAGGTCATAATAATTATCTCCTCCTCAAATAGATGTTCATGGCCTTTCGAATTCATGTTCCGTTTACAGCAGTTGAGTTTACAAATATAGTGCACATAAGCCATTTTTTTCATATACACATTTCGGCAGCTCTCAGTTCTGTCTGCATTTTCAGACTGAATGGATCAAGTATGGTAAAGTCAGTCACAGGGGACTATTAAAGACACCGTCTGATGGTTAATGAGCAAACATACAGACCCAGGATTCCTGGCTAAGCTTTCTAAAAGTGGATCAAAGTCAATTTTGTTATTGGTGAAAGATCCTTTGCTTCCATTAAACAGAAGACGTTAGAAAGTGATATGCTGATCAAGAAATCTCATAACTACAACAAACTGGAAAATTTCATCACTATACCATGCCCTCCACGAAAGAAAGGGAAGCCCATATATATATAAAATTTGGGTGCATTATTATGAAGGTAAAAGCAAGTGATGTTCAGATAGCAGATATCCTCTCTCGTCCCTTGGGTCTAATGTCCAGTGTCATGGGTCTTGTCAATACTGGAAGGATTACCATATATACTCGAGTATAAGCCTAGTTTTTCAGCACAATTTGTTTTGCTGAAAAAGCACCTCCGTTAGCTTATATTCAAGTCAGTGTCAAAATTACATGTTCTCCTCTGCAGTGCGGGAGTTCTCAGGACTCCCCCGCTCATCTACTGGCACCTGGAGCCTCTGTGGGTGGTTCGATGACCCAGGTTAAGTACACTGCATTTTTCAGTCTCTGCAGGCAGACACCGTGCTAGGAGGATAATAGCATTCTATGTCCGAATGAAGGAGCTGTAGATGAAAACTTTTTCCCACCAGTGTGTCAGTACATATTTCAAAGACCACTCTGAACAGTGGTCACAGTGAGGGCATCTTTGTTTACGAGCCCAGGGAAGCCCATTCACCTCCATTCTTCCCTGTCAGTTATGTCTCGTAAAGATCTTTACGGGAGTGTCCACTTCCAGGACACTCCCATCCTCCTCCTATTTTTATTTTTGAAATTTACCAGTAGCTGTTGCATTTTCCATCCTGGGCTTATACTTGAGTGAATAGGTTTTCCCAGTTTTTTTGTGGCACAATTGGGTCACTTGGCTTATATTCAGGTCAGCTTATACTCAAGTATATATAGTTGTCAAAAGGTTCTTGCGAAGTCTTAGGCAGTCCCGAAAGTGGCGCGGAAATTGAAACAGACGACTTGTTCAAACCATTAACAGATTTATTCGTTCTTAACAGAAGAGTATCAATAACAACTTCTGTGGGATAAACTTGTTCCCAATCATTTGATTGTCCTCCAAATTGCATAACACTATTATAACCAATGTCCTTTCTTAATAATGGGGAGCTGGGCCAAATCGTTCCTTGTCCGTAGACTTCCTCAATGGGGCGCTCCTCACTGTGCGGATGGTGCCACAACATGGGTGGCGAACCCAATCCCCCTCCGGAGGTGGTTTATTGAAGGAGGGATTTGGGCAAACCACCTTCTTCGAGGGACCTTGCCCCCTCAGGAAGACCACCACTGTCCATTCTGAAGTCTCTTTTATGGTTACTCCCTCTCTCTTCGGTACTGGGTCTGGCAACAAGCCTCCCACTTTCATATTAGGAAAGTCTTTTAGTAGTTCGCTTACATGATCATGTTTCTTCTCCTCTCTCTCCTGTTTACTTGTCGATATCCCAAAAATCCCGCACGCCTGTTCCCACTTTTATATCCTCTTCCCACATGTCAATTATTTGCTCCTCCTCCTTTCCCTTCCCCTCTTCTGTAAGACAAACCTCTATTTTAACCCTTTCTTCACCATCCCTCAGCTTTAACACATCCCGCTTCCTTTCCTTGACCATCACATCCTTGTTGTTTGGAGGAGACAGCACACTCTCGTCCACCTTCCCTTCATAATGCTAATTAAAAAGACAAGCTAGCTACTCTAGCTAACATGCTGAAGACAAATTCTACAGTAGAAGGCAATAAATCAGGTAGTTGATGGACATGTTCTAGTGCAGAAGACAAAAGGTGGAAGATCAGCTTTTGCATTTTTACCTTAAATTACTAACTGTACAAGCCTGCATATACATAAGAAGAGACCTTACTGGATTACTAGTTGAGATCCTTGGTAACGGCTGTTGAACTTTAGTATGGGTTCTTCATCTTTGCAACCTTCTGGGCCAGTTAGTCTGTGGAGTGCGATGGATTTGGAACTAGTTAAATTATATTCCAGGACTGTGCTCTTCCTCAGATGAAGATTTCAACTTATATTCCTTCACTGTAGTAAAACTACCGTACCTGTTGCATTTGTACTAGTCTCTGAATTTGTCCTTTCTCCATTTCTGTCTCACTCAAGAATAGTGCTAGTTTGTTCATTCTCATTCTGTGCATGTTCTTCCAAATATGCACAGATCTAGGGGGAAAATACTCTGCAAAGGTACTATGCATTCAAAAATCATTTGAAATGATTTTGCTTTGATTTCTTCTTGTGAAGGAAATATTCTGAAGCATTTCTCTGCTAAATCTTTTTTGTTCATATTCAAATTATACTAGTTCAATCATTTCGTCATCCTGGGGGAAATAACACCAGATGGCGCCTCAGGAATATGGTTATACCTCCTTGATAAGGATAAATATGTAACTTGCCATATTAATTAAGCTTTATAATGAAAACAGTAAAAATTAAACATGCATATGCATGTGCGCACACATATTACTCTCTTTACTAACCTGCTCATAGAAATATTACAGATTCTCAAGTGTATTTTCCAGCATTTGACTGAGTACTTACTAAAAAGATTTCATATAGTCGTTTCTATTTATTTTGCTAGCCTTTTCTTTCTTTACCATTTGGCTCTGTATATTCATTTTTTGCTCTTTTTGTCTCAGAGAGTTTTCTGGGTATCGGCGGGTAAAGGAAAGTTGACAACAAGTTTCCAGATGTTATCTGAAGTGAAAATGACACTGACTCTGTGCCCCATATACGAAACACTCTTTTCCTAACCCAGAGATTTAGCTTGTCATAAATAGACAAGTAATCTAAGAGAGTAAACTGTTTTGTAGAGTTTTATCTTTATAATCCAGCAGTGATAGGTAAGTTTTGAATGCTTCCACATTCATTTGGAAATAATTGAAGTTCTTTTTTAAAAAAAATGGAAGAACTCAGGAAATTTAAGAACTGCAAAAACAATACTCTCATACACATTGACTGAAATCCAGCAGTAAGTAACAACTAGAGTAGGCCCATCAAATCAGTGGAATTTATGGAGCAGTTTATTCACTTCCTCTCCAGTGATTTAATGGGCCTACCTTAGTTGTGACAGATCAACAGACCAAACATTTCTTTGTTAAATTGATGAGCAGGAGTCATCTGCAAGGAATATCCACCATCACGAAGGTTAATCCAGCACCTTCTTTGATCAACTCAGTATAAAGTGAATGCTCCTACTACTGTTTCTTTCATTTACTGACAGAAATGCATGGACACCATGCCCTCACCCAGCTGTCTTGTCCTGTTGTGACCTCATTTTTCAGAATGAATTGCAAGGCCATAGTTTTTTCTACTGCTGCTATCATAACAGACTAGAATTTATTGCCAATAAAGTTCACCCCTTTTTATCCATTACCCTATTCAACGCTGCTACCTGTTAGACTACTAATTGAAAATATATGTCTTTTCTTGTTAACAAAGATCTAAATTGGGCTCCTTTAATTGGGGTAAAAGAGCAAGGCGTGTCAGGATTGCAATCCACCTGAAGTTTTCATGGGCATGTCATTGACTTTGATTTTAAAATATTCTTTCTGGAAAAGCTGGATATCGCACTCAGCATCAACACATTTGATTCCAGTAGTGTCAGGCTTCCAGAAAGAAGGGGGAAATAACCTACATTAGTTCAAAGTCTCAATGACTTCAACTAAATCATGTTTTCAAATATATCATTTAATATTCATTACACTTTGGCAGTCCTTATTGTGCAACTTGCAGTACTTTACAGGAGGTTGGGGAAATGCACATGAAACCATGCAGACACGAGATTTGGCTCTTGCATTTTTATTTCATTCTCCAACCCATTTGCCAAATGATCGTTTCATTGACTAGACAGCAATTTGATGTGTTACCTCAATTGCTAGCACAGCTGCCAAATCTGAGTCCTCAAAACCAAAGCTAAAATTCAATTGCATTTTGTGACACGGCAACAGACTAACAGAGACGAACAATCTCTGCATATATTTGTAAAAGGTACATAATTTACAAAAAGGACACATACAAGATTCAAGCAATGAAAAGTGGATAAAATGAATGTGTGTGATAGAAATGGCATATAATGTACACTGTGGTTATTTTGTTTCCTTTCTGCTTTCTAGTGAAATATATGCTAAACAGCTCACTTTATGAAATGCAAAAAAATAAAAAAAACAAAAAAACCATTTCTATTCACATTTAGAAATGTACAGCTGATGGAACTAATAAATATCCTCAAAAACATTAAGTAATACAGAGGAATAGATAATTCCTTATACTGTTTGCCTTTACAGTAAGTTATTACTTTTGCATATATTTATGTGCTACATGACTTATTTCATGTTTGTTCAATTTACTAATAAGCTGGTAAATATGAATTTAAAGCTCAGTCTAGCTTGTAAAAATTGAGCTACATTAATTCTGCTTCATGAACCATTGTTAGAAATTACATGCAATATTAGTGTAAAAATGAATAAGAGGTAACAAATGAAAAATATTCAGTATAATTAAACTGAAAAAAGGAATATTAATTTTCACTCAAATAAATTCACTATTTGCCATTTCCAGTATTAATCTTCCTTAGAGTAGAGTCACTGAGACTTCTTAATCACAACTATTTTGCATTTTCTACTCTAAAGGGTATGGAAATAATACAGTATTTGATCTCCCTGTTATGCATAGGGACTGTGTTAACACAATCATTGGTTAAATCTAGTGCGTTATCTACACCAGTCAACTAAAATCAATGGAATGTAAGTTAGTTGTGACCACCTGGTCTTATTAATTTCAGTGAGCCTACTTTATCTATGAATAATGTTGGATTTATCCTGTGGTTTCTTTACATATGGGGAGATTAACTATACCATTTCACCTCATATTTGGTGGAAATAATAAAATTTCAGTCTCATACTGAACTACATGTAATTTTGACATGTCTTTCACTTAAGATGTCAGTGCATGAGACCAACACTTTTATTTCCCTGCCCACATCACAAGATTTAAACAATGAAAAATGGATAAAATGATTGTGTGTAATAGAAATGACTGGAACTCTGTTCTGTATCTTACGTCTATGGAAGATGATGATCTCATAGGCAGGGGGATTTTTTTTATTTTTTGTAAATAAAATTTTCCTATTTCTGTCTTATGACTTTTCCATCTCCTGAGTAATCACTTTTGTCGTATAGGAGCTGGAGGACAGAGGAAGGATGTTTAATTACCAAAATGTCCTCCTGCTGGTTATATCATCGAATGGCAAAGATTTTTGTCAAAGATTTTTCTCCCTTCTGTTTTGTAGCTCCTGTGCAATGAAGATGATTTTTTGGGAGTAGGGAAAGTTGCAGGACAGAAATAAGTGTGCTTTTATTACAGAAAAACATATCCGTGCCATCATCACTCTTCCCCAGGCATGCCAACAGGGTTTCAGCCATTTATGGTTTATCCAGAATGTGCATATAAAGCTATGCATAGTGACTAGCCTGTTTGACTTGCAGTTAACACTGTATTTGCCAGCGTACAAGATGACTTTTTGGCCCCAAAAAACATGCCTCCAAGTGGGGGGGGTCGTCTTGTACGCCGGGTGCATGTCCAGCAAACCCTCCCTCTCTCCCAGCGAAGTCACTTACCTGGTAGTAAGACCGAGTAGAGCCCCGCTCCTAGCCTGGGAACAGCCTGACTCTAGCGCTGAACAGCTGACTGTCGGAACAGCAGAGAGGCGGCAGCCATTTTGAGATGCGACCACATGGCTGCTGCCTCTCAAAATGGCTGCCGCCTCTCTGCTGTTCCTTCTTCCAGCAAACCCTGGCTCTCTCCAAAAAGGAACCAAAAGGAGCAAAAGGAACTCTCCCCATGATGCAGCCAAAGCAGAATCACGCATGCGGAAGAGGGGGTAGTCTTATACAGCAAGTATATAACAAACTCTACATTCTGAGTGGGAATGTTGGGGGGTGGTCTTATACACCCAGTTGCCTTATACACCGGCAAATACGGTAGTGAATTGTTAGGTCTTTAGAAATCGTATAGCTTTAGCTATCACCTGCCTAGCAGGAGCAATCTCATAATAAATGTTCGACAGTGATACACCTGCAAGTTCTGCTTTTATTTCTGCCCTGTTAGCCTTTTAGACACATACAGTGGTACAGTACCTCGCAAGAAGAATGCCTCATGCAACAAAAAACTCGCAAGACAAAAGCATCTTGCGAGTTTTTCGCTGACTCGCAAGAGGAAAAATATTTAATCTTGTGAGGCACGGTTTCCGAGAGGAATGCATTCAAATTTAATTAATACGTTCTTATGGGCAAAAAACTCAGGGAAAAAAGTCAGAACACAATCACTTACAGTACCAGGTACTGTAGACGGAGCCCCGCTCTTCACGATGCCTTGGTAGCCCCAGAACAGCCAGACTCTGTGTGACCAGAGCGCCGAACAACTGAGAGGCAGCAGCCATTTTGTGGTTGTCTCCGCTCCCCGCCCCCACCCCTCAGCTGTTCGGTGCTGCTTTCAGAGGCTTCTCGGGGCATGCCAAGCACGGAGAAAGGTAGGGGAAAAGCACCATTTTTGAATTTCCCACCCTTTTCCCCTGCCTTTTTCCATGCTGAACAAACCCCAGGAAGCCTCTGAGACCCAGTGCCGAACAGCTGAGAAGTGAGTCTGCAGAGAATGGAGAGGACCACAAAATGATTGCCACCTCTCAGCTGCTCGACACTCTAGTCACACAGAGTACAGCTGTTCTGGGGCTACCAAGGCACCATGAGGAGCGGGGCTCGGTCTACAGAACCTGGTACTGTAAGTGACTTTGTTCTGATTTTTTGTTTCTGACTTTTTTTCGCCCATAGGAATGCATTAATTAAATTTCAATGCATTCCTATGGGAAACCGCACCTCACAAGATGAAAATTTCGCAAGATGACATGACTTGCTGAACGAATTAATTTTGTCTTGCGAGGCATCACTGTATTTGTATTTGTATTCTGTGGGATGGTTGTTGGATAGCAGGGTCAAAAATAAAGGGCAACATGAGCCACAGGAAGAACAGTACAATCACTACTATCCAGAAGTAAGGTCACTTTGGCCTTTGTAATTATAGTGTATGATTTCATCCACAGATTATAGCAGTAACTTAAAAATTCACTATTAATTCATTTATTCAACTCTTCTTTTATCATCATTCAAACTATACTTGGGAATAATCCCCTAGGTAGTTTGCGGGAGAATATGAAATCTAAATACAACTAACAATAAGTTAATAAATGGCCAAAAAAGCACCGTCAAGTGACTAAAAACATTTTGTTTTTAACATTTAAAACATCTGACAGTTTAGGAGTAGGTACTCAAAGGACCAATTTTCTTCCTATATGCCTACCAGTAAATTAAGAACTTCAGTAAAGAGTTTCCTCCAGATGTCTCATCTGATTTAGTTGTTTTAGTAGGAACTTTAACTAAAAATCTTAGGAAAATGAAAAGGACTTTGCTTGATGCCAAAAATACAGTAAGATATCTGATGCGCAACCCTTTCTGGAGAAAAAAAACATTCTTAGTTTGGAGGCCACTGCTAAGAAAGCCCCTCTTTTATAACTACCCGTCACAGCTAAAACAGATGAGGCATCTGCAGGAAGCCTTTTACAAAAGTTCTTAATTTATTGGTAGGCACATATGGAGACAGTTGATCCTTTGAGTATGTATTCCTAAACTGCCAGGTGTCTTAAATGTTAAAATCAGCACTTTGGACTCGGTCAGAAAATGGACCAAAAGTTTAGTACACTGGGAATCCCACTGGTGTGATATGGTATGCCAGACCTGGTCAGTAATCCAACAGCCACAATCTGTGCTAACATTTGCAAACAGTCTTTGAAGGCAACTCTGCACATCGCATATTTCCCCCCTTGTTCCTCTCCTAAAGGAGGCTTGATGTTATAATTGGCTGCAGCAGGGCTTGGTTACCTTTTATTTCTCTTTATGTGTCTGAAGTATTCCACCATTTTATTATGACTTTCCACTCTTTATTTATTTTCCTCAATAACTTGAGTGGCTCTTGGACTGGGGTTGGGGGTATCTCACCTTTGTGGGGAGGCAATCCCTCTGCCCCAGTCATGAGCTATTTTTCCTTATTATTTCTTATTATAATTTAAAGAAGTAGGTAGTTTTATTACAATGCTCACTCTCAACTTTTTTGTACATCTTATCACTTGCTTTATCCCCGCCCAAGAATGTAGTTCCAATTCAACCTCAGCTCTCAATTCAGAAGGTATATTTAAAGAAAACCAAGGTGGCCCAGTTTAATCTGATGAGAACTACTTGTAGCAACTTTCAGCTTGCATGTCCCCCCCATGTTCCCCTCCTCCACCAGCGTTGACACAAATTATCTTGCCGTTTTCCTGACGTTTCGCCAGTCTCTGTGGCCGGCATCTTCAGAGGACAGCAACCAGAGACTGGCGAAACGTCAGGAAGAACAACCTTCAGAACACGGCCAAAGAGCCCAAAAAATCCAGAACAACCATTAGATCCCATCTGTGAAAGCCTTCGCGAATATGTTGGAAATGTTTGCATTTGTTTTTGCTTTACCGTAGCTTGTTATATTGTACAAATTGACAGTTTGTGATGGTTGTTAACAATGGTTTGTTTGAAACAAGCCAAGCTTGAAACTAAATTTAAATGTTTTATGAGGATTTTGTTTCTTGTGGCTAGTGGCAATGTATTTCTTTTTTAATTTTTTTATTTTTAAGACAAAAAACAAACAACAACAAAAATACAAATAATAGTGCTTATTACAGACTAAATTCTAACGTGCACCTCATACCCACGGGACCCCATTTAACAATATTTTTATTACAGACTACCTTTCCAAAATTGTAGAGAGTATTCTTTAGGGTGTTTCTGTGCCTTGTGTGACTCTGCCTCCTTGAAGATGGGAGACTGTTAATATGACAGAGATAGGAGTGAAAACTTTACACATTGCTTGTATTTACTATGCTAACTAATAGCAGTTTATAGTGTTGGCAGCATAACATTTAAGCCCAAGTGGTTACATTTAATATTTATATGGCCCCTTTAAGCCACTTATCCACCAGCCTGTGTATAAACGGAGACTAAAACTGAAACAAAAAGATTTTTCCATACACTCAATGAAGCTTAATGTATACTCTGTTTAAAGGCACAGTATTTTCTTCTGAAGGGACATGGTGGCGCTGCAGGTTAAACCACAGAAGCCTCTGTGCTACAAGGTCAGAAGACCTGCAGTCGTAAGATCGAATCCATGTGACGGAGTGAGCTCCCGTTGCTTGTCCCAGCTCCTGCCAACCTAGCAGTTCAAAAGCATGTAAAAATGTGAGTAGATAAATAGATACCACCTCGGTGGGAAGGTAATGGTGCTCCATGTCTAGTCGTGCTGGCCACGTGACCATGGAAACTGTCTTCGGACAAATGCTGGCTTGGAAATGGGGATGAGCACCACATCCTAGAGTCGGAAACGACTGGACTAAATGTCAAGGGGAACATTTACCTTTACCTATTTTCTTCATAACAAGTGTAAGAATTCAGTGTATTAACCTGAATACCACACAGGATTTCAGCTGCTCACTAAAAAGCCAGGCCTTTCTAAAATAGCTATTTGCTTCTACACCTGCCCTCAAATATTCAAAGCACATTTTTCAAATGTTCAAAAGGTATTTTCTGTAGTGGGAGGAAAATACAGAGGTTAATCGTATATCACCAGACTTCCCTAAACTCAATCCTATTCAATTGCTTCTCTAGTTAAACCCTGTCTGACAATTAAATTATCAATCCCTACATTCTAAATCTCATTTTTTTAATCAGATTTGTTTTGCTTTGATGTGATGTAATGTGGTGAAGTGCTTGTAGGAAGCTGTTCAGTTTGCTTGTCTGTACCCCATTCTGTACCCCATTCCATGATTCCTGAAGACCTTAGAATGATGGGGATCCCTAAAGATATCCAGAACCTTGATGGACGGGGAATGGGAAATTTCCCCCTGAAATGGCTGTGACTGATGACATCACTGGAGTTGCACAGAGTAACTTGTGCCAACAGGATTCTGGCTAACATGTCTGATGTATAATTTTCAAAGTTGATGCGATCTAGGTGCATGAGCCTGATCTGGGCCTAAATACACTAGTTAATAGTAAATAGAGTAGACCTATAGAATCAGTGGAACTGAGATATTTTGAGACTTACGAAGGTCCTTTTGATTCAATGGATCTACTTCGCTTGAGACTGATCCTTAGATTTAGATCAGAATCTGCCAAATGTCAATTGCTTACAGAAATCATTAAGTCAGTATTTGCTGAGACTGTTACTTTGTAAATATAAACATACTGACCAACCATTGAAGGGTGATATATTAGTGTAGTTTTTGAGTGCACTCATGTCATATATGCACAAGGGGAAATTACTCGACTTCCGCATGTGTGTTTTGGAACAGGATTTTCAGAAGGCTAGTCATGACAGTTTGAGACAGATTATAATCTTAAAATGACATTGTCTTTAATTACCTACATTTGCTAAGAATTTCCTCTTATACCGTGTTTCCCGAAGATAAGACAGGGTCTTATATTAATTTTTGCCCCAAAAAAACGCATTAGGGCTTATTTTCAGGGGATGTTTTATTTTTTCATGTACAAAAGTCTACATTTATTCAAATACAGTCTTGTCATCTTCTGGTTGCTGCACAATGGTGGAGGGTGGGGTTTCACTTAACTGGAGCTTATTTTGGGGGTAGGGCTTACATTATGAGCATCCTGAAAAATCATACTAGGGCTTATTTTCAGGTTATATCTTATTTTTGGGGAAACAGGGTATTTTTTAAAATGACACGTGACCTCATATTTCGCTCAGGAAATAACTGGATTTTGTTCCATCTTTTAAACTTTCCTGTATTATCTTTTGAACAGACTTACAATTCTCAAAATTGACACAGATGTATAGGAATCTGATCTCAAAACAAATGTCCTACAATGTTATAAATGCTATTCCGGAAGATTCCAATATTTTGATGTTTCCTTTAAAAAGAGAATATATATTTTTATTATATATATATCCCTATCATTGGTAATTACTCCTGACAGTGTGGGCTTTGTAGCAGTCTACAGACCTGTACTTTGTGCATCAGAGTTGCTTATTATTTTAATTAAAGTGGAACATTGTGCCCTTGCGAATCATTAATGGGTTTTCATTTCATGAATGACATTTGCAGGAGTTAAAACAGGCAGTTCATATGAAGTCCACAGGCAACTGTGTTAAAATTAGCATCACCATAGCAACAGTCTTCCATCATTAGCATTCAGGGCAAGGGGAAATGTTTTGTTGTGCTTTTGTTTGCAAATAAAGGATTTTGTCTTACATTTTGTATTACAGGAAGAATCATAACAAAATACAGTTCTGCTAAAATTAAGACTATTTGATTAAATGTAGCTTTCATTTGAAAATTCAGCATTTTAAATCTTGTATATAAACAACATTTTATTGTCCCTAATTGTGTTCTTCATCAGAAAGGCTCTTGAATGGCTTTTATTCATTGCTTGCTTGCTAGTCTCTGGTACAAGCTTGTGTAGTCTTAACTCTGCATGGGTCTTCCAGATTCACTAACCTTTTACTAGTTTTAGTAATCATTTGCTTTTGTCAAAATGGTTTTAATTTGTTAACTGACTAAAAATTGCCATTCACATTAAGAACATATTATGCATGCATCTATTTACAAACAGTACAAGGAGGTCTGGTGGGAAATTCAAGAAATATATAGTAACAAATAACACCACATCATTTACATAATTAAAAGATGGGCTTCTGTGGTTTCCATAATTAAAAGAAGGGTTTCCATTGTGTAACTGGCCTTCTGCTTGTAAAAATATTGGTTCATCTCTCAAAGATTAGGCATGGCACTGCATGTCTGTCAGTATTTGCCTGTGTCTGGCTGGGAATATTCAGTGTAACAAAGGCATCCTGTCCTTGTTAGGCTAGAAACAGACCACGGAGATAACCCATGATTAGAGGAAAATCCTAAACTAAAGAATGTGTCTGAGTGTCACAGTAGGAGCTTCTCTAATTTCTAGGAATGTACAAATATTTCCAGAACTATATACATTAGCTTGCTTTATTTGGTGATTGGCCTTCTGGAGGCAAGCATAGTTTTCCTCTGAAGTCTGATTTCACAAATGTGAAAGACTGCCTCACTATTCTGAGGTTTGGTCCTCAGGAAGGAGAATTGTTGTGCAAATTTCTTAAAATTCTGAAAATAAATAATTTTCAAAAAACTGTTATGAGTTGTTCCTTTGTTTTAAAGAATTTAAAAGTACAAAGCACAAACACATCCTAACCATGTTTATTTATTTGAAATTTGGCATTCTACTCCTTCATATTATCTTCAATTAAAAATTTGGGGGGAAAGCAGGTATTAACATTCATAGATTTCCAATGAGGCATGAATTCACAAATGAATTGGATGTCCTTCCAAACAGTCTGGACCAAAAAAGCTCTTTTCCAAATTGCCAACTTGGGGTCCAAAATGAGTTTTATGGTAGGCATACTCTTATTTGTCTTTAGCTATATTTTACTTAATTTTGTTATGTTACTTTATTTTGTTTTTGTTTTGTTTCTTGTCTGGTATACTTTTATATCAGGCTGCTGAATTTGTTATGCCAGAAGTTTCCTTAGATTGAACCTCCTTTTATTAGATGCATTGCAGTTCATTAAAAAAAAAAGTAGTCAAAACCTCCAAATCATTAAAAACAAGAAAATACTCAGTTGTCTTCCTCCAGATAATCTGCACTTACTTGATACCCTTCTCAAACTCTGGTGGACAGAACTTTATTACAGATGAGGTCCAACCAAACCAGAATAGAGAGGGACAATTAATTCCTTAGATCTCGACACTACACTGCTGTTGATGTTATCTCTATTAACTACCTTGCCCCCCACCGTACCACCATCATATCACTGTCCTGACTCATGTTTAACTTGTGGTCTATTACAACTCCTAGATCTTTTTCACATACACTGTGTCCAAAGCCGGTGTCATTCTGTATTAGTGTGTCTAATTTTTGCTGCTAAAACTTAAAACTTTACTGTTCTCCCTGCTGAAACAAATGTTCTTTGTTTTCACCCAGTTGTCCAATCTATTAAGATCAACTTGAATCCAGATTCTATCTTCTGGGCTGTTAGCTGCCCCTCTCAGTTTGGTGCTTTCCAGAGCATCCAATCTGCATCTTCATTCAACTCATTTATAATGAAGTTGAACAACAGCAGGCTGAGGACAAATCCCTGCAGTGCCTCACTGTTACTTCTCTCTAGGATGGTGAGGAATAACCATATTCTTTTTCCAAATGTTCATAGATGACTGGTTCTCAAAGATTATGGACAGGAGCCCTTTTCAGTTGTTACTTACCCAATTCCCTCCAGCTTCCTTATGGGAGAGCACTTCCCCTCTCAGTCACTGCATTCTTCTTGTGGAAATCAATGCATCAACAGAGGTTTCTGCTCATATGTAAGCTTTTCATGTGAGTAAGAAAAGCCTACACCCAAGCAGGAACCTCTCCTCTGCACATACATCACTATGTGGATAATATGTTAATAGGAAAAGGAAGGGCTAACTATTCCTGTCTAAGTCTGTTGGAAGGAATTAGGCAATTAACAACTGATGAACGCTAAAGATTCTGAGATTACATCTGCAGGTTTCTTTAGTATTCCTGTATGCATTCTATTTCGTCAGAGCATAACTAGGGTGCCGAAATTGCTACTTACACCTCCCTGTACATCTCCTCTGTCAGTTAAACGTATCTCTACTTATCCATCAGTGGAACAGCTATAATGCAGTGAAGGGCTCATTCAGTTGCTTTGGGATGCTTTGGAGCCATGTGCAGTAGCCTAGGAAGATGATGTGTGTACATGGATCTCCAGGTTGGGAGAAGTGAGGGGGCAATAGGGCAGCTATTGAGCCATGAATATTACTCACAGCTGTGTACCTGCTGTGTAAACTTGAAATCATTTGAAGTAGTTAAGTGTTACCCATCTTAGGTGGCAATCCCCTCATTACTTCCTTTTTCTACTTGCATAAGTTTGAGCAGAGACATCACCTTGCCGACAAAAGTCCACATAGTCAAAGCTATGGTTTTTCCAGTAGCGATGTATGAAAGTGAGAGCTGGACCATAAAGACCATCTATTGGACCATCTATTATTTTCCTCTATATCTTTGCACTGTTCATTTAAGACCCTCTTGTCTCTCCTTGCTATTCTTTGGAAGTTTGCATTCAATTTTCTATAACTTTCCCTACCTCCCTTGCATTTTGTTTCCTTTCTCTTCTCTGCTATTTGTAAGGCCTTGTTGGATAGCCACTTTGCTTTCTTGCATTTCCTTTTCTTTGGGATGGTTTTTGTTGCTACCTCCTGTACAATGTTACGAGCCTCTATCCATAGTTCTTCAGGCACTCTGTGCACCAAATCAAGTTCCTTAAATCTGTTCTTCACTTCCACTGTGTATTCATAAGGAATTTGGCTTAGATTATACATGATTAACCAAGTGTTTTTTCCTGCTTTCTTCAGTTTAAGCTTGAATTTTGTTATGAGAAGCTGATGATCAGAGCCACCATCAGCTCCACGTCTTGTTTCTGCTGACTGTATAGAGCTTCTCCATCTTTGGCAGCAGAGAACATAATCAATCTGATTTTGGTATTGCCCATCTGGTGATGTCCATGTGTAGAGTCGCCTCTTGTGTTGTTGGAAAAGAGTGTTTGTGATGACCAGCTTTTTCTCTTGACAGAACTCTATTAGCCTTTGCCCCTCTTCATTTTGAAGTCCAAGGCCAAACTTACCTGTTGTTCCTTTCATCTCTTGACTCCCTACTTTAGCATTCCAGTCCCCTATAATGAGAAGAACATCATTCTTTGGTGTCAGTTCTAGAAGGTGTTGTAGAATTGGTCATTTCAGCCTCTTCAGCATTGGTGGTTGGTGCATAAACTTGGATTACTGTGATGTTGAAAGGTCTGCCTTGGATTCGTATTGAAAACCTTCAGGTTCTGCATCTCTTCAAAACAATCAAGGGTGCAAAACATAATTCAAACCAAAAACCAATCAACCGTGCAAGACTCATTGCAAATGGAAACAAGACAAAGCAAAAAACAATCAAGCAAATCATGCAAGATCGGAAATGGGGGGGAACTAAAAAGCAAGGAAACCCCCCAAGACCCATCAGAAACACAGAAGCATAACCTTCCCCAGCTCAAATCCATGCTGGAAAAACACCCAGAACAGTTTTTAAAAAGCAGAAAACAGCACCTTACCTCCCTGGAAGCACACAAACGTTCACTCCGAATCAGAAGGAGGCAGTCCCAAGCCGACAATGAAGACACACACTCTCTAACTGCTGGGGCGAAGGAGCTACAAAGAAGCAGCCTTGTCACCACCTACAGGTAGAAATTTGAACTTCCCGCCTTTTTTCCCTGCCTTTTTCTGTTCATAAGTGGAAGTTCTGGTCGCAAGTATAAGCAAAATTTTGCGACTGGAGCTGTTTGTAAGTCGAATTGGTCATAAGTTGGGACGTTCATAAGTTGGGGCACCACTGTATCAGATCTTCTACCTTCTAGAATAAGATGTTATTAGCAGGACAAGTGCAGAATTCCTTGAACTTTATATTCTTGGCAAATCTGGATTTCCAAAACATATCAGGATAGTTTAAGTCTTCTATTTTTTGAATATTTGGTCATCTGAGTTAAAAGGATATCAACCAATGTTCAGCGGACTTGGGGGTCTGCATCAATCTCCTGTTGTGATGTTGCTGCATCTCCAGTTATGAAAAAGATTGGACTAGACATTAGCCGTCCAGTGCACACTGTCAAGAAAATGTATACTGAAATAACTAGATTTTGCCGGAGACGTAGGATCAGATTATACAAAACATAGCTCTGAGTACCCCTATGATTCTTGTGGAGTGCTTTAGGGGGAGAATACTGTAATTGTGCTAACCTGTTTTCATGCAATCAGAACTATTCATTGTTCCTGTACTCAAGAAGCATTTTGTTTCCTTAGTTCACCTTCTAATCTTTGCAAACTTGATTTCCATCCTGCTGCTTCACCATGTTAGAATTCTTTACCTCCTTTTTGTTCTAATGTTTCATATAAGTGAGGGAAATCCTTGCTGAAATATTAGAGAGCCGTCTTTTCACTTGAGTTTCCCAGACACAGGATTCACCACCAATTAAATATTATAATCATATTCATTGAAGCCTTCTCTCAATGTCTGTGAAAATCTCATGGTTTTCTCTAAGAATCCCATACATGGCCTTGCCCATAAGACTGTATAACCTCTTATTTTGCAGTTCAGACCCACCAATATCAATGTTTTTCATCTAAAAAGAAATTCTGATAAACTTGATCAGGAATTTTAAATGACATCTATGTAGATGGGACAAGGGCCTTCAGTTTGCCCTCAAGAAACTTCTGCAAGTGGTTAAAACTGTTACCCACACACCTTAGGCAAAGCTGTTAATCTTGTACTTTGTTTTTTTTTTAACCATTCTTTGTGGTGTATGCAAGCACTGAGGGTGGCTGGCACATGGCATTTCTTAATAAATGATTGCATGAATAAAATATAAGGTAAGATACGTGCATTTGGAATGATACATTTTAAGCAAGCTGTACCATTACCAATCTATATGTTATATCTTTTAAAGCAGTTTTAAAAATTGAAAAGCCACACATAAATAAGAAAAGAGTAGTACACAACATCCTGCTTTAAAACACCTTTTTCAAAGGTGTTTTAAAGCAGGAACAAAGGAAAAAAGCAAGGGAAGCATGCAAGACCCATCAGAAATGGGAAAAAACACTCCAAAAAGCAACCAAACCCCCCAAGAGCCATCAGAAATGGGGGGGGGACCAACCAACCAACAGCCCCCCCAAAACCCATCACAGCACAGAAACATAACCCTGCGCAGCCCAAAACCGCTCTGCAAAAACACCCAGAACAGTTTTTAAAAACCAGAAAACAGCACCTTACCTTACCAGGCAGCCTTCTCCAATTGCACACTCTCTAAAACTGCTGGGGCGAAAGAGCTACAAAGAAGCAGCCACATCACCACCTACAGTTAGAAATCTGAATTTTCCACCTTTTTTCCCTGCCTTTTTCTGTTCATAAGTGGAAGCTCTGGTCGCAAATAGAAGCAAAATTTTGCAGCTGGAGCTTGTCATAACTTGAAATGGTCATAAGTAGGGACATTCATAAGTTGAGGCACAACTGTATATATATTTATACAGTATATGGAGAGAGAAGTGCCAACCTGTGTAGCCATGTGTGTGTGTCCTAATACTTACAAATAATTGCATTATGTAGCTGTGGAGTCTAATAAAAATAGAAGCTAAGATTGCCTTCTCTTTAAAGGTGAAGAAAATCTTGGGGATAACAACAAAACTCCAGACAAATTGATTAAAATTTTGTGCAAGCTTGGGTTACACTGGTGTGTATTTGCATACTTATACATACAGAAGCAAATTACAAAGCAGGACCATACTGACAGAGTGAGGCAAGAAAAATTGTGTAGTTTCTAAATGTCACAGAATTTCTTTGCATTTGTATCTTTTTAAATACTCTCTTTTAAAAAGGGGGGGTCGAGAGTAACACTGACTTGAACAGGTTGTGTGTATATATAAGAGAATGTGAACTTAATGTCCAATAAACCCTTTAACTCATGACTAATATTGATGCCTATCTTAATCAAATTTTCATGTACTGATTGAATTTGCATTTGAAGTAGTATCTGCAAACATGTATCTGCAAAATAATGAAAAAGAAGAAGGTTTTTTTTTGTGAGGTCTGGCTTTCCAAAAGCAATTTAACTGTTCCTAATGCCCAAATGGATTGGGTTATTTATAATGATTTTTTTAAAAGATGCATTTTAAAAAATGAACTTTCACACTTTAGCTCATGGCAATTCAAAATCTGTTTTTGGCACAGATCAAGAGTGATGAGGCTGAAAGTGAAATTCAGATCTATCTTTTAAAGAAAGTTGTTAGTTTGCAGAAAACCTCCTTACCAACATTGCTCAATTTCAAGATATTCCTTCATTTAACTCTGCAGTACTCTTTCTTATCAACAAAATGGCAGCTATTATTCTTCCAACATCTCACACAGAGACTTACAAGCCTAATACAAGCCTAGACGATACAAGAATAATGGAAGGAAATTAGTAGATCCTGGACTTTTGGGGCTGTTCAGATGTTGCATCTTTACTTACTCTTTTCTCTCTTTCCTTCATGCATCCTTGATTTTTTTTAAAAAAAAAATCATTCCCTTGTTTGATGGCATTCTGCCTTATTTTTTAAGTCTTGAGTATAAGCTTCCCAATTTACAGGGTCATTATTAAATTTATTCAATGTTACTTTCAGTTTATTCTTAAAATCTTTTTAAAAAAATTACCACACAAGCAGCTTTGCAACAAACTCTTCATTAAAAAATATACTTGGGTAGACAGTTGTTTCAAAGGTATAAAAATATATTTGCTTCAGGACTTCAGTGGCACAAACATTATTCTAACATTTGATACTGAAAATTCTCCAAGTATAGATAAGATGAATGTGATTGAACATAGCATTTATATCTGGTCCAAGTCACTACTCTATAGAGCAGGAGAATATAACAGCGTTTACATCATGAGCTTAATGGAAAGAATGATTCCACATCAATTCCACACTGGAGATTGATGACTTCCAAAGTGAAGTTTTATAGATTTGTGAGGTCACTTCATAATGAGTTAGAACATAGTCGGAGGGAATCTTGCCAAGACACATGAACTACATATCCAGCTCTAGAACCAGAAGTTTGGAATATGATTCCCTACTGTGCTCCCAGGAGAAGAGCCACCCTGGTTAGCCTTGGGCTAGCTGCATAGTTCCAGAGTGTCCCCAAAAGAAGACACTGGTAAACTACTTTGAAGTACTTCATGCCTAGAAAATCATGAAAAGGGACATCATATGTTAGAATTAACTTGATGGCATATAATTATTATTTTATATGATTACAAGTTAAAAGGCATGGAGTTTTCTGATAGCTGTTGAAAAAATAATATACCACATCCTCCAGATAAATATGCACAACACTGAAAAGGTGCCCAAATTAAAATGCTGAAGATGTATCTATTGTATTCAACAAAGCCCTTATTTGAAGAAAGTATTTAGATATTAAAACATATTACAGTACTTAATACGAGATCTCATTGTTGACATCAGCCCGCATGGATTCAGTTTCATTCAAGTGTCTCTCACCAACACAAAATCTATCTATGCAGGCTATTATATTTCAAAATGTTGTAACTGGCATACTATCTTACAAATAAAAAGTCCCCTCAACAGTCTCTGAATTAATCTGACATCTTATTCTTGGGCTCAGTTTCACTAAACTGAAATAGCAATGTAAGAACTCTGTTTGCTTCAGCTTCTGCATTTAATGTTTGTATTTTAGTTTGAATTGTTAGAGCATTGCAGTACTTTTCTGCTATTTATAAGTCAAACACAATATACTGATAAGGAAAAGAACATGGGCCTTTAAAGTGTAAATTTTCATCAATTGGCTATTTGGTGAATAGGTAAAGGTAAATGTTCCCCTTGACATTTAGTCCAGTCGTGTCCGACTCTAGGGCACGGTGCTCATCCCCATTTCCAAGCCGTAGAGCCAGCATTTGTCCAAAGACAGTTTTCCATGGTCACGTGGCCAGCACGACTAGACCCGGAACACTGTTACCTTCCCACCATGGTGGTACCTATTTATCTACACTCACTTACATGCTTTCGAACTGCTAGGTTGGCAGGAGCTGGGACAAGCGACGGGAGCTCACTCCATCACATGGATTCAATCTTAAAACTGCTGGTCTTGTAACCTTGCAGCACAGAATCTTCTGCGGTTTAACCCGCAGTTCCACCACATCCCTTATTCACTTGGTAAATAGGCAAGGCCAAATTCCTTGATTGTGTGTTGAAGTAACAAATGGCATGCAGTAAGTTGTTGTAGTACAGGGCAGATTAGTACAGCAATTAGAAGTCAAATGGCTACTATAGGTCAGAAGAGAATCTTCCCATCATAACAATTTTATGCACATTTAAGACAGTTGAATGAAATACATATTAATATGTTTCTGTATATTGGCCTTTTTAATCTCCAGGCAAAAGGAAAAGTCATTGGCTCAAATTCTGTTACTTACACCCACAAGAATAATGCAAATAGCATAACCTTTGGCAGTGAATTGGCATAACTAAAGAGGTCATGTATACATTATCTCCTATGTGCTAAGTTGCATGACTTGCCACATGATGTTCCATCATTTGCATTACACGGAAAGTTCCATTATTTGCATTACACTGGAGTAAAATACCATTTGGATTTTGGCCATTTAGTTTTACATGGATGTGAAGTACAAGGACAAAATGTTGTTTGCTCTTTTGTTGTTAACATTAATTATGGCAGGTACTAGTGCCCCCATTACAGCCTAAATTATTTAAAAATGTATTTTCAGTTATTCAAAAGAGTTATTCAAAACAGATACCTCTGGCCGTAGTGGATAACTATTTGGCCCATCAATATCTTCCTCATGCCCTTTCCTTTCTCCCTAGGCAATGAACTCTTTTCTTATCAACCACTTATCAGAAGTAAGAGTAATTTCCCTCTGCATGATGACAAAGAGAGGCTGGGTCATTACATACCTGCTGATTGAAGATAAGAGTTTTCTCCCAATGCTCTTTTAGCTTTTAGTCCTAGGACTGGTAGCTGAGTAATCAGTCTTTAGGACAGTCAGCGGAGATGTGAAGGGACCCGAATTTTCACTATGCCAGTTAGCTGAGGAGTGGAGAGACTTAATTTTCAATCCTATTATGGACTGAAAATTCTAGACCAAGAATTTTTAACCTCATCTAGCATACCACAAAGAAATGCAGATGCCACCTGTTACATACAGCACTGATGTTACCTGTCTGTCATGGGTTTGGAGGGAAAGTTCCATCCTATGGGGAGTGGAAGGCGGGACATCAGGAGGAGGGGCTGTACTGTATATATATGTGATGCGTGTGTGGAGAAGGAGACGCTGGGATGTGAAGAAGCAGCAGCTGGGAAGAAGAAGCTGGTGTGGGAGTCTGTGTGTCAGACAGGGTACTACTGTGTGTCAGAGTACCAACCTGATAGGTTCAGGTGTCTGTTGGTTAGCCAGAACTGATAGGTTCAGGGTCTGTGCTTCAAGTTAAGGGTTCTGTGTGAACCAAACTGTGTGTATGTATGAGTGAAACTAAGCCACGTTACTATATCTTATTCACCTGATCATTTTATTTTGCCTGTGTGTTGTTTTAAATAAACCTTGTTCTTTATTTGTTTAAAAATCCATCCCTGGTCTGTGTGACTTCTTATAGGGAATGGTTGGTGGCAGCTTAGTTAACGTGTGCAGATCCCAGTAGGTCTGGGTTTGTCACATTGATTGGTGTCCAGCGTATGGGATACGACTGGTCCAGTTGTCCAGTGGTACAGCAAAGCCTTGGCAAGTGTGCCCAGAGCAAGGGGGGTCTAGTCAGGGACAATCTGAGGCGCGTAGGTAATCTTCTAGGTGTACCTCACAGGGAGGTGCGCTAGTAGAAGAACGTGCCAACTGGGGAGACTAGATTAGGGTGCTCTGAGGCAGCCTGTTTTTGGCGGGAAAAAGCTGAGGCAAAACTGTATAGTAACAGTGATTTAGCCTGCCTGCTGAGAGGCCCAGCAGAGGGGGGTGGACTCCGGCTGGCTACAGTTGCAAGTAGTGCTGAAGGACAGCAGCAATCTATAGAGAAAGCTGGTTCTGAGGCAAAAGAAAGAAAAAAAAAAGTGGTCGTTTTATTTTGAGGCTTGACTTTTTAAAGCAGCCTGTTTTGGGGGGGGGATTATGCCCTTGACTCGAAGCCAAATGGCAGAAATGGGTGAAGTGAAAGACCCCCAGGTAGACCAAGGTTCTGAGGATGAATTTGGCTCAGTGCAGGGTGACAGCACAGGAGAGCAGAACCCAGAACTCAGAAAGATACTCCTAGCCCAACAGCATGAACTGAGGGTGAGGGAAATGGAGGAAAGATTAGAGAGAGAAAGAAGGCAATTTGAGATTGAGAGAATGGAAAGAGCAGAAAGATTGGAGAGAGAGAAAATGGCGTTTGAATTAAGAAAATTGGAACTGATGAATCAGAACAATAATAACAATAGGGATTCTGAGGGAGGCCAATTGTCTAAAGCTGACCTGAAGAAATTCCCTGTGTACCACAAGGGAGATTGTCCTGAGGTGTTCTTTTCCTTAGTGGAAAGAGCGTTTGTGGACTTCTCAGTGAGGGAAACTGAGAAGATGACCATCATGCGATCTTTAATCAGTGGTAGCCTGGCTGAGGTTTATTCAGAGATGCCACAGGAACTGATGAGAGATTTTGCAGAGTTTAAAAAACTGGTGTTTGCAAGACATGGGATAAATGCGGAACAGCTGAGGCAAAGATTCAGGTCCCTCACAAAGAAACCAGAGCAGACTTTTACCCAAGTGGGGGCCCAATTGGTGAGGCTGCTAGAGAAATGGCTATCTCAGGAGGGGACAGAGACCTTTCAGCAGCTCAAAGACTTGATAGCGCTGGAACAGTTCTATTCAGTCCTGCATGGGGAACTGAAATTCCAGGTGAGGGAAAGGAAACCAAAATCTGTGGCAGAAGCAGCCGAGATCGCAGATTTTATTTCCCAAATAAGAAAGCCCTTAGGTGAGGAGAAATCTGTAGGAAAACCCAAAGAAACCTACAGCAAGTACTCTCAGGGACCAGGGAAAAACCAGCAAGGGGGAGGGGCCCATGGTGAAGGGAAGCCCTCAGACATGAAACCAAGACCTCAGATTTTGGAGGGAAAACCAAAACAAGATGAGAAAGACTCAAAATACACCAGAAAATGTTATTTCTGTCAGGGAAAGGGCCATCTAATCTCAGAGTGTGAGAAATTAAAGCAGCTAAAAGGAATTGTGCCTCAGGAATCGAGTGGAACCAAGCCAAAAGCTGTGTTCTGTGTCCAGAAAGAGCAAGGCTCATTGTCACTGAGGGAGCCTGTTGCCATGGCTACTCAATCTGGAACAGCTACATCTGCTGATCAGGCTGAGGAAAATGGTCCTCTTGTAGAGGTCAGGCGCTGCCTGTTGGTGAGAACAGATTCTCAGTTGTTTGAGACAGCAGGGGTGGACGTAGGAATACTTGACCGTCAGTATAGGGGGCTGCGGGACACTTGTTCCCAGGTGACCCTGTGCCATCCAGATATTATTCCTAGGGAGTATGTAATCCCAAATGAGAGCATGAAGGTGGCAGGGATTGAGGGGCAGGTAATCTCTCTGCCAGTCGCGGAGGTACCTGTGAACTTTCAAGGCTGGAGGGGAGTTTGGCGGCTAGCGATTTCATCGACTCTGCCAGCAGCCGTGCTCGTGGGAAATGACCTGGCTGAACATGTGAAACGGGTGCTAGTGATTACACGCTCACAAGCCACCACGGGGACAGTTCAGGGGGGTAATGATGAGCCAGAGACGGAAGCAGGTGGGGGAAGTTCAGAAGCTGTGGTGGAAACCTTAACCACAGACAGCAGATTTGGACAGGAGCAAAAGGCAGACGCCACTCTCCAAAAGTGTTTTGAACAGGTGACTGACGCCCAGCTAACACCTGAAACCCCAGTGAGATTTCTGGAGAAAAAGGGGATTTTGTATAGAGAGACCCTGAGGAATATCTCAAAAGGGGGAGATGGGATCAGAAGTCAGCTGGTGGTACCTGAAAAGTATCGCCCCATGATCTTACAAAGGGGGCACTCTGACATGTTTGCTGCACACTTAGGGGTGAACAAAACACAGCAGAGAATCACACAGAATTTCTACTGGCCTGACATAGGGAAGCAGATCAGGGAGTTCTGTAAACAATGTGATGTGTGTCAAAGGCAGGGGAATAGCCGCGATAGGACCAAAGCAAAGTTGTGCCCTTTGCCTGTGATTGACACTCCGTTCAAATGCATAGGGGTGGATATTGTGGGACCTTTGCCCAAGGCCACAAAGAGGGGGAACAGGTTCATTCTCACCATTGTGGACCATGCCACGAGGTACCCTGAAGCCATACCCTTGACTAACATTGAAACTAACACAGTGGCAGATGCCTTGGTGGGGTATATGTCCAGGATGGGATTTGCCTCAGAAATAATCACAGATTTGGGTGCATCGTTCACATCGAAGCTCATGAAACGCTTATGGCAAATCTGTGGAATTAAGCACAAGGAAACCACTGCCTATCATCCTGAAAGTAATGGGTTAACTGAGAAGTTCAATGGGACTCTAATGCGCATGATTAGGGCTTACTTGGCAGAGAATCCAAACAATTGGGACCAGAAGCTGCAATCCCTTTTGTTTGCTTATCGATCAGTGCCACAAGCCAGTACCGGGTTCAGTCCATTTGAACTTTTGTTTGGGAGAAGGGTGAAAGGGCCCCTTGATTTGATCAAACAAAATTGGGAGCAGATCACCCAGGATGACCCACAAGACGTTGTGACATACATAGACTCTTTAAGGGATGACCTAAAGAGAAACCTAGAGCTAGCAGCAGAGACCCTGCAAGCTCAAAAGGTCAGAAAGAAAGCTTGGGATTACCAGAAAGCCAGGGAGAGGCACTTTGACCCAGGGGAGGGAGTGCTTTGGCCTAGGCTCTGCAGAGAGAACAGACTGCAGCTGGGTATCCCAGAAATAAAATATTTGGGTCACATGGTAGGGGGAGGAGTGATAAAACCCCTGGAGGCCAAAATAGAAGCCGTTCGTGATTGGCCCAGACCCAACACCAAGAAAAAAATCAAATCATTTCTTGGGTTGGTGGGCTACTACAGAAAGTTCATCCCGAGGTTTAGCGAGATTGCAGCTCCGCTGACCGATCTGACGAGGAAGAAGGCTGATGACCGCATCCCGTGGACCAGCGACTGTGAGGAGGCATTCCAGAGGTTGAAGCAGGCGCTAATCAACTATCCAGTGCTGCGTGCTCCAGACTTCGACCGGGAGTTCATCATCTACACCGATGCGTCTAACAGCGGGGTAGGAGCAGTTCTGTGCCAGGAAGATGAGAATGGTGACCAGCATCCAGTGTCCTACCTGAGTAGGAAACTTCAAAAGGGTGAGAGACATTTGGCAACCGTGGAGAAGGAGTGTTTGGCCATAGTCTACGCGATCCAGAAGGCCAAGCCTTACATCTGGGGAAGACATTTTGTTCTGTGCACTGACCATTCACCACTGCAATGGTTAAAGACAATGAAAACCCACAATAGCAAACTTATGAGGTGGGCTTTAAATCTGCAGGACTATGACTTTGAAGTGAAGGTGGTCAGAGGGTCAGTGAACTGTGTTGCTGACGCCTTGTCAAGAAGACCTGAAGAATGAAGACGGCGAAAGAAACATGGACTATGTATATATATTGATGACAAAAAGTTAAATGTACCTGTTTTTTGAACTTGGTTTGTATGAATAAAGGTAAATTGATGTAATGTATATGGTAAATGTTTAAATGCCTAATTGCTATGGTTAACTTAGAATGTAAGTATAAGTAAGTATGATATGGTATGTATAACTGTTGTTGTGTGTTTTATTCAGGTTGTTTTTTGGGAAAAAGCACCTTAGCTTTCCCCCTACAAAACAACTTATAAAGAGGGGAGGTGTTACATACAGCACTGATGTTACCTGTCTGTCATGGGTTTGGAGGGAAAGTTCCATCCTATGGGGAGTGGAAGGCGGGACATCAGGAGGAGGGGCTGTACTGTATATATATGTGATGCGTGTGTGGAGAAGGAGACGCTGGGATGTGACGAAGCAGCAGCTGGGAAGAAGAAGCTGGTGTGGGAGTCTGTGTGTCAGACAGGGTACTACTGTGTGTCAGAGTACCAACCTGATAGGTTCAGGTGTCTGTTGGTTAGCCAGAACTGATAGGTTCAGGGTCTGTGCTTCAAGTTAAGGGTTCTGTGTGAACCAAACTGTGTGTATGTATGAGTGAAACTAAGCCACGTTACTATATCTTATTCACCTGATCATTTTATTTTGCCTGTGTGTTGTTTTAAATAAACCTTGTTCTTTATTTGTTTAAAAATCCATCCCTGGTCTGTGTGACTTCTTATAGGGAATGGTTGGTGGCAGCTTAGTTAACGTGTGGCAGATCCCAGTAGGTCTGGGTTTGTCACACCACCTTCCTTTGTTTATATGCATGGATCAGCTGCGTATATATGAGAAATCTCTATATTGAGCTGGCTGGATAGCTCAGTAAATCAGGCAATTGGCTGTGTAGTCAAAGGTCAGAAGCGAAGTTCCTCACTATACAGTATCCCAGAATAGCTAGCCTGTGTAGCCATGGGCAAGCTGCATGGTCTTGGAATGCCTCTACAAGAAAGGAATTCTAAATTACTTCTGAGTATTCTATACACCAAAAATCTTGAAAGGATTTGTCATAAGTCAGAATTGTTTTGATGACACACAGTCATAATAACTTTAAATTCTAGCCATGTGCATTGCTGGCATTCAGCTCCCAGAATTTTCTCCAGTAGCAAGCCAGCTTTCAGAGTCCCTGCTTGCCAAGTTAACTGGTTTAGGACAAGTCCAGACAAATGAATTCTATTATTAGTAGTAAAAATAAAACATACCAGTCAAAAAGACTATTCTATCTTTTCCTTCTCAACAGGTTTTATTTCTTGCTATGAATAATGGCATGGTAGCAAAATATGGGAGCACTGCAGATAGAAGTCAATGATATATGAACTTCCTAAAAATTCAGGAAAGGAGACAGCACAATTGCACAATAAAATCTTTGTGTGGAAGCATTTCTAATATTTTAGCTTAGTACAATAGTCATATTTGTCAGCACAAATTATTGGATTGAGGTTCTTCCTGAAAATTATGAAATACGTACCATGGGCAGCTGTTCTGTTACTATGTGTTGCTAAGAATGTCACCAAATAAACTAGTCTGTCATGCATGCATTCAACTCAGAACTCTAGAAAATTTAGCAGAAGAAATTAAAGTCAAAATGCCTGGGTGATGTCAGAGATATGAAAAACAGCAATTCTTGTCGCCATCTTTTAGTCATTTAAAATACCAGACGGTGCAAATTCACACCAGTATAAAGTCCTTTGATTTGTATCCTGACATATAGATGGCACAGTATGCATAAACTGTCTCTCTCTTTCTCTCTTTGTCATGCAAACAGATTTCAGCAGGACTATAAACATAGCTGTGTGCTTCCTGAGAAAGTTAGGTAAAGGTAAAGGTTCCCCTTGACAATTAGTCCAGTCGTGTCCAACTCTAGGGGGCGGTGCTCATCTCCGTTTCCAATGTATAGAGCTAGTGTTTTTCCAAAGACAATCTTCCGTGGTCACGTGGCCAGCAAAACTAGACACGGAATGCCATTACCTTCCCACCAGGGTGGTACCTATTTATCTACTTGCATTTTCATTTTGCATGCTTTCGAACCGCTAGGTTGGCAATAGCTGGGACATGCAACGGGGGCTCATTCGGTTGCGTGGATTCGATCTTACGACTGCAGGTCTTCTGACCTTGCAGCACAGAGGCTTCTGCGGTTTAACATGTCAAGAGTCACACAGTAAAGTACTAAACTGAAATAAATAAATAAATAAATGAAAAGAGTGGGATCATCCATATTTATCACACAGAGTACAACAACAACAACAAAATTAAATCTAGAGTCATTCTTAACACAAACAAGGCAAATTAAATGGATAAGTGATTTCTTGGGGTCTGTGTCATGATGTAAATGATAACCTCTCGCACCAATGAGATGTAAATGGGGCAACACATTTCATAGATAGGGATTTATACAGTATATACAAAGTGTGCAGCTATACATGTACCTGTGTGTGTGTGTACATGTCTGTGTGTACTATAGACAGTATATATTTGCCCACAGGTGCCAAATAGGTTGTATTCTTTATTTCATATCCTTTTTCATTACACTATTTTATTTGTCAATGAATGTCATTCATTATTCTCTCTCTGGGAATCATGTGTCCAATACAGGAGAGCAGTCTTTTTGTCATTTTAGAGTGCATCTGACATGACTTGGTTCTAATATGTTTTTGTAGGTAGGGTCAGCTAAGAAATTTTTTAATTTGACTTTCCTGTTCTATGTTGGGAAACCAGACAGACACTATTCCTCTTCATTTGTATTTTTTTTTTCAGTGAGTATAATTCAGCCAGCAACATTCATATGTGGAAATCAAAGAGTTAATTTGCTTTTAAATTGAGGAATGACTCAACTTCCCCCTTGAGTGTTTATTAAAAAAAAGAAGAAGTGGTGTGTGGGTGTAAGATGGTGGAAAAAAGCCATGAGAATGGATACACTAATTGGGGTTTTCACCTGCTGTGAGCCTAATTGAATATAATGGTTTATTTGTTACTCAAGGAGAAAGAAGATTATGCAAAGTGTCAGAATCTCAGACTCGTTTTTTATACTTCTCTTAGTGCATGGGAAAAGAAGACAGAATGTGTTTAAAGACAGCTTCAGTCTGCTATTAGACTGGGAACTGAAAACTCATCTAAAAGTAACTGCTAATCTTGTTTTTGCAAGAGGTTAACATAATTAATTGCATGTGTTCTGTATGTAAGTAAACAGAAAACAATACCAGTCACCAATGATTCTGCTTCTTAAATTAGTGATAAACATCGACAAGAAGCAGCTAGGTATAATATGATAAAAATGAAACCCTAAAGTACTAAATAAAAAAAGGGGAGGGGAATGCAGACATTGTGGTAAAATCCAGTTTTACCCTTACCATCAACTTTCACATAATAAAGTAAATTATAAGAATGATATACTAGAATGTTTCTATAGGAATACTATTCTAATGTGACAACAACTTCAATAAGCCCCTATTATATTTATGGCAAAGTTTGATTCCACTTCTGATGTACTACTGGCCACAGATACATAGGTTTCAGGTGAAGTAGTGAATCTCTGCAGTGCATTTGACACACTTTGTAAATATCAGCCTTCAAAAATATATTTCATTAGAATTATTTTTTTTAATTTGGACTATTACTTTTGCTGTTTTCCACTGGGCTTGGCATGGGTAACAATGGATACATAAATATTAAAATTTTCTTCTTGTGCAAATCACTTTCTGTTTGGGGACACTTAGTTCTGGACAGAGTGGCATCCAATGTAGTTTCCAGTTGCAGAACTAACTGCAGAAACCAATGCCACAGCTGGTTATGTGAGTGGCTGTACACATAGGGATTTTGGGAACTAGAGTTTATTATTTATGTAATCACATGTTCAAAACAGCAAAACATAATAATATTATTTTCCTTGTGAATTAGAATTGAACTACTTTAAGGGTGTTGAATCTTTGTCAGTCTGAAGCATAACCAGACTGAAATGTCAGTTATAGCTTTTAGCTTACTTGAAGTGATATACAGCCAGACAGTATAGTTTCTTAACTCCTTGATTATTAAGTACTTTATGAGAAATAAAATAGATGAAATTTTGTTTGCTGTTCTTTGTACATGCAGAATGTCTACAGCTCTGTAGTTCTAGAATTATTATATTATTAGATATCTTTGTGCATTGACTCTATTCATGTAGGATTCCCAATTATATTCTGTAATAGGAAATACAGCATATCTGTAAGCATGTCTGGAGGTAGAATCACCAAGTACCATATTTTTCGCACCATAAGATGCACTTTTCCCCCATAAAACAGGGGGGTGGAAAGTCTGTGCGTCTTATGGAGCGAAGAAAACAGATTATATTTTCCTGTTTTCTTCTCCTAAAAAATTGGTGTGTCTTATGGAAAGGTGCGTCTTATGGCGATTTTGAATATTGTACAGTACCTATTTGTACACATAGTAATAAACTATAGACTTTTTATAAAATGCAAGTAAAATAATATAATACAGAAATCGATTAGGGAAGCTCTACAGAATTGGAGAATTATGTCTCAGCCTGTATAGTTAAATGTAAGCCATGCTAACTCAACCTTTGTATATTTATACCCATATATATTTGTTAGCTGAAAATGAATAGGTAGATATGAGTATACAGTGGTGCTTTGACAACGATAATATGTTCCAGCTAAATCGCTGTACAATGAAATTGTTGTCAAGCGAAAGTAAAAAAACCCATTATAATGCATTAAAAAGCGGTTAATGCGTTCTAATGGGCGAAATACCTCACCGTCCAGCGAAGAACTTCCATAGGGTGGCCATTTTCTGATGCCTGTAATGCGAGGAATCCGTCCTTAACACAGCAGGGAGCCATTTTGCACAGCAGGGAGCCATTTTGAAACCTGACGATCAACTGTTTTCCGATCGTCATTAAGTGAAAAATCGGTTCCCAAAGCAGGGTACTGATCATCGTCAAGCGAAAAAAGCCCTTTGAAACATTGTTTTGCACTCGCAATAGCGATCGCAAAAACATCGTCATGAAGCGATTTTGTTGTGGAGCAGGGTAATAGTTAAGTGGGGCACCACTGTATCTTCCTATAGTGATAGAATTCCAAGAGTGATCTTATAAGCTGAATAAGAGGTTGATGGACCATATTTAGACTGACAGCAATGCACTTAAACTGCTGTAGATTTTAAACCTGAGCCCATGCAGGAATGAGATATATGTTATTTTTCAACAATATATTAGTTTTAACATAACACCATTTAAGGTCATACCTGTACTGGCTTCTTATCAAATCAGTGCAGCTTGTACTATAGCACATGACCTTACACTGAATGAAAGGCATAGCAAACTCCTGGCATAGCTGATAGCTCACAGGAAGGGTGATTGACACATACCACACTTTCCCCATCAGACTGAGCTGAAATGCATAATATAGTAAGTTTCCTATTATGATACCTGGTGCCTGGTTAGATTCATCACACAATTCTCAATTGTATTGTGCTTTGGCCAGATCACTCCATGAACTGAGTACATCCTAGAAACTCCCCAACATATGGAGGACATATATCACTCATTTCACACACTCAGAAGGTTATGCTCAAAATCCTACAAGGTATGCTTCAGCAGTATGTGGACTGAGAACTCCCAGAAGTACAAGCTGGATTTTGAAGGGGCAGAGGAACTAGACACCAAATTGCTAACATGCACTGAATTATGGAGAAAGCCAGAGAGTTCCAGAAAAACATCTACTTCGGCTTCATTGACTATGCAAAAGCCTTTGACTGTGTGGACCACAACAAACTATGGCAAGTTCTTAAAGAAATGGGAGTGCCTGACCATCTTATCTATCTCCTGAGAAATCTATACGTGGGACAGGAAGCAACAGTTAGTACTGGATATGGAACAACTGATTGGTTCAATATTGGAAAAGGAGTACGACAAGGCTGTATATTATCTCCTTACTTATTTAACCTATATGCAGAATACATCATGCGAAAGACAGGACTGGATGAATCCCAAGGCAGAATTAAGATTGCCAGAAGAAATATCAACAACCTCCGATATGCAGATGATACCACTCTGATGGCAGAAAGTGAGGAGAAATTAAAGCACCTCTTAATGAGGGTGAAAGAGGAGAGCGCAAAAAATGATCTGAAGCTCAACATAAAAAAAAACCCTAAGATCATGGCCACTGGTCCCATCACCTCCTGGCAAATAGAAGGGGAAGATACAGAGGCAGTGACAGATTTTACTTTCTTGGGCTCCATGATCAATGCAGATGGTGACAGCAGCCATGAAATTAAAAGAGGCCTGCTTCTTGGGAGGAAAGTGATGGCAAACTTAGACAGCATCTTAAAAAGCAGAGACCTCACTTTGCCGACAAAGGTCCGCATAGTCAAAGCTATGGTTTTTCCAGTAGCGATGTATGGAAGTGACAGCTGGACCATAAAGAAAGCTGACCGCCGAAGAATTGATGCTTTTGAATTGTGGTGCTGGAGGAGAGTCTTGAGAGTCCTCTGGACTGCAAAGAGAACAAACCTATCCATTTTGAAGGAAATTAACCCTGAGTGCTCACTGGAAGGACAGATCCTGAAGTTGAGGCTCCAAACCTTTGGCCATGTCACGAGAAGGGAAGACTCCCTGGAAAAGACCCTGATGTTGGTAAAGTGTGGATGCAGGAGGAGAAGGGGACGACAAAGGATGAGATGATTGGACAGTGTCACCGAAGCTACCAACATGAATTTGACCCAACTCAGGGAGGCAGTGGAAGACAGGAGGGCCTGATGTGCTCTGGTCCATGGGCTCACGAAGAGTTGGACATGACTTAACAACTAAACAACAACAACAAGTTGCTATAATCCCCTTACATGTGTAAACAATCTTTCCAATTTAGTGAATATGACAATGAGTAGACACCTGTAGGACAGTACTCTCAGACCTCCTCACAAGTAACTGGGCTGCATCTTAGAGTATACATTGAATACGTAAGGTCAGTTTCAGTTTCCAAGCAGGGGTGGAAAAAATCCTAGCTAAAATAGAGATGTACACTCAGTTTTGCAAATAGTTGAATTTCACCAAATAATGCCACATTTAGACAGTTCTGAATGCTATATAATTTTATAGTTCCAAATATCTGTAATAACAATTCCAAATATTTGTGGTCCCATTTACTCCTTTAGCGGGAGAACAGCATTTTTTCCAGGCTGAACTTGTGGCCTTGACCAGCAATCTAAAGTACCCATTCCACAACAGGTTTGTCTCCTTGTGGAAGAAGGTGGATTACCTTCTAATAACCCCCTTGGATTCTCAAATTAAGCAGTAGGCAATGGATGTTAAACAGCAGCATGGGAGGCAATGCCAGCCAATCTTCCGTCAGAGGACACAGGGAATTCCTGTTAAAATGTTTTACCTGTCTGTGTTTTTTTAAGGGGAAAATAATATTACTGTGTTTCCCTGAAAATAAAACAGGGTCTTATATCAACTTTTGCTCCAAAAATGCATTGGGGCTTATTTTCAGGGGATGTTTTGTTTTACAGTCATGTCATCTTCTTCTGGTTGCTGCACAATGCTGCACAATGGTGGAGGGTGGGGTTTTATCTAACTAGGGCTTATTTTGGGGGGTAGGGCTTATATTATGAGCATCCTGAACAATCATACTTGGGCTTATTTTCAGGTTAGGTCTTATTGTAGGGGAAACAGGGTATATAGTATTCATATTGATTGTAATGGAGAAATTCTAGATATCCAGAAATTCAGAATTTTAAAAATGAAGGGCTGTAATTCCAATTTCTGTATCTAGTCCCAGCATTCATTCCTAAAGTGAAAAGCCAACCAGTCTGTGCTGGCAATACAAAGCTAGATGAACCAATAGAGTCGCTAGGCTAAATGAACCAATGTCAGTTACTCTACCAGTGGCTTCAAATGAGATCCAGCCTCATTCACTGAAATGTACAAGCATAATATCCAAGCAGTACATTCTTCCATTCATAACCCTCCCTTGTTTTAGCACCACTCCACCCTTTCTACCCTTATTGTTAGTTTAAAAGGGCTTTACCGGTCTTTAGGTAACTGTAATGGCTGCATGAGGCCCTCTGGTTGATTCACATCACCATGGAAGAGCTTTAATGCATACTAACTACTTGTGTGTAATCATCAACCTAATGTAAACATGGTGGATGGCTAAATAGCTCAGTGGTTTAGGTATCTGTCTGCAAAGCCAGAGATTGGGAGTTCGATTCTCCACTGTGCCTCCCCAGAGAAGAGCCAGGCTGTGTGGCCACGGGCAAGATGCAGAGTCACAGAGCTGCCCCCAGAAGACGGGAATGGCAAACCACTTTTGAGCACTCTGAAACTAGAGTACTGTACTAGAAATCCCTGGAAGGGGTTGGCGTAAGTCAGAATCAGTTGGACAGCACATAATTATTATGAAACATGGTAGCCTAATATAAACACGGGGAATGGAAGGAAAGAGAACCTTGTGGATGTGTATTTGGCTTTTGCCTCTGAGCATGGGAGAGGACTTACTGATATGCTGCAAACTCTTTAATTCACAGTGCACTATTAGCATACAGAGTGAATGAATGGGAGTAGTTGGCAATTATGGCATTAGAAACAGTATGTTGTTTTTAGACCCCTCTTCCAAACTCACGTTTTCCTCTCTCTCTCTCTCTCTCTCTCTCTCTCTCTCTCTCTCTCTCTCTCTCTCTCTCTCTCTCTCTCTGTGTGTGTGTGTGTGTGTGTGTGTGTGTCTGCCGGGTGCCACGATCCCGACATATTCATTCCCCCCCCCCCAAACTCGTTCCTCAAACATCGGCCACGGGCGCGGAGGCTGACATATTTTGAGTGCCACCTTAAGGCACCCCCCCCTCCCCGGCTCTCCACCCAGACGATGCCGGCTTCGCAGACTTCTTGGGTTTGTTCTTCGGAGGTTTCCTAGGCGGAGCCGAGCTCGCCAGCTCCGCCTAGCCCCCGCAGCCCGCCCCTCTCGCCCTCTTTGCCCCCGCAATGCCATTGCTGGCTCCGCGCGGCGGCGGCGGCGGGTTAGGATTGCGTTAGGAGGCTGAGGGAACAGGCACGCGGGTGTGTGTATGTGTGTGCGCGCGCGCGGGTGCACATATTCGCTCTCTCCCGCGCCAAGACATTCACACACACATACACACACACACGGGGACGCATCTCCCTCGCGCTCTCCTCTTCGGTCGTTGGAGTGGCTGAATTAATTGTTCGGGGCGATGAGGGAACAACTCAAAGGGTAAGTTTTCATTCCTGCCACGGCCAGAGCCTGGAGAGGAGGGGTGGAGACCTTCGCCATCGCTTTCCCTTGGGCTTGTCGGCGCTTGTGGGCTGCTGGCAAGGCAGGCACTGAGAGGTAAATCAAACTTGGGAAGGCGGCTTGGCGCGGGGAGGAATTCGCCGCTCGCGCGTCCTCCCGGCCAGCTGTTCTCGCTTGATCTCCGTGCAGGTGCTCGGAACTGCCTGGAGTGTGTGGTGGGGTTAACTGTTTTGCCTGACGGCGGTGGAATGTGGAGATTAAAGATTTCTCCCTGATGCAGGGGAAAAGGGGACGAAGCTCTTTCTTTTTCTGCTTTTTAAATTTTATTCTGCTTTTCCCTGACATCAAAGTAGTCTTTTGAGCACACAGCTCCGCATTCCTCTTGTTCACTGGGCTTTAAAAAGCCCACGATTTGAAAGCTTCGCTGTCCCTACAATGGCTTTTCAATCATCCTGCTGTTTTGTGTGTGCATATGCGTAAAGAGAGAGAACTCGTATTATTCAATATGTTTGTGTGAAGACCCTGCACCGGGGGGTGGGGGGAAACGGCTGCCTTTTATTGTGGCTTTCGTTTATTGTGCTAAAAGGTCAAATTTCTGCTTGATTTCTTTAGGGAATTCGAAGTGACATTTAATTCAGTGCACTCTTTCCCTTTAAGGTGCCTTCCGTGTCTTGGTATATGTGGTCTAGTTAGAACACGCTGGCTGCGAAGGTATGAATGAAACAATATATGAAAGCAGCTAAGCAGGAAGTCGGAATGAGAGGAAGATAATATCACATTTTGTTGGAGAGGGCTGGTTTGGGCAGCAGTTTGCATCGTTAACAGAAAACTTGAATGACAGAATTAAGAATGGATTGTTGCATTTTGTGGTATATCTGCATCATTGTTTCACCCCTCTTTTCATTCTGGGGAAAATATTTGCTGTACTGTATGTGTTATAAACCTTGATTCAGAGACAGTTTAGATTTAAAGTTGCATGATAATTAGAACTAACAAGAAAAGATGAACAAGTTTCAAAACTGTATTTCAGTGTAAGTTGTTTACATTTTTTCACGGTGCATGTGTATGGGATTTCATTTGATATCTTAGAGAACTCAAGTATAAGTGTTTCTTACACTAATCTGCCCTTTTCAAAGTCAAACTCAAAAATCAGCTAGGTCTTTTAAAATAAGAGCTCGTCCATTGAAGTGTTGCTTATACTGACAGTAGCACCATAAAATATTTTTCCTCCATTATGGCTAAGGAATGGGTTGCAGTTGTAATGGCTTGATTGTGGATTTGAGGAGACCCTGCAGTGAAATTGCTTTGGCAGAAGTGGAGAGGATAAGCTTTGCAAAGCAAATAGATCAAAGGACAAGTAACAGCTGGAAGGTTGGCTTCCAAGCTTTAACAACTGTCAGAGTGCACAAAATAAAATGTATTGAAAAAGAAAGAGAAATTAATAAATAAACAAACAAATAAATAAGCATTCTGCTATACTTAGTCCATAACATTCCCTTCATTCTGCTCCTACTCGATGTTAGTGTAGAAACTTTTTAATTATTTTGTCCATTGTTTTGGAATTCTGCAAATGTCATAAAAATCCAATAAAGCAATGAATAATCAACTTTCTATCTCCAAAGTACACTAATCTAAGGATTAAAAGGAAAATATTTCACTGTGTAAATCAATGGACTGTAGATTTATAGATGGAGAGAAACGGTAATCCCTCACAGCCAGAAGAGGCTGCTACATTCTGCATTACTATTCTATTATTTTTATACTGATTAGTTCTCCTTCTGGCATACTGAGGGAAGATAAGGGGGATTTTTTTCATTTTTAAGTGACATACATTACAAAGAGGTTAGATTTTAATAGGTGTGGAACTGTTTTTTTCCCCCAAAATCAGCCATGATTTCTTTGTAAAAGCATTCCTATGACCATTTAATGTTTAGCAAAAGAATAAACAAATCCTAATATACACAGGTATATGTTTCATGTCAATTTATAACAGTGAGAACCTTAGCTTCCATTTGAAATGAAGAAGGCAAAAAGCTGTATCAACACTAAATTTTATACTAAATTGTTTTGCTAGTTTAATGTGAAATCATCTCTTACTTTTTAATTATTGGTAAATATTTCCCTGTTGGCACATGATAGCATTTTTTTTATTTACACACATGCATCTAGCTCATATTGCATTTTTCACGTAAACAGTAGGAGGAAGAGGAGGGCACTCACTCTAGTGCTGTTGTAAATTAGGAACAGAACAATATATTAAGAAGTTACATATATATATATTAGGAACTTACATTTTAGAATTAGATTCAGAAACATAGTTTAAGAAGTGTGGCATTGGTGGACTTTTATTGTTTTCTTCTCATTTCAATTGCTCATAGCTTAAATCTAACTCTTTGTTCCAGTAGTTGTAGATTCATTGATTCAATTACTGAATATTCAGTCAACAGTTATGTATGTCCCACTAATTCAGCAGGTCTGCTTTAATCAGGACTAGCAAGTGAATTGAGGCCACTGTAATGAAAGGTTCTAAAGAAAGAAGACTACATCTGGAGATGTCCAAATAAGGACACCTGAATACATTTTTTAAAATTTTTGCTGATTTGAATGAAATAATAGTGGTTTGTACACAACATCTACCTAGATCCATTTGCAGACATTCTTTGCTAATCTCATGCAGAATGTCCTTTTTAATTTTTGTTTAGTTGCCTTTAAAAAATGCACATCAGTGGAAATGAGCCTACAGTGGTGCTTCCAGAGACAGGATGCTGCAGGTGATGTTAATAGGATACAAACCACTGATTTTATTGTATATTTTGGTATGAGTTGAATAGTGCAGTTCCAGTTCCATTTGTTCAGTAATTAGAGGGAAAGTCATTTACAAATTTCTTCATTTGATTACATTTAACTTCTTTTCTAGATGGACTTTCGACCTCATATACAGCCAGTTAACAGACCCTGTTGGTAACACTGATATGGCAGTGGCTTTATGTGTGTAGTTATCTTTATGAGACTCTCTGTCAGAAAAATCTTATGGATGCTGTGCACATCCTAGCATTGGGATGGTTGATCAAGGTGTAAAGAAGATTTTCCATGCTGTTATCTGTCCTCCACCTTATTGTCAGCGAAGCCCATCAGAACTGGGAGAACACTTGCTTCCTTTACCTTCCTAGCTGATCTAGAAAAAATGCTATTAAGAGAGCATAGAAAAGTATCTTGCACTCACTGTGGTTCAATATTATATATTCTCTCTCCTGGGAATTGGTTCAGAGGATCTTCCCCAGCCTAGTCCTGTGATGTCAGAGATTGAACCTGAGTTGTTTGCGAAATGTATGTTCCAACACTGAGCTGTGGTAAACTGAGACTGGAGTATAAGCAAAGAGAATACTGTATTTTTTGCACCATAAGACTCACTTTTTTCCCACAAAACAGGGGGGTGGAAAGTCTGTGCGTCTTATGGAGTGAAGAAAACAGATTATATTTTCCTGTTTTCTTCTCCTAAAAAATCGGTGCGTCTTATGGAAAGGTGCGTCTTATGGAGCGAAAAATAATCTTCTTTGTCATGCACTCTTGTCTTTTCCCAGTTTGGCTTTGAAACAGGAATAAACTAATAACAACCTGGTTATACCTCTGAACTCTATTTTGAGGTTAGTACACTGTTTGCTTCAGGATCACTAACTGCCTTGATTTCACATGATAATCTGCTACATGAAGCATTTCCTTGGGAGTAGAGACAACCTGTCTCTTTGAGCAAACAGAACACTCCAAAAAGGCTGGAGAGGAAAATATGGTATTCTGCTACCATAAACATATCCTTTTCCTTCTGATGCGATTTTCTCTTATTTTTTATTTAAATCATAAGAACTTCAAAATGTGGGGTTCAAATGAGGTAAAAAATAAATTGCTGAAATTCTTCCAAACAAATTCCAGATGCATATACAAACATTTACTCCAAGGACAGTAGCAAATGTGTGTGTCTCTCAGTAAAGGCATGTAGAGATTTTTCATACTGGAGCAGTCATTAGTATTTAAAGCACTATATTTATTTGTTGGATTTTTTTAACATGCATTTCTTCCAGTGAGTTCAGAGTGCTCTGTTCCTGCCCATTTTTAGCCTCCTGTGATCTTGGTATACTGTATCTGAGAGGGTGTATTTGGCTCAAGGTCACCATTGTGTTCTATAGCTGCATGGGGAATTGGACCTAAGTCTCCTAAAACAAGAATAGTACTCTGGCCTTGTATAACACAAAGTACTACCCTGTTTCCCCTATAATAAGACCTGAAAATAAGCCCTAGCATGATTTTTCAGGATGCTTGTAATATAAGCCCTACCCCCAAAATAAGCCCCAGTTAAGTGAAACCCTGCCCTCCACCATTGTGCAGCAACCAGAAGAAAATGACATGACTGTATTTGAATAAATGTAGATTCTTGTACATGAAAAAAAATCCCCTAAAAATAAGCCCTAATGAATTTTTTTTGGAGCAAAAATTAGTATAAGACCCTGTCTTATTTTCGGGGAAACACAGTATAAGATAAGATCCTTGAATCTTTTGAATAACTGTATAGTATATGCTATGCATGCTTTCTTTTTAAGTATTTTAGTTCATTTTGGAGAGTTGGAACCAAGAGCCTGAGGGAAGTATGAAATGTAATGGAAATGGTCCATAGCACACGTTCATTCACCAAATCTCACAATGTACACATTTTATGCAGCCCATTGTTATTGAAGTTGAAAAACCTCTTTGAAACAAACCTGAATGTTTAAAGAAATTTGCCCACTCGAGTTAAAAATTGCTTCAGTTCTATTAAAGGTGCTAATGTTTTCCCCACTGTGGTTAAGAATGCTCAGAGTTGCTGAATTGGCACTTCGTTACTTCACATGGTGCTCCTTCTTTCATTCAAGTAGCCCCAAAGCAAACAATTAAATGGCCTTTGAAAATGGCAGCGAAGCATATGAACGGAAGTCTCGGTGGAGTCTAACCTTTCCTTGAGCTGCACTTGTGTGTGGAATTGTTGATAACTTTCTAAGCTAAAAATTTCAGAGGAGGAGGAACACTTTTTATTTGATGGAGTGAAATAGCTGCAGCCTTCTTGTGTTTTGAATATAAAGTGCTAGTAAAGCTGTTCTTGCTAGAGCAAGAACAGAAGCTCCAGCAATGATAGTTATTATTTTCTTAAAATTCCATGCAGGAGTAAGAGAACTTCTGCTGCTTCTTGAATTCATTTTCTGCTCCTTCTCCTGCTTTATTCAAAATTTCTTACAATTGATACATGTCTTCAAAAAAAGAGCTTATTTATCACACCTGATGCATTATACAGGTTTGGTAAGAGATGTTGATTCCATTTCAGTGCAAGTCAAAACTTGCCATTTTCTGAAATAAACTGTAGGGTTAGGTATTGGTAAACACTGGTGTGTAATCTTATTTCAGGTTTTCTGAAAACACTGGGACCTTCTCCAATTTTTTTTAGTGGATCAGTATATTAACCCTCTTCAGGCCTTCTGAAATTGTATCTGTGGAGGGGCTGCAGGTTTGGCCCACCTTTCTTCTAACATCCCATTTTGAACAGCAGGATTCAGAGAGGGAGTGTAAGCATGTTTGACTGAACATACCGGTTTTCCTGGCAGAGAGGAAATTTGATTGCTTGAAATCCCTATTATGAAGAGGACTGTAATTGCATACTTGATACAGTATCTCTTTTCAGACTTCCCTAATGAACAGGGGTGATGGAGGGCCTAGGGTCCTCTGCACACCATCCAGTTGCCTCTTCCTAGATATAGTTTTAAAATTCCTGAATAGAGCTGTTGTCTCAGTGGGTAAGAAACAGGAGCACAATTGGAAAGGCACTTCTGCATGTTTTGGTTTCACACAGGGTTCACACAAGTGTCAGTTGGTCGCTATTAGAACAGACTACTGGCTTTGGCCGAACATGGCCATTCTTATATTCTTCAGTTTGTGAACTTGGAGAGCTGCAGAAGTGAATCTTAACCCCAAAGTACTCATTGCACACAGGCAAGAGTAGATTAGCAACACATTTGAAAGAAGAAAATCTGTTTTCTCTGAGGAAAGATGACAGTAGGAATGTGTCAAGGCTCTGAAACTCTCACTGTGCATTTCCATGGCTTTTTTATGGCATTTGAGACAAGTACTAAAGATGGTTCCTCCCTTGTTCCACATTTCCAGTGTTGGTCCCATCATGAGAAACTGCCTCCTGTCTACCTTCCTTAGCAGTCAGTTATGCACATATGTGTATAACATCTAGCTTGGGCTTGAGCTGCAAACCTATTAGCTCCCACAGTAGTATTTATTCATGCATGTTGTTTGTTTTGAAGAGATGAATTAAGAGTACAGAAAGCAGTAAGTATAGAAATCTGTATCCCCATAATCATGAAAAGAAAAGTTGTGCTAATTTCCACAGATAGGAATATGAAATGTATGAATAAATACATACATAAAAATTGGAATGAATATGGTCTATCTCTTCAGTACAATTCAGAGTTGTGATATCAATTTTTAATTGTGGAACAAAAAGAGTTCCATGCCTGTAGCTTCATGCCTGACTTCCTTTAGTAGAAGGCTTAGGAACATTATAACTGCTGTGGGATTAAAGTCTTATTAAAGACAGATAGATAGAAGGAGTGCATTGGGAAAGAATGAGGGAACAGTGGAGGTAGCACATCTAAACAATGATTAGGATGAGTGAGAGTCTGTAATAGCTTCAGAAGAATATTACGAACATATTTGAAACCAATTCATGAATGTCCACAGCTCTCTACTTTTCTGTGTGTGTGTGTGTGTGTGTGTGTGTGTGTGTGTGTGTGTGTGTGTGTGTGTGTGTGTGTGTGGTATGTGTACATGTATGTGTGTTTTTATGCTGTATAAGCTAAAGCATTGTGTGTTCAGATTGCTGTTTAGGGCTGTTAAGAATGGATAGTCGTTTTGAAAGTGTGAATTGTGAAAACGAGCTGTTACGACTAGAACATTGGTAGTTAAAACTCATGGAACTCTACCTTGCCTTCATAGAAAGGATCGTGTCCTTTTTAACATTACTGTATACTGTGATATCATGTACTAGTTACAAACACATACTGTACATTGTTAATTATGAAATGGCAGCAGGAAGAATTTAGGAATTGTGAAAATAATATACTTTGGTTAGAAAGGTTTATTCATTTGGTGATCTAATTCTTCACATGTATAGTCTAATTTTAATGGAAGGGTCTGTCTTTGCATGAAATTAAAGCTAGAACATGAAACTTTTTTTAAAAAAAATCCTCTTAAAACAGAAATGTCAAGACAATACAGAAGTTTGATTTCAGGAAGCATTTATTGGCACCATTTAGCTACAGCTAAATTGCTGAGCCAATGAGTAATGGCCAAATCTGCATTCTTAAGTAAAGTTATTTTTTACATAATTTTTACTTATTTTTTACAGACAAATAATAGAAATCTGAAGCAACACAATAAATATTTTAGACAGAGTTCATCATGGTGACAGAAACTTTTAATCTACTGTCCATACTTATCTACAGATATTAAGATTTTGTTTATTTATTTATTTATTTATTGGACTTATATACCGCTCCATAGCGCTACAAGCACTCTCCGGGCGGTTTACAATTTTAATTATACAGGCTACACATTGCCCCCCCAGCAAGCTGGGTACTCATTTTACCGACCTCGGAAGGATGGAAGGCTGAGTCAACCTTGAGCCGGCTACCTGGGATTTGAACCCCAGGTCGTGAGCACAGTTTTGGCTGCAGTACAGCATTTTAACCACTGCGCCACGAGGCTATCAAATCACATCAAATTTGCGGCAAGCCTAAAAAGGTTTCCAAAATGTGGGATATATGTAAAGTCTGGTGCTGCCATTGTCATCCTCACCCCCCATGGCCGAGTAATTATTTAAACCCTGGCCTCCTGAATCCTGGTCTGATGCTTTATCCATTACACCAAAATATAATAATAAATTACAGTATAAGTAATATATATTATTAGTATATAGTAATTGTATAAAATATTATTTCAGCCCATTAAACTATATATTATTTAGTCTGATAAGGATTAATGAATTTTCAGACAATCCTTTGTCTTTCAGTTCTGAAAAAAAAGCAGAATATCAGGGTAGGTGTGAATATTTGGTTAACAGATATTTTATCAGATCACCATTTATAAACCTGGATAGATATATTTTTTTACATTTTTTTCAAGAACTAAAGACTCTCCTTCCAAAATTCTTATAAAATACTTCGTGAGTGGTCCGTTTAGAAGTAAAAGCACCTTTGAATTCAAATGATTTTCTCTCAGATAAATGTTAGTAGGATGGCAGCATAAGAGGATTGGTTTAAAGTAGGGTGTGCAATCTCCAGGGGTCTGAGAGAGAGATGCCCATCTCTGGATCTTTGGGGACCATGTCCACTCCCATAACGCCAACTCTGGTTTTTTTTTTCCTTGCAAATTGGTGTGGTTGCTCATCCCAAAATACATCAAAAGCTGGTAGAAATTAAGTGAACTCACATTCTCAGGGTTTTTAAAAAATTGTTCATCTTAAATATTAAGCTTTAGAAAAATTAATGGCCTCCTCCATCATTTCCCTTCTCCACACAGGAACTGCACTGTTTATTTCCCTGAGAAATAACTCAGAGAATATGTAGTGTTCAGTTCCCCTACTTTCTTCCACAAGTCAATGAATGACTTGTGGAAGTAGTTCAGTAGTAAAAAGAGTCCAGGTTGTTTCTGTTTTATTTCTAACCTGATTATTATATGATTAATTGTGAATTGCCGGGTAGGTGGGGCTCGTCAGCCATGGAAGGCAGCCCATCTAGGAGAAGGAAAACTTCCATTTCAAACCTCCACTGCCTTGTGGCTATATCCACTCATGGAAAAGGCTTCAGGAGTTAACCTCGAGGCAAAATCCGGAGCTGGAGTCCCGAAGGCAGCATGTGTCATTCTGCCAACTCCTGCGACATTGCTGGATCCAGTTGTATTGTCCCCTGCCTTTCCATTGGACCATTTCAGCAATGTGGAGAGGGTGGATCTGCTGCTTGGGTAACAGCCTATCCTCCATATTACCTTACCCGGGCTTCATGCTCTGGAGAGGACACTCCTCGATTCAGAGCATGTTACCATAGTCTCTCGAGACTGAAGGATGCCTATGCTATGCAATTGTGAATTAACATAAAGCATATTCAAGACTCTACTTGATCAGTCAACTATCAGTTTCTGCTACAAGAAATACATTTGTATTTTTTTATGAGCTAGACCTGTACGAAGCATGTTGATTTTGAACCCTTTTCAGATTCTGTTATGCAGGTGAGGAGTACTTCCTTGCCAAAAATACAGTGAAGGAATTGGCACACTCCTGAGCCTTAGTCCTTCTTGAGACCTTCTGCTCAACAGATTGCATTGAATCTGCAACCCTGTTCAGGCTTCAGTCAACATCATTAGAAATCTCTTTCTAGCTGTTTTGTACAAATGATGGCCAAGGTGGCTGGAGAGAAATTAGGCTCTACAAGTGAGCAAGAACTCTTGAGTTAAAAATGGCTGTATGTTCACCTATGGAGTATGAGTGGTGGTAGGAATCTCTGTGCTTCAAACTCCTCTCGACCATTGCATGTAAAAGGTAATGATGGAGAGGGCAGGCCTGGGTGTACCTTCTGTGTGTTTTGATAAATCAGGCATGTTAATAGCTGAATAAGGTTTAAGATAAGCTACTAAGGATAGCATATCTGGATAGTATCAAGCCACACAATGCATATTCTATTGTATAGCACATTCCAATCCCTACTTTTGCATTTTTCTTTCTTTAATGTAGCTGATAAATGGATAAGTAATGTGTGAACCAAATACATTGCTATCAATCTAAGATTGTTATCCTACAGGAAAGCTTGATTCGATCCGTTGTGATACTTGATTACATTCACTAACCAGTCACTCTGCGGCAAACCCACTTGCTTCTGTATAGCCCTTATCAGTAATTTAAAGTCTATAAGAATGTGCTTAGTGTCTCAGCAACAGAAGCAAACATGTTATTATAAGAACACATTCCTATCATCCATTAGCAGGTCATTCTGAATCTCTAGTGTAAATATTGCCACATTTAGAATTTGGACCAATTCTGCTTGCAGCATTGTGTGAAAAGCTGAGTGGCTGTGTGATAAAATATTTGATACTAAGCCTTCACCCAGTGAATATGCTGATTAATTTTGCCTTGCAAGAAGACGAATCTGAAACCAAGAAATACTTTTCAGTTTTAGAATGTTGCAGTAGCATCCAGCTAATCAGGACTTGCTAAGATATAGTAATTATTTTTGTTACATTATTTATTTATTTTTATGTTTTAGCATTTTCACTTTCCCATTTTATGGCAGTTGAAATACAGGTAACAACCATGTAATTTCTCCCTTCTCCATTAAAAGCTATCACCATTAATATTTTTCAATATTTCCCATTGGGCCCATCTGTCTTATCTTTGCCTCCTCGTGAAGCTGCTTCCAGTATTAGAGATGCACAGGATGAATCTTAGATACAGCCTTTGCACATGTGACCAAAAATATGTAAGAATTATTTGAGAACAGAAGAGATGAAACACCCATTGTGAATAATTCTGGAACCACAGAAAATGTTAGTTTCACTATAAGGAAAAGTGTTCCACTGTGTCAGCTTGAAATTATCATCATTATATTACCAAATTTTGCTTATGTTATCAAAAAAATTGTAAACGCTAAACAGTGCAACTGCCTAATCATATATTTTGGAATAAATTGGTATTTATTTCAAAGGTATTGAGGTTAACATAAGCTAAGCAAGTAACTCTCCTTATTGCTTTGTCTTACAGTCATGAGACACAAACCACCTGCTGGGATCATCCCAAAATGACAGAGCTCTACCAGTCCTTAGGTAAGAGAATTCTCGTTAAACAATGTATAATGTCAGAATGATTTTTCTTGGTAAACTAATAAATTAATTTTGAATGAAAATAAAAGCTTTATGAAAAAGCAGTCCAATTTTCAGTCTCAAGTAGAGTAGAATAGGATATTTTTAAAGTTGGTTGAGCTGCTCAGTTTGGGATTGACAGCTGAATTTAGACCTAAGCTTTTAAAAGGGGGACAGAGGGATTAAAAAAAGAAATCTTAGCTTTAGCTGTCATTAAATGGTTTATATTTTCAGTTTCTGTGTTTTATCTTTTGTGACACATACCTTTTCATATACCTTTTAAAGAATCAAGAAATTGACATCAACCTGTTTCCCCTCGTTCTCCTTCCATCAGTTAAAAAAAGGTCAAATTTTGGTTAAAATTAGTATTAGTGTCGTCAAAGTACTGGGGCACATGCCTTTCACATAACGCTGTTATTAGGATGAATACTACTGCCTGTAACACCCTGCTGACCATTCACATTGCCTCTGACATGAAAGGCAACTGTTCTCAGGCTCCTGGACGTGCTGCATAGCTGCAGAAGGAAACTCTGGAATCACAGCACTCAGCCGTGGGACTCCACAGTTGTTTTCCCTCCATTCAGAGATTTTCCAGCAATCACCTAAGCAGTTTAAAGGGTACATTAAGCCAGAAGGTGGTTTTTTTTAATGATTTTGATGTGATTTTCAGTTTGCCTCTTTGTCTATGGATAGATTTGACCTTGGAAATGTTTAGTTATCTGTCATAAAAGGGCAGATCCAGAATGTACCTTTTGAAGTAGAGTGACAGCCTCCGTTATTCCTACCCAACTCAACAATTTTCAGCCAATATCTAAAGTCTGGATTCCATCCACCCACACCCACTTGAAAAGTATTTCATGAAAATTATTAGATCCTTTGAGAAACCTAGTATATGTTAAGGGGCAGCAGTGGGAGAGTGAAGAAGAGGGTGGTGGAATCTCTTGTACTCTGTATCTAATCTGTTGCCCTCAAGTGCAATAGAAAAAGAGCCCTGTGGCATAGTGGGTAAACGGCAGTACAGCAGTCAAGCCTCTGCTCATGTCACCTGAGTTTGATCCTGATGGATTCAGGTAGCCGGCTCAAGGTTGACTCAACCTTCCATCCTTCCAAAGTCGATAAAGTGAGTACCCAGTTCACTAAGGGACAAGATCTTATTTGCATAATTGTGTAAACCACCTAGAGAGTGCTTTAGCATTATGGGGCAGTATATAAGTCGAAACAACAACAACAACAGGATGCAATGGAGGACATTGTACTGTTAGTGGTACTAAAGTAAATTTCAATTACTAGTCCAGTAATTAGTAATTTCAATTACTAGTCCCATGAAAGGATGGGGGCAGGCATCCTTTCATGGACAAAATGTCCTGGGCCACACCTGTCTGCTTACTTTTGCAATGGGTTCTCATAGAATCTTTTTCTCAGGAATATAAGAATATTCAGAACATCCTACTCCTTTTCAGTTTTCATCTGGCTACCTTTGATTTAACCAAATTTGATCACACGAAGTTCCCAGTTCTCTCTAACTATGAGAATTTGTGCTTGTGAATTCGGGCTGTGTAATAGTTTAGAAGTTTTTTTCCTGTTGGAAATAAACGAAGCCATCTGCAAGCCCTTCTGAGGCAAAAGGAAAGAAAAACACATAGCATATGTATGTCTTATGATATGATTGACCAGCATTAATCATAGCTTGAAATAGCTATTTTACCAATTAAAAATGATGCTTCCTTAATATATTTTCTCTCAACATTATGTTGTTATGTTGACTACTGGGCATTCACTACTTCAGGTGCAAATAGGTATTTGAAAAGGGGAGTGGGGAAGTGGTCCAGTTCTGTTTGTCCCAGCTGTCACCTTCGCATCAGTCAGGAACACTGGCTTGGCAGGCTTCTGTTTCAACACTGAAGCTGAAAAAGTTGGCATTAGAAGGCTGCACTGGTATTAACCTCATTTACACTGAAACAGAAAGTGACCAACTCCAAGGGGGACAGCACAGGTTGGACCATCTTTTTAAGAAAATGAAGCCAGGCACCCACGTTTGTCTGTGTCTCATGCTAAGGAGGTGCGAGGAATTTCCTCTAAACTAGCTGAGGAAAATCTACACAACCGTGCCAACAATCCCATCTGGCCATCACTGAAATCTCTCTCAAGGTGACTGCACAAGGCTCTGATTAGAATGAAAAACCAGGATAAATGACAAGCAGTCTTACCAAACCGAGAATATGCACCTGAACATACTGATCTTTATAATGCCTTTGATAAGGCATAACAGTGTGGAAATGTTCTCTCAACCCAGTGCTCCATTTTTCTAATTGTTCCACTAGAGAATCAATGGAGAAAGAATGCTACAAATGCATTATGTGGTACCGAGCTCACCAGTCTTCATTCATTAGTGTGGCTACATAGAGACCAAAATGAATCTAAATGGATTACTTTTTGTAGCATTTGTTCTTCCAATGTATTCACATGACTACTTCCACCCACCCGCCTATTTGGCACCTGTGGTTACTTGAGAGAACAGTGTGGTGGAATATGATGTGCCATGGGAAAAAGGAAAAATGGTTTTGAAAGAGTATCTCTGCATTAACATAGATCCATTAGTGTGAATGTGTAGAAGCCAATTCAAAGAAGTGTTAAAAAGCAACCTGTTTTCCCCACCCCGCTTCTCCACTAGAAATCATTATTCAGTTAATGTGAATAAAATCCTATATAAAAAGAGGATAGGTGCAGTATTGGATTGGGTTAAAAAACAAACAAATACTAATTTACACACAAGAAGAAACGTTTTGCAAGATTATTAATGATTCCCACCCACCCTACGTAACTGGTGAGCACAAACATCTATGATGGAAAGGGAGGGTGTTTTTTAAATTGTTTTATAATGTGTGAGGAAACCGGCAAGTGGTACAGTGTAGCAGAATAAAACAAAAAAAAGTTTCTTCATTGTGGCCTCTGTGAATGCACACAAATGGGTTTTGTCTGCGCCTGTGTCGGACCCCTCAGAATATTCTAGAGCTTCAAAAAAATAACAATAATTGAAAGTTGCCCCTATAGTGCATGCTCCGCCTGCCAATAGCCTCAGTTCCATTTTTGCTGCCTTTGCATCAGGAACCTCTCTTACTAGAGCTACTTATTTCTTGGAATTGGTTTAGACCTTGACTTTTTGTCTCACCATGTGTTTTTCTTGTTGCCCCTCTTCTTTGGACTATGCATCGTTTTATTTGCCTTAAAAAAATCCTCTCCTGTTCGTTTATCTCCCGCCCCTTCCCTCGAACTTTATAATCAGGATCAGGAGGTCTTCTCTGAGGCTTTGGAAGACTTGCCCATTGATGGTAGAACCCCGGACTCTGATGCACTGACCTACATCCATCCTCCCATTCAAAGGATTTTTCATCATATGTCCAAATGGTAGCGAGGATGGCACGGTCCTTAAAACTTGACGTTGAACAGCCTCCCCCACCTGCTGAGGACTTGGTATTTTGAGACATTAATCAAGAAAGGTCTCCCCCTCTGAGTCTTGCGTTTATTCCTGCACTCATGGGCCTTGTCAAGGAGCCTTAGTCTATGTCTCCTGCTTCCTCACAAGTCACACGTAGAATGGAAAACCATTACTGTACTCATGGTAATGACACCACCTTTTTGATAAAACATCCCCCACCCAATTCTATTATCGTTCAGTGTAACCAATCTAGATCTGCAGGACTGCCAAACCCACCCCAACCAATAGGATGGGAGAAAACTGGATGTTTTCAGCCACAAAATGTATTCTTTTGCAACTTTTTTGCTTCGAGTTGCAAATTACCAAGCTGCCATGAGGGCTTATCAAAGGCAGCTTTGGGATTGAGTGCTCCCTGCCTTGCAGACTGCACCAGAAGACAATAAAGAGTCACTTTTGAACACTTACTCAGTAGTCATGACCGTAGCCAAGCACCAAAGGCTTGCATCCTGTCACTCAGCTGATGTGGCATCCAAATCTATGACATCAGCTATTGCCTTAAGAAGACATGCATGGCTTAGGTCTTCAGGGATCACGGAGGATGCCAAGTCCTGTATTGAGGGTCTTCCTTTTTGATGCAGTTGGCTTATTTAACGACAAAACTGATGACACTATGGAAAACTGTCCAGGTAGTGACAGACAACACCACGACCATGTACTACGTAAACAAACAAGGCGGAACCCACTCAATGTCTCTGCTTTACCTCACGGTGCTTCTGTGGGAATGGCACTATCAGCAACACGTTTCCGGTAGAGATTCATGTCTCCACGACAGACAACGAGATGGTGGACAAATTGAGTCGTCTAACTGGTCAAAACCATGAATGTGAGCTGGACTCACTAACATTCACAATGATCTGCAACTGATGGAGACATCCAATAGCTGACATGTTTGCCACGCATTTGAACAGAAAATGTGATCTATTTTGTTCTCATGGGGGCAGAGGTCCTGCATCCCTAGGAGATGCATTCATGACTCATTGGAGGCTGGATCTTTTGTATCTCTTTCTGCCCATTCCACTTACAGTGGGGTCTCTACTTAAGAACGTCCCTACTTAAGAACAATCCAACTTAAGAACAGCTCCATTTGCTAAATTTTGCTTCTACTTGAGAACAGAAATCCAAGATAAGAACAGGAAAAAAAAACCTTTCCTGCTCTTTTTTTAACCTTAGGTCATCATAGGTTAAAAAAAAATTCTCCCCATAGTGGTAGAGTACGTATTAACCAGCTATGGTTAATGTACGAACGCACCTCTACATAACAAAAAAACAGCCAGAACAGATTAATTGGTTTTCAGTCCATTCCTATGGGAAATTTTGCTTCAACTTAAGAACATTTCTACTTAAGAACACCATTCCAAAACGGATTAAGTTCTTAAGTAGAGGTTCCACTGTAGTTTCTATGGACGGAAAAGAGCAGATACGGATTAAATGGTTTTCAATGCATTCCTATGGGAAATGTAGATTCAACATAAGAACTTTTCAACTTGAGAACCACCTTCCAATACGGATTAAGTTCTTAAGTAGAGACCCCACTGTATACAGAGATCAATGATCAAGATCCATCAAGTATGAGCCAACGTGATCTTAATAGCTCCTCGGTGGCCTCGCCAACCTCGGTTTTCAGTCGTCAAAGCGTTGGCTTCAAACTTCATCAAACTAGACCTGATTCCTCATCTCCTCACACAGAACTCGGGCAGCATCTACCATCTGGACCTTCAGTCACTGCACTTGTCGGCATGGAGGATTCACCCTTTATCACGGAGGTTCTGGACAAGGCCAGGAAACCCTCTACAACCCTCTTATATGCCTACAAATCGAATAACTTCATGAAATTTGCACAATCTAAGGGATTGCAACCATCCCCAGTCTCCCTTGCACCTTTCTTACCTACCTGTCCTTCCTATTTAATAAGGGCTTAGCCCATTCTACTCTGAAGGTCTATATCTCAGCCATTGTTTCCCATCAGCCCAGTTGTTCTGAATCAGCACGTCTGTTTTCCCACCCTACCTTGAAAGCGTTCCTTAAAGGTCTTCATAATCTATGTCCGCCAGTGAAACCTGCGATACCAGAGTGGTCTCTAGAAACTCTTCTGTATGCTCTCACACATCCGCCTTTTGAACCCATAAGTTCTTCAGACTTGCATCTATTATCTTTAAAAACGCTGTTTTTGGTAGTTGTTACTTCTGCACGGTGAGCAAGCGAGTTAGCTGCTCTTAGGGCTGATGCTCCTTACTTGCAGTTTTTCAAGGACAAAGTGGTTCTTTACACAAATGTTTCCTTCCTCCCGAAGGTTGTTTCAAGTTTTCATATTAACCAACCCATTACTTTACCAACATTGTTTCCTAACCCTACTTCTGAGGCTGAAATTATGCTATATTCCTTAGATGTCAGATGGGCACTTGCCTTCTATACATCAAGGACTAGGGACATACGTTCATCTCCTAAATTGTTCATCTGTTTCCATGGCTCGCACAAGGGCCCTCCAGCTTCTTCTGCTACTATTTCAAGATGGATCGTCTTGCCCTAGCATATGAGTTGGCTGGCAAGGCCCTTCCTGCAGACCTAAAGGCTCACTCCACTAGAGCTGTAGCCGCATCCACGGCTCTACTTTGGGGAGTAGACATACCTGACATTTGCAGAGCGTCCACCTGGTCCATTGTGTCTACATTTGTTACACATTACAGACTGGACCTCACAAAAAGGAGACCAGATTTGGAAGAGCAGTGCTAACATCCATGTTGCAGTGACGGCCCTCCTTCCAGTAAATGAGCTTGCTAGTCACCCATTTGTATTCATTCACAGAGGCCACGATGAAGAAAGGTTACTTACCTGTAACCATGGTTCTTCTTGTCCTCTGTGAATTGACACATCCCACCCTGCCTCCCCACTGTCCATCACTCAAATTTTGCTTACTATGTGATTGGCTTTGTTATGGTGGACAAATGGAACTGAGGCTAGGGGCGGGCAGAGCATGCGCTATAGGGGCAACGTTCGACTATTGTTAATTTTTTGAAGCTCGAGAATGTTCCGAGGGGTCCGACGCAGGCTCAGACAAAACCCATTTGTTTGAATTCACAGAGGACCACTAGAAGAACCATGGTTACAGGTGAGTAACCTCTCTTTTCACTCCAGGTGTATCTAATACAGCATAACACTTTATATAAATTGAACAATTTAAGTCTAACCCGTTTATCCTTAGGTAAAATACTTAAATCTCTTTTTGGTACTTCTCTTTGCCTTGGGTTAGAATGGATAACAATGGGATGGTGCTGAAGACCTTAAAGAGTTTTTATCTTATACAAAAAGTCAAAGTTAAAGTGCTTTTAATATCACATATTTGTTAAATTTTTAATATCTTTTGCTCCAACACACATACCAAAAAGAAATTTGGTTTCTCTGGTGTGTGAAGGAATGTGGATCATTTGAGTAGGTTTAATTTTCCTTTTATAGACTTGGTGGTTATATAAAACTGGTACCCATGGGGTTTATAGCACTGTCATTTGTGAAGTCCTTCCACCTGCAGCATCAGAAGCCCTTTCACAATATTTTTATGTGCTCTTGAGAAACTTCACATTGCAGAATACTTTCAAAATAATGTAATTTTTATATCCCATGCACTGTGCTATGTGTTTTGTTTCATAAAGCTGCATCTGACTTATAGTGACCCTAAAAGAATTTTCAAAATAAGTGAGGTATTTAAGGTGGGGTTTTAATAGTGGCACTCCTCAAGTACATTTTCATGGACAAAGAAGTATTCAAACCCTGGTTTCCTGAGTCCTAGTCTATCACTGTACTACACCACACAAGCTTCACTATACTTATATCCTATCTGGTCCTTTTTCTGTATTTACCACCACCACCATCATCATCATCATCATCATCAGCATCAGCATCATCTTAGTACATATTCCGTGTATTGTTTTTTTGGAAAACAGTGATTCACAGTGCCATGTGAAACAGTGTGAGAGATTAATTTTCATGTATTCTCAGCTTTCCCATCCTTGCTTCAACACAAAAAAAGCTAGGGATGGACAGACTTGAGGTTTGTTCACACTGGGTATGTACATTAGTAATGTTGCTTTGATTTAGAAAGTGAAAATATTTATAGGAAGAAATTTATACTTCTTGTTGACTTCAGTTCAAATCAACCAAAGTCTTTTGGAGATTTGCAGGTAAATTCTCAATGTAGTATACCTAAAAATGTGAATTATGTAGTCTGTTTTGTGCTGTACATACATACATACAGTAGCACAAAACACAAATATAAAATCATGACCAAAAATATTGGCATCCTTGCAATTCTGTCAGAAAATGCAATCCTTATCTCAGAAAATTGTTGTAGTTGCAAATGTTTTGGCACTTACATTTTCATTTCTTTGGTTTGCATTGGAACAACAACAACAAAACAGAAGAAAAGTCAAATCTGATACAGTCCCATACAGAAATCAAAAAATGCACTGGCCGAAATTATTGACACCCTTAACTTAATATTTGGAATGGAAAAAAATGAAATCAATCGCTTCCTGCAACCATGAATGAGTTTCTTACACCTCTCTACTGGAATTTTGGACCACTCTTCTTTTGCAAACTGCTCCAGGGCCTTTGGATTTAAAGGATGCCTTCTCTCAACTGCTGTTTTGGGATCTATCCACAGGTGTTCTATGGGATTCAGATCTGGACTCATTGCTGGCCATTTCATAACTCTCCAGTGTTTGTTTGTAACAATACTGTACAAATTTATTCTGCAGCCAAAGGCCTGATAATTGTTTGTAACCATTTCTGAGTGCTTTGGGAAATGTGTTTCGGGTTACTGTCCTGCTGGAATACCCATGACCTCTGGTGGAGACGCAGATTTCTGACACTGGCCACTACATTGCACCCCCAAATTCTTTAGTAATCATCAGATTTCATGATACCATTCACACAGTCAAGGCATCCAGTGCCAGAAACAGCAAAGCAACCTCGAAACATCTTTGAACCTCAACCATGTTTGACTGTAGGGACTTTGTTCTTTTCTTTGAATGCCTCATTTCTTTTTCTGTAAACAGTGCCATGATGTCCTTGACCAAAAGGCTCTACTTTTGTCTCATCTGTCCACAGTACATTCTCCCTGGAGGATTGTGGTTTTGTCACAAAAGTTTTGGCATACTCCAGTCTTGCTTTTTTATGCCTTTGTGTCAGCGGTGGTGTCCTCCTGGGTCTCCTATCATAGTGTCCTTTTTCATTCAGATGGCGAAGGATAGTGCGAGCTGACACTGTTGTACCCTGTGTCTGCAGATCAGCTTGAATTTGTTTAGAAGTTAATCTGGGTTCTGTATTCACCATTCAAACAACCGTTTGTTGTAATTTTTCAGTAATTTTGCTCTTCCATCCACATCCAGGGAGGTTAGCTACAGTGCCGTGGACTGTAAACCTCTTGATGATATTGTGCATAGTGGATCTCTGGAGATGGACTTGTAGCCGTAAGATTGTCGATGTTTTTCCATAATTTTTTTTCTAAAATCCACAGACAACTCCTTACACTTCATTCTTTTCTCCATGCTCAGTGTCACACAGAACACAAAGGTTGAGTCAACTTTTCTCCATCTTAACTGGTTGCAAATGTGATTACTATATTGTCCACACCTCTTACTTGTGACAGATGTGTCTAAATACAAATTAAAGGAGCATCACATGCTTGAAAAGCTATCATTTCTTACAATTTAGACAGGGTGCCAATAATTTTGGCCAGTGCATTTTTGGGTTTCCTAGTGCGATTGTATCAGATTTCACTTTTCTTCTCTGTTTGTGTGTGTGTGTTATTCCAGCGCAAACCAAAGAAATGAACATGTGAGTTCCAAAACATTTGCAACTGCAAGAATTTTCTGAGAAGTGTTGCATTTTTTGACAGAATTGCAAGGGTGCCAATATTTTTGGCCATGACTGTATGTATGCATCTTTGACCTGTTGAATGTGGTAGGAGTCAGTGGAAAAGAAGTACACCTTGAACTACATGTGAGGAATGGAATACCATGAAAAATCCCTTTAGTTTTAATACTGAAGGTTAAAGTTTTCAAGTTTTGAGACTGGGAGTTAGATGGTTATTTTTTACAAGTAAAAGGTTCACATTAGCCCTTACAGTATTTTATAAGGAATTTGCCATTACTGGTTGCAGTGGTAAAATGTCACTCATTGTGTTGTACATTGCATTGCTTATTACTTTTCTGTTCCTTGGGGGATAGGACATTAGGATTGATAAGAGGAGTTGCATAAAACGTAAACAATTTTTGTCAGAATATCTCTAGGGATGCTTAAAAATCCCTTTAAAGAATAAAGTTAAAGTAGATGCAGCTGCCATTTAAATATTCTCGTGCTAAACATTGTAATGATATATTAATAAAGCACGAGAAACTATTTACTATAGCTCAGTGGTTTAAGTATCTGGTTGTGGAGACAGAGGTTAGGAGTTCAATTCCCCGCTGTGTCTCCTTGCAAGAAGAGCCAGTTTGTGTGGCCTTGGGCAAGCTGCTCAAGCCAGAATTGACTTGACGACAGATGATATTATTATTTAAAACAAAATTAAATGGATGCTATGTGTAGTATACATCAGTCATATGTATGAATCAAGCAACTTTTTATGCATGTATCTGCATGTTTTCAAATTGAGAATATTATTGGAGGAATTTTTGCTCCATAGTTCATGTTGCTTAATCATACTTAGAACAAGATATTTTAAGCAAAAGGAATATCTGAGTTCAGGATATGTGTAATGAAATGCACTTCACTTAAAATGCAGACATGGATAAAATGGAAAAATACAGAGATCTGGGAGTGGAGAGAATTTATTATATTGTGAATGAAAGACATCAGTAGAATCTAGCAAAGAGCTTGTGTTGATTGGATTGTGAAAAAGGAGGTCTCCTGCAGAGAGAGGTTAATGTAATAGAGAAGATGATGGGCAGGGGTAGATGAATTAAATGGATCAGAAGGGTGAACATGCTTTTACAGGCAGATAAATGTATTAATAATCTAAATACGCAAACTGATTGCTGTTTTATATGAAGTTTTGTTCTTCTCCTAACATTACCCATTTCCATTATTTAAAGAGTATTTGCATAGGGGTTTTTTCTTTTCAGTAAATGCTATTTATATGCTAATCTATGATATTCACTTCTTAGTCTCATTTGTAACATGGAAATCTTGCTTTTCCCTTCTGTCCTTACTTTTCAGAGTAAAAATAGTGATCTTTTACAAGTATGCACAATGGCATTTGTGCATTGGCAAACTAATGCTTTATTAATTTGCTTTTGGGATAGATTAACAGTCTTTGTTTAAAATTCCGTTTATTTCAAACTACATCAAAGTGTGGGCTGTCACTGTTACAGTGAAGCAGATTTGGCAGAAAGGAACAATCTCAGAAGAACAATATACTAATGAGCAGCCTATTAGAAATATAATAAAAATATAATAAATATATAATAAAAATATAAATAGAAATATAATAAAAAAATAAAGATACCGTATTTTTCACTCCATAAGATGCACCAAATTTTTAGGAGAAGAAAACAGGAAAAAATAATATGTTTTCTTCTCCTAAAAATTGGTGAGCCTTATGGAGAGGTCCGTCTTATGGAACACACCCTAGGACCCTTTGGAGGCTCACCCAGCCCCCCCCCCCGGAGGCTGGAGGGGGAGAAATCGCTACCTTCTGGGACTCTTCTGAAGCTTCCCAAGCCTCAGAGTCCCAGAGGTGGCAATTTCACCCCCTCTGACCCCCAGGGGGTTAGGGAGAGTCTCTAAAGGGCCCTAGGGTGTGTTCCAGGACCCTTTAGAGACTCACCCTCCCCCCCCGGGGGTCAGAGGGAGCGAAATCACCACCTTCTGAGACTCTTTTGAGGCTTGGGAAGCTCCCTCCTTGGGGGAGGGTGATTCTCTAAAGGGTCCTGGAACACACCTAGGACCCTTTAGAGACTCACCCTGCCCCCCCGGGGGTCAGAGGGGGTGAAATCGCTACCTCCTGGGACTCTTCTGAGGCTTCCCAAGCCTCAAAAGAGACCCAGAAGGTGGCGATTTCACCCGTGCTGGCCCCATGGGGGTGGGGGGAGCAGCACAAGGGTCCAGGAAGGCTCACTCAGACCCTTGCGACTCTCCTTCCACCCCCCCCAGGGGCCAGCGGGGGCAAAATCGCCCTGGAAGCTGGTGATTTCGCCTGCGTTGGCCCCGTGGGGGTGGAGGGAGCATCGCAAGGGTCCGAGTGAGCCTTCCCAGACCCTTGCGATGCTCCTCCCACCTGGAAGCTGGCAATTTCGCCTGCGCTGGCCCCGTGGGGGGTGGGGGGAGTGTCGCAAGGGTCCAGGGAGGCTCACTCGTACCTTTGCGACGCTCCCCCTACGGGGCCAGTGGGGGCAAAATCGCCACCTTTGCTCCATAAGACGCACAGACTTCCACCCCACATTTTTGGGGGGGCAAGTGCGTCTTATGGAGCAAAAAAATACGATATGCATAAAAGTCTAGCAGTAGGAATATAACATATATCTTGAAGACTGGTAGCATTATATTAACCAAATAAATTTTCTTAGCTGATATTCAAGATGAATGATACAAAAGCTAGTTTAGATAATCTGATGCTTGTCTTCTTGACAGTTAAAACAATGGTATGAGGTTATTTTTGCTATTTCTAAAAAATATAACAGAAGGAGGACAGGATTGTAGCTCTGGGCACTCCAGTCTTGGCATTTCTTCTGCATTTATCAGGGTATTTGGCAGAAATACAACATAGAATGGAGTCGATGGGGAGAAAAGAAAATGGAAAGAAGAGGTCTGTGAAATGAGAGTGCATAAAATATGTTTGAAGTCTGAGGCTCTCTTTTTAAATCCTGTTTTCTTTTTAAATCCTGTTTTCTTACCTATCTTTAAAATTGATCTTAAAATAATGAAATAAACTTGCATATCTAGAAGCTTTCATTCTTTTTTATATTCCCATGAAAGGAATCTGTGCAGGGAAGCAAATGCTCCAGATCAGTAGGTGCAGCTAGAAACTTGCTAACAAATTGGAACAAATTCAGAGGAGGGTGACAAGGATGATCAGGGTGCTGGAAACCAAGCCTTATGAGGAAAGGCTGAAAGAATTGGGCATGTTTAGCCCTGAGAAGAGAAGACTGAGCGGTGATATGACAGCACTTTTCCAATATTTGAAAGGCTGTCATCCAGCAGAGGGGCAAGATCTGTTCTCAATCACCGCAGAATGCAGGACACGCAGAAATGGGCTCAAGTTAAAGGATGCCAGATTTCGATTGACTATCAGGAAAAACATCCTAACTGTTAGAGCAGTACGACAGTGGAACTAGTTACCTTGGGAGTTGGTGAGTGCTCCAAAACTGGAAGCATTCAAGAAAAACATAGATAATCATCTGGCAGATATGCTTTTACAGTGGTGGCCCACATGGCGATGATAATCTGTTCCATAGAAATCGCTCTTTAGTGAAAACCCCTTTCCCTTTGGAATGCATTGAAACCCATTTAATGCATTCCAATGGGGAAAAATCGTCGTCGTTTTCCGAAGATCGCCCATAGGGAAGCCATTTTGTGAACCACCGATCAGCTGTTAAAATGGCTGCCCTGTGAAGCATCGGTCCTGAAAACACCCGTTTTTCAAAGCGCTGATCAGTGTTAAAATCGTCTTGCGGGAAAATGTTTGCGAAGCAGGGACCTAAGCATCGTCCAGCAAAAATCGCCCATTGGAATCACTGTTTTGCGAATCGCTATAGTGATCGCAAAACCTCATCGTCATGCGGATTCGTTGTTTTGAGAGGTCATCGTCTAGCGAGGTACCACTGTATTGTATTCCTGCATTGAGCAGGGGGTTGGACTTGATGGCCTTGAAGGCCCCTTCCAACTTCACTTTTCTATCATTTCTGTGATATGATTTCATCTATTTTATTGCCAAGTAATATAGAGACTAATAAAAACAAATGTCTGTAAATCGACCCACCCACCCTTTGCAAGACAGAGGTCGAAAACAGCATTTAATCCCCATTCTGTCTGCAAGGGCTCTTTCTCCCATGTAATAAACATTATGGTGGTGCCGGTGGGATTAGTAAAAGTAAACAAAACAAAGAACAGGAGGATTTATACCGCAAGCTACCACCTCTGTTCAGGTGTTAATAGTGTCTGGGTTCAGCAATGCACTGCCTCCTGTACACTGCCTTGCTTATGCACTCAGTGATTAGTCTGTGATGAATCTGTAGAGGAGAAATTATTGCTTGTATATAAGCTCTAAATGCTAGCAAGAGCCTGAAAAAATTGGGTTCTTTTCATTTTTTGTCAAGATACCTTTTGTAGTGTTTCTGACATACGCGGCTTTTTTCTATCTCACTTTTTGAAAAGTTTTAGCTATCTCTACTCTAGTGCAGTCTGTACTCCCCACCCCTCCATTCCTTGCAAGAAGCCACTTAGTATGCAGGAAGAAAGCACTTTGCTGTTATAAGCAATCAGGAAACAAGCTCTGATATGCATGCTCCTAATTTCAACCCATAATGATCCTGCTAAACTAAATCTAAAGAAGTCTCTGTCACTGCTTCTATCATTACAGGATGGATTGCCTGAGGATCACTCCTTTACAATGCTGTTTCAGATCTTATTTCCCCCTTTCTCACCTTTCCCAGAGAGCACACATTTTCGTTGTTGAATTTACAGTCAATTCCCCTGTCTGTTTTGCTCCAGCCAGCAAGAGAAAGAGGTGCCGCACAACAGCAAACAAATTCAAATGTTTCTGTTAGTGACTGTCCTAAGCATTCTACCTGCCCCCATCCATTTCTTCATTCTTATTAGTCTGTGATATGCACGAGCATCATCTTTTTATGCCGTGCTATCAGCTCGCACTGTCCAGTGGCACACCTGCTCCTCTGGACCTCTACAAGGAAAAGGAGGCAAGGCACATCTGGGATATCCCACAAAAAAGTGCTGGGCTTGCTTTCTATATCTTTTGGTTGTCTGTCCCACATTCTTGTCTTTGGGTTGGGTGGAGTATCATACTGTAATGTCCTTTGGGAATGGGGCAGCAGTGAGATGAGAAAAGATGGTTGGATTGGTTTTGAGGCTGTTTCTCTAAAGCTGTTGTTCAGTGAAGATGTGGTGGGTGGGCAGAACGTTGAGAGAATCGTGGTGGGCCAGGCAGTTTGTTGGAGATGCAAGATACAGAAGTATGGAAATAAAAAACAACAAAAAGTCACATGTTTTTTTCATGGAAATAATAAGAAAACGTGAGCTTCCTTTACTTGGAAGAGAGATCTCATTTTATGCCTATTCATTGTAGTTTGAAAGAAGCGCCATAAAAGTTAAGTGATTATATAAACTGAACTGGGAGGCTTGGGAGAAATTGGATGTTGGCAAGAAAGAACACAAAATTAGGTGAAAGTGGCATTAGGGGTCAGTAGTTTATAAAGCTCTACTGTTCCATGTTGAATTATATAGTTTGCTTCTCACATACAGAGTCTATTGTCTCAGTTTTAGGTTCTCTGTGTAGTTTTCTAAATACTCTAACAAACAGCCTCACTCTTTTCAAGCAGGAAGGAGAGGGAGAAAGATTATAACTTTCTTAACTAATTGCAATTTAATGATTCAAATCATAAAAAGCATAGAAAAATGCAAGAAAAATTCCAAAATCCACATACTTTTATTGTGTGGGTGTGTGTTATGTTCTGCCAGGTTGCATCTGAGTTGTAGTGACTCTAGTAGGGTTTTCAAGGTAAGTGGGATATATAAAGAGTGATTTTATGCTCATTCATGAGAGAGTGGCAACTCAAACCCAGGTCTCTTGAGACTTAGCCTGTCACTCTATCTGCTGCACGACACTGGGTATCCAGTACAGTAGTTTTATTAGGCCAAATAAAAGAGCACAAAAAGTATGCAGGCTTTCAGTATTGTCATACACTTCTTCATCTTTACATATGAAGACCATTTGCAGCTTTTTGTTACATGTGTGCTAAACCAACAACAAATGTTTTAAAAAATCAAGCTTGTACAGATCTCATACCTTTTTTATTGGCCTGAGAAATAGATTACAACAATATTGATTTTGAAATACAGTTTAATAGTCTTCCAGTGTCATTTTGGGTTACAATCTGGCTAAGCTTTAAAGAGTTAAGTCCTACTGACCCCAGTGTGGAAATGCAAAAAGAAATGTTTGCTGCTCCTGTTTGAAGTTAGTGAGATTTCTAGAGAAACTCAGTGGCTGAAATCCAATAGTAGGTTGCAACTGGCGTATACCTGTTGAATCCCTGAGAATTTGGTGAGTCAACACCTCAACAAGTTCCATTGATTCAGCGGTTTACTATACCTGTGACTTACTACTAGATTTCATTCTATACTGTACTTGTTTACTTAGAAAGTTGTTCTGACAGTTTCTTGGGATCTCATCCCATCTGAGAAGGCATTGTAGTCTTTATGTCTGAAGTATAAACTATATGATAGCACTGTGGCATTAGTAAGAAATATTTGTTTCCAATTGCTGATTTAATTCTTAGCATATAAATTAAGAAGGATTATTCCCATTTAATTAAAGAAACATTTGTGCATTAACAATACTGGTTCAATTATGTAATCATGTATTTCTTTTTCTCTCTGTTGCACACCTTTTAGCTGACTTGAACAATGTCAGATTCTCTGCCTACAGAACTGCCATGAAGCTTCGAAGATTACAGAAAGCTCTTTGTTGTGAGTATTCTGCAGACTTCTCATTTTTGTTTATTTGTAGTGTGGGAGCTTTTTAAAGGAAAACGGTTAATTCCATATTGTGTCTATTTCTTCTGTTTAAAAAGCTTTTCTATTCTTGTTGGATCTAGGAGAGTATATAAGGAACATGGAGAGGGGGTAGTTCTGCTACAATATCTGTTGTGTGTAACGTATTTAATCATAGTTATTGCTTCTGGAGTTGTATGTGTTGCAGTGCACTTTTGTTGGCCTCTAAGGCTGATAATTAAAAATAAGTAAATTAGATGAACATTAGTACATAGGTTTCTAGAGAAAGGTTAAACATGGAGGAGATCCATTGTTGTGTAAATAGACTTCTTACATAATGCACCTCCTGTTTCCTTCCTCCTCTCCTTCTACAACTCTGCCCCCAGATCACTTCAGCAGAGTCCTCTAACTGAGTGGGAACAGATTGAAGGAAGGAAGAAGCTGTGGAGAAGGAAAATCATTTCCTCCTTACTCTGTTTTGTTTTCATGGGTCTCTAACTGGATACAACCTTTTCAGTTTAGGTGAATTCTAATATAGTAATTCCTTCCAACTTCAAGCCCAATGTATTCAGCAAAAATTATTTCTTATACTCTATCACTGTCTTCCATTGATGTATAATAATTATAAAGCAAAACCTGTTTCTAAGTATGGACTTCTCAGTGACCAAATTACTTCTAATCTGGAGGGACATAGATTAAATGTGTTCTGTAGGCAAATATATTGCAAACTGAAAGTATACTGCTTTCACAGTTGCAACAAGTCCTGGATTAATAAACTTCTGTAGATTATTAGAAGTATTTAAAGCAAACCCTTAAAGTTGAGTGGATGGATGTGCTAGTGCAGAAGTTCAAGAACAAGTTCAGATGTAAGTGAAGCTTACCATAGAGGTGCTTTCAGACAGTGCATTTCATTCAGATAAATAAGGACTATAAACAACGTGTGCTCTATGATCATTTGAAAGTTTGGAGCTCTGGGATCAGCTTTTAATTGTTATTTTACATATTACTAAACATTTGCAGCTTGTTGTGATCCTCATGGGAACAATTATGCATATTGGTCAGAAATACTATTTCTTGGTACCTAGTGCCTTATAGATCACACGTGGATCTCTGTGCACATTGAAATTTTATGCAGTTACCAATGTATTGACCAACTGGGGAAGAGTTAGCCATTATAGCAAAGTAAAAAAAAGTTATGCAAAATAGAAAATTACTTCTTTCTATTCCAATGGTATCTTAATGGCTTTGCAACATCATTTCCTCAGCATTTTAACAGATAAGGTTGTTTTCTTGCTTAATGAGAGGTCCACAGAAGAAATTAAATGATCCTTGTGTTAGTTTCTAATTGTCTATGTGGGGAAAAGTAATCATTCTACTAGGAAGGAAGACTTTATGCAACATTACCTGTTTGGTACAGGTGGAAAAATTAGGAATGGGTAGATTTTTGCACTTGACTACAGCGTTAACTAAACAAAATTGAAATTTAACATACAGTATTTGACTAGCAAGTGGAAACACAATCTGATAATAATCTGTGGACTGTACCAGATATTTTAAAAAAAAAAAAGACATATGAGAGCTTAAATTCTCAAGCTAATATGCTAGAATTCTGATTCCCTGTTTTGCTGCAAGTTGAGGTTGCTTCTTTCATTTTTATTATTTATACAGTGGATCTTTTGAGTCTCTCTGCTGCCTGTGATGCCTTGGACCAGCACAACCTCAAACAGAATGACCAGTCAATGGATATACTGCAGATCATCAACTGCTTGACTACAATTTATGATCGATTGGAACAAGAGCACAATAACCTAGTCAATGTCCCTCTCTGTGTAGATATGTGCCTCAACTGGCTTTTGAATGTTTATGACACGTATGTTTTTTTTAAAAAAAAATTATGATACATGTGGGTAGATTTTGGCAACAATTGATTGTTTCTGTTCTTTCTTTGAAAATGAATGGATTAGAGGGAGCAAGCAGCCTGGTAGTCAGGGAGCAAATCTAATAAACTTGATAGCTTTAAAGCTTCATTTAGTTGATTCAGGGCCTGTCCAGACAGGTGTATAGTTCACTCTTTGGGTCACTTTCGGTGTGGTTTGGTTCAAAACAGATTATGGCATCCACACACATTTTGTCTTAGAGCACACCTGGGCAAAGTGCGGCCCGAGGGCCACATATGGCCCACGAGCCGCTCCTGTCCAGCCTGCCAGTCGTCGCTCCAGTCCGGTGTTCAAGCACTTGTTCAAGCCCAAGACAAACTGGATTTCTCTCACTAAACAAGTTGAACATCAAAATCATTTGTAGCTTTTTGTCTAAAGTTGATCAGTTGCTTATCTTTAACATACCGCAAAAAAAACCTCTTTAGTATTTGTGAAAATTAACAAGTTTAAAATAGAAGTTTAAAACAATCATAACATCACTGTTTCATTTTATTTTTAAGTAAAGTTGGTTCGACCCCCGAACACAGTTCAGATTTTTCATGTGCCCCCCCCAACAGAAATTAATTGCTCACCCCTGCCTTAGGGTGTTCCATCCTGCCCCTTTTTAGACCTGCCCTTTTTCTTTCTGGCACAGCACTACTGTTTCTAGGGTGTTTCCGCCCCCCATAATTTGGCGCTCTTACTTATCCCGTTGTGTAGCCCATGTGGGCAGCATTATCTGAGATGACAACATTGGAACATATGAAGTGAGCTGTGATATTAAAAGGGAGAACAGAAAGACTCCCATCTTTTCTTCTTGAAATAGCTCCCTAACTCAGTGGTTCTTAACCTTTGTTACTCGGATGTTTTTGAACTGCAACTCCCAGAATTCCCAGCCAGCAAAGTTGGTGGTGAAGGCTTCTGGGAGTTGCAGTCCAAAACTCCTGAGTAACCCAAGGTTAAGAACCAGTGCCCTAACTGATGCAGTGCAATTCTAATACACTGGAGATAACTTTTGATACAATACGTGTAATATCCATACCATGCTAGGTTGATGCATTTCTGTTTTGCTATGCCATTTTATTTTATTTTTTAAAAAGGAAATCACTGTGGCCCACTGAATGATGGCCATGAGAAAAGGTGAGGAAGAAGGCTATGTTGATTCCATGGGCTCAGCCTCCAGAAGACAGTGCACCCCCAGGGCGTCCCCAGCTGAGGAGAAAGGTGGGAGAAAGGGGGAGGGTTACCTCCCTTCTGTCTCCCAAATCTTTACTACAATGTTTCTCCCTTGTGCTGTTACTGCCACTGTGAACTTGCTGCACTGTTGCTACTGCTTCCTTACTCACAAGTAAACTGGCTATGCTTTGCTTGTGAATAAATTGGCAATTCAAAGGCATGAGTGGACACTTCTTACAGGAGAATAAATGTCTCCAGTGTTAACAGAAGGATATCTCAAGTGCAAGATAAGATAGATGGTACTGAAGATAAGAACCAGACTGCTCCAGATTCGCCCATCAGGACAGGCCTCAGCAAAGCTCTTGATTAGATTTTGACACCTGTTTTTGTTCTTAGATTTATTAAATGAAAAGGTAGGAAATAATTCCAAACACTGGCTGAAATCCTGTTGTTTTAGCAACTAGAGTAGGCCTATTTGAATCAATTAAACTTATGGAGGAGTTGGTTCACCAAATCTTGTCTACTCTAGTGAGACTTACTACATTAAACAACACCGTTTCAGCTAGAATGGCCTACATAATTTGAGTCAGTTTGGCCGCCCTGTGGAGGATCTTCGCTGGACGCTGAGGTATTTAGCCCACTGGAACGCATTGAGCGGTTTTCAGTGTGTTTCAGTGGTTTTTTTTATTTCGCTTGACGAGGATTTCACTCTACAGCGATTTCGCTGGAACAGATTATCCTCATCAAGCGAGGCACCACTGTATTTCTTTTTTAATAAAATATAAATTGCTTTAAACCATCACCCTCACCAAGAGGACATCACCATGACATGATTAAAATTGTCTGTTTTGCATAGGAACCACCACTTTATATAAACAGCTGCTTTAGCTGAATCAAAGCAGAGTCTTTAATTAAGACATAGTTTACAGATCTGGAATGCTTTCAGGCCCCAGGAATGTTTCATTAAGTTTTAATCAAGACAATTATAATCAATTAAATTTTGGCTAAGGAACTACTGATGTCTCCACTAGTATTCTTCTCTAGTATTACAAAACAAACAGAACATTTCTTTATTACCAAAATCTGTCCCAGTTCTAGCTGTACAGTAATGAATTATTGCATAATTGTGGTTTTGTTAATTTGCAGATGAAATAGAATAGCTGTTACTTAGCTGCTGGATATGCTTCTTTGTAGAATCCAGTCACCATAATGTTACTGCTCATTTCTGTCAAATATAAATGGAAGTTAGCATTTCATTTCAAATAATCTGAGTTGACAATGCCAGATGTTATTCCATTTAAAGACAGAATTGTCCACAAAGAAATTAAATCAGAGTAAGCAGGTTGCAGGAAAGATTGTTGGGACTAAACCATGCATGATGTTAACTACACTTCATGAGAGCCTTACTCCAAATGGAAGTAGCAGATTCAGAGGGGTAATTTTCATCTAAACCACAAGAAGAAATGAAATGAACTCCTGCCTGCCTGTCATAATTCCAATAATTAACATTCCTGCAAGTGAACTTTAAAAATTACGCACAGTGAGTGTAACAGCATATTTCATGGCTCATCTAGTATGATCCTTCACCACAATTATTATTATATGCAGCTTCCAAATTCAGAGGCAATATATGTTTTGCACAGGGAACCACTTCATATGCTTCCTATGATGGGAGCAACAATTGGAAAGCACTTATAGCATATTTTTGGAGATTCTTGGCTGGCAGAAGGCAGAATGTTGGATTAAATGAACTTTTCATCTGATCCAGCTGGATTATTCTTAATGTTATTTTAAAAAAACAACATATATACAGTATAGGGTGAATTAAGCCTTTACATTGTTACATTGTGCCAGCCCCTGAACTATACAAAACTGCTCTGCAAGGCAGATACAGATAAGATTTTTCACTTTTATAGAAAACTTGAAAAAGGGTGAGATATTTACTTTTATGGAAAATAATTCTGAAAATATCATGAATACTGTAATACACAAATGTTCTCAAAACATTGATTATAAAATGGTAGCTATCTAATTTTATAGTTGCAGACTACAATCTTGTTGTATAATTTATGAATATAACAACTGGCAGGGGGAATTTTTTTTTTAAAAAAAAAAATCTTCTGTCTCATAGCTTTCCTGACTCTTGTGTAATCCTTTTCTTCATATGAGAGTCATGGAACCACAGCAAAGAAGGTGGAAGTCTTTCAGTGATGTAAAGTTGCCCTCCCTGGTAGCATCATCTGGCAGCAGCAATTTTCAGTAATTAAAGACTTGCTTTTTCAGTTGTATGGCTCTCATGGTTTCCATGTGATAAAAGGGATTACACAGAAGTTAAAAAGCCATAGCGAAAATAGAAAGTCCAAAAGTCACTCCCCTGCCATTGACAGTATTACCCTTCAGTACATGTAAGTTGCACAACAGGATTTCAGCCACAATCCAGTTCATTGTTATGTTTTGTGTTTCTTTTTCCGTATGATTTATGTATTAAATTTTTTTCTAGTTTTTTTCTTAATTTCTTACATCTTCCTTGTTACAGTTAAAAGGAGTAACTATTAGTAATATGTAGATTATTATTTCTTCACTGCTTTCTTTGATTTATTGTTAACAGGGGTCGAACAGGAAGGATCCGGATCCTGTCGTTTAAAACTGGTATAATCTCCCTATGTAAAGCACACCTGGAAGACAAATACAGATGTAAGTTATATATCATATATAGTGTGTATGTTGTTTTCTGCAAGTTTCTACATAGACAGCATGTATTGCATGATATTTTCAGTGAGAATTGATTGTAGTTATGAACCTACATACTCTTTAGAATGAGAAGACCATTGAGCTGGACAGTTGGAGGGAATCCCACAGGTGATCAAGCTTCCTTCAGAACCAGGATAGCCACTGCTAAAGCACCTCTAACTTGGGAAGAAATAGGGTGAGGTTAGGGAAACTTCAGTCAGATAAAACACAAATACAGAAAGCCTCACATCTCCATTCTAAGTACAGGATTGTGTCCAGTATTGTATATGCACAGCTTAAACCTGAAATTGCTTAAATGATGTATCTACTATCTGTCATGTACAGGCACTGAGATGTTTAAACAGGGTCCACTAATAACATTGTTCTGCACTTACAGGAATATGTTGATATTTGCAGCTTTTAAAATCATCCCAGAATGAGTCCCTTTAATACTCAATTCAGAAGAGTATATTATAACAACTGCTTCATGCATTGCAAATACACTACAGTAAATGTTCATGCTCCTCTTTGTACATGGCATTTATATCTCTGTTGGGTTTTTGTGACAATGAACTTTTATTGTATACAAGATCTGTTGAAGTGAATTAAAAAAAACTAGATTGGGTCAGGATCAAAAGAGCTACTGCAACGATGTCCAGTGGCTTAGATATCTCAGTGGGATTTCTGACTCTACCTTGCTTTTCAACAGCATTGCCCACAGTCCATAACACAAGACTGTTTTGAAAGTATCTTGGTCTTAAAACTGGTTTACTTTGGGAAGGTGCTGGTGGTGAGGAGAAAAAAACTTGAGTTAAATATGGTAATGCCTGTGTTTGCTGATCCTGTATTTACTATTCAAAAACATTCTGGGGAAAAACTGCAAACGCCCCCCCCCATTATGTAAAAATGATAATGAAATTGTTCAAACCACTAACAGAAATTTAACAGCTTACTTTTTTCCTGAAATCGTGGTGGATGTGCAGTATGTGTTAAATTAACTTCTGGCTCCTCAAAAGCTGTTCATGGTGTTAAGCATAAGGAAGACAGTACAACTGATGAAACTCCTCTGCAACAACTTGGAAAGTGAATTGTGGATTGACGAGCATGCATCAGTACAGCCGATTCATATGAAACTAACAGCATTATTTAGTGAAAATGGACAGTGTGGCCATTGCTGTAAAAACGGCAGCTGACATAGTGGGATCCAAAACATGAACATTCTCAGTTATAACTCTCCTTCAGAGCAAGATTTGAGTATCTTGGAAACATAAGTTATGGATTTCACTTACATATTTGTGGGCTATCAGTACATTAAAAAGGAGCAACACTTTAACATCTTGATTGGCTTGCTCAGTGAGCTCTGTCTCAACCTCCAGATCACTAATTCTGATAGGGATGTGGTCCACCAGGATCTAGGGTTGGGAACTCAAAGATGACAAATCACATGCTGTAGATGACAGGTCTATGTATTGTACATATTGTGGGAATCTTAAATAATTTGAGAAACATTGGATACAAAGGATCTAGGGTAATTTGTGGCTTCAATTTAAAAATTACCATGATTTAGTGCAGCTGTTGACAACATAGTCTATCGGCATATGGACTTCAGCATATGGCCTCCTGTGGTCAAATGTGCCTCCTAGACTCACAAATATGTTTCCCATCACCCCGCACGTAAAAATTAAAAAACATTTTTGGGAGGAAAAAAAAGGCCTCATGTTTACTCAAAGCTGAGGCAAGCAATATTGTTTTGAAGGCCCCATAGTACTTCTTCTCCTCCCCTAAAACATATTTTTGGTCATGACAACAGACAATGGGGGCCAAACGGTTCCCTGGAGGGCCCTGGGACATTTGAAGGGGACCACAAACTGGAAACAATTCTTCACACCCCACCTTATAAGGTTTGTTATGTGATTTATGTAGTCATGTTTCATCATTTATTTTTATATATAGTTTATTGCCGTGACCAAGTAAAGGTTGAGAGTGTCTGCGTCAGAGGATGCCTGTGCCAGGTGTGGTGCATGGCCATGGAAACTCAGTGTGGGGAGTAGAACTGGTGCCACTCCTTAAATATCTCATTTATCTTGAAAACCCTGTAAGTTGGTTCTAACTTGTCAGCACATAACAGAAACATATGTGCAAGGTTCAGAATTATGTGTTAGAGGAGTTTGCATCTCTGAATTGCCAGACACCTGCAAATTATAACCAAACTCATGAGAGAAGTAAAACCTAATGGGTACCTCCCAGCATATATTTGCAACTCTGCAGACAAATCTGTTTTCAAATAGAAGCATAATTCCCATTGTTTTAATGGTTTTTTTAAATATTATGTTTCCTGCCTCCAGATCTCTTCAAGCAGGTAGCCAGTCCCACTGGATTCTGTGACCAGCGTCGTCTTGGTCTCCTCCTTCATGATTCTATCCAGATTCCAAGACAGCTGGGTGAAGTTGCCTCTTTCGGTGGCAGTAACATTGAACCAAGCGTCAGGAGTTGTTTTCAATTTGTAAGTGTGCTTCTGCTTTTTGCTGTTTCCTTTCCAAATGTGAAGAACAAAGTATGTTTGACTATTAATCATTCATTGATTCGTTTGGAATATTTTCTCAGCAATCAAAGTATGGCCACCCTCTCCATCTCTACATATCCTTCTGGTGTGGAAACACAATGAATAATATTTAAAATGAAGCAAAGTATCTCAAAGTAGTCTGTCCTGTTCCATTGTATCTTTTTAACTTCTGTAGTTGCCTTGCCTTTCCAACTAAATGGCCCAAAAGGTGAAGGATTCATAAAAAGGAACAGAAAAGCGTGTGTGGGTATGCGTGCACGCACACACACGCACACACACACACACACACAGAGAGAGAGAGAGAGAGAGAGAGAGAGAGAGAGAGAGAGAGAGAGAGAGAGAGAGAGAACTGAAACTGCAGCCAACAGCACAAAGCATGATACCTGCATCTGTCTAAACTGTAGTTAAAAAAAACAGCTTTTCAAAAAAGTGATCAAAGAGCTTGCATATACAGAAACTTCTTCTGTTACAAGGGCACAGGACCTCATCCTCCATGTTACCTGGCTATTCTATAACAACACTTTTTAAATGTCATTCTTTGGGAGATTCCCCAAAAGATCCATTAAATTAGTGAGTGTATTGTGTTTATTTGTGCTCCCTCATTCGATCTAAACTTCCCTTATGTCTCAGTTTTTCATTTGAAACACATCGGCTGTAATCCTGTTGCTTGATGTAGCAAGTCACGACTAGAATAGATCCAATGAATTATTGGAATTTATGGTAGAGCTGAATTACCAAATCCTCACTGCAATCTAGTTGCAACTTATTACTACCAAGCAACAGTATTTCATCCATTGTCTCTCACCACAGGCAGGCTAACTATGCTTTCTTCACATATTAAACAAAATGGTTGGTCAATGACAGCAGCTATGCTGGTAGGGAAGCTGAAAGCAAAAATCTGTGTTGGGAGACAGAACAGCTCAATGAACTGAAGGAGTAGCATTAGCATTTCCGAGAAGACTCGGGGGGCTCAGTTTCAATGTTTGATTGCATGCTGTCCATCTCTCTTATGCACTATAGGTTTAAAAAGGGCTGAGAGGGATCTGGTCACTGGAAAAAAAATAGAAAACTACAGTGCCTTTTGCCTTTCTAATACCAAAGAGGAGGCAGTGGAGGGAAGAAGCAAAGGAATCACTGATAGGTTCTTTCACCTTAAGCTATATATTCCATTTCAAAAATTAGACCACACTGCATGATAAAACACTTTTCAAGATAATCTAGTTGGCATTTCAAGATTCAGAAGAACCCTCCTTTGACTTCTTTCTGCATGCCAATAAACATGTGAGTGACGTTACCAAATATCATTAATCAAGACTAACTCAGTTCAGACATTTCTTTTCATGTTGCTTAAGTAAACGTATGCACAATAAACCATGTTTTTTCTTCTTTTAGCCGTGCTTAGTCTTAAGATTTGTGCATTAAATCCCTCTTAGTTTTATTTACAGTTTCTTAGTGTTTTCTAATGACGAGTTAACTATTCACAAGTTGAAAAGTTTTGTCAGTCTGCTTCCTGAGAGAGTATATATTTTCACATCTATACTTGCAAGTTTTGCTTTTTTGTTTTGTTTTGTTTTGCTTTCCTTCCTCCATGAAACTATCCTACCAGGTCATTGGACATACTGCCCATATTGAGGCATTATAGAATCTGGCATTCTCACTAGGAGGAGAGCCTGCCTTTGTCATTGTTTTCATCACATTATCCAACAATTAGTCTGAAAAGGACATGTTCCTAGTTGTGTGCAAGTGTTCAAAGTGAACAAGAAACTTCCTTCTTAAGACTTGATATTGTGAAGAAGGCAGCAACAGATGTTGTGTGGATAGACATCTCCCCCAAGCATGTTGAAAACATCAGATTCTATGACACCTGTACAGGGCAGCTTTACAGCAGAAGCAGGGAAACTGTTTTGGTTGTGAGGAGCAGACTGCTCTCCTGGGACCAACTGTAGACATGACATAACATGGTATTTCCTATTGGGTGAAGATTTGAAAACAGGAGAGGATCTCTTCCAGACACTCAAGGGAGTGGGTCAGGTCAAGCCTGTAGTTTGCAGTTCTCCTTCCCCTAATTTCAGATAATACATTGATCTACACTTGATATTAGTCAAAAGGCTTTTGTCATTTGGCATCTCTCAAATCTTATTTGGGTATTAAGCAAAATATTTGCAAAATATATTGAGGTACCCCTGTGTATTGGAGGGTGTTTACTCTTTGGTCATTTGGCATCTCTCAAATATATTAATGTGTTAACCTCTGCTCTCTTTGTTGGAAGATGTAGGGGGATACCATATTCCGACAGATTAGATATGACCTTGTGGTTCAGAAGATTTTCTTGATTTTCTTTTTCTGTAATTATTAATGTGACCCACATAATTAGCTGACTAACCCTCTTGACATTTTATATCTAGAAGGGTCACCTATGGCTTATTCCTTTTGTCTAATGCAAAAAAGTCTTAAACTGCAGCCAGATTTTTATTACGAACAACAAAGATATAGCTAAAATAACCATGGAATTACCATATAGAGGTCTGTTTTATGTTTGTGGATTTTGCTGCTATATTTCAGTGGTTCTTTGTGTCATGTATGCTTTGTATCAGTTTTAATTGTGAGGTCAATTTGATCAATAAATCTCAGTTCAATAATATGTTGCTCAGGGTTGGCCATGGTATCACTTCCCCTTAACTGTAGTTTTAGAAGAGGCAACCATGTTAGTCTGTGCTAGCATATCAAGTCAAAACCAAAATAAAAATTAAGAAGACAAAAATATTGTGGCACCTTAAGGACTAATTGCTATATTTCAACGTGAGCTTCTGTAGACAAGATTTCCTCAGAATTGTCCATGAAAGCTCACATTAAAATATAGTAAAGATGCCTCAACATTTTCTTCCTCCTCCTCTCTCTCCTCCTCCTCTCTCTAGCCTGATAGATATCTCACATACTTCAGAAAACCTGGACAGACTAATGACACATCACCACACCACAAAGGTATATATGATACTATTCTGTTGTCAGGATTTATGAGAGGTAGGTTCTTCATCGTGGTCTTCTGTGAATGCACACAAAGGGTTAATACCAGCGCCAGCGTCGGTCCTCTCGGAACATTCTCTAGCTGCAAGAGAAAAGTAACAATGTTTAGGACTACCCCTACTGCGCACGCCCAGCCTAACCGTCCCTCAGTTCCATTTTTCCGCCTGGCGGTTTGGAACCTCTCGTTTCTAGCTGCATTCTTATATCTTAGAAAATTGGATTTATTCCTTCGTTTGACCTCAAGTTTTGGCTATACGGACTACCCTCGCGTCTTTTCCCTTCAAACTAGATGACATCGGTTCTTCTTCTATTTTCCTCGGCTTTCACTCGGACTGTTTTACGGACTTCTTTGCTTTCTCCTTCGGACTAGTCGACGTCGGTGTCTTACCACCCTATGTCCCCGTCCGGACCATTTAGCAGGTGTGTGGTGTGCGATCGCAAAATCCCCCACCAGGACGGCCACGATACTTGCTTGTATTGTTTAGGGGAATCGCACAACTCCAAAACTTGCCCACACTGCAAAGCTTTCACTAAAGCCGCCCTTAAGGCTCGCCAACAGCGCCTTAAACTTCACCTGTGGGAGTCGACATTATCTTCCACAGCGCCTTCGGAGGGAGAAATGGCTTCCACTTCCAGAGCAGCCCCCGTACAATCGGTGGTTTCTAAAGTCTCAAAAATGTCGAAGAAGTCCGCGGCGTCGAAGTCGACCACTCTTGCTTCGAACCCCGAGCCGCCGGCTCCTGCTCCACCGAAAACGAAGCCGTCCAAAACGTCGAAAGCCAAGGCGTCTGCCAAGCCTAAGGCGACGTCCCTTCGGCTGTCGCCAGCCTCCGGGTCGATACCTTCTCCGATCCTCGAGGAGTTGTCGAGACGCTTCGATGCTTCGTCCGGGGCAGCCGTTCCACCTCCTGCTCGACACACTGAAGCCGTGCCGCCGGCGGGAATGTCTTCCCCGACGCCGAGCCAGTTGGTTGGAGCCACTACTGGCCTGACTTCTGCCCCACATAGCCCATCTCCTGCGGGCCAGGGGTCGTCTCCTCTGTCGATCTCGTCCGTACACTCCGGCTCGAGATCTTCACGGGACAAGTGTCCTCGTTCTCCCGTGCGTTCAAGGTCGAAATCCCCTCGAGACAAGCGTCCTCGCATGGACAAACACCGTTCCTCGAGTCGGTCCCCTTCTACCGACCACTCGAGATCGAAGTCTCCTCGACGAAACGGTCGAAGAGGAAGCATCGAGCTTCGACCCAGTCCGACTCTTCCCACCGTTCGGAATCGAAATCTTCGAAGCGTAAACGCTCTAGGAAGAAGCGCAGGTCCCATCGACGTTGTAGCAAGCACCGACGTCGATCCTCTTCTTCCTATTCCGCGGATTCGGACCGACCCAAACGTCGTAAACACCATCGACGTCGACATGGTCGTTCGAGGTCCATTTCCTCGTTTTCGACGTCCGCGTCTCGGGATCGGTATCATAGAAAGATCCGGTACATTTATCTGTCCTCTTCGCCGGAGTCCACCCGTCCTCGAGGTCGACGTCGAGTTATCCGCGTCGGGGCTAAACCCCCTTCATTACCGGTTGCCCCTGCACTGCAACCAGTACCTTCAACGTCGGCATCGGCTGCAGTCCCGTCACAGCCTCAGACAGCGCCAGTCGGCGTCGAGGGACCACCTCCAAAAAAGAAAAGCGATGTCTTCTCCTCGGACCCAGATTAGGTGTCCACAAAGCAGTCTTCTGACTCCGATCAAGAACATCCCCTGCCCCTGCCACCTCACGAGTTGCCTCAGGGAGATGTGGTGGTTTCAGACACTGGGGATCCTCACGCGTCTTCTCCATCTGAGGACTTCTCTTGCTACTCCCAGATGATGTCACGGCTTGCAAAAACCCTGAAGTTGGACTTGAATCTTCCTTCACCTCCGGGTGAAGACTTATTTTTCGGAGACATTAACAAGGACAGCACCGCTCCTCCCAGTATAGCCTTTGTGTCAGTGGTTATGGAGACCATTAAGGAATTCTGGGCTCAGCCTGCGAATACTCCCAATGTTCCTCGTCGCACAGAGAACTTTTACAAAATTCATGAGGCTGACACCCATTTTCTGCTCAAGCATCCAATTCCAAATTCACTCATTGTAGAAACAAGTTGCTCCAGACCATCTGCCAAGGTTCACGTTACCCCCGTTGACAAGGAAGGTAAAAAACTGGAGATCATAGGTAGGAAAATCTACTCCCTCATCACCTTGTTGCTCCGAGTCATCAATTATCAGACTGTGTTAGGGGCTTATCACAAACAGCTCTGGCTCAAAGTTTTGCCAGGGCTGAAAATGATACCTGAAGACACCCGGCAAGCTTTTCTAAACTCATATGAGGAGGCTCAGACAGTATCCAAACATGAACGCCTCTCCATCCGCCATGCAGCAGAGATCGCTGCTAGAGTTCTCATGTCTGCCATTACTATCCGAAGACATGCTTGGCTCCGTTCTGCAGACATACTGGATGATGTCAAATCTAAGGTTGAGAGCCTCCCCTTCGACGCTAGTGGCTTGTTCAATGAAAAGACTGACTCCCACTTAGAGGATCTCCACAAAGATAAGAGGACTGCAAAGTCCTATTCTGTTCAGACTCAGTCTAGACAGAGAAGACCCCAATGGCGTAAACCTTACGGCCAATATCAACAACCTTCTCAGCAATACCGTCCTTATAAACACTTACCTCAGCAACGTTCCGGACAGTCCTCCTCTTCTGTTCAGGGATACCGGTCTCGTCAGTCTCACCGTCGTCAATCCTTTAAACCACCTGGGAGAAAACAAAAACAGTATCTTTGACTTTCGTCCTCCCATACTCACCCATTCACCACCCACCGCCCGTCTTCAGCCGTTTCTACACAACTGGTTTGCTATCACAACCGATACTTGGGCTCTAAGGATCATTCAATACGGTTACCAGCTGGAGTTTATAAAATCTCCTCCGCTGGGCTTCATAAATTGCTCCTCCTTCGATTCCTCGCTAGAGGAAGAAATTTCATCTCTCTTGGAAAAAGATGCCATCTATACAGTACCACCCCGCGACATACAACACGGGTTCTATTCCCGTTATTTTGCTGTATCAAAAAGAGGAGGAGGCATAAGGCCCATTCTCGATCTAAGACTCCTAAATACTTACCTGCGACCCAGACGGTTTCGAATGCTCACCTTAGAGTCCATCATGCACCTGCTGAAGAAAGACAACTGGTTCGTCCTTATAGATCTAAAGGACACCTACTTTCATGTCACTATCCACCCCGACCACCGCAAGTATCTCCGGTTCATTTTTCAGGGCACAATTTACAAATTCCAGGCCCTGCCATTCGGCCTGTCCACAGCTCCCCGAACTTTCACCAAGGTCATGGCCCCAGTGGCAGCTTACCTTCGTCTCAGGGGCATCCACGTCTATCCTTATCTGGACGATTGGCTAGTGGTCTCCACGTCACGGAGACAATCCCTGAAAGACACAAAGTTCATCCTGTATCTCCTTCTCAATCTCGGACTCACTGTCAACAAAGAGAAGTCTCAGCTCATCCCCTCCAAAACTGTACAGTACATAGGGGTCTGCTTAGATGCCGTGAAGGGTCGTGCATTTCTCCCCCCAGGGAGAATACACAAGATACAGCGAGCCATCAGAAAATTCCAACCACGTGGCCGGGTGACAGCCCATCATGCCCAGCACCTTCTCGGCCTGATGTCTTCTACCACACCGGCACTAGCCCACGCTCGTCTCAAGTTACGGTCGCTCCAGTCATGGTTCCTGGCTCTTTTCGACCCCATGGTGGACAGCCAGAGGAAACGTCTTCGTGTCACGCCGGAGCTAGTCAGACAGCTCCAGTGGTGGACGTACACACCTCACCTCACGGTCGGCCGTCCTTTCCGTCCACTCCGTCTCACCGCCCAAGTCACAACGGACGCCAGTCCATCCGGCTGGGGGGCACACTGCGGCCACCACACCATTCATGCCCTCTGGACTCCACAGGAAGCAATGTTCCACATCAATCACCTGGAGCTGCTTGCAGTCATCAAGGCGTTCAGGTCCTTCCTTCCACTTCTACAGGGCCGCGGAGTTCAGCTAGTGACGGACAACACTACCACAATGCATTATGTCAACAAGCAGGGAGGAACTCGTTCTCAATCACTCCTATATCTCTCCATCCTCCTCTGGGAGTGGTGTTACCGTCATCATGTCTATCCAGTAGCCATCCATGTGGCCACAGAGGATAATGCAGTCGCAGACACTCTGAGCAGGCTTCAGCATCAGACACACGAATGGGAGCTGAACCCTCTGGTCTTCAGGGATCTTTGCCGCCGGTGGGGGAACCCCGTGTTGGACGTTTTTGCATCTCCTCAGAATGCGAAATGCCCCAGGTATGCGTCTCGGGCCGGCCTCGGCCTACACTCTCTCGGCGACGCATTCATGATTCCATGGAATCAGGGCCTCTTGTACATGTTTCCACCTCTTCCGTTGATACAGAGGTCCCTAGTGAAACTCCGACGTTCGATGATTCCGGCCATTTTCATCGCACCCTTTTGGCCTCGACAGGTGTGGTTCCCCACTCTAGTCCAGATGGCTGTGGACTCCACAACCCTCCCCTTATGGCCCGACCTATTGACCCAGGAGGCAGGCAAAGTCCTTCACCCGGACCTCGAAACGCTCCACCTGACAGTGTGGAAGATCGTCCCGAGATCAAGGAAGTCTTGAATAGTGCCGTCAAGCCTTCCACGTCTCGCTTGTATGCGTACAAGTGGAAAAGTTTTTTGAAGTTTACCCAGCAGAGGGGTCTCGTTCCGTCCCCTGTTTCTGTTTCCACGCTTTTACAGTACCTGCGTTACCTGTTTGACTTTAACCTTACTATTTCTACTATCAAGGTGTATTTGGCAGCGGTTGTTTTCTTCCAACCCAGAGGCTCACCCTCTTCCCAGCTTTTCTCCCACCCTACAATTAGGACGTTTTTGAAAGGCCTCTCTAACCTTCGACCTCCTATTCGTCCACCGATTCCACAGTGGTCCCTTCACCTGGTTCTACATGCCCTTTCTAGGCCTCCTTTTGAGCCCATGGCTACCTGTGACCTTAAGCTGCTCTCTTTGAAGACACTATTTTTGGTGGCTATAACATCTGCTCGCCGGGCTAGTGAGTTAGCAGCGCTTCGCTCTGATCAGCCATTTCTTCAATTCTTCAGGGACAAGGTTATGCTCTACTTGGACGTCTCATTTCTTCCTAAGGTGGTCTCCGATTTCCATGTAAATCAGGCACTGATTCTCCCCAGCTTGTTTCCGTCTCCGGCTACCGATGCTGAGCGCATGCTCCACATGCTCGATGTTCGGCGATCCCTAGCCTTCTATGTATCCAGAACCAAGGAATTTAGACAGGCAAACAGGCTTTTCCTCTGCTACTTTGGTCCAAAGAAAGGCTCGCCGTCGACACTCTCTAGGTGGCTTGTATCTACCATCGCTCTCTCCTACGAGCTCAACCGCAGAGACCCTCCAGAGGGACTTAGGGCCCACTCCACCAGGGCCGTAGCCTCATCGACTGCTTTACTGCATGTCGTCGACCTGCCCGACATCTGCCAGTCCGCTACCTGGTCCAATGCCTCTACCTTCATAACCCACTACAGATTGGACATGAGGGCAAGGGATGAGACGAGGTTCGGGAGAGCAGTGCTAACATCTGTTCTTCAGTGACAGCCCACCATCCGGTTAGTAAGCGTGCTAATCACCCTTTGTGTGCATTCACAGAAGACCACGATGAAGAAAGAAAGGTTACTTACCTGTAACGATGGTTCTTCAAGTGGTCATTCTGTGAATTCACACAATCCCGCCCGGCCTCCCCTCTGTCTGTCTGTCACTGGTATCTCTATAGATTCAAGTACCTGTGGCGGACAAATGGAACTGAGGGACGGTTAGGCTGGGCGTGCGCAGTAGGGGTAGTCCTAAACAGTGTTACTTTTCTCTTGCAGCTAGAGAATGTTCCGAGAGGACCGACGCTGGCGCTGGTATTAACCCTTTGTGTGAATTCACAGAATGACCACTTGAAGAACCATCGTTACAGGTAAGTAACCTTTCTTTTCAAGGCAAATTCTTCAGGGTGGCAGTTGCCACCCTAGGCTATTGAAGTTTAAAGATTCTAGTCACTGCCAGAATGTGAGGCTATTTAAAAAGAAACGTTTGCTTTAGAAACAGAGTAAAGGTGCTTACCACTTAACCCATGCTAAAAAGCAGTGAACATGAAATTTAAAACTCAGTACTATTTAAGTCCTAAGCATAGTTTACAGACTCTCAAACTGTACTTCCTTGTAACATCCATGTATCCATTCCTTTCCTATCTTGTTTGGGATAGTCAGCTAAGTTCAAGCTTGCAACCCAGCATCATATGTTCCTGACTGACCAAATCTTTGTTAGGTATTTCAGTTGGATTTTTTAACCTGCTTTGGGTAAATAAAACCTTTGGTGATCTCAGTGGATGATTATCTGCAGAACAATACTTACTGTTCGCCTATACAGTGGGGTCTCTACTTAAGAACGTCCCTACTTAAGAACAATCCAACTTAAGAACAGCTCCATTTGCTAAATTTTGCTTCTACTTGAGAACAGAAATCCAAGATAAGAACAGGAAAAAAAAACCTTTCCTGCTCTTTTTTTAACCTTAGGTCATCTTAGGTTAAAAAAAATTCTCCCCCTAGTGGTAGAGTACGTATTAACCAGCTTTGCATTAGTTCCTATGGGAACTAATGCTTCAATGTACGAACGCACCTCTACATAACAAAAAAAAAAACAAAAACAGCCAGAAAGGATTAATTGGTTTTCAGTCCATTCCTATGGGAAATTTTGCTTCAACTTAAGAACGTTTCAACTTAAGAACACCATTCCAAAACGGATTAAGTTCTTAAGTAGAGGTTCCACTGTAGTTTCTATGGATGGAAAAGAGCAGATACAGATTAAATGGTTTTCAATGCATTCCTATGGGAAATGCACATTCAGCATAAGAACTTTTCAACTTGAGAACCACCTTCCAATACGGATTAAGTTCTTAAGTAGAGACCCCACTGTAGATTTCACAGTGGCCATTGATACTGTAAAGCAACAAAGTTTGACTGCTGGGAGCACTCTGAGTGGCACCCAAGGGAAAGCATTATGCTTTCTGTAAGCCACTTGGCGATTTAGCCTACAAAATGCATGGCTATTGATACTTGATGACATTGTATGAGCATTCCATGTATCTGAGGAAGTAGATTTTGATCCACAGCAGTTCACGCTGACGCAAATCTGTTGGTCTCACAACATTTTGTCTTTTAATTCCCCCCCCCCCCCGCCCATTAATTCCATCATTTTATTAATTTATGGTTATTTGAAATGTATTCATTGTGTATTTGCATTATTGAAAAAAAATTCTCTTTGTATTTTTATTTTTGGTTGGCTATTCCTGATGACTCTTTCCTCCTTTTGAATGTTGCCGTTCTGTAAAAGAAAAATATATTCAGTGTACCGGCATCATGTGTTTGAGTCAAGAATTTTTTGCTGTGAATGAGGATGGGCTGCAAACATGTGAGAAGTTTTTATGCCGGTAACAACGCTGGCAATAATTTGCTGTCAGAAGAGAGGAGGAGAAAGACCATGCCAGCAGCAACTGTGTATCAGAATTTGTGCTTTTAGCCTCTGTAGGTTAGGTTCCCTGGCAACAACCTTGTCTGCCTTACACAGCAGTACAGAAATGTGGTGCTTACTGTAGCAGGAGATAACAAAGGATGGGTGAGGGTGGGCAGGAAAAATGCCTTTTTGTATCTCAAATGTGAGTCCTTAAAAGTAGTTTGGGAAGAAAATCTTGTTCTGCCAGTGTGCATGTGCTCAGAATCTTTGGAGTTAGTAATCCTCAAGCGACAAGCAAAATGCTTTCCATGCCTACATTTTGGTCTTAAGAATTTGGGGACTTGCAGATGCAAGGTGCTCAATGAGGGCTGCCACCTTGTAAGGGAAATACTTCCTGTGACAGCACTTCTCCTGACAGGAAGGGTTGATCTCTTATTCTCCTTAAAGTCCCACTTATGGTCTCAAAACCAGATCTAAAAGACTGGGAACACTCACCCAGTAATTTTTTAAAAGGATTAGATCAGGCTGTAGAGTAAAGATGAGATGAAAGAAAGTTCGTTATACTGACATGTATGAATGTAGGCTTAAATATTCATATTGTATGTGCACATTTCTTCTAGGTATCTTTGTTATGTCACTACTGGGTGCAGTGACTTTTCTATTCCAGAATTTTTCAGTTCCTTCAGCCAGTGCTGAATCTTTTCATTTGTTGATCAGCTAAGATGTAAGATATAATTTTTCTCAAAATCAGGGATTAGCAAACTCTTCTTTTGTCTTATTTTTATGTTTTCCTTTTTTAGAAAGCATAAAATTTTTTAAAGCATTATGTAATGTTATAATAAATACCTAGCATTCTTCTCTCTTTGTTTCTTGTCAGATGACTGCCAGAGGATAAAATATGTTCAAAAAGTATGAATTTAAATATCAGACATAACATTGTTATTTGTGAACTCTGGGAAATACACAGTTTTGCTTCATGATTCATAGTGTTACTGTGGCAATCGTGTAAAGCAAGGTTATTTGAAGGAAAAACAGTTTCTTTTTTCCCCTTTTAGATATAGTATGTTGGACTCTTCCCTTATGTAAAACACTCAGCAACTATTGGACTAGGTTTAGAGATTATTAAAGAAATTGTAATAATAGCAGCTCAGAAGACATTAAAGAAGTATCTGCCCTGTACTGTCTGACCCTGAGAAGCTTTTTTCAATGTACCTTTAAGTGCATCAGTGCTAGGTTTGGTGCATTTTAATGGAGTAGAGATTGTACATTGTGTATACCATGTCACTTAAAATAGACAGCAATCAAAACTATTAGCAATCAATAAAATTAAAATGAATCTGAAGAAATAAAATAGATATTTAGAAATTGCATTAGCTGTTTCATATATTCAGTGTGTTTTTCTATAAATTGAAAACAGTTACAAATGTTACTCCCTTGAGCTGTTCATTCTTATTCTGTTTACATTACAGCACTGCAGCATTTTGATATAGAACCCATTGCTTAATAGCAAAATTGGCATATCAAATGATTTTTTTTCTTGGTGCTTATAAGGTTCATTTTAAGTATTAGATAGTACGTATCTAAAGATGATTGTCTAGTATAGTGGCATCACATTCCCATTTTGTTTTTACAGAAAATGTCATATTTACTCAAGTTTGCTTTATCATCATTCGGGCCCCTTTATTAAATAAAAACTGTTCAAGAAAGACAATTAAAAGAAACACAGACACTTTTAATTTTTTAAAAACAAAAATGATATATTTTTTGAAAAATTCTGACTTCTAATAATGACCTGTATCACACAAATTTGGTTAAGCTAAGAAAAATATTTCTAATGGAAATCTCATAGTGCCCTCCCTGGAATGTCTTGATGCCCTTCTAGCAACCTTTTCTCCCGTTAGGGAACCAATGGCCTAGTGCACACAATGCGGATTCTAGTAAATCTTTCTGCATGACCATCATGAGTACTAAAATCTGTGGATGTTAGTAGTTATTTATCCAAAATCGGTGGCTATTTATCCAAAATCTGGTATTTTATCCAGTAGTTATTTATCCAAAACCTGTGGATAATTTTAGTAGTTATTCTTGCATTTTAGAAGACAACACTAAGAAGCTAAGTGGCTATTATTAATTACTATATTCCATTTTCACTTAAATGAAAGTGCAGTAATAAATAGCTGGGCATGTTTAGTCTTGAGAAAAGGAGAGGGAGATATGATAGCACTTTCCAAATACTTGAAAGGTAGTCTACAGAGGTGAAGCAGGATCTGTTCTCAGTCATCCCTGAGTGTAGAACACATAATAGACTCAAGCTACAAGAAGCCAAATTTAGGCTGGATATTGTTAGAGCAGCACAACAATCGAACCAACTACCTTGGGGGTGATGAGCGCTCCATCACTGGAGGCATTCAAGAGAAAATTGGACAACCATCTTTCAGATCTGCATTGATTTGGATTTTTACAATGAGCAGGGGGTTGGACTTGATAGCCTTATAGGGCCTTTCCTACTCAGTTATTCTGTGATTCTGTCCTATCCTAGCTCTCTTGCTAATGCACTAGTTTCCTTTCTGTAGAAAGCCCCTTTCTACAGAATGTTACCCTTGTGAGCAATCTGAAGTAGTACACAAAGACTCTTAATGTTATAAGATATATTTGCAACACCATGTTGTATAACCACCTATTTTCTTTGCCACTGCAGATTTCCATTGGGGAGAATAACAGATAGCTTGGTTAGCTCAATGGGGTAGATCCGAGGGGCCAGGAGTTCAATTCCCCACTGTGTCCTCTAGGAGAAATGCCAATCTGTATTGGGCAAGCTACAGTATCCTAGAACACTCCTAGAAAAAGAGCATAGTAAACCACTTTTGAGTATTCTATATCTAGAAAATCCTAGAAAGAATCACCATCAGTCAAAATTGATGGCAGGTTGTTGTTATTAAAGACAGATTGGTGGCTTTTATGCTTACACATAAGTAACTGCAGTTGTGTAAGGTCCACTCCACAGCTTGAAATACTAGTCAGAGGTACTTTAACTGGAATCCATCTTGTTGTGCAGTTTGGTGTTCTAATTTATTTATTTGCTGCTTGAAATAAGATTGTCATTTAGAGAGATACAGTTGTACTGGCTTGCATCTTGAAATAGTATTTTGAAATAATAATTAGTATGTTACCTGTGGATAGGTTGTTCCAGCCTAATGCTTGATATGCAGTCTGTGCTGTTTCTTGCAAGTGAATCTAAATTCTTACTAACTCCTTAAAGAAAAGAAAGTGTTTCTTTACAACTATCTCACAATAAAAGTTTGACTCACTTTCCACAGTGCAAAAGAAATCTATGACTGAAATCCTGTTGTTTAGTGTAATAAGACACAACTGGAGTAGGCCCTTTGAATCAGTGGAACTTACAGATGATGTAACCCACCAAATATCTGTTGATTCAATAGGCCCACTCTAATAGTGACGTATTATACTAAGCAGAACATCAGGCTGAATGTTTTGTCTTTTTGTGACCTTTCCGTATATAGTGAGATTTTTTTTTACTCCATGGATGTTTTTTTCTAAATTGTCTTATATATGGAATGATTGGTAAAATGATGGAATGCTTTACATGTACTTATCTGCCTCATTAGGTCATCTCTGGACACCTCAGTGGACTTTATTGTATTTCGTTATGTTGTTATCTGTTCAACATCTAGAAAGATTTCTTCAGTGAGTCATTTAAAAATAAAAATCAGCTACTGTAGCTTAAAAAATATAATTGTATCATTTCCACAGTAATTCATTAGCCTAGTGGTTCCCAACCTTGAGTCCCCAAAGTTTTTTTAAGAGCCTTGTGGTACAGTGGCTAAACTGCAGTACTGCAGCCAAAACTGTGCTCACGACCTGGAGTTCAACCCCAGATAGTCAACTCTCAAGGTTCATTCAGCCTCCTATCCTTCTCAGGTTGGTAAAATGATTTGTGGTCAAAGAACATCTGGGGACCCAAGGCTGAGAACCACTGGCCTGGAGGGAAAAGATTTTGAATTTAGATGCAAGTCTTTCTTGATATTTAATAGGGACCTGAGCCAAAATAAACTGTAACAGAAGCTTACTTTCAACATCAAGATAAACTCTTAAAAAATTTGAAGGACACTCACTAGCAACATTGATAGTAATTTGGGCAGTAGTGGACTGCAGTAATTTTGTGTGTGCCAGAACTCAAAGGGTACCCAAGGAGGGGAGAACATACATTGTCAGCTTGATATTTGCAACATGCACATAGTATTTGACAGAGAACAAATCATCATATCATGAAGCAGATACGGTATTCTCAAAGCTGTATTCACTTTGTAACACAAGTGGAAGGAGATTTGCCAGGATGAACTAGAGGATAGGAGAAGATGAACAATGCTTACCAAACTTTCTGATTCCTGTCTACAACTGCTTCGTTGTCCCCACCTCCACCATTTGAGCCTCAAAATCAGAAAATAGTCCCAAGTCATACGGCAGGAAAATAACTCTGCACAAAGAAAGGAAGATTTCCAATCCACAGGTGTGGGAAGAGCTGACCATGACTTCCTCCTATCTGTTGATTCATCTCCTGTTAATGCCTATTGCCCCCTCATGTGTTGTTATGACAAACAAAGGTCTAGGAACATTATGTGATAAAATAGTTTTCTTTTATGATTTGAAAATGAAAAGAGGGGAGAGGAGGAATGCTGTTAGAAAAGTAAGGACTTAAAGAACAATTTATGTGCAATTTTTCCCCTGAGTACTTTAATGTCTCTCCTTTCTCCTGTAGGCCAATAACAAACCTGAAATTGAGGCAGCTCTGTTTCTGGATTGGATGAGACTTGAGCCACAGTCCATGGTATGGCTTCCAGTTTTACATAGGGTGGCTGCTGCTGAAACTGCCAAGCACCAAGCTAAGTGCAACATCTGCAAGGAGTGTCCTATCATTGGATTCAGGTTTGTTTCTTCAGTTCCAAATGCTCTTTTAATTAATGGCTATATTAAATCCAGCGGCCAAGAATCCTATTGCCATTGTAGTAGAAATGGTTAATTTTTGAATCAGTTTCTGCTGTAACTTATAAAATCAGTGGAGACATTATCTGTTTCATAATGAATTGTGCAACTCAGCCATTAACTTTGGATAGAGGCCATGTTTAAGAAAATGGAATACTTCCACATCTTTCCCATATTCCTAAAGGTAGCTTTCTTAACTAAAAGCCTTATTTCCTGTTCCTTTAGTTCAGTAAAAACATATGTATTAGAATTGTGTCTTAGGGTCAAACCAGATGTGAAAGGGAAAGTGTATTCCCTGTGATTAGCCTGTTCTTTCACAACACAGTCAGGCCTGCAAATTAAGCCAGGATTTACCTTCCAAATAGAAAACAAAATTGGAGTGGAATATACAGAGGTGAGGAACCTTATGGTAGGACTAACAAATGTCTGTCACTACTTAAGAACACATTGACTGAAATCCATCTGAAATCAAAGTGGTAGCCCTAATCCCACCAAAGCAAATATTCTGTTCACAAAGCACTTCCACATGCATATTGTGCAGTAGTTGTACCATGAGTAGTCATGCAATTGATAACACAATCACATTGCATGGTGTAGACTGCCTGGAGATAACAATCTGCACAGTTTCTCAGGTATAACTTTATGTTATGCCACATAGAATAGGACTTCAACCAGTTTCCAAATAAAAGCTAAGTTTATTGTCTAGTGTCATCCTTTATCACCTTCCTCAGTTTTATAAATCATGCAGATGAAAGCTTGTAGGATTCAGTAACCACAGATTAAGTTTCCTTATTTATTTATTTATTTATTAAAATTTATGCCGCCCACACTACCCAAAGGTCTCTGGGCAGCTTACAACATTTAAAATACAATAAAAATTCAACATTTAAAATACAGTGGTGCCTCAAATAACGAGCGCACTGTCTAACGACGAATCCGCATAGCGACGCATTTTTGGGATCGCTTTTGCGATCGCATTGCGATGTTTAAATAGGGTAAACCGCATTGTGATGAGTGGTAAGCGTTTCGCTTACTGATCTTCACATTGCAATGTTTTAGAACAGCTGATCGGCGGTTCCAAAATGGCCGCTGGATCAACAAAATGGCTGCCCGCAGCGTTTTCGTGCCGATTCCTCGCTTACTGAGGTGGCAAAAATGGCGGCCCTATGGAGGATTCCCGCTTAGCGTTGAGTTTATCACCCATAGGAACGCATAGGGTTTATCACCCATAGGAACCTATGGGGTTTTTATATCCATATAGTGATGTTTCCGGATAGCGACGATTTATCCGGAACGGATTATCGTCGCTATGTGTGGGGCACCACTGTATAATTAAAATATATACAGTGGTGCCCTGTATAGCAACGTTAATCCATTCCAGGATTAACGTCGCTATATGGAAACCTCGTAAAGCGAAATTAAAAAGCCCATTGAAACGCATTAAAACCTGGTTATTGCATTCCAGTGGACTAAAAACTGGCAGGGACAGGGTAGGTGGGGGATCCCGAAGGCTTCCAGGCAAAAGCCTGGAAGCCTTCGGGACCCCTCCACCCTGTCCCCGCCGCCCCGCGCTGCCTTCCCTAGCCAAGATCGGACTCCCAGGAGCCCGATCCAGGCTGGGGAAAGCAGCGGGGGGTGGCTGCCAGCGAAGGGGACAGGGTGGGTGGGGGGACTGAAGGCTTCCAGGCAAAAGCCTGGAAGCCGTCGGGACCCCTCCACCCTGTCCCTGCCGCCCCGCGCTGCCGAGCCCAGGATGCCTGACAGGCATCGGGTCTCCCCACCTTCCCCCCGCGGCTTGGATCTGGCTTGGATCCGACCCGCGGGGGCTACCCCGGGCATGGCTGGACTCTTGGGAGTCCAGCCATGGCAGGGCTAGCCCCCGCAGGTCCGATCCAAGCTGCGGGGGGAGGGTGGGAGAGCGGGGGGATCCGGATGCCTTTCAGGCATCCCGGGCTCGGATCCCACCCACCGCCGGTTACCCAAGGCTGGGTAACCGGCGGCGGGTGGGATCCGAACCCAGGATGCCTGACAGGCATCGGATCCCCCCACCCTCCCCCCGCGGTGACCTCAGAAGGATCCTTCGGAAGGGTCATTCGAAGGCCACCGCAGGCATTTTCCCCCAGCTGAGTGGCGGGAGCGCTCCTTTGGAGGCTCCCACCGCTCAGCTGGGGAAAAATGGTGCCTATGGGGAAAACATCGCAAAGCGATTTTTCCCCATAGGCACCTTCGTTATACGATCGCAAAAGCGATGCCATTTTTGCCATCGCTATGCGAATTCATCGTTAAACGGGGCACTCGTTATACGAGGCACCACTGTATTCAGATATCTACGCATAACAACTTAATGTTTTAATTTAGGGATAAATGGTTGTTAAGAGGAGTTTCTGACTGGTGGATGAAATTCAATCAATTTATGATGAGTTTCCAGTTTACCAGGATTATACTCCATTCAAGGTATATATTTTTTATATACCTTGGAGTATAATCCTGGTAAACTGGAAACTCATCATAAATTGATTGAATTTCATCCACCAGTCAGAAACTCCTCTTAACAATCATTTTATCCCTAAATTAAAACATTAAGCTGTTATGCTTAGATATCTGAATGTCACAAGCATGGGTCTTACAGCAATAAATAAGCCAATATTATTTAAAACAGCTGCGGATAGATATGTATGCCCATGCCACTTTCATTTATGCCTAAAACTTGTTCTATTGCTCTCTTTTGCAATAACTGCTGTAGTCTTTTTTTCTATTCACGCAGTCCTCTTAGCATTGGTATTTATCCTTCTGTACATCAAGCTGTTGACAAAGAACATTTCAGAATTATCTTTTCAAAGCTGAGCTAGATTACTGTGAGTGGGCTGCATTCATGAAAACCATCATCATTTTGTCTGCTTTCAGAGATAGTTATTGTATGACCTTAAGCAGAAATGCACTGAATCAATCTGTGAAAGAATAGGTTTCATCTTCAGTTTGATATAAGGCATTGCCTGCTTTTTTGAAAAAAAGAATGTAAAATGAGTTTTAAATATTCATGTATAAGTTAACAGTTCCTCTGAATATTGGATTTTTATGCCATGTTTTAGATACTACCTAGTATGCCAGATTTCTCCCCTGTTCTTGTTAACATCACTGTGCCTATCCATATGAATTCTGATCTGTGATGCTTATGCTGAATAGGTCTACAAAATCATATAACTTCATATCATTTTCATTAGTAGTCACCCAAAAGTTTCAGGCAAAGTGTTTTTACTCTCTTAATCACCTTAATTTAATGGGAGATGAGAGGAACAGAATCTGCAACATTCTGTATGCAAAGCATGTACTCAACCACAGAACAATGTCTCTTCCCCAAAGAATTACTAAAAGCTTCTTTCTTGAACCTAAACTGCAACAGTAAAGTGCAACAATCTGATTAGTAGGCATCAGATGGAGAACACTGCCAGACTTCCAATTTTTATATATCAAACCAACCTGTATTGAGAGCTGTTCAGAAATCAAGGATGCATATTGACCTGTATTCCAAGGACATGTTGAATCATCCATGACCCTGGAATGTACTTTGAGTATCTGCAAAAAACTGAATGAAGAAAGTCACCTTGCATTAGAAAACCTGGCCAGTTTATAACCATTGCATTAACAGGTGTTGTGTACAGTGGTGTCATTACAGTATTCTGCTGTTTATATATCTGGAAAGTTTTCATCTTTTGGTGAAAAGGAAATGTACAACCTCCATTCATCCCCATATACACCCAAATTCTAGCACTGGCAAAAAGCTGCTGTTGTATACATTCTGTTAGTGCAGTGGGAATGCAGTGGCAGATTGCTGCTAATGTAAACATTCTTGCTTTAATTACTTGTTGTATGTGACTATGTGACTTTGTCTCATTATGGACAAGTCACACACAATTCATAGCTGAAGTGAGAAACCTTTAATGGCAATGTGCTGTTGACAGTGGTATCACTGCTGTGCTGGCAAAGCTATACAAGAGGATACTGGCCATTGATTGCAGTAGAATGGATTCATCTCTGAATTTGATTAAAAAGATTTGTCTGCTCACATAATTTATTTATACACTATATACCCCTCTATGGATTTTCTTGTTTATATCAGCAGGACTTAATTCAGAATTGAGACACAAAGGAGTATAGGTGTGCTTAACATTCCCCTGATAATATTGCAAATGATTCTTTATAAACTATAGATGTATACTCAGAAGTATGTAAGAGTGAACTAGCATAGAACTGCAGCCTAAAAGGCTTTTTCAAATAGATTTTTTTCAGAATCATTTTTAAGCAAGTGTTGGCAATTATGGCCCTCCAACTCTTTGGAGGCTGTTGTGTGTGCTTTGGCCTAGAACTCCTATTCCCATCAGCCCTTGCCAGTATAGCCACTAGATAGAGATTGTGGGAGTTGTAGTATCCAGTGGGTCATAATCACCTGTCAAGCTATAGAGAATTAAATTGCTACATGGTCCTTCATGCAATCAACAGTTATGAAGTAGTTGAGTGACTTCTATATCTAATAACATGTCCAGATAATCCATGAGTAAAAAGAGGAAAGAAAGGTGGACATACTTTTATTACATTTATTAGTTTAAAAATATTTGAAGTCATTTAAAAAACTAATATTCCTTTCAAGTTTGGGTATATGCCTTAGATTCAGCTAAAGTATTGATTTGTCTAGAACTTTGATTCCAATACTTGGGCCCTAAATGTACTCGGAATACAACTCCTAGAAGTTCTAGTTAGCAGAGCCAATGGCCAAGGCTTCTTGGGGGTTATAATGCAAGAGCATTTGGAGCTTCTGGTCTAGGAACCATTATCATTCTCTACACTGGAAGCAACTTTCTGTGGCTGGTGGGCACACGACTCATCTTGAATCTGCCAAATGCAAGACGTAATCCAAATTCCTGCTGCATTCCATTAGTATGTTACTCAATTTCATGTCAAGGGTAGGGAGAATGTTCATCCTTGGTTTGAAACAAAAATACATGCAGTGTGTGTACCTTTGTTTTGTATCTGTTAAAATGAAAATGTGTTTTCCCCACATTGTAATTTAGAGGAAACAGAGAGGGCGGCAGGGCCTAAGAAAACATGTAATGTGGAGTTTCTTCCCCAGTTCTACATGGCAGTGCCAAAGACTGAATTTATGACTGTCTCCACACAACACAAGATGTTCTTCTAGTGATTTACAGCCCTTCCCATTGCACTTTAAGTAACAAGAAAATGGAAACAAAATACAGTGATAGTTTGTAAAAACAATTAAAACAGAAGCTAAAAAATATATATCAAACTTTAAAAACCTCAGAGAATAACGATGTTTTTGCCTGGAATTGAACAGTTAACAAGAATTGCACTGTACAGTATTTACAGCTGTTAATGTAGGCTCTCCTGCTTTATACCTGAAGCAAGATTTGTACATGAGAATGAAATTGTATTTTTTTCTTCTTCTCCAGATACAGAAGTTTAAAGCACTTTAACTATGACATCTGCCAAAGCTGCTTCTTTTCTGGACGAGTTGCAAAAGGTCATAAGATGCACTATCCAATGGTAGAATACTGTACTCCAGTAAGTAACATTCTTGCTATTGCTTAATATATATATTTCTTCGTAGAAAGCAAGAACAACATTTCTTTGGTGTAAGCTAGTGGAAGATGAATACAGGGTTGTTTTTGTAAATGTCTTTGACATGTTTTGCAAATAATTGGAAACTTATTCTTGATATGTTGATATATAAAAATATTCATATGCCAATAAGTAGCCAAGTATCTTGCAAAATAATTGCTTATATGTATTGTACATTAAATATAAAAGAACCACAATGAAAAAATAAATCAGACACCTAATCATATTTGGGGCTCATGGCGGGAGCACAGTAAATTTCACTGTCTAAAACACACATGGTGCACATGGTAAGCAAACAGAAAATTAGGCCAAACCAATGTAATTCAACAGACAATGAAAAGGGAAATGAAGAATGAGAGAGACTCAGAATAATTGACAACCCCATCAGTTCCGTGATCTGCTAAATAACTGCTAAATGAAAGAAGAGCTATATGACATAATTGACTACATGACTTCTGTGACTCACACAATCCCTGTGATTGGAGTGTTGTGATGAGGTTCTGCTCATCTTGTATTTCAGATTGTTACATTAAAGCTAATCTTTCCCTGCAGCCTGGTTTTCCAGTGCTCATTTTAGGTGTCCACGTCACTGAAATAATCCAACTTTACTCTGGAACCAAATCTGGCCATTCATACAAATTGGCTTGAAGCTCCCCATTTTTTTCAGGATTCAACCAAAGATGATGCACAGTCCTATTTTCCACTCTTCCTAGAGGAAAAATGCAGACGAAAGAGACATTTTCACAGATCATTTTGGCTAGTAATGCTGCACAACATTCATAGTTTTTAGCACTAAATGCTGCTGCTTGTGGGACAGTTGTTAATGACCCTAAAGAGTATACAGGATGAAGATATACCATTGTTTTGCAAAGATTTCTTATACTATCTATTCTATGATAGTATTTTTCAGATCCCTTTTTACTATTGTTTGTTTGGATTCTTTATAGTCTTGATCAGTCAGTCAGTCATACCTTGTCTTCAGATCAAGATCCTGAAATAGGTAACCATCATTTCCTGTTGCAGACAAAATGGAAAATGAAGGTTAAAGCTGTGGTTTATGGTGGCACACCATGTAGGGCTCTATACTCAGGCAAAGGCTTGCTTGTGTCTCAGTTTATTAAGCTGAGATGTAGCCATCCAAATGCAGCTTTAAAGTAACAATCAGTATAGTTTGAGCAGGCTTTTAATGAAAGTCCTCAAGTATTCTGTTGTGTTCAGCTGAGCTAAGACAATGTACTGTACTGTTGTGCCTATCCAAGGGAAGCTACAGCATAGACATGTCTCAACAGCTATTTCTCCTTTCAAATAGAAACAGAAAATTGTTAATCTTCTGCATCGTGACATACATTAGGACTTTCATCTATAATTGTAGGGGGTAGGGCCATATTATGCTGCCTGTTGTTTCTACTTGCCTCAACCTACCACAAGGAGAAAAGTCTCAATTAAAAGCTAATGCCATACATATAGAACAACATTCATTTTGTAAAAGTATTTTTCCAAGTTTCCCCACTGCTTATAACAAGAGCTGTATGAAACTAATGTATCGAATCTGCTGTAGGATATAGTGAAAATACAGTGTCACTGTAAAAATGCAGATTGTCCTTTTCCTTGCTTTTCCTCCAAACCTGCTTTTACCATAAAACAGCAGTTCTTGAGTTGTATGCCTTGTTTGCTAAATTTACTTCCTTTTGTTTGAGCTACATGCCATATACTGAATTGACATGTTATTCAGTAAAATCATTTAGCATGTGAATTTCTGTCAGTCATATAACAGATTATAACCAAAATATCTTTTATAGTTATAGTCTATTAAGTATTCCTTGACATGCTTGAATGTTCAAGAACAAGTTACATAATGCGGAACTGATTACAAAAATTCTTCATAAGATGTAAATCTCCAGATCAAGACACAAGTTCTTTATGGTAGTGAAACAAGTTTCCATGCACTTTAATAATTACAGTTCAGAGAAGAAGTGGTAGGTCAGTCATATACAGTATTTAGATACTTCCTCCATATGGCTCCATGTAGAAAACTTGTGCCATAAACTGAAATCTTTGAAATATTGCTTTTAGACTACTTCAGGAGAAGATGTTCGTGACTTTGCCAAGGTATTGAAAAATAAATTCCGAACAAAAAGATACTTTGCAAAGCACCCTAGAATGGGGTACCTGCCTGTACAGACAGTGTTGGAGGGAGACAACATGGAAACGTAAGTAAACAAATAAATCGTCTCTCATTTGAATAAGCTCTTTGAGCTCCCCAGTTGGCACCTGCTCCCAATACTTCCTAACCGCATTAAGCCTCTTTCATTTCTTTCATTTTTGTTTATTTTAGCTCAAGGGAAAACGCAAGCTGACGTTTCAATTGCTATTGCCCTTACCTTTTCTCAGCTGCTAACCTTCCAATAATTTAAACGTCAGTTAGGAGAGGAGAAAATGCCTGCTGTCTTATTGTTTGACTTGAAAGCCTCTAAAATGGACCCAGTTTGGAAATGAGTAATCAGAAGTCAAAATCCAGACATTGACATAGAGAATTTCTCTTTTGCTGTTTTAGTAGAATTATTAATTCACAAAGTAAACCTCACATACCAGTTTTCCATATTTCTTCCAAAAGAGATGACCCAGGTATTTCTCTGATAACTGAACTTATTTTAATAGCAATTGCACTGCAGCTTGTTACCGCTCTTTTTCTCTTCCTCTCTTCAATATTTATCCTATTTTTGGCTGCTTTCCACGGACATTCTTGTTGGTCTATTGGATCTTCTTGGTTTTGGATTTCTTTTCAAATTTCTGTAATTATTTTGCTGCTAAGTTTTTTCTTCCTCTCTCTTCACCTCCTCATTTTTTGTCTTGCAGTCCTGTTACTCTGATCAACTTCTGGCCAGTAGATTCTGCGTGAGTACTTTTGCCGAAGTGTGCTGCTATTGCTGCTACTGTTGCATTCCCTCACTTCTTTGTTCTTAATTTCTCTTTGTTTGGTTTTTACATATGTCAGTTTGCTTCTTCCTTCCCATCCCAGTTAAATTTCCTGAAAAAGAAAAATATTTCAAATTAATACAATGTATGCCAGCAGGGTTTTCTCTGGTTCACGAGATGTGTGCTCAATATGGTGTTCTTACAGATATTGCTGTCTTAGAAGGTACTCTTCATTTGAAAAATAAAAATGTATAGATTGCTGTATAGCCTTTGAAGAAAGGCATCTTTGAGATCAGCTCATGTGCTTTGAAACAAATGCAAAGATATTACTTTGTATTTAATGTCATTATTTAGTATGTATATACAGAGAGAGAGAGAGTTATCCTGGTCCAGATTTTTCTGTGCTCAGATACACATTGAGGTATCTTGTGCATTCAGCCTTTTTTCTTTGTTTTGATGGAGGCATTAGTGGGTACCTATATTTCTGCATGGATCCTATCTTTCAGTTTAATTGAGGGTAAAAGCACACAATAATAATAGTATGCTATCAAGTAAATTCTGACTTAGGGTGACCGTTTCCAGGGTTTTCTAGGTAGTGAGTACTTCTTCTTGGGGTGCCTTGGGACTGTACAGCTTGTCCAAAGCTACACAGGCAGTCTTTACTCTCAGGAGATAATGAATCAAATTCCCTAACAATGAGTTATCAAGTCAGACAAGAAGCACTTGCAGGCAGGCAACATCTATACATACATACAGTATTACTTGTGCACTTCTAATCAGTCACTGGATTGGCAAAACCAATAATGGTAAAACCAATGTGTATAGGTTTTTAATCATGTTGTAAGAACAATATATTTCATTATATAGTAATTACAGTGTATTCCTGGGAAGGTAGTTTTCATTACTGTAAGAGTATCCAAGGTTAAGCATTTCTAAGCCCCTTCCATATTAGATGGGTTTTATTTCTATATTACATTCTCTCACTGAAAACAGCAGGATGTAAGTGCCTAAATTTGGCTGAAATGTTTTTTTTCCACTGGAAGCCTTTGTTAATTTAGGAATATATGAATACTGAGAGGTTAGTTCACTAATTGTAGATATTAATAACTACTTAGCTTAGCTATGAGTAGCTATGAACTTGGACTCTTGTGCTAACATAACATTATGATTGGTCTTAATTATTTGTTTATTATATTTAATTCACAAATCTCCAAATATTCATGGTAGAGGAGGACTAAGTTTAGGTTATACATTTTACTAAAATTGAGCATGTGGCTTCTTTTCCCAGCTCACTAACAGCGATTATTAAAAGAAGCACTACTAAAGTACTACATAGACCATTAATTCATAGCATGTGTGTGGTGGTAAGACGCTTTGAAGGCTAACTGCATCCTTGTAGAAAGCAGGTGGTAAGGTGCCAAAAGACATGCTGTTATTTGCTGCCTGTTTCTAAAGACCTCCATAGAATGAATATTGCCCACACCTACAACTGTCTGCTTTCTCTGCAGTTTTATTCACTATACTCATTTGTTTTGCTTAATTCATTTTAGTAATATCACATCCTTCATAAAAATTAGTGGGCAGGTAACGTCAATTTGAAAACAGTAGCCATAAAGGGTCTGGATTCAACAGTGAAACCATTTGCTAAGTGTCTGAAATTTGAGTCATGAGAACTGGACTTCTTTCTTGTTAGGTTGAAACCTTTCGCTGCTCATCCAAGTAGCTTTTTCAGTCTGAGGAGAATTGGTAGGAGATCTCTGATAGATCCTCCACCTTGTTTTCACTTCCCCCTGGTCTGAATAGGCTCCTTAGAAGGACAAAGGACTGGGGGTGCAGTCCTTCTCCAGCCATTGTCATGGATCATTAACAGTCGTTAACAGTGGTCTTTCTGTGCGTGGTCCTGATCTTCCTGGGGATGGATGAAAGGGCAGCATGACAAATAGAAGACAGGTTGTATATAAGGCCTCTACCCCTGTTGAGTGAGGGATTTTCTATATGCGCATGTATGGCCTCCCTGATCCCTCTCTCAAACCAATTATCTTCTCAGTCCAAAATGAGTACATCTTGGTCATCAAATGAGTATCCTTTTTCCTCAGTGGGATTATCCCTCACCCCCAGTCTTTTGTCCTTCTAATGAGCCTATTTAGACCAGGGGGAAGTGAAACCAAGGTGGAGGATATATCAGGGATCTTAAGCTATTGGATGAGTAGCAAAAAGCTTCAGCCTAACAAGAAGGAAGTCCAGTTGCCATGACTCAACTTCCAGACAACCTCACCTGGATGACTGAGAATCTTCACAGACATTTGCTTAGTGGTTCATTGCGTGAGCCATTTGCCAGTTGGCTGTGCAGGCACTTGATGCCGCCTTGTATAAGAAGTTTCTTTTCAGACAATAGTAATTGTCACATACACAACTGCATCTAGTGATCCCATGGAAATACACTAATGAGCCTTTGTGTTAATTTGGATCTTGGCCATAGTAAATAAACATACCTTCGTCGTTTAGTCATTTAGTCGTGTCCGACTCTTTGTGACCCCATGGACCAGAGCACGCCAATAGCATAAATAAAACAGTTAGCCACAGGATCATTATACTAGCATCTAACAGATCATAAATGACCAGGCAAACATTTAGGTCTTATCCTGTTACCAAAATGTCAAAGTTGGTGCCACACATATTGTTGGAGGGAGGATATTCTTAACTTCAAGGGTAGGTCATATTATCAATGGATTGTGCAGTAACAAGGGTCCAGTGTTATTGTCTAGTCTTATTAATACAGTGAAAAACTGGTTGCAAAAGCCTGGTTTTTCACTGCTTGGAGAAGAGTGGCAGAGAATCTGTCCTTTTATCTCTTTTGAGCATAACAGTCTTGACTGTTTTAAATACGACTACCATCACCCATCTTCCTTACAGCCTTGAGCTTGGGAGGAGGCAGCAATCAGCTTATGGTTGCCAGGATGATTCCTACCCACATCTAGAGCTCTAAAGCCAGGAAAAAGACTGGTCATTTGTCATTCTTCCCAGATGATGGTGGTATTATTACCATGGTAAGCAAAACTGTGGAAGCTGAATGGTGTAAGGCTTTTAAAACACACACAAAATATGTTGCAGGTAGTAATGAGTTAAAATGTGTTGTTTAAAATGGATTGTTTATACAGCAAGACAAAAAATATTTTATAAATAATGCATCTGGGTTCCAGGTTGCATCGTTTCATCTGCCCCATAATCAGAGTCCGTGGACTTAGCTCACATTCCTGTCTCCCAGATTTTGTAGGAGGCGAGAGAAGTCTGGAAGGGCAGCTGGCAGCATTAAAGCTGATTGGCTGCAGTCTTAAGCTATATGATATCTCTTTTTTTCAAGCCAATCTGCTTTCTAATTTAGACTGTGGCAATATATGTATTTACAGTAGACAAGGCAGAATATGAGACTTTGACATCAAGGAAAAGAAAGTAGTTCATATTGTCTGTGGTTGTAGCCGAGCAGCTACCTGAGTAAAGCTGTTAACTTATGTGTGGTTGTGTGTGTGTGTCTATAATGTAGCAAGCCACCAAATACTGAGTCAGGTCATTGATCCATGTCATGTAGTATGATGGATATGACAGCTAGTCACTCTGTAGGAATTCAGATGTGATTTTTCCCCCTACCTTTCCTGGAGATGCTAGGCACTGAACCTGAAACCGTCGTCACGGAGAGCATGTGCTGTGCGAGCAAGCAAGCTGGCTAGGTTAATTCAGCATTAGAAACCAAGATCAGTCTTTCTCTTCTCACTTACAGTATTTCACAATGCTGCACATGTTTTCCCCATTCTTTAATGAAAGAGGAAAAAAAATGTGTTCTAAGGGTATTTCACATGTTGCAGTAGGAACAAGTTTACATTTTTAAAAAATCACCAAAGGCAGTTCAATTTGTTACATTGGCTTTAGATTTTGCCTGTAGAATACTACGTTACAATTGGTTCTGATCCTTATGCTACTGCTTTTATTTCCATGTAAAAGAAACAGGAGGGAAGTTATTTAATATTGGGTTTTAAAAAACAACACCGTCACAAATAAGATTTAAAAAAAAATAGAAATACACTATCCACCCCTCCCCTCAAGCAAAGCAACCATTGGAGTGCCTCTGGCATTATCATATTTGGTGCTGCTGTAAATATTATCCAGAGTTTCACAGACACTAACATGTGGAATAAAACAAACAACACTTGGCAACTCCTTCAACTGGCTACACTTCAGTTCTGTGTTGATGTTCCTCAGAACCTCTGCCACCATTGTTATCACTGAATTTCTCCATTTTAAAAAACAATACCTTTTCTACTTGGCTTTATTATTCTTGCCCACTCGTGCCAGGATCTTATCAAATTTCCTGGGCTAGCACTGGTTCCTTTTGTGTTCTGTTTATGAAGGGTTGACATTCAGTACGTTACTAAATCAAGTCTTCAGTCTTGGTATATTTGCCTAATTAGTTAATCATTTCTTAAGTCCTTCATGAATGTTGCTGAATGCTAAGGTGAACTTCATATATACATTCCATATTTCTTTCATTAGATCTTGTAGTGCTGTCATCTCTTTTTTTAATAGAAGTCTATTATTTTACTTAAATTCCTCCATTAAATTCCAATACACAGACTTCTAGCACTTCCACTCTTCTTTGGCAGTCCCATTAAAACTATATTTTGGTTTACTGAAAGTCTTCCTATTAGCAATAGTAATTTGTAATTCCTTCCATTTCAGACTGAAAAATAAGATAACACATTAGCACTTGTAGCTGTCAGCTTTTGTAGACTATTCGCTTGGTCTGTATACCACTTGTATCAGGTATTTCAATGATGTCAGTACCTATGTTGAATTATTGGCAGTGATTTTCTTTCCAAAATATAACTAGTAGCTTTTGATCTCTTTTCACAGCCAATGTTTTTTCCATAGATGAATTTGTGGAAACTTGCTTATCCAAGCACAGTTGACTGTGTTTCTTATTTTGCATTGAGCACAGTGCTCTCCTCTGTTTCAGAGTGCTTTAAAGTTTAATGCAACAGGTGAATGTGACAAACCCAGACCTACTGGGATATGCCACAGTTTCACTAAGCTGCCACCAACCATTCCCTATAAGAAGTCACACAGACCAGGGATGGATTTTTAACAAATAAAAGAACAAGGTTTATTTAAACAACACACAGGGAAAAATAAAAGGATCAAGTGAATAAGATACAGTAACGTGGCTTAGTCTCACTCATACATACACACAGTTTGGTTCACACAGAACACTTAACTTGAAGCACAGACCCTGAACCTATCAGTTCTGGCTAACCATACAGACACCTGAACCTATCAGGTTGGTACTGACTGACACACAGTAGTACCCTGTCTGACACACAGGCTCCCACTCAAGCTTCTTCTCTCAGCTCTTCCTCAGCTCTGCTAACTTCTCCACACACGCTCCACATATATATACAGTACAGCCCCTCCTCCTGATGTCCCGCCTTCCACTCCCCATAGGATGGAACTTTCCCTCCAAACCCATGACAGACAGGTAACATCAGTGCTGTATGTAACACCTCCCCTCTTTATAAGTTGTTTTGTAGGGGGAAAGCTAAGGTGCTTTTCACCAAAAAACAACCTGGACCCAAAACAAACAAAAACAGTCATATAATAACATACAATACCATACTTACTTATACTTACACTCTATTAGGCATTTGAACATTTACCATTAACAATACATCAAGTTACCTTTATTCATACAAACCAACATGTTTAATAAACAGACACATTTGACTTTTTGTCATCAAAATATATACATAGTCCATGTTTCTTTCGCCGTCTTCATTCTTCAGGTCTTCTTGACAAGGCGTCAGCAACACAGTTCACTGACCCCCTGACCACCTTCACTTCAAAGTCATAGTCTTGCAGATTTAAAGCCCACCTCATAAGTTTACTATTGTGGGTTTTCATTGTCTTTAACCATTGCAGTGGTGAATGGTCAGTGCACAGAGTAAAATGTCTTCCCCAGATGTAAGGCTTGGCCTTCTGGATCGCGTAGACTATGGCCAGGCACTCCTTCTCCACGGTTGCCAAATGTCTCTCACCTTTCTGGAGTTTCCTACTCAGGTAGGACACTGGATGCTGGTCACCATTTTCATCCTCCTGGCAAAGAACTGCTCCTACCCCGCTGTTAGACGCATCGGTGTAGATGACGAACTCCCGGTCGAAGTCTGGAGCACGCAGCACTGGATAGTTGATGAGCGCCTGCTTCAACCTCTGGAACGCCTCCTCACAGTCGCTGGTCCACGGGATGCGGTCATCAGTCTTCTTCCTCGTCAGCTCGGTCAGCGGAGTCGCAATCTCGCTAAACCTCGGGATGAACTTTCTGTAGTAGCCCACCAACCCAAGAAATGATTTGACTTTTTTCTTGGTGTTGGGTCTGGGCCAATCACGAACTGTTTCTATCTTGGCCTCGAGGGGTTTTATCACTCCTCCCCCTACTATGTGACCCAAGTATTTTATTTCTGGGCTACCCAGCTGACACTTGCTCGCCTTTACCGTTAGCCCTGCTGCACTTAACCTCTGCAGCACTAACTCCAGGTGTTTCAGGTGATCTTCCCAGGTATTACTGAAGATCCCTATGTCGTCAATGTAGGCCACAGTAAAGTCACTGAGCCCTGCCAAGGTCTGGTCCATCAGCCTTTGGAATGTGGCTGGTGCATTTCTGAGACCAAAGCTCAGGACTCGAAACTCATAGAGACCAAAAGGGCTGCAAAAGGCGGTCTTTTCTTGATCCCTGGGATCAATTCTTAATTGCCAATATCCCTTTACCAGGTCCAATGATGAGATGAACCGACAACCCCCTATGGTTTCAATCAGGTTGTCTAGCCTGGGCATTGGGTAGGCATCAGGAGTGGTTACGCGGTTTAATTTCCTGTAATCGACACAAAACCTAATGCTCCCATCAGGCTTGTCCACTAGGACTATCGGAGAGGACCAAGGACTAGAAGAGGGGACGATTATGTTCTCCCTAAGCATCTCGTCCAGCTCCTTCCGCACCTTGTCCCTATAGGGTCCCGTCACTCGGTATGGGGATACTGCCTGCGGGGGTGCATCCCCTGTGTGGATCCGATGCATCACTCCCTTCACTATCCCCGGCTTGTTGGAAAACACCTGTTGATATTTAATGAGCAGCATTTTTAGTTCTTGCTGCTGGTCTTGGGTGAGTGCAGGACTGATCTTTACCTCCTCTGGGTTGTATTTTACTTCCCCTCTACCCTCCCAGAAGGGTAATTCAGCTTCCTCACTCTCAGCTGCTTTTATCGCAAATAAAACCCTCTGTTCCCCTCTGTAGTAGGGTTTTAGGGCATTCACATGAACCACCCTCCTTGCTTGGTTCTCCTCCTGCTCTATAAGGTAGTTCAGGTCTGACATCTTGGAAATGACCCTATATGGTCCTGCCCATTTGAGCTGCAGTTTGTTCTCTCTGCAGGGCCTAAGCCAAAGCACTTCCTCCCCTGGGTCAAAGTGCCTCTCTCTAGCTTTGTGGTCATACCATGTTTTCTGTCTGACCTTCTGAGCTTGCAGGTTTTCTGCTGCCAGCTCTAGGTTTCTCTTTAGGTCATTCATCAAGGTGTCTATGTATGTCACAACGTCTTGTGGGTCATCCTGGGTGATCTGCTCCCAATTTTGTTTGATCAAATCAAGGGGCCCTTTCACCCTTCTCCCAAATAAAAGTTCAAACGGACTGAACCCGGTACTGGCTTGTGGAACTGATCGATAAGCAAACAAAAGGGATTGCAGCTTCTGGTCCCAATTGTTTGGATTCTCTGCCAAGTAAGCCCTAATCATGCGCATTAGAGTCCCATTGAACTTCTCAGTTAACCCATTACTTTCAGGGTGATAGGCAGTGGTTTCCTTGTGCTTAATTCCACAGATTTGCCATAAGCGTTTCATGAGCTTCGATGTGAACGATGCGCCCAAATCTGTGATTATTTCTGAGGCAAATCCCATCCTGGACATATACCCCACCAAGGCATCTGCCACTGTGTTAGTTTCAATGTTAGTCAAGGGAATGGCTTCAGGGTACCTCGTGGCATGGTCCACAATGGTGAGAATGAACCTGTTCCCCCTCTTTGTGGCCTTGGGCAAAGGTCCCACAATATCCACCCCTATGCATTTGAACGGAGTGTCAATCACAGGCAAAGGGCACAACTTTGCTTTGGTCCTGTCACGATTATTCCCCTGCCGCTGACACACATCGCATTTTTTCCAGAACTCCCTGATCTGCTTCCCTATGTCAGGCCAGTAAAAATTCTGTGTGATTCTCTGCTGTGCCTTGTTCACCCCTAAGTGCGCAGCAAACATGTCAGAGTGCCCCCTTTGTAAGATCATGGGGCGATACTTTTCAGGTACCACTAGCTGACTTCTGATCCCATCTCCCCCTTTTGAGATATTCCTCAGGGTCTCTCTATATAAAATCCCCTTTTTCTCTAGAAATCTCACTGGGGTTTCAGGTGTTAGCTGGGCGTCTGTCACCTGTTCAAAACACTTTTGGAGAGTGGCGTCTGCCTTTTGCTCTTGGCCAAATCGGCTGTCTGTGGTTAAGGTTTCCACCACAGCTTCTGAACTCCCCTCTGCTTCCGTCTCTGGCTCATCAGTACCCCCCTGAACTGTCCCCGTGGTGGCTTGTGAACGTGTAATCACTAGCACCCGTTTCACATGTTCAGCCAGGTCATTTCCCATGAGCACGGCTGCTGGCAGAGTCGATGAAATCGCTAGCCGCCAAACTCCCCTCCAGCCTTGAAAGTTCACAGGTACCTCCGCTACTGGCAGTGAGATCACCTGCCCCTCAATCCCTGCCACCTTCATGCTCTCATTTGGGATTATATATTCCCTAGGAATAATATCTGGATGGCACAGGGTCACCTGGGAACAAGTGTCCCTCAACCCCCGATACTGATGGTCAAGTATTCCTACGTCCACCCCTGCTGTTTCAAACAACTGAGAATCTGTTCTCACGAGCAAGCAGCGCTTGACCTCCCCAAGAGGACCATTTTCCTCAGCCTGATCAGCAGATGTAACTGTTCCAGATTGAGTAGCCATGGCAACAGGCTCCCTCAGTGACAAGGAGCTTTGCTCTTTCTGGACACAGAACACAGCTTTTGGCTTGGTTCCACTCGAATCCTGAGGCACAATTCCTTTTAGCTGCTTTAATTTCTCACACTCTGAGATTAGATGGCCCTTTCCCTGACAGAAATAACATTTTCTGCTATATTTTGAGTCTTTCTCATCTTGTTTTGGTTTTCCCTCCAAAATCTGAGGTCTTGGTTTCATGTCTGAGGGCTTCCCTTCACCATGGGCCCCTCCCCCTTGCTGGCTTTTCCCTGGTCCCTGAGAGTACTTGCTGTAGGTTTCTTTAGGTTTCCCCATCGATTTCCCCTCACCCAAGGGCTTTCTTATTTGGGAAATAAAATCTGCGATCTCGGCTGCCTCTGCCACAGATTTCGGTTTCCTTTCCCTCACCTGGAATTTCAGTTCCCCATGCAGGACTGAATAGAACTGTTCCAGCGCTATCAAGTCTTTGAGCTGCTGAAAGGTCTCTGTCCCCTCCTGAGATAGCCATTTCTCTAGCAGCCTCACCAATTGGGCCCCCACTTGGGTAAAAGTCTGCTCTGGTTTCTTGGTGATTGACCTGAATCTTTGCCTCAGCTGTTCCGCATTTATCCCATGTCTGGCAAACACCAGTTTTTTAAACTCTGCAAAATCTTTCATCAGTTCCTCTGGCATCTCTGAATAGACTTCGGCCAGGCTGCCACTGATTAAAGATCGCATAATGGTCATCTTCTCAGTTTCCCTCACTGAGAAGTCCACAAACGCTCTTTCCACTAAGGAAAAGAACACCTCAGGACAATCTCCCTTGTGGTACACAGGGAATTTCTTCAGGTCAGCTTTAGACAATTGGCCTCCCTCAGAATCCCTATTGTTATTATTGTTCTGATTCATCAGTTCCAATTTCCTCAACTCAAACGCCATTTTCTCTCTCTCCAATCTTTCTTCTCTTTCCATTCTCTCTATTTCAAATTGCCTTCTTTCTCTCTCTAATCTTTCCTCCTTTTCCATTCTCTCTCTCTCTAATTCGAAATGTCTCTGTTTCTCTCTTTCCCTTTCCTCCACTTCAAATTGCCTCACCCTCAGTTCATGCTGTTGGGCTATGAGCATTTTCCTGAGTTCTGGGTTCTGTTCTCCCGTGCTGTCACCCTGCACTGAGCCAAATTCATCCTCAGAACCTTGGTCTACCTGGGGGTCTTTCACTTCACCCATTTCTGCCATTTGGCTTCGAGTCAAGGGCATAATCCCCCCCCAGAACAGGCTGCTTTCAAAAGTCAAGCCTCAAAATAAAGCGACCACTTTTTTTTTCTTTTTGCCTCAGAACCAGCTTTCTACAGATTACTGCTGTTCTTCAGCACTAACTTGCAACAGTTGCGAGCCAGAGTCTACCCCCCTCTGCTAGGCCTCTCAGCAGGCAGGCTAAATCACTTCTACTACACAATTTTGCCTCAGCTTTTTTTCCCGCCAAAACAGGCTGCCTCAGAGCTCCCTAATCTAGTCCCCAATCTGAGGTTACACGTTCTTCTACTAGCGCACCTCCCCGTGAGGTACACCTCGAAGATTACCTACGTGCTCTCAGATTGTCCCTGACTAGACCCCCCTTGCTCTGGGCACACTTGCCAAGGCTTTGCTGTACCACTGGACAACTGGACCAGTCGTATCCCACACGCTGGACACCAATCAATGTGACAAACCCAGACCTACTGGGATATGCCACAGTTTCACTAAGCTGCCACCAACCATTCCCTATAAGAAGTCACACAGACCAGGGATGGATTTTTAACAAATAAAAGAACAAGGTTTATTTAAACAACACACAGGGAAAAATAAAAGGATCAAGTGAATAAGATACAGTAACGTGGCTTAGTCTCACTCATACATACACACAGTTTGGTTCACACAGAACACTTAACTTGAAGCACAGACCCTGAACCTATCAGTTCTGGCTAACCATACAGACACCTGAACCTATCAGGTTGGTACTGACTGACACACAGTAGTACCCTGTCTGACACACAGGCTCCCACTCAAGCTTCTTCTCTCAGCTCTTCCTCAGCTCTGCTAACTTCTCCACACACGCTCCACATATATATACAGTACAGCCCCTCCTCCTGATGTCCCGCCTTCCACTCCCCATAGGATGGAACTTTCCCTCCAAACCCATGACAGACAGGTAACATCAGTGCTGTATGTAACAGTGAACCTTCCCACAATAAATACACAGTTACTAGTTCTTTACATTGCAATACTTCGACATTGTTGATTTTCTTAGCATCCAGTAAATGCAACACCTTGTGCAAATTTCTCACTTAAAAAGTTGGTGTTCCTTTTGCCACATTTGAAGTAAACATTGCTGTGTGAAACCAGATCCAGACATCTCTCGGTCAGGCATCTACAGCTACTGTTTCTGTTTTAATTGTTTAACTTTTAACATTGCAACGGCTGAAATGTGCCCTATAGAATTTGTTTGTGAGTGCATAAAATTTGTGTTTTTCTTTGTGGTCTCTGTGGATTTCACTGATGGGTTATCTGGATAATAGCCCTTTTGCCCACCCTCCTGGCAGCATATATAACAGTGACCAGCCCAAATCTCTTAGTTCCTTTTCATCCACCGCCAGTGTGCCAGCAATTTGGAAACCTCTTGCTGAGTATTTGAATTTTCTCTCGTCATCTGCTTTTTCCATTCCTATTTCTTTTGCCCTTAAACGTCATTCACTATTTTTAATTTCATTTATCATACCCTGCTTGATTTTTCATTCATTGCACTTGATTTGTACTTGTTTTTCCTTTTTCTTCTTTGTAGGCTCTGCCCACATGTATGGCCCCTAATGCATTGTTTAAGAAATGCAGCACATGTGGAGACTGTATAGCTCTCACTGATTGTCATTTATAGTGTTTATTCTGCCTCATAAAGGCTTATGTCTCCCAGCCTTGTCTAATTTGTAAAGCCTTTACCAAGCAAGGCAGCAGACTAAACAGTCAAAAATTTGTTCCTTTGGGAATAGTCTCTCTGAGCTGCTGACAAGGTTTTGGGCCCACACTTGTCAGCCTTGTCTCTGTCCTTCACCACACGGACTCACAGTAGACAAAAACCCCATTCCTCCCCTGTAGACAAAGAGAACAGGAAGCAAGGTCTTTTGGGACTTTACTCTTCTGCAGCCTAAGTGGTGCACATCAGCAATTATCAGGCAGCCATGGCTGCATATCAACAGGTGCTATGGGAGAAATTGGAACTGTTTCTCCCATCACCTTCAAAAGGACCAACAGCCTCTACCTCTCTTTTATAAGGCATGCTGCCTTGCTAGTAATCAAATAAATACTAACAGGCATGTCACTGGTCTTTGCCACTCAAAGATAATTGCTGGAGCTCTCTCACTATGTAGACAATTCTGAATCAGAATCCCCAGGATTCTAGAAGACTCTTGATCCCATATTGAAGATCTGGCTTTCAAGGGTGATGGTTTCTTCAACACCAAAACAGATGAACTAATGCACCATCCTGTAAAACACAGTAATGTGGACGAAAGGTACTACCTCACATTCTGCCTCTTACTGTTCTCAGAAGCTGTCTTGGAAAAAGCCACAATACTAATGCCACACTCACATGCCCATGATATGTGCCCACTTTTCTTCTCAAATCTGTTCTACAAACGACCTTTAAAACACAGCAAAGTTTCTGTCCACATCCTAAACACAGAAGCCTTCTTCTTCATGAAATGTATGGCCCCAGTAGTAGTCTATCTCAGAACCCAGGAAATCTCCATATTCTCTTACATTGATTAGTAGTTATATTAATTAGTAGTTGTGGACTCCAAAGACAGAACAGCCCACCACATTCACTTTACACTATTGTTCCTTCATGACCTGGGTCTGCAGATCAATGAGGGAAAATCCCAATTATCACCCTCTCAGGAAATCACCTACATTGGAGCAAGACTGGACTCTTGCAAGGCCAAGGTCTTCCTTTCACATCACAAGGTCACAACTCTGGCCCACCTTGCATTCAAAGTCCCTCAGGACCTCTATGCTTACAATTCAGAGGCTCCTGGGACTCATGGAATACATCATGATCCTTACACCATGGGCCCGTCTTAATCTATGACCTCTCCAGTATTGGTTTCTCATTGTGTTCTGTCCTCTTACCCAGCACAACATGATATGATTGTTACCTCTGCCTCCGCTGCACCAGCAACTGCTGTGTTGGACATCCCTTTCAAACTTAATCAGGGGCATGTCTTTCAGGCCTTCTCCATCATTTCTGATGCTCACAACAGATACTTTCCTCAAAGGATGGGCAGCATACTGTTGGGGCCTCTGTATTCAGGCTATCTGATCTCCTTAGGAGTCACATCAGTGCTTTAGAGTTCCTAGCAATTTTCAAGGCCTCATCAGTTCCTTTGTGGAAAAAATGGTCTAAGTAGCAACTGACAGCATGACTGCCATGTGTTACATCAACAAGCAGGGCAGCATGCATCCATTTGTTCTGCTTTTCCTCTCTTTGCAGTTTGGATGTGGTGCATCACCCAAGCATCAAACACACAATCCACCCAAGTTGCAGTTTACACTGCTCTGACAAAACCCTTGCAGAAATGCACCTGTCATCCACAAATGGCAGTCCCACCAAGATGTCTTCACCATGCTTTCAAAGATTATAGAGATATTAGTAGTTTATAAGACATTGATTGCCTTGCAATTTTGTCATTACCTTGGTTTTGGAATTTAATATGTTTATCTAATTCTTGTTTTTATTTTTATTATCTTGATTTACTGTCTGTCTTTTATTGTTTGGTTTATTTTGTTAACCACCCAGAATAGTGCATTGCACTAATGGAGCAATATGCAAATAAGTAAATAAATAAATAAGAGATGGACATTCTCCTGGTACAAAACTTAAAAGTGGCTTTTAACAACCTTTATCAGGAAACCAGCTGGGTTGTAATTGTGGAAGTCTTGTGTTAAGTTCTTAATCTGTCTGGTTGTACTCACATCATCTCTGTAACATTTTCAAATGTTCCTGGATCTTCGCTCTGTACACTTATGGAACAGTAATCTTCAATCTGTATCAACCCAAACTTTTTGTCCTTCAGACAAATATGCCTAAATCCACTGTTGACTTCAAGGAATGTAAATATCATTGTTCCTCTTAATCTACTGGTGGTATTTTCAATGGCAAACAACTTAAAACGTCTTGCCCTTTCCTGACTTCTGTAAAGGTCTTTTCTCAGTTGCTATTGATTTAAATCACTTGTTTTACCTGAACTCTCTCTCTTTTTAATTATCTCCTCATAGCACTGGAACTTGAAGTAGCTGAAGGCATGTACTTGTGGATTTTTTTAAAGGAACCTAGGCTTGAACTCTGTATCAGCATTACATGGATCTCTTTGATGAGTTTATAGTACTGTTTGCACCAAATTTAAATCAAGCCAACACATCTAGACGGATAGAGCTTGTAAAAAAAAAATCTATTTCTTGAGCATCAAATCAAGTACCAATTTATATAAACCTGTAGGTCAGCTTATATTTCCTGGACTCTCTTGTTTATCCAGTTCACTGTATCAAGAAATTTGCAAGCTCATTAGCTTCTGTCCTAGTCAGTTTAAAATTCAGCATTTTTCCATCATCATCATCAGTAAAAACTGCATACCAAGATTCATTGAAGCAATGAATAAATCATGAGAGCCTTTTTTGGTGGTTGTGGGTTTTTTGGGTTCTTTGGTCATGTTCTGAAGGTTGTTCTTTCTAACGTTTCATCATTTTTTTGTGGCCGGCAAGAGCCCGAAAAACCCACAACAGCCTTTAGGTTCCGGCCGTGAAAGCCTTCGCGAATACAGAGCCTTTTTTCCTTCTGCCAATCCAAACAAATCTTTACTTTGAGATCTAAATAAATCTTTATACATTTGAATAAAACAGGTTCTTCCCCCATATTTTCTCCTTTTCACCTTATGCTGAATAGGAAGTTACATTATGTTCAACACTGTAAACAGCAGGTCTTCACTAATCACTACTTCAGCAGACATGATCATGCACTTATTTCTATTAGCTGTAGAGCTCACTTTGTCCTTTATTTCAGCCTCTTTCAGTCTGTCTAATTTTCTGACACATGCTATGCAGCCTTCTTTTATGTAATAGTTCATACAGCTTCCCTCCCACAAGTGCAAAATTGAGCTAATGGCTAAGAGCTTTAAAACAGTCACATATTATGTTGTTTTGATTTCAAACTAAGAATGTATGACTTTCTTCTGAATACACAATATGCTCAATACAGTTATCAAAATGGTAATGTTGTCTTATCTATGTTATTGCCAATTAGTTCAAACATAGTTAGCTTGTTTTGATTCAGCCAAGTAGCAAAGAACTGCTTTGAAGTTCTCTTTCATTCTCCAAAATCAAGATATTGATCCTTTTCTTGTGTCTTATCCTGAGCTTGTCTAAAAGTCGTTGTTCCTTTGCACATTTAGTTTAGAGTCCACATCTTCTGCTCTTGAGTTGTGGCAATATTCAGACTAAGCCTTTGCATGAGCTATGAGAAACATTGAATTCGTGAAGCTCTCCCCTTGTACTGCTGCAGGGTTGTGGGGTTAGTGCAGGCTAAACATTAGGAAGAACTTTCTGATGGTAAGAGATGCACAACAGCAGAACAGACAGCCTTGGAAGGTGGTAGACTCTCCTTTGTTGAAGCTTTTTAAATCTAGGTTGGATGGCCATCTTGCCAGGAATTCTTCAGCTGTAGATCTGCTACCTCAAGGGGATAGACTTTAAGACCTTTGGGATCCCCTCCACATCTATATTTCTATGATATTGTCATCTATTGTGGAATGTCTTGGTTGATGTGAGACCACAAACACAAATGAAAAGAATCCTTTTACAGAAGGTTGGATTGGCTCAAGTGTATAAAGAATTTTCCATGGTGAATTGTAATACTGTCAGCAAGAAATGTAGCTAGACAGAAATGGAAAGCTGGAAGAAAAAGGAAGACATGTTCTGAGCATAATACAAACAGAACACTCTTCATAAGGAAATGTATTGACAACATGATAGGAAGGTATGCTTTAAAATATTTTCCAATAAATCCATAATGAAAAAATAACCGTCTGATTTCATATAAAACTTTCAATAATCCCGAAACTTCAGAAAGATTCTCATATTGCTGAAGATATCTTTCTCAATTTCCAATAAATATTTTTTGCAGGTAGCTTGAGGAAGCAGACCTTAACAGGACATTTCTTAGCAAGACATATTGATATGAAGCCAAGTGCATTTTCACTCCTGAGGAAAATTACTTGTGTAATTAATCAGGTTTTTTTCTGCCTTATAGGCCTGCTTCGTCCCCTCAGCTTTCACATGATGATACCCATTCACGCATTGAACATTATGCTAGCAGGTATGAGACCAGGTGGATTGTTAGGCAGATCTTTTTTAAAATAGGTCTCTCTTTTTGGGGGGGAGGCCAGGGTCAAATCATTATTGTCATCACCACAAAGGGTAGGAAATGACATTAAGTCATGGTGGACTCCAAGGATGGATGCTATACAATGCTCTGTATTTTTACTAATCAGCTTACCTGCTAAATTGCATGTAGAATGCCTGCATGTTATTCAGAATGTTTATAAATGGAAAATGTCAAAGCATGTCCTTGCTTACATCTGACACCAGAGTTTTACACAGAACTTCATTATACAATCTTCTTTTCAAAGGTATGCTCCAGTGGAATCCTGCAGCAATCCCTTTCCAGTACATGGACTGTAAATTAAAAACTTAATAATTCAGCTCTTGAATATTCTTCAAACTACTGCTTTGAAAAAAAAATACAACACTGCTATAATTCACATTTTAAAAAATAAAATCCACAGAGTACTGGCTAAGTTCCAATATTAAAAAAATGTTCATGTCTAAGGGAAATTGAATGGGTGGATATAATGCGCACACACACAGGGATATTTTTATCCATATTCAAAAGGGGTGAAATTAAAGTTTTCTACATGTCAGATATATCGAATTGCACTTAATATTTATGTCAGCCTACTGAAAAATGAAAGTCTGTGCGTGGGCTAGTGTTTCAGGATCTATCATGCAGATTTTCACAATCACAAAAGTCTCATTTCTGTTTTCATATTTAATAAGCAGAACCCTTAATGTTATTAAAGATATTTTCCTTCCTCCTTAGGCTAGCAGAAATGGAAAATACCAATGGAACATACCTGAATGATAGTATTTCTCCTAATGAGAGCATGTAAGTATGGCATCTCTATGAAATTATGGAACAATTCATGTTATGTAGAAGGAAACAGTAGCTGTGTGTGTGCTTTGTTATGCATGTCGAAGACAAATAGCATGACAGTTGCTTTGAGCTGGCAATTAACAGGTTGAGTGTGCCAATAGGCAAGTGCCAACTCGAGAATCCCAACAGCAACTAATTAATTGCCAACTATAAATGACTGAAAGTTATGCCATTTGCCTTTCACATGGGTAACAGGATTTCAGCCTGTGGGTCATAAAGTACATTAGAATAAAAGAAATACAGCAAAGCCTGAGAATACAGATAAAAAAGATAATATAAAATTCATCTGAAGGAGTACAATACGTATTGTATATATAGTAAACTCATTGGGAGATATCCATTAATGAAACTGCTTCTATTGAAGAAGGCTATCTTCTTTTTTGCAGCCTGTGCCTTCCAAAAACCTGCTTCAGAGGATTGGGAGCCCCTTCTGAGATGGTTTTGGGGAAGTAGTGAGGGTTGCAGAAGGAAAGAAAGTTCTGTGCCTTTGGTGCATTGGATTTAAGACTTAGCAGGCAAAAGCCTATTAAAACAGAAATTTCATTTTGTCTTACAAAAGAAATGACTATTTTTTGTTACCTGATGAAGAATAATGTAACATTTTTAAAAAAAGTTTACATTTAGCAAGCAGAAGTTTCTCATATCATGAAATGGGCTTCCATCTTATGTAGGACACAGCAGAGAATCCCTTCTTATTTTAAGGAAGTTTGTTAAAGGAGCTGTCGGTCCATTGTCGCGGGGGAGGGCCAACTGGTTTATCAGATGTCCCAGTAAAGCATATATTGCTGCATCTGCATCAGAGTCACCTGCATCACAGTCATTTCGGAAATTGATTCTTATGTCCTAACCTTACTGAGTTATGGATGCTCAATAAACTCATCCTGTATATAACTGTATTGCAGCCTTCTCCCCAGTGTGCCCATATTCGTAGGAGCCTGAACAAAGCTACCACCTGTGCAGCAGGCTGTGCCCCAGCTATCCCGTCTCCCAGAGGCAAGAGTTCCCAGTCATGTGGAGAGAGCTTTCTGCATGTATGGTGTACTTGGGAACTCTGTTCAACAAATGTTCTGCCAAATAAAATATATTAGCCTTTAGATGCCTCAAGTCTCAGTGTCTACACCCTTAAAAGTCTGGACAGATTCCTTCTAGCTATTTGAAGTTAGTAACAACAAACCTGAAACAATTCAAAGTGCTACACTAAACCACTAAGGACCCCCCTCTGCATTTTTTTTAATTTTTTGCAACCATCCAATGAACTTCATTTGGTCCACTGGAAGGGGTCTCTGAAGAGATTCTTCCAGTCAAAGTATGATAAATGAAAATTTGATGCCATTCCTTCCTCTCCCACACAATTTCTTTCTTCTTTCCTTTTTTAAAAGAGATGATGAGCATTTGTTAATCCAGCACTACTGCCAAAGCTTGAACCAGGAGTCCCCACTCAGTCAGCCACGAAGTCCTGCGCAGATTCTAATTTCTTTAGAGAGTGAAGAACGAGGTGAACTAGAGAGAATTCTTGCAGACCTTGAAGAAGAGAACAGGTGAGTTTACTTAGGCAATATTTTTACACATACACAGTATAAAAGAGGCATGTGGTAATATTCAAGGCAACCAGTAAGTGTTAGGGCACATGTGTTCTCAAAGGCTTTTACGGCTGGGATCCAATGGTTGTTGTAGGTTTTTCAGGCTGTTTGGCCGTGTTCCGAAGGTTTTTCTTCCTAACATTTCGTCAGTCTCTGTGGCTGATAACATAGGGCTTATGTTGTCTGTCAAAGTAATGTGATTTACCAGATTCAATGATTTTTAATTAACAAACAAAAATAGATGGGATATGGTTATAAGGTAGAACTTGATATATGTGTCTAGTAAATTGTTTTATATACTTAATCCATTAAAACCCCTCTGGTTTATGAATGTGGAATATTGCTTCTGTTTCCATGATTCAAAACACTGGGAAATGGCTTGACATTGCCTTTCAATATCAGTCCTACATTGCCAACAGGAAAAAGTTGCCAGGCCATATATACCAATATATTGGCATCAATGTCAGCAGTCCAGCTGGTTTACAGGATCTGCTCTTTCGCTCACTACCAACATTCCCTCTAATTTTCCGCCAGCACTGGGCGGAGATCCTGCCTGTGTGCAGTGTTCCAGCTGCAATTGGGACCAAATGGGCAACACTGGCTGTGGGTCCATGACATCGATGCAACGCTGTGCGACCACGCACTCATAAAGCTTAGAGGGAATATTGCTCACTACCATTCAGAGACAACAAGCAAAGGAAAATCCCAGAACCTGACTCTTTTTTCATAATTTAGCTACCTCTCATCCAATATAAGGCAGTTGTCATGGCTGTTCTTCAACAAGTCATGTAGGCACTTGCTGCTTGGGTACAAAATAATCTGAGTGCCTAGGATAAATTTTTAGCTTTCTTTAAAGTGTGTGCACTTTACATATCTGTGTTGACGTGTTCAAGGAGCAGTTTATGAATACACATACAGACACCCTGTTTCCATGGCCAAATAAGGTTTTGGAGCCAAATCACTTGAGTTCTAGCCCAACACTCTATCCATTACATCACACTAGCTCTCTTTCATACTGTATTTAGGCATTCTTTTAGACTTAACACTGGGGATATAACACATGTAGATTTAGAGAAAAGGCAAAAGGGAACATATAATTTTTTTCGTGGCCTCTGTGAATGCACACACATGGGTATTGTCTGCGCCTGCACTGATTCTCTCGGAAGATTCTAGAGCGAAAAGTAACAACATTATGGTGTGATCCTCCACAAGGTATATGCTCCTCCCACCCACCATCTTCCCCAGTTCCTTTTTTCCGCCGAGCTGAACGGTTCTCAGGAAAGATTGAGCGCTTCGCTATTTGCCTTTTGGCTATTTTTCTAGGCTCCTTTGAGGTTTTGTTTGTTTATCTTTACTTTAAATTACCTTCTTAATGATCCTCCGCGTCTTTTGTTTGCCTAATCGGCTTCCCGCGGTCTTTTTATTCTCTTCCCTTTCCCCTTCCCCCCCCCTCAGTTCTTTCCTTATGGCCTCTCCGTCTCCTTTTAAAAGGTGTACGACCTGTGCAAATAAAATCGCACTTTTGGACGGGCATAGCCAGTGTCTTTTTTGTTTGGGTGAGGAACATCCTATACATTCGTGTCCTGCTTGTAAAAATTTAACCAAGCCGGCACTAAAACAGAGGCTCCAAAGACTTCGGTCTTACCTTTGGCAAACAGCCATAAATCCTCCTACTTCATCTTCGGAAGCGGCTAGATCTCCCGCCCTTTCAGCCAATAGGCTTCCAGCAGGCCAGTCTACCTCTGATTCTACCTCTGTGCTACCAGCTAAGGACACTGTTGAGAAAGCAAAATCGTCTGGTAAGCACAAGTTGCCCTCCTCTCAGAGGTCTCGAGCGTACGATGCAAGCTCGAAGAAAAAGCCCAAACCTGCCCCTAAGAGGCCTAGAAAGGACAGAGTTCCCTGGGTGGAGCCCCCTCAGCCTTCTCTGCCTTCCTCCATCCTCGAGGAATCATCCAGAGAAGCCCCTGACTTGGCCTCCGATGGAGATGAAGCCCATGATGTTGCACCCCCCCACGATGCCGCCCCAAACCCCAAGCATTGGCCTCAATGCAGCTGCGCCACAGTCCAGCCCAGCCTCAGCCCATTCAGACCCTGACTCAGAGCGGGCAGCTGAAAGCTCGGCATCCGATCTGGAGGTTCCCTCTTCACCTCCAAGGACGAAAAAGGAGAAGCGAAAGCACCTCTCCCCACCGAGGTCCGTGCCATCGCAAGGCGATTTTTGCCCTTTTCCAATGGTATCATACCATTTTGACCCCTTTATCTGGCAGACCCTGTACGAAAGGTACCAGCCTGAACAGTCTAAACAGCCCCGAATGATGGCAGAACTTCCCCATGCCGGCCCTTTCGTGGACTCTAATCGCCTCCGTGTGACCACTTTGGCCCCGACGGCTTCAGCTCCGCCTGTATGCCCTCCGGCCCCATCTAAGCCAATGCCTCTAACTCAAATGCGAGACAGAGCTCATGAAGCCGTACCCCTACGTCCCGCACCACCAATGCCGGACCTGATGCCATCTCAAGGCCCCTTTGAAGGCATGCCGATCCAACAACACCAAGTGCCCCTGACAGAGGGCTTTGGTCCATCAGACTACCTTCATCTTCAGGCTCCCCTGCATCTTCGGAGGCACAACACTCTTGAGTCCTCCCATGAGCCTGAGCTTCCCCCTCCAGTCCCAGATACAAGGGGCAGCCATGCTTCGTCCTCCTCAGATGACTTCTCCTCCTATTCTACGCTTGTTTTCCAAATTGCACAAGCCCTGAATCTCGACACTGAACAGCCCTCGTCCGCGGATGCCGACCCGGTGTTCGATGACATCAACCAGGAGCATCCCGTTCCATTGAGTCTCCCCTTTAACAAGTCCATCCTTCAACTTATTAAGGATACTTGGGGAAAACCTCCTTCTACTATGCAGATTTCTCACCGCACTGATGGCTTCTATAGGACCCACAGTGTTGATGCTAAATTCCTTAATAAACATCCAGTGCCTAACTCTGTTATCGTTGAATCCAGTCAGGCCCGAACCCAGACTAGGTCCAAGCCTACCCTTGCCAACAAAGACGGCAGAAAAGTTGACACAATGGCAAAACGAATTTACTCTCTGCAAGCCTTTTTGCTCAAGGAGCATCAGCTACCAGGCAACTATGGGCGTCTTTCAGCGTCATCTTTGGAATCAAGTCCTTCCTCTTATTGACTCATCTCCTGAACCCATGCGATCTGATCTCATCAGCATCCATTTGCAAACCATTTCTCTTGCCAAATATCAGAGGATTGTGGCGCGACACTCTGCTGAGGCCGCTTCTAAAACTTTGGTTACCTCCATCTCTATTCGACGCCATGCCTGGCTCAGATCCTCCACGATCTCTGATGACACCAAGTCCAGAATCGAGGATTTACCCTTTGATGGTGCCGGCCTGTTCAATTCCACAACCGATGATACCATGGAGGACTTTCATAAGAAGCGCAAAAACGCGCGCTCCTATTCTGCTCAACCTTCTGCCTCTTACCAACAGCCCTTCTACTGCTCGGGCCAGTTTCATCCCAAACAATACCAGAATCAACGGTTCCAGCCTTATAGACAGTATCGTCCTCACCAAACTGACAGGTCCTTACCTGCACCTCAGCCTCTGATGGCATCATACAGGCCTCAAAGCTTACCTTGGCAGCGTCAATCCTTTCGTAAAGGACAACAAAAGGGTAAGCAATATTGACAACTACCTATGCCTGCCTTTTCTGACATTCCTCTTTACCCACTGAACTGTACCAGGCTGGCCCCATTTCTCCACCGTTGGCAATCCATCACCTCAGATAAATGGGTTCTATCCATCATAGCATCTGGCTACCTCATAGAATTCTCCGAACTACCCCCGTTGGGGTTTATCCGTTACACCCCCTACTCCTCTGCTCTGCAAGATGAGGTTACCAAACTTCTCCAGAAGCATGCCATTTTTCCAGTCCCTACTTCGGACTCCCTCAATGGTTTCTACTCAAAATACTTTACTGTTCCTAAAAAAGATGGAGGCCTCCGCTCCATCCTTGATCTCACTCACCTCAACCGTTTCATATCTCCCCACAAGTTCCGAATGCTTACAGTGGACACTATTATCCCTTTGCTTTCACAGGGAGACTGGTTCATAATTATTGACCTGCAGGATGCCTATTTCCACATATCCATTCATCCGGACCATCAGAATTCCTCTGGTTTCATTTCAACGGCACCGTTTTCCAATTCTGTGCCCTCCCATTCGGGCTCTCCACCGCCCCCCGGACTTTCACCAAGTGCATGGCACTGGTGGCTGCCTTTCTCCGGCTACAGGGAGTAAACATTTATCCCTACATCAATGACTGGTTGATAGTGGCGACATCGTACCACAACGCCATAAAAGCACGAGACACAACGCTCCATACGCTGCACAGTCTTGGCCTCAAAGATCAACCTCGAGAAGTCCCACTTGATTCCAAAGCAGACAGCCAAGTTCATAGGCATGGAAGTAGACTCCCTCCGTGCAAGAGCTTTCCTGCCTCCAGACAGGATCAGGAAAATCCAAAAGGCTGTCCGCCTTTTCCAAACACATCACTCCGTTTCAGCGCATCACGCCCAACACCTCCTGGGGCTCATGGCATCGATGACGGCTGTCGTCCAACAGGCCAGACTCAAAATGAGATCTCTGCAGGCATGGTTCCTTTCCCTGTTCAATCCCAGAACAGATCTCCCTTCCACCCTACTGCAGGTGACACCAGAACTAGCCTCCCAGCTCGACTGGTAGACTCGCCCCGACAACCTCCTCATCGGCAGGCTTTTCTTGCCTCTCAGACCTTCCATACAGGTCACAACCGACGCCATCCCCTTATGCTGTGGGTTCAGTGCAGTATCAGTGCAAGTGGAAGAAATATGTCTTTATCACCTGAATCCAACGAAGAATTTTCATTCTTCAGAATGAGAATTGTCCATACACAGCCTAGTGATGGGTTTGTGGTGCATTCATTGTACCTTGCTTTTAAATTGCATTACTGTGTGAAATCACTCTGTTATACCTGGTGTGACAAGTTTCAAGTATTATATTCATGCCCTACAGCAATACTTCCACAATTTCCCCGAATCCTTTAGCCACCACTGCAATACAATGAATAAAAGTTAATGATGAAATTACTGCCAACAGCTGTAAGAATGCTGCCTTCTGCATGATCACAGACATCATTTAATGAAATGGAGCAATTTAAGCAATGATACTTGCTGGAAGCTGCTTTCATATAAACCATCTCACAAACTGCCCTATAGAACTAAATAATAAATAGCACAGAAAGTAATAAAGAGAACCAAGCTATGGAGGCATTTAAAAAGAGACCCAAGATAGACTAGAGAAAGGTACAAAGGAAAAGGAATGAAAGTCAGTTCTGCTCTTCCCATTGAACAATACAGCAAATATACTCAACTCAAACAGCATTTTTGGTTGGAAAGAAAGCTCATCAGAGCTCTGCAGTGTCAAGGCCAATAACTATTTTGTGTCAGAAAAGTAAGCTTCATATAAGAAATCAAACTCAGATACAGAAAGCAAAACAAAACTCAGTCAGCCAAATAAAAATTACAGTGGTGCCTTGCTTAGTGATGTTAATCCGTGCAGGAAAAAATGTCGCTAAGTGATTTCATCGCTAAGCGAGTTTAAAAAGCCCATAGAAACGCATTAAAATGCGTTTAATGCGTTCCTATGGGCTTAAAAATTCAACTTATGCAAAAAATCCTCCATGGGGCAGCCATTTTCAGTGCTTCTAAAGCGAGGCAACACAGCAGGTGGCCATTTTGGAACCGCCGATCAACTGTGGGAAAATAGGGCCTTTGGGCTGAGCGCGGGGGAGCGCTCCCCCGCACTCATCCCCAAAACCCCGCCGATCAGCTGTTCTGCAAGGGGTGGAGAGACAAAGTTGCGATGATGGGGAAGCCATCATCGCAAACCCCCACTGATCAGCTGTGCTTCGTCTCTCTCTCTCCCCACCCCTCGCAGCTCCAGCCTCGGCAGGGAGACCAACAGCCTGGGCAGGGAGACTGAGGCATCGCCGCGCCACCCTGGCCGAGAAAGACCCTCTGCGCCTGCAGAGGGTCTTTCTCGGCCAGGGTGGCGGCGTCGCCTAAGTCTCCCTACCGAGGCTGGAGCTGCAAGGGGTGGGGAGAGAGAGCCGAAGCACAGCTGACTGGTGGGGGTTTGTGCTGATGGCTTCCCCGTGATCAGCACAAACCCCCGCCGATCAACTGTGCTTCGGCTCTCTCTCTCCCCACCCCTCGCAGCACAGCTGATCGGTGGGGCCTTTGGGATGATCCAGGGGAAGCACTTCCCCGCGATCATCGCAAAGCGAATTTTCCCCATAGGGGGCATCGTAAAGCGATCGCTCTTGCGATGGCAAAAAGTCAATCACAAAGTGATTTCATTGTACAGTGGGGTCTTGACTTGAGAACTTAATCCGTATTGGAAGGCGGTTCTCAAGTCAAAAAGTCTGTAGGTCAAGTCTCCATTGACCTACAGTGCATTGAAAACCGATTAATCCCGTAACAGGCCGTTTTTGTTCAATTTTGGTTTTTTCCTGGTCTGTAAGTCAATTCTCAGGCTGTAAGTCAAACCTAAATTTTGCGGCCAGAGAAATCTGTAACTCAAAAAGTCTGTAAGTCAAGCCGTCTGTAAGTCAAGGGTCCACTGTAAAACGGAGTGATCGCTATGCGAGACACCACTGTAGCTCCAGTCATAAACTAACAAGATACCTTTTGGCATTTTCTTACCTGTCTGTTCACACTCGGTGCCCTCCAAAACAGTTCCAGAAAAAAGTTTCTGAAGTATTATTGCTAAAGAATAATAGATTAAAATTTATTCTCCAGCTCAGTATGCAATTGCTCTGTATAATATGATAGCAACATATTGACCAGTGACTCTGCATCTCCATTTTGGGATCATTTAGCAGGCCTCATGGCTAACAGTTTTCACCAAAGTTGTAGACATCTATGCCTAAATTTAGCTGGCTTGATAGTTCAGTGATTTAGGTATTTGGCTACGGAGCCAGAGGTTGGGAGTTCGATTCCACATTGTGACTCCTATGAATAGAGATCCTGTGTGGCCTTTGCTGCACAATCCAAGGGTGCCCCCAGAAAAAGGGAATGACATATCACTTCTAACTAATCTGTACCTGGAAAACCCTGAAAAGGGTTGCCATAAGTTAGAATTGACTTGAGAACACATGATCCTTAATTATAGTATCCGGTATGATAGAGAGCACTAGAGAGTTGTATTTCGTTTTTATGAACTATGCCGCTTATTCATGCAGCAACACAGCTACCTTTATTAGATTGAAAATAACACCATGCTGGTTATAAGTTATCTCTGAAGACCAAGCCTGTATAATATGTAAGCCTCCACTATTTGCAAAGGCTGATACATGTATAAATTTGCTCCTTTGGATTTGTTTTCTCATTTGTTATAACGTTCTTTTTATTTTATCCATTCTCTGATTTGTTATAGCTTTTTAAATTTTATCCATTAATCCTTTTTTAGCATTATTACTAGTCACCATGAATGTTCTTTTTAGTGGTAAGAAGGGGTAGAAATGTAGTTCTCTAATAATAATGAAACAATATAAAGTAGCAGGAGCCACAGACACTCCTAAGCCTAAATATATCAGGCAGAGAATCAAATGAAAGCCATATAAATCCATAGAGCAAACTGGACTGTGGAGAAGTTGGTTCCAGAAAGCACCCTCCAGATTTAAACTAAGGGCTGTTTCACTTGGAGAATGCTAGTCTTTCAAAGACCATTATAGTATCACTAATGATGTTAGAGTTATTAAAGTTATTATAATATTAATTTATTTTATTTATTTATTTATTTATTTGTTTATTTATTTATTTATTTATTGTATTTATACCCCGCCTATCTAGTCATTTCGACCACTCTAGGCGGCTTACAAAAAAATTTATAACAATTAATTAATTAAATGATTCTATAAGATGGGAAAAATAAAAATAAATCAAATAAAGAGAGAAAAAAAGGAAAGAGGACAGGAATTAACTGGAAGGGAAGGCCTGCCTATACATCCATGTTTTTAGTTGGTTCTTAAAGTTATTTTAAGTTATTAAATATCTCTTTTGCTCAGATTCAGAGCTATTCCAAATGGTATATGTACTAGTTCATTTAAAGAGGTACATTATTTATCATAGTACAGTTCTTCTCAACCAGTCATAATAAGGTGTGACAGTCAGGTTCATTATGTCAGCTGTATTATTTAGTGATGGCAGTTTGCCTGCAAATAATATCACCTGGCTCTGTTTGTACTTTAGCAAGGAGGATTACAGAACACTGGCAGTTCCTGTGTTCTCCTTCATTTTGAGAGGATTATGCTTTTATCCTTTCTACATCTATATCTTTTTTTAAATTGTCTTTTTCTGAGACTAATGCTGACTGACATGAACAATGCTACAGATGCCTTGATAGGTCTGTGTTTGCATTTCCACCTCACAATGGCTTAAGGCTGCTTTTTGGAGACTGGTGAAATAAATTGGGGGCATTTGTTTTATTCTAAAAAAGCTGAACAAAAACATTAAGATTATCATTCTTTAGGTTGTGAACCCTATTTGCCTCCGCTGACACTTGCTGGATTCGGCACTGCTGGCTCTTAATTTCACCAATATAGCCTAACCATTGTGTACTGGCAAATGATGTATGTTAACTATGACTCTTATTGTCAGGATCTTTATGTAATCAGCTCCTTGGATGTTCATTAGCTTCATTAACATTGCAATGTTCACTTTGAAAGATTATTACTTGAAATTGTAATCCATCCATTTCTCCTAGTCTTTCACAACCATGTACACTGCATATATAAACTAGTACCCTAAAAAGTGTAATCCATAAAGCTCATGCTGAAACAAGTCTGTTAGTCCTAAAGATTCCCCAACATTTCTGCTTTTGTTTTTGCTGTCCGTGCTGAAACAGACAAAATAGCTAAATTTGTCAACTGCTGTTATAAATGTACAATAACATGGGCTTAACTGGTCCACAGAAGATTTTATACATATAAAAATATCACTATTTCATAAAAGCCATTTATAACTACGAATGAGAACCATTATAATATTGGGCAAGTTTGGCAGTTTTAAAACTGTCTGAGCTAGCAGAATTGTTATTATAATCCTAAGCAAAGCTTAGAACTATGGTTACTTGGGCCATACTTGTTCGAAGATTAATGTTTAAAAGACAGGAGTAGAGAGATGCTCAGGATCTCTGTGAGAGAATGGAAACCAAGAGAGAGTGATTGGCTGAAGATTACATAGTGTGTCCCAGGGCTGAGTAAGGATCAGAAACCAGACCTCTCTAATTTTACTTCTTCTCCTAGTTGGACATTTAGACCCCTATGTCAGATACTTCTGTTTATATACTTCTGGGCTGCTGGAACATTTAAAATTGTACTCAGTGGATGTAAGTTAAATGAATATACTAAATTGGATTACAATCTATTTAAGACACTAGAAACATTTCCAAAAGCTTCCCAATTCAGCTTTCTCAAGAAAGCACAAGTCTTTAGTGGAAAAGAAAGAAATATAATTTATGCTCAGAAATGACAAATCATGCTACTGTTTGTAGTGGAGAATATTGCATTATTTTAAAGCAAGAATTGGTGTATTCTAGCGTTTGAAGTAAAGGGACCGTGTAATTGGCAGAAGGTAATATATTTTGAATCTTAAGCAAAACTTACTTCATTGAAATTACATTACTAGATTGCAGTCAGTTTAAGGAATGCATCTTAGACGTTGTCTAATATTTGCAAAGTGATCCAAATAATTCTTAATGATATCTGCAAACTACTTTCTGTAACAGAACAAATATGTTAGCATTTCACAGCTTCTGATTAAATCACTGGCAATCCTTCTCAAATTTAACTTGGACTATAATCTATAAATTTCATCAAGCTGGAATTTAAAGTTAAGAGTGTGTAAACCAGGAGGGATTTTTTGAATACATAGATCTGAGAAGAATGCATAGACCCTTAGTCCAACATTGCTATTATTAGATAGAAAAGGCATGCTGAATTGGAAATGTAAATACTGGTAATTTTGTGACAAGACAATACAGTATAAGAATCTTCAGCAATCTAAGACTGAAGTGTATTCATTTGCCTCCAGTTCAAGAAATATAGTAGTTATCTGAAACATTTATTTTAACTGAGAGTAGACTTCAGTTCTCTCTTGTGGGCTAAGGCAATAGGGACTTGCATTTCAGCTATAAAATGGGAAAGAGTGACACTTCCCTAAAGATATCACTTGCGCTTTCAACAGAAACCTGCAGGCAGAATATGACCGGCTGAAGCAGCAGCATGATCACAAAGGATTGTCTCCACTGCCATCCCCACCTGAGATGATGCCCGTTTCCCCACAGAGTCCACGAGATGCTGAACTCATTGCAGAAGCCAAGCTGCTTCGTCAGCATAAGGGCCGCCTAGAAGCTAGGATGCAGATCCTTGAAGATCATAACAAACAGCTGGAGTCACAGCTACACAGATTGAGACAACTGCTTGAACAAGTGAGTCTTCAGTGTACATTCTCAGAGTTGAACCGTATCAAAAGCAAATGGCAAAATTAGTAGCAGACGTTTGTATATATCTTGAATCTGGTATCAAATGGAGAAAGTACCATATTATCACTGGCTGGCTCCAGAACATTTAAATGTCTTTGTTTAGTTAATTTTGTTTAAATCTGTCACAAATACTGTATGTTGCAATTGAAAAATGCTTACGTAAATATTGTGCAATACTGTACAAAATAAATCCTTAGAATATCTTGCTTAGTTCAGTGAGTCTCACTTCTGAGATATGCATATGTATGTATTGCTCATAATTTTGTTTTCCCTTGTTTGAAGGATGTTATGTTTCTTTCCTTTGGGTATTTCAGCCTCAAGTGGATGCCAAGGTCAACGGTACAAGTCAATCTTCTCCTCCTCCTGCCTCGTTACAGAGGTCAGATAGTAATCAGCCGATGCTCCTTCGTGTAGTTGGAAGCCAGACTTCAGAATCTATGGGTAAGATGAATTTTAAATTCCCAAGAGGGGAATTATCTGCAATTTATGATCAGCTCTCCTATTGCTGTTTTGATTTGTGGCTAACTTGGAACCCTTCCAGGTAATCAGGATTTCTTGCACTGTACATTTATTCTTTCTTTAACCCATTTTTATTCTGCTTTTATTTTTAAATCTAAGGGCAGATACAATATAAGTAGTTGAAGACAATAAAATTAATTAAAATGAAGATTATTAAAAACTAGTGTGTGTGTGTATACACACATACACAGAGAGAGAGTTCTTACTGAACTGTAGTCCTTCAAACCTTATCACACCCTCATAAATATAGGTGAATCTTCCTCTTAAAAAAAATTCAACTTTTTTTTGTTCCTGAAGGTGTGTGTGTGTGTGTGTGTGTGTGTGTGTGTGTGTGTGTGTGCACGTGCACGCGTACACACACATACACACACACACACATAGTTCTTACTGAACTGTAGTCCTTCAAACCTTAACACGCCCCCATAAATATAGGTGAATCTTCCTCTTTAAAAAAAATCCAACTCCTTTTTTGTTCCTGAAGGGTGTGTGTGTGTGTGTGTGTGTGTGTGTACACACACACACACACACAGACAGTTCTTACTGAACTGTAGTCCTTCAAACCTTAACACGCCCCCATAAATATAGGTGAATCTTCCTCTTTAAAAAAAATCCAACTCCTTTTTTGTTCCTGAAGGCTTTAAATTCCTTACCAGAGCAGGGGCAACACATCTTATAAATATTCTCCCATTTTCAGTTGAAATACTCCTGCTTTTTTCCAGAGCTTTTTCATTCCAGTTATTGGAGGAACACTTCAATTTTCTTCTGCAAGCTACAATCAGCTTCTTTCATTTTTCTGCTTTCCTGCATGTTTCCTTTCTCTCTCAATCTTAGCTTGCAAAGTGACTGCTTGAAGCTAGAGACAGGGAACAGGAAGAACAGCAGAGAAGACTATGTTTAATTTCCAAGTAACAAAATATCATGCAACTCGGCCTAGAAGAATTTCTTAGTGGCAACTTGCTTGCCAAAGTTATGCCTTTTGCATAACTCTGTAGTAGGATTTAAGCCACTGAGATATCCTTTAGTTGTTTTCACTGAATTGCTCCCCGTTATGATGGTGATTAGGTTTTAAGCTATTCCTTTTTCTTCATGCCTTAATACTTTTAAAAAATGATGCATGTAGAAAATAGACCACTCTACGTGATGAGCTCTGCCTATAAGTACTTCAAAATAAGAACTCTTTGGTGGCTTTGGATGTATGGTATACAGTCATAATGACTGTAAGAGCTAATAGCACATCAACTTAAATCTTCCAGTAATACCAGACTTGTTCTATGCTGTACGTTCACCAGTTTTGTTATCTGGCAACTAAAACAATAATTGGTTGTAATACTTACATAGCATCATCAATGTACATATTAATCTTAAAAAATGGGACAGGAACAAGGTTCCCTCTAAGGTACGTGTCTGAGTGACTCCGCCTCCCTCTGCACAGCTTTCCTCCTCCATGCAGTGATCGTTTTCAGCCCCTTTGGTTCTGGTTGCGACAGAACCCCATGCGCACACAGGGGCGAAGTCATCTGCGAAACAGGTGGATCCCTGCCGAGTGGGGCTGAAAATTAGAGAGTATGGTGGAAAGGAATACTTTATTTATTTAAAATATTTCTGTCCCACCTTCCTCCCCAAAAGGACCCAATGCAGCTTACATCATTAAAACAGCATTCAAAAGCTAAAAACAGCAAGTATAGAAATATTTAAGAATTAAACAAGTATTATATTAAAATGGTAACTAAGATCAGTATTAAAACACATATAAAACAACAGAGCACAACAGTCCATTTGAAACCCCTCTCAGGCCACCAGTCATTAAGGAAAAGCTTGCCTGAAGAGAAAAGTCTTTGCCTGCCTGTGGAAGAACAGCAAAGATGGGGCCAGCCTATCTTGCTATGGGAGGGAGTTCCAGAATTTGGGAGCAGCAACAGAGAAAGCCCTCTCCTGTGTCCCCACCAAGTGCACCTGTGAGGGTGGTGGGACCGAGAGAAAAGCCTCCCCTGATAATCTTAATTCCTGGGCAGGCTCATAGAGGGAAATGCTGTCTTTTAAATAGTTTAGACCCAAACAGTTTAGGACTTTATATATTGAAAAACAGCACTTTGAATTGTGCCAGGAAACAGATTGGCAGCCAGTGGAGCTGCTGTAAAAGGGGAGTGATATATTCCCTATAACCAGTCCCAGTTAACAATCTTGCTGTGCATTTTGGACCCTTTGACGTTTCCAAACACGTTCCAAAGACAGCTGCATGTAGAGCACGTTACAGTAATCCAACCGAGATGTAACAAGGCTGTGGCCAGATGAGACCTCTCAAGAAATGAGTGCAGCTGGTACACTAGTTTTAACAGTGCAAAGGCACTCCTGGGCACTGCTGAAATCTTGGCATCCAGGTTCAGAAATAAATCCAGGAACACCCTCAAGCTGTGTGCCTGTGTTTTCTGAGGAAATGTAACTCCATCCAGCACAGGTTGGAACCATATTCCTTGATCTGTTTTTTTTACAAGCCAGGAGCACCTCTGTCTTGTCTGAATTAAGTTTCAGTTTATTCGCCCTGATCCAGTCCATTACTGATACCAGACAACGATTTAGAACTGAAACAGCCACTGAGAGGTCCAGCAATAATCAACAGGGACACACTCCCCATGTCCAGTTCCTGGCATAGGTCGTCCAGCAAGGCAACCCAAGCAGTCCCTGTCTCATTACCAGGCCTGAAGACAGATTGAAATGGATCTAGATAATCCATCTCAGCCAGGAATTCCTAGAGCTGAGAAGCCACAACCTGCTCCAGCACTTCGCCCAAGAATGGGATATTAGAGATTGTCTGGCAATTGTCAAGTACTGTGGGATCCAATGAGTTTTTTCAATAATGGTCTTACTACTGCCTCCTTTAAGCAAGCTAGGATCCTACCCTGCTGCAATGAGGCATTCACTATCTCTTGGACCACTTGGCCAGGATGGGCAAAGGTCTAGAGACAAGTGGTAGCCGTCACCTCTCCAAGGGTCCTGTCCACATCATCAGGCTTCTGAAACTGAAACTTATCCATTAACACCGGACAAGGAGGAGCCATCGTTACAGCATCCAAGTCAGAGCATTTATTCTGAGGTAGTGAATAATGCAAGAATTCTGAAGAAAATCTTCTGTGACATCTGAATTCTCCATTTATGTGTTACTTGGCCACTGAGTCATAACGCTTATTCAAGGTTCCATATTTTTGCTATATGCTGTCACGTTGCTTCTGACTTACAGCAGCCCTATGTATTAGTGACCTCCAAGAGGCCTTATCATTAACAATCTGCCTCAGGTCTTCCAAAATCTTCTTTAGACTACAGATGAAACATTCTGCAGCTTTTATTTAATGCAACTGTTAATACTCATTTGTCAGTTCTGATTTATTTGCTAGGGAACACACTTTAAGTCTTACCACATCATCATTAAAATGCAGCTCACAACCACAAAGCCTGGTTGTCGAAAGGGAAGTGCTCCTCTCTTCCCATCCCCCACAATTACTTTCACCATTTTCTTTGTACAGACACATACAATTTTGGAAATAATTTATTTTACCCTTACAGCCCTTCATCACTTCTTAACTGGAAGCTTGATAATTTAGTGAAAGGTGAAGGAATCTATGTGTGTCTGCATATATGTGAACACTTCTGTTAGATTATTAGGTAGGAGAGTTTTAGGGAGGGAGGGAGGGAAACAGAATTAAGTTCCCTTTGGCTGCAATTCTGGAAACTAAAGTTTTCATAAGTCCCAAGTGACTGACTAGAGTCAAAGAATATTCATCAGTGGCATTATTTATGTGACCAGGCTTTCATATGGTTCTTATTAAATTCAGTATATTTCCTTTGTTCCATTCTTGTTATTCCAGGTGAGGAAGATCTGCTCACTCCTCCCCAAGACACAAGCACAGGGTTAGACGAGGTCATGGAACAGCTCAACAATTCCTTCCCAAGTTCAAGAGGTATGTTTAGCGCTTGGAAGCAGATACTTGTTTCATTATATGCAGTGTAGCTTCCTTGCTCATCGGTATCCTGTTCAAAAACTGTTGTACAGGTGAAGGGTTTGAGTCTAAGAGTGACAACACAATACCAAAATATTTCTAAAGCCTGTATCCATGACCACTCTGACTGAGAATATTCTCTCTCTCTCTCTAAAGTTATATCACTAGATGTGAATGTTCCACATTATGCTTGTGTAAGGCTTCATTCATTTCAGTGGGCCAGTCTGCATATGGAAGGGAACTCCTTCTAAAACAGATACTGTATTTTTGCTCCAGACTATTCATATCTTACTACGCCCACCATTCTCCCCATCTCCCAGTTTCCCCTATTTTGTCAGAGTTGTATTGATGTTTGCTTCCATTTTCAAATTTCTGAAACACATACATCATTTTGTGCTCTGGTGCCAGAAAGAGAACATAACTTAAAAGAGATTAAAGCCAAACATCTGAAAAAATAATATGATGGCTCATTTAACTGATGAGAAGAGATGAGGATTGGTGCTCATTGAGTTCAAAGACATTTTTTAAAATGTATGTTTGGAACTTTTGCTTTCTTTTTGTAGGTGAGCACAAGTAATATTTGAATAATGATCTCCAGACAATGTGTGGTGCTCAAGAAAAGGTCATAGATAAATCTGGCTATGGCACATTTATGGTAGGAATGGGCAATAAGATAGACTTCTGGATGATTGGCTGGAAGTGTTTCTGACTTCCAGCTGTTTAAGAAAAGCAGCAGCTGTTAAGTCTTCTTTGAGAAAAAGCAAAGTTGGGGAGATCCAGGAACAGCTGTTTTTGTGAAAAGATGAAAAAATCTAGTTTGCTCTTATGTGCTGTCCAGGCAATCAGTGCAGGATAGGCAAAAAATTCCTGATCACCTTTTTGGTCAAAAAGCCAATAAGGTAAGTGTGGTCTAAAAATTCCTACCCAGCCCTGAGGCAAACTAGGCAAAACTGCACTTAATCCACATGGAAGGCAAAGGGCCATCTAAAAGCATAAGAGCCAACACTAGGCTGAAGAGGGCTCAAAAGCCAACACCAGCATTGGCATGTGTGGAGACAAAACTACACTGTCGCACTTTTCCATCCAGACAAGCAGCACAGGGTCATACATCTTTTGCATTCCGTATACACTTTGAGAAAACCATTTCTAATTAAAATATGACTTTTAAAGAAGCAAGGGAGAAGAATAAATAATTGTAATTTTACTAAGAAACATACTTGTTGAAAGCTATATGGAAAGAGGCGAACACTCTAAAACACTAAGTTTGTAACGAATACTATGCAAATGCAACCCAGGCAGGTGCAGGACCCTACAGAACACAGGAAAACAAATTGCCATATTTTTCTATAGTTCATAGGTTGAGCTGAAAAGCTTTGGAATAGTGCCATAAACAAGGTCTCTGTGCACAAGTACTCAAGTTGCTATTTTAAAGAACCAAGACGTATGTTCCTTTAAGTCATCTAGTAAGAATAAAAGGGAAATCCAAACCAATATTTGAACAGCTAGATCAAAATGATGATCATTGAATTTTGGCTCTGTTTTGACCCTCACATATTTAAGCCATTAAGTAAATGTAAAATTGCAACAGCAACAACAAAGTTGTGGACTGCAACCTTAGACTTAAAAGATTTCTTAGGGCGAGTTTGAATATACTTGTTTTTGAATCAAGTATGACAGTGGAATTTTCAGACTGACACATTTCTAGTAATTCTTCATTAGTAATGGGGCAGTTAAAGAGCAGCAGTGAATATTCAGTTTGGTGTTGTAGACAGAAATTAAAACTAGGACTCAGGAGGCCTGGATTCGAATCTTCACTAAGCCATGGAAACTCACTAGGAAGTAGAACTGGTAAAACCATTCCTTAAATATCTCACCTTGAGAGCCGTATTAGGGTTGCGGAATAGTCGTTCTGTCTTGATGGCACAAGACAAAGGATCTATAGAATTTTAGGCTTCCTCATTACTCTGGTTATCTGAGTTATCACTTATTATAAGCCTGTCACATGTTTAGGGTCTCCACAAAAAGGCCCTTTTAAGGATATCCTTACTTGCAAAGGTCCCTTTCTTCTGCACATATGAAACAATTTTTTTTCCCTGTGTTATTTCCAGGTTAGGGAAAGCTAGGGAAGTCCTGTTCATGGGAGTGTTTGTGTTCTGGACTCATACCTGCAGGATTTTCCAGACAGAATTCTGAGAATTCCAGCCCACATACCCATACCTAGAGGCACCTACATTTTGCTCGCTTGGAGAAGGATCTACTCTGAGGCTGCATGGCCTCCTCCGGTTTCTATTTCTTGTTGTTAATGTACCGGGGGGGGGGGAGTTTCCATGGTGCTCCCTGGGAGTCATAGTTCTTTGGGAGACACCCTCTCTAGAGCTTGGAGGGCAGTGAGACTATAGGTAAGCTAATGTAAGCATTGGGGGGCTGCAACTCCCAGAATTCTGCCAGGGGAATTCTTGGAAATCCAAAACAAATGAAACAGAACACCAATAGCATATCCATAGGGAATACTCTTCATTCAGAGTTAAGTTATATCTCCATTCTTTGAGTTTCTCAGATAACAGTTAAAACACATAGCTTTAATTTGACCTTTTAAATTAAAAGTAATAATTTTAATGTTTTAACCTGTACTTTTATTTTTTTTTTATTTATGGTTGACTTATGAGTTACACCAGCTTGGTGATGGTTTTCAAAAGGCAACATTTAAAAGTTTTTACAAAATAAAGTTGGAAATTACAGCAACCTTGTACAGTGGACCCTTGACTTACAGACGGCTTGACTTACAGACTTTTTGAGTTACAGACTTCTCTGGCCGCAAAATTTAGGTTTGACTTGCAGCCTGAGAATTGACTTACAGACCAGAAAAAAACCAAAATGGAACAAAAACGGCCTGTTACGGGATTAATCGGTTTTCAATGCATTGTAGGTCAATGGAGACTTGACCTACAGACTTTTTGACTTGAGAACCGCCTTCCAATACGGATTAAGTTCTCAAGTCAAGACCCCACTGTAAGTCCATCCTCAAGCAAATCAAGCCTGAACTTTTTCTGGAGGCAAAAAATGTTGAAACTGAGGCTGTCCTACTTTGGGCACCTCATGAGAAGGCAGGATTCTTTGGAAAAGACAATAATGCTAGGAAAGGTGGAAGAGAGCAGGAAAAGAGGAAGACTGAATATGAGATGGACTGATTCCCTAAAGGAAGTTAGAGGCTTGAGTCTGCAGGAGCTGAGCAAGGCTGTAGAGGACAGGACATTTTGGAGAATTCTCATTAATAGGGTTGCCGTATGTCAGAGGTGACTTGACAGCATGTAACAACAATAATAATGTATTTATAATGTGATGATTTGAGGTGGCAGGACACACCCTGGGACTCTTAAGATTTCAAATTCCGGGTGCTCATATTGGAAGAAATAGGATTTTAGATAACTTGGCTCTGAGCTGTATGATTCAAAACTAGTACTGTACGTAAATTGAGTTCAGAAGCAAATTGGAAGTTTGAGAGTTGCTAGTTGGTGGCATACCTTCCATCGGACAAAAAAGTAAAAATGAAGTAGCAAAGCAAGTGTGTTGCTTATATACTGCTCCATGATGCTTAAACCTTAAAGCACTCTAGGAGGTTTACAGTTTAATTATGCAAACTACACATTGCCCCCCCCCCGTGCTGGGATCAAACTCAGGTCATGAACAGAGTTTTGACTGAAGTATTACAGTTTAACTACTATCCTACAAGGTGGTGGAGAACAGCCATCCCTACCTGCATCCTGTTCTGGATGGCACAAGTAGGTGGGGCTTCAGAAATAGTGGTCACCTCACCATGGATCTCTGTTCCAAGTCTTATAGGATTGCTTTATCCATGAATAAAACTATTACAAAATAAATGCTGCACTGCACATTACTGCAAGAAGTGATACAATGGTTGAAATCTTGTTCATGTAAGTTCTATGGCATAAGACTGATTATGTTATTGGTCAGGCAATTTTTTAAAAAATTAAACATTTCTTCTTCTCCTTACAAAGTCCATAAGAGGTCCCAGGTTAGCAATCTATGGGGGACAAGGGACGGGAGGAAGTTTTTTTATATCTGAAAACCACTGCCACTGATAAAATCATCCCACTGATTGCGATTTCGAATATATAAAGACTTCTTCCTCCTGTCCCTTGGCCCTTTCAGCTTCCCAATGCTGAAAACATTTATTTGGTACCTGTAAGGGCTTTGTGATGGAGGGAGGGATCTTTAATTTTTTAAAAATTACACCATAGAATGTACATGACTAGGATTTTAGATAATGTTTTCAGTACTAGAGTTTCTGCTCTCTCTTTTTTAGTTTTAAAATTAGCTTATGGGAGTTAATAATGAATGGCTACCTTTGGGAATGTTAAACATGAAGCGGCAAACTGACAAATTATTTTCCCTTTGCATAACAGTGTTTGAATTACACATTAGATGACAATCTTGAAAAACAGAAGAATATATTCCACATGGAAAAATGGTAGTTCATTGTGACAGTATGATATAACATTGATAACAGAAAACAATCTGCTATATATTTTATGTGTTACTTATATTTGCTTCTAGGGACATACAGGCTCACAAACTGCTATTCATTAACACCATTAATGCATAACCAATGGTGGTAAAGAGACCAAGATTCAAATTGGATATTCTCTAGTTTTTATGCTGCTATTCAGGTTGCCTCAAACAAGGCATTTTCTGTCCCTCTTGTCTCTTCCTACCCTTTTCACCATCTGCAGTATGGGTGATACTAATTACATTTTCCAATGTTGTGGTAAGGATTACAACTAGGAAATGCCAAGTGGAACACTTTAAGCCCTTTACAGGTGTTAAGCATTATTACATATACTGACATGTCACACATCTAATTTTTCACAGACTACTCTGGTAAAAGTAATTAATATAAAGATTCTCTGAGTTTTCCCAAATTCTTTAGCAAAAGAAAAAAGATACAGCTCCATCATGCCAAAGGAATAAAGAAGTCTTCTAGAATTTTAAATACTAACAATTTTAATATGGCATGAACTTTGCAGATACTTGAAATGTTGGCAAGGTATGAGGTTCCCAACATGATAAGGATGTTTCTTTGTTGAGATTTTCCACTTAAAACTGTACATGTTAGCTTCAGTCCCTGAAGAGTGGATTAATAATTAGTTGAACCACCTTGGTGCTTATTGCACTTAATAATACACAGTTACAATCCACCCTGTATTATATTCTTTATTTAGTCTAATTTTAGCATTTTCTAAGAAACAAGGCATAGGTGACTTTCATAGAAGTCCACAGAATAGCATAAAGAAGAAATATTACAGAAGAATCTCTATACTCACTGTAAATTTGAAGTACGGTGCTAAAAACAGTGGGAATTGACTTCTATCTGTGGGAATTTTTGCTAAGTTACTGATGACTGCTGTTCTTAAGGAATTATTCTTTTCTCTTTAGCTGTAATGTTTTCTCTGAGTCCCCTTTGGCATGCTGCTCAAAGGAAATTCATGATGGTTGCAGCTGCTCTTAGCAGCTGCTATGCTAACTCAAGACAGATGTCAAAGCCATAGGTTTGACATGTGCTGGAAATGTAGTATTAAATACCACCACAGTGGTTTATTAAATCCATGAAGATAATAGTCACGTACCAATTGTCCAAAAGTGGTGTGGAAATCAATATGCTAGGCATTTTGCTAAGTTTTGTATGTATCCAATTAAAATTCCACTTGTTCATTTTTGGAAAAGAAATAACAATCAGGCGTAGGTTTGGAAAACAACACTTCTGCCTAAGCCAGACCTGGGTAGAGTACAGGCCGAGAGCCACTCCTGTCCGGCCCGCTGGTCATTGCTCCAGTCCGGCCCGCTCATCGCTGCTGAATGAGCCGGAGCTCTGGCTCCGGTCACCCAGCAATGCAGTAAGCAAAACTTGCGAGATCCGATGCTGGGATCTCACAAGTTTTTACTATTACTCTTGAGCCGCAGGCTGCGGAGCCTGCGGCTCAAGAGGCTGAAAGCGATCCTTGCGCAGGCGACGTGATGACACATCACGTCACCTGCGCAGGATAGAAGACAGTCAGAGAGGAAGGCTGCGGGGGAACAGAGAACAGGTGAGTTAGCTCAGTGTCGGGTTTTTTCTCCCCCCCCCCCCCCGCGGTGAACAAATTACAACACTCACATAGTTAAGTCCCTAAAAAGTTTAGGGAGCTAACTTATGTCAGCCTTGTAGTTCATTCACCGCAGGGCCTCACCCAATGGGGGCCTATACTACCCACAAATTGGGGGCTTGTTACTACTCATCCCCAAACACAGTTCAGATTTTTCATGTGGCCCCCTATAGAAATTAATTGCTCATCCCTGGCTAGAGCTGTGAGATTTATATAGAACTTATGTTGCATCTTTAGGAGAGATGGGCCCCTCATTAGCTTGTTTAGAAAAGCCCTTTTAAAGCATTATATTGTGAAACCAGATAGGCTTGAAGTGTTATGGGAACAGAGGTGTGTACCTAACCACTATCCCCACCCCAAATGTAGGCAGACCTTCACATGTCTACAGTGGGACTTGGAAGGACATTCCCTGAACATGCTGCTTTTCCCATTGGGAGCCCGCTCTGTCCTGATCACAAAAACACAAGCACATTTAAGCAGAGTAGGATACTATTATTGAGAACACAGAAATGTATACCTGACATCTCAGCGGAACAATGAGGGATAAGATTATTTGTCTTACCATATCACCAGCAGGCTAAAAGCTCTACCCAGCTTCAGATGCAACACCTGAGTAAGGCTGAAGTTAGCAACATCTAATCTATGTTGAAAAGCATGATGTTATTAATGAACAGAGAACCTTTAAAATCCACAGATGGCCTCTGACCTACTCCATCAGGGTGTATCAAAATTGTGTTAGCTGGATCCAAGTTAGTCATATTTTGATCTCACATGAATCTGTGGGACAAGCTAGTCTTGACTAACTTAAATAGACTCATTACAAATTTTAGGACTTACATTTTCATATGATTTCAAGGGACCCATGTACAACCAGCTTGGTCTTCATCCAGTACAGTCTGTCAGGTCAAGATCAGTTCTATTTATATATCAGTACTATACTTCTTAATTTAGTCCTCTTGATTTAGCACTGAAATTGTTTCAGTCTTAAATATAATTTTAAGTATGCAAAAATGTTGTATTGGACCATTTTAGGAGCACTGCTAAAATGCAAGTGATATGTAAATATTTTGGTACAGTGGTTGACTGCTATCTCACCAAATACTGTTCAAGTATATATGTTTATCTTGTTACAACAAATCAGTAATTTATTAATGCTGCCTGCCTTGCTACATTTCAATAGAAGAGAAGGATTTTATTAGGAATGGGATTTTTGGATTTCTTGAACTACATATCCCATAATTCTCCATACTGAGACTTCTCCCTGGCAGACAGACACCTAAATATGTTTCACCTAGCAGAAAGTTCTCAACTGGAAGGCTTTCAAGCTGAGCTAGCCCACTTCCACCTATCTTCCTGTTTGGACAGAAAACTCCCAGCTAGCAAGAATAGGAAGCTTGAGTGGAGCTAGCCCTAGTCCAGTCTCAAAGTATTTCACTGGAGATCATTGTCTGAAGTGAACCATGTTTAGGTGTCTTTCTCTCAGGAAGAACTAGAATGGAGAAATATGGGATCTGTAGTCCAAGAAATCAAAAACCCCTCCCGAAATGTTGCTACTGTGCTTTGCAGGATGACCAGCAAACCAGTTTATGCATTTAAAGGCGTTACTTAAAAATGTTTTGAATTCCGTTCCAGAATGAAAATTGAAGTACTTCTGTATTTTTGTCTTTTCTCATTTGCTAATACTTCTGTTAATAAAGGAAGAAATGCCCCTGGAAAGCCAGTGAGAGAGGTCAGTGAGTCTGATGCCCACTTCAATAGCTTCTTGTTTGCTGCATCCTCTTCTTTTGTCTGGCATCTGTGGCACAGCATGTTTGTTGCTAAGTACATTTTCACAGGTGTGATCTAATATGTAATACCTCTCAACTTCCAGTAGACATCAAAACAGACTATTTTTCCATTAGGATCCTGCAAAACATGTTTTCTTGCTAGACCGAAATAAACATGAAAATATATGAGATCAACCTTATGGTGTGAAATAACAATTTGGCTTTAGACTGTGTTCTGATATAGAAATGCATGTTTCAGCTATTTGTAGGAAAACAATTACTGTACCTTGTGCTCATGTAGTTGAGAAGTATAAATAATATCTTCATTCAGCTTGCACATTCAGCATTGCAGCATCCAGAATGTTGCACTAAAATAAATATGAAAACCAGTGGATAAAGAACAGTACTTTAGAGATTTAAATTCTGTGCACTCTGCTCTATGGCCTTGAACGCATTTCTCTCTTCTTTTGAATACTACATCTGTGATACAGGAGTTGCAATTATTTTATGGAGAGTTATAACCTTCTAGAGATAAGAACTTCAATGCATTGTGCAAATCATCAACATGCGGGGGAGGGATACATGTATTGGGAACCAACAGCAATAAACTGATTTCTTATAAAAAGGTATAATGCTCCCTACCTGTTACTACACTTTAAAAAAGGTTGATACAGTACTGTTTTTATCTTAACATATTCACCAAAGACATCTGAATGTTGACAAGTCTGGCATTCAAAAGATGAGAAGTGTCATTAACCAAGTAAAGCTAAAATGTCTGAGCATAGTGGCCCTTAGAATCACAGTAGTCTTGGGTCTAAGCTGAATAAAGCCTGTTTCTCTTGTACTGCAATCTGACATTTTTAAATGATTATTGCTTAAGTATAAATGAAAAAATCTGGCAAACGACATACATTTTTGTAGAGCACATAGTACAAATGAAGTGACAAAAGGAGACTTCCTTTGTAAGTCCTCATAGTTGTTTTGCGCATTTCAAGCATCAATTGTGAATAGGTATGCCAGTTTTGCGTATCACTGAAAAATGAGGGCATAATGGTGTACACTGAACCCTTTAGCCCTATTCAGTGGCTATTAAATTGAGGCTGCTTATTATGGGCACAATGGAGCACCCCAGCCTTTCTTCATCTGTTTCCAGTTTTGTCCTATCTGGAAGTGTGGGAGCAATTGAGTCTAAAAAGAAGAGCCTTTACTATCCATAGATGGGATAGTCTCTGTATAGGTTCTGGATGTTAATTGTCCAAATTACTCTTCTCAGATTATGGTTATATCTATTTAATAAGTGCCTAAATTTACAAAATTGTATACATTCCAAGAAGGTGCACTTGCTCCAACTGCAATTATGGTCCCCTCCAGCATAAACTGTTACCTGTTTCCAAGGTTAGCTGAATTCTGAGTTATGATTGGATAAAATCAGTTTGTTCTCCTTCATTCAACCCATGTTCACCAGATACAAACTTTCACCACCTCTCTTTGGCCAAGAGACAGAGTTGGGAGTTAGTGGTATACTGTCAATACTATCTGCTATTTTTTGACTACTGAAATTCAGTCTGTCTTCTGTTTCCTGGACTATTATATATGTAGATCGCAGTAATAAAAATGCCATTGTAACATAAAGACAAATGAAGTGACATAAATGGTAGGCCACAGTTTTGAAATATTTAAAATTACATTGGTCACCTGACACCAATGCCATTAAACTCTTTGAAGCACATAAATACAGTTTATCAGTACCTCTTTCAAAAGATACTTTTTACGACAAACCTGGTTTTATGTATCTTTAGAGAACTGAAAAATGATACAGAGGGGCTGTGACTTAACAGCTCACATTATAGCTCCACCATTACAACAATATTACCTAATGCCCCTCCACACACACATTCAAAACTCCCATTTATGACCACTGTGACAGATACTACAAAGTGGAGCATCTACTTCTTGAACATTTTTCTGTTGTTGCTCTATTAAATAAATTACCAGTTATTTATAATACTTTTTAACAGCCTGGTAGCAATTGTTATTTGGGTACATAAAGCATTAAAAGTAATAGGAGTGAAAAATTGAACATAATATCACCCAAAATAAATCAGCAACAAGAGAAAAACACTATAGCATGTAAAAAATTATCTCAAACCAACAGCGAAGGAGACATGTGGTGGGATCTAAAGGCACTAAAAACATTTCTTAAAATGCCTGGGAGAATAAAAAGGTCCTCGCCTGTCAATGAAAAAGCAAAATATAGGCATCAGGTGAGCATCTCTAGCCCTGTTTAGGCATTGCCTTCCTGAACAGACTAAGGGTGCAATCGCACAGTTATTTAGCTTGCTTTTTTGAAGCATCTACAGCATGGTCTGGTTTGCTCTTTTTGCCAGCAACCAGACAACATACATGAGATCACAAACCAGCGCAACCCAACCTTTTTTGTCCTGTTTTAGAGCAGGCTGGAGCAATCAGGATTGCATTTGGACAGAAGGGTCACTTTAAACATCGCACTCTTGAAGGAACCTTTTCTGGTGCAGTCCAATACAATCTTTATATCACTGTCTGATCACACCTTCACTATGCCTGGCACCTCCCTTTGCCCCTGTCAATTTCTGCACATGGAAAATGACTCGTCTACAGAGAGGAGGCTCCTGCTTGTGTGTAGGTTATAATCACACATAAGAACTGTAAACACAAGCGAGAATTTCTCTGCAATCAAGTATATTCCATGTTCACAAAACAACAAAGGAAAAAAGGAATAAGTGCTGGTCTGAAACCTTAAGATTCCGTACATGAAAATAATAACTGCTTTTGAGGAGGACATTCCACAGACTAGGTGCCAACACTGAAAACGTCCTCTTTCTTGTAGCCATATAGCACCTCATCTAGCAGCAGCATGTAGAGGAATATCTCAGATGAAGATCTTAGATAAAGGTAGTAGATAAGGAAAGAGACATTTCTTTATGTAATCTGGCCCAAAGACATTTAGGACTTCCAAGTTTAAAACCGGGACTTTGAGCTACTACCACAATATTATATTGGTTAGTCCCAGTGAGCAGTCTAGCTGCTCTGTTTTGAATTCTGAAGTGGACTGGGCCATTTTTAAAGGCATACCACTTAAAACAAAGTGCAGTAGCCCAAACTGAAGGTTGTTAGATCATAAATTGTAAAAAAGGTAATAAATACTTGTCCTCCACAAAACAAGATATATTTCAAGTATGAATAAAATGTAACTACAGCAAGATTTTTCATTAATACACAAGGGCAAAAAAAGCAGCACTTTTTTCATTACAACAGCATTTACCAAAAAACAAACCATTTTCTGTTATGAATTCTGTATTTTGTTTAGCATACAAGGTCTGCACAAAACACTAAGGAACAAAATAGAGATTTCTCACCACAAAAACACTTGTAGATTTTCTTAAGTACTGTACTGCAGTTGGACGGAAAATCATATATAGCAGGAGAAAAACTTGAAATTTTTATTTTTCTGTGAGAATTAATTAAAGGCAGAAGACCATAATGAGTAACTATTGCAGAGCTATCTTTGTCCAGGCACAATCCTAGTATGTCAGCCAAAACCAATGAAAGGCACACTAAGGGAACTGAACCTCTAAAGTGATGACTCTAAGAGCATTCCCCACATTACAAACTCTGGTTATCTGCAGAGTACAGTCAATTCCAGAACAGTCTAAATGCCATGTAACCAGACAGATAACCCACTTACCAAGTACTTAGTACTTCCATCTCGTATGGACTGAATCTCAGCATACAGATCATCATCAAGTCCTGCACTCTGCCCAAGCACTACAGTATTTCTTTACACTGACTACCTTACCTCTCAGAGATGAAATGGTAAGGTGGAGCTGGATATCATTTGCCTACTAGTCACATCTCAGCCTACATCTCTGGATAATCTTTTTCAAGGTTTCACATAGATGCAAAGAAAACACTGGAAATAAAATAATTGACCAATTTTATCTTCTGGAATTAGCCATCTAAGTAGATGCAGAACCACCGTAATACAGCACCGCCATATCTCAATTCAACCTACCAAGAAAGACTCCATTACAGGACTAAGAGAACCAATAATATTAACCTTGTCCCAATTCTTCCCCAGGTACAAGTAATTCACAAGGTAACAAAACCTGTTTTAGTTCCGAATCCAGGATCCAAACTGGATTAAAATGAGCCCAGAAAAACGATTTCATCCAAGAGACCTTGTAATTAATCAACATTTTACTGTTAACTTGCTCTGTGTTCATCTTTTCCTTTTTTCCTGCCATCCTATAGGGCTGGACTATTAACATGTAATTAGCAACAGAGCTCTCTTAATTTGAAAAGATTTATTCTACCCAGGTCTTCAGCAAATTTGGATAATTTGCTTGCTTTTGTTTTGTCATCAAGAAATAAGTGTAACTTCATTTGCAAGTCTAGCTTCTCAAGAATGTAGCTCTGAAAAATGTGCATGCCTGAATTGTAAAGGAAGAAATATGTATTTGCTGTAACATGTGATCTGACTCTTAGATATGCATCTACTGTAGCTTAAACTTTCTGAAATGCATTAAAATGAAGTGCCATGTAGGTCAAAAGAAAACATTTAATTAAAGTGACTTTTTAGCAAACAAATAAAGGAGTATTTACTGCAAAATACTCAGCAATGTTTAAGTCAGCTTGTCACATTTAACTTTTCTCACCCCCACCAATTTGATCACAACTCTTTTGGTTTCCTAGCACAACAATACTTCATAAGATTTAGTAAGTTGGTAAAGGTTAGTTTAGCTCTGCAATTTGGCCATCAGCAGAAGTTTCACTCAAGCCCTTCCTGTCATTAACACCAATTAACATTTGGCAATTTCCCCAGTCAAGCTGTTTTTGTTGATGATGATTGATCAGGTCAGCTGTTACTTATTTTAACTGATTAATTTACAAAGATGTGTGTAGCAAGTCTTTCATGTGCACATTTATTTTTTGCTTTTCTGCCAAGGGTTTTCATGCATGTACTTTATGAAACTGGTTAGCCAGGCCTGTCATTTGAAAAGCTCAATGTGATGCCAGATGAAAAGCTCTCTGCAGGCTTCTCTCAGCTTTGCTAGTGGTTGCTCGATATCAGAATCCACTCCAAATTATTTGATATTTCCTCTTGCATGGAAGTGCGTTTATGAGTAAACTACTCATTTATTTATTTATTAACATACAGCACACATGGCAATATTTGAAACTCATGACAATACAGCTTCGCCTTTAAAATTTTTCTCTTTTTTTGTTTGTTTCACAGGCCACAATGTAGGCAGCCTTTTCCATATGGCAGACGACTTGGGTCGAGCAATGGAAACCTTAGTGACAGTGATGACTGACAACAAGGTGTTAGAATAGCAAGATGTGTTTTACAACTTCAGGCGTACCCGCATGGTTTTTTATAATATTCATATGACAGAGGATTAGACTGTAAGCGTTTACATGAAAATAAAATCTATATTTTTGTGAAGGGTAGTGGTACTATACTGTAGATTTCAGTAGTTTCTTAAGTCTGTTATTGTTTTGTTAACAATGGCAGGTTTTACACGTCTATGCAATTGTACAAAGAAATTATAAGAAAATTACAAGTAAAATCTTGATAGCTAAATAACTTGCCATTTCTTTATATGGAACGCATTTTGGGTTGTTTAAAAAAAATTTATAACCATTATAAAGAAAGATTGTAAACAAAGTGTGCTTTATAAAGAAAATAATTGTTTATATAAATCCCTACAAAAAACAAAAAAAGAGGCAGTGCATTTGTTTAGCATAATTTCAGCTCTGTAATTGTACAAGACAGATATTCATGTTCTGTGTTCTTTTCCTTACAAATCAAAGAATTTCAACAGCACCAAAATAAGCATACATTTTCATTGCTTTTGTCTGACTAGCACTGGCTTAAAAATCATGCTGTTTTGAACTTTCAATTGAGGTAAACTTCTGCCTCCTTTCAAATAAAATCAGATCTTATTGGACTTATTCAGCTAGTTGGCAATAATACGGAAGAGCACATTACATGACAAATGCTATCTTCAGAGCCTGCCAGAATAAAAGACAAATTGCATCTGTATTCTATGCTCCTGCTGTTTCTCTCCACTATTACAAACCCAAATGTGGTTAATTAACACAAAATAGAAATTGCCTTACCGGATCGTACCTTTGGACTTCATCGTCCGGTATCCTGCCTCTGTCACTGGCCAGCACCTTAATGTTTCAGAGTAGAAGTCTGATTTGCTTTCATGCCCTGTGACATCAACTTTCATGAGATAAACTGCACCTATCTGTGAGGGTGATGAGGACTTGCCTATAGATAGTGAGCTACTTCCATCCTGAAAATTACATTGCTTGTATTATTATTTAATTTTTATAGTAGCAGTGTTATTGTGCATTGAAAATTGGTCACTACTAACCTGCCTTGTATTCAAGTCCCAAGGAGCCAAAGCAGGTCAATTAAAGAACACAAAATGGTGTGGAGTAATTCTGCAAGCTTCTACTCCACTCAGTGGGAAGTAGCCACACTGCTTTGTGGGCAGTTGGTCATCCAAGACAACAGTACTCTTGCGCCTCCATAGGTCTTTCTGTAAGTAATACCGCACAATTAACAATGACTCAGGAGAGGGATAACCGAAAATAGAAGTTACATAACAGCTCCTCAGGTTTACTACTTCAAAATTTTGAGGTGCTGTTAACAAAAGCTTTACCATTTCATTTCCTTCCGCCAGCCTTTAATTCCATTGTCTGCAAATAGAATTTTACCATCTAAACAATGTTAATACTTTGTAAGAGTAAAATCCATTACCTCTTCTTGTATGAAGTGTAATTAAAACTTGGGAGGAAAACAAAATTATTTTATTTTTAATGCTAGTTAACATTAAACATGGGTAGTCATGTTATTTCTACCTCACTTTGGTTTTGTGGTGTTCCTGACAATTATGTACAGAAGTTATTACATCATCACCACTTGTCCATTGTGTAACCAGTCTTACCATTTTAACAATAAATTTACCCACTCATTATTGTTTGGTTGTTTTTAATTTTCAACTTGCAGGTTGTTTAATTTTGCAACATATCCCAATTGGCAAAAGAAGCCCCCAACATACCTTTCCATAATTTTTTTTTTAAATTGGGACACGAATCCATCCTCGTCTGAGCATCGAGCCCACACACTAAAGTACTGGCATAGGATTTAAAGAGACTAACGGTCACCTTAGCCTTTTTTAAGACCATCTGGAATCCACTATTGTCAACACAGTTGTAAGGAAGCACCTAACCTCACCCGTACTGTCATTGTTTTCTTCACACAAGACTGTAAGTCTGAAGAGGGAAGGTTATGTTTCCATATAGCCTCTGCATGTGTACAAGAATCCAGAATTTACAAGGTTCTTTCTGGCATGTAGTGTCTCCATATGAGCAGAAACCTCACATCTTCAGATTTGCTTTTCCTTACATGGAGAAAGTGAAGGGAGGTGGAGATAGGTCCTCCAGTCTAAATAGTTTGACAGTACTGGATTCTGTAACCACTGACTTGAGTGCTTATCTTTTCTCCAAGTATTATTATGAATGATAAGTCTGTGCATCTTGCTGACATGCATCTCCCAGGTGCATGTTTCTTAAGCTTCAAAGTGATGCACACTAAGGTGAGCAATACAGGGTTCTGATCTATCAAGTCCTAAGTCTCTTCCACCCTGTATAAACACTCCACTGATACTAGGGTGGACCATGTGCTTTATTTGCCCTTGGGTATACTTCATATTCTCATAGCCAGTCTACTGGAAGGCGCAGAGTCAGATTTAACAGGGGTGTCTTTATTTTAAGCTTTTAAGTTCAAATTTCTCTTAAAAGAATAGAATACTAATAGTGCACGATTGTTTTCATCAGGTTTTTCATTTATTTTTTCCTTCATATTCGTTAGTTTTGAATTGAGTCTCAAAAATATTTAAAAGAGTTTAAGAGCTTTATTGCTGATTTTAGAGCATTGGGGGGGTATTTCATGTTCTTTATATCCATGATCTATTAAACCATAAAACATTATCAGTGTAACTAAATGACTAACTATCATCTGGCATGTTATACCATTGTTATCTAATACTGGTTTATTACTTGGGTATCATAATCTGTTGTGTTCTAACATCAACACTGTAACACTAAATATTTTTATACACGTCAGTTTTACTGCATTTTTCACAACATATCAAATTTCACCAAATATATGCCTTACTTACTGTATTATATACTGCTTTACTGTGTATATCAATAAAGCACGCAATTATGTTATAAAAATAAGTGTGGCATTTTTATGAGTCATCTATATTTAATTTGTGGCCCTCTTTTTGACCTTTGTTGTTTAGTCGTTGTGTCTGACTCTTCATGACCCCATGGACCAGAGCACGCCAGGCCCTCCTGTCTTCCACTACTTCCCGGAGTTTGGTCAAATTCGTGTTGGTAGCTTCAGTGACACTGTCCAACCATCTCGTCGTCTGTCATCCCCTTCTCCTCTTGCCTTAACACTTTCCCAGCATCAGGGTCTTTTCCAGGGAGTCTTCTCTTCTCATGAGATGGCCAAAGTACTGGAGCCTCAGCTTCAAGATCTGTCCTTCCAGTGAGTGCTCAGGGTTGATTTCCTGCAAAATGGATAGGTTTGTTCTCCTTGCAGTCCAAGGGACTCTCAAGAGTCTCCTCCAGCACCACAATTCAAAAGCATTAATTCTTTGGCGGTCAGCCTTCTTTATGGTCCAGCTCTCACTTCCCTACATCGCTGTTGGAAAAGCCGTAGCTTTGACTATGCAGACCTTTGTCAGCAAGGTGATGTCTCTGCTTTTTAAGATGATGTCCCAGGTTTGTCATCGCTTTCCTCCCAAGAAGCAGGAGTCTTTTAATTTCGTGGCTGCTGTCTCCATCTGCAGTGATCATGGAACCCAAGAAGGTAAACTCTGTCACTGCCTCCATATCTTCTCCTTCTATTTGCTAGGAGGTGATGGGACCAGTGGCCATGATCTTAGTTTTTTGGTGTTGAGCTTCAGACCATTTTTTGCGCTCTCCTCTTTCACCCTCATTAAGAGGTTCTTTAATTCCTCCTCACTTTTTGCCATCAGAGTGGGATCATCTGCATATCTGATGTTGTTGATATTTCTTCTGGCAATCTCAATTCCACTTTGGGATTCATTCAGTCTAGCCTTTCGCATGATGTATTCTGATTATAAGTTTAATAAGCAGGTAGACAATATACAGCCTTGTCATACTCCTTTCCCAATTTTGAACCAGTCAGTTGTTCCATATCCAGTTCTCTGTTGCTTCCTATCCCACGTATAGGAAGATACATAAGGTGGTCAGGTGCTCCCATTTTTTAAGGACTTGGTCCACGCAGTCAAAGGCTTTTGCGTAGTCAATGAAGCAGAAGTAGAAGTTTTTCTGGAGCTCTCTGGCTTTCCCCATAATCCAGCGCATGTTAGCAATTTGGTCTTTTCCAACTAGACTGCCTTTATGGATTTCAGATGGGCAAAGTGCAATCACATTCAATTTTGAATTTACTACTTTACTCAGTGTAATTAATGCTCTGTAATTTTAGACTCAGTGCCCAAAAGACAACAGTGGCATCCTTTAAAAAAAAAAATCTCAGGAATCAGAGTTGAGTTTAGGGATGTCTTCTACTTTCACATTCTCAGGCCAGATGTTTTATAAGCTAAGGCAGAAACCTGCCACGAGAAACTGCACGTTGTTTTGAAGTCTACAGGACATTTTCCTGGAAGTATGCAGACTAAATTCAGTACAATCCATGAATACTTTGCTATGTGAAGCACCCCTTAAAATTCATATGATTGGAACCTTCTGCTTTCAACTCATGCTTCCTCATAATTTCCACCATTCAGACCAACATTCTTCAGTGTTTGCATAGAGGTGTTAGCATATTTTCGGCCAATAAAGTAAAATATTTAAGCTGTTTTCCAACAAACTTCAGATATGAGCTTGTTTAGATTCAGAATGTCAGAAACTTGCAACAACTTGCTGCCTTTGGGGATTGGAGGATGAACTCATGCTGAAAACAGCCTCACTGTTATCCTTCTGCAAGGAACTGACAACAGCCAAGGACAACACCTAATGCTCAATTAACTTATCATAAGGAACAAATGGTAGTAACAGTAATGGTAGTAGCAGTAAAACGGGAACCAGATTTAAAAAAATAAAATAAAATAACATCAATTGCAAAATTCTATGCTTTTTAATGAAGGCTGAAGTTTTGTTTTTCTTGGAAAGAAAATGGAACCTCATCCTAGAACAGGACAGGATAGTGTTCCCCAGCAAATGCTGGACTGCAATTTCCATTTGCTCTGTTCAGCATAGCTATTGATGAGCGATGAGAGGAATTTTGGTCCAACAATTTCTAAAATATAATTTGTTTCTCAGTAGTGCATTACAATCGTAATTCATTTCTTCACAGTATGCATCTGGGTCCACAAAAGATGAAGAAGAAAAAAACCTTTCTTCGGTTATGTACCTTACATACGAGCAAGGTTGCCAGCCTTTATATGGCAGGCTCCATTTTACCAGAAACAGGATGTAAGGAGCTAAATCCAGTGCTACTTTTGATTGCACCACACAGTTATGACTAAGGGCAGATGGGAAAACCAAGGAATTAGCTTCTATTACAGTTTTTGGTCATTCAATACTTCTTAGTAAATGCAAATAAGAGCATCACAATATGACTGAATCAATTTCAACAATAAATGTGCCAAGGAAAACTGCCTAGGAACATACACAGTCATAAATAATCAAGTTTCAAGACAGAAACTGCTATCATTTTCCAACGTTATTTGGCTAACTTTGCTCATTATAGCTGTAGTTTTCAAAGCAGCAACCATGGTAGTCTATGGAAGCATCTGCAGATTTTTTTTTAAAAGTTGAGAGAGCAGTCCCAGCAGGTACAGAGAAATATATAAATAGATGGAGAATAAGAACAACAGTTGTGGGTTTTTCGGGCTCTTTGGCCGTGTTGCGAAGGTTGTTCTTCCTGATGTTTCGCCAGTCTCTGTGGCCGGCATCTTCAGAGCACAGAGTGCTGTCCTCTGAAGATGCCGGCCACAGAGACTGACGAAACGTTAGGAAGAACAACCTTCCGAACATGGCCAAAGAGCCCGAAAAACCCACAACCATTAGATCCTGGCCGTGAAAGCCTTCGCAAATAAGCACAACAATTAGAAAATCAAGCTTGATACATTTTAGTATGTAGTAAGGCTACACCTTTTCTTAGCTTTTTTTGCAATGGCTTTTTAAAAATGTATTCTCGAAGGCTTTCACGGCTGGAATCTGATGGTTGTTGTGGGTTTTTCAGGCTCTTTGGCTGTGTTCTGAAGGTTGTTCTTCCTGACGTTTCGCCAGTCTCTGTGGCCGGCATCTTCAGAGGACAGGAGTCAGAACTCTGTCCATGCTCTGTGGAAGAACTCTGACCATGCTCATAAAGCATGGAGAGAGTTCCTACTCAAGTCCTCTGAAGATGCCGGCCATAGAGACTGGCGAAACGTCAGGAAGAACAACCTTCAGAAACACAGCGAAAGAGCCCGAAAAACCCACAACAACAATTTTTTAACTTTTGCATTTTGCAAAAGCAAATGGAGTGTGCTCATGAAAATATCTCTATTATGAATATATTTGATTGATTCTGAATTCACTCTCTCAGTACATATCAGAATACAGTGGTAACCCGCATAGCGACATTAATCCGTTCTGGATTAATTGTCACTATGCGGAATCATCGCAATGCGGGAGGGAAAACCCCGTAGAAACGCATTAAACTTTGTTAAATGTGTTTCTATGGGGTGAAAACTCACCACTATGCGAGGTTTCCTCCATAGGGCCACCATTTTCGCTGCCTCGGTAAGCGAGGGCAGCGCGGGCGGCCATTTTGGAACCGCCGATCAGCTGTGTGAAAATGGGGCCTTTGGGAGGAAAAGCCCCCATTTTCAAGCAGCTGGCCGGCCGGGGCACTTCGGAACGATAGCGGGGGAACCCTTCCCCTGTGGCCGCTCTGAAGGGCCTGCCAGCCAGCGGCTCCAAGCACAGGTGGTGGCGGTAGCATGTGTGTGGGGGGTCTGGATGCCTTCCAGTGCTTCGCCTGGAAGGCATCCGGAGCCCCCCACCCTGCCTCCACCACCGGGAGCCACCCCGCACCGCCTATCCCAGCCATGCTCGGACTCCTGGGAGTCCGAGCATGGCTGGGATAGGCGGCGCGGGGTGGCTTCAAGCGGCGGCGGCGGCAGTGTAGAGGGGTCCGGAAAGCTTCCAGGCAAAGCACTGGAAGCCGTCCGGATGCCCCTACCCTGCCCCCGCCACCGGGAGCCGCCCCGCGCCGCCTATGCCAGCCATGCTCGGACTCCTGGGAGTCCGAGCATGGCTGGGATAGGTGGCGCAGGGTGGCTTCAAGCGGCGACGGTGGTGGCAGCAGGGTGGGGGGATCCGGAAGGCTTCCAGTGCTTTGCCTGGAAGCCATCCGGATCCACCCTACCCTGCCCCCGCTGCCGCTGAGAGCCTTCTGAGCTCTCAAAGGGCTTTCTCCAATATCGGAGGGGGGCCCTTTGGGAGCTCGGAAGGCAAATGTCAGCGGTCGGCGGTGGCTTCAGGGTCCTTCCAAGGCCGCCGCCCACCGCCGACATTTTCCCCCAGCTGAGCAGCGGGGCTCCCGCTGAGCTGGGGGGAAATGCCCCTTCCGAAGGGGAATGCAGGAGGTGGCTTTGGAAGGACCCTTTGGAAGGGTTCTTCCGAGGCCACCACCGGCATTTTCCCCCAACTGAGCGGCGGGACTTCGAAGCTCCCGCCGCTCAGCTGGGGGAAAATTGGGCTATGGGGAAAAATTGCAAAGTGATTTTTCCCCATAGTCAACATTGCAATGCAATCGCAAAAATGATTGCAAAATCCGCATCGATATGCGGATTCGTAGTTAAACGGGGCGCTCGTTAAGCGAGGCACCACTGTATAGGACAGATTTTCATACTGGCAAAATACTGCAGCACAGTCTAAAGCTAACTGATTGAAGGATAACATATCAAAATGTATCATGATATGGTTCACCAGGATGAACAAGCATGCAAAGCTTGCCTTGCTGATAATGTACAGTGCATCTAATAAATAATCAAAAGCTCATTCTAAGGATTAATATCTATCATACCATGCTTTCACTCTGCCAAATTCACTAAATAAAGAGCTCTTGTCTCATTTTGATGGAGAGAAAAGCTGAGTCTTGTTTCTTGCATCCAAGATTAATGGAAGAGTTAGTTACATATAATTTCCCCTCAATGTTTCCAGAGGAAAGTTAAAGTGTAAGCCTTGTAATAGCTAGATAGACGTGACAAAAAGCAAGCATTACTTCTCCCTGCATCTGACAATGATCACTATCACAAAGCAAAACACACAGAAAGAAACATACTATATATTAAACTCTGTGAATGCATACAAAAAGTTAACTATTAAGCAAAATCCCCTAAATATTCCTAGACTAGAAGAGTTCCAATTTCTGTATTTCATTCTAAGTAGTAAAGCTACATAATTTACAACTGTGGTATATAGTCTGTTACACAGCCCTTAATATAATTTCTAAATTTCCAATTCGCTACGCTTATAGCCAAACCCATAAGACTAAAAGAATCTGAAAGCCCGTCATGAATTCCCAAATATAAACCAAAGGTTAGAGAACCTGCTAGGTTTAAGTCCCAACAACAAAATATTCTATACTAAACAGGAGAAGGGAGCCATACACTTGATCTCTGTAACCTGGGATTGGGGACAGGGGAATAACTCAGTATTAAAGCACACATACTTCACATGCAGAAGGTTCAAGCTTCACAAGGCACAGGCTGGAAAATCTGTTGCCTGAAATCCTGGAAAACCTCTCCCAGTCAATGTCAAAAATACTGGGCTAGACAGACCAATGATCTGGCTCAGTACAGGGCAACTTCCTATGATGTTCTGTTTCTCTTTCCTTTAGTTCTGTGCCTCACATTGTCCGCACTCCCATTTAACACTTGTGGGGAGAGGAGAAACTAAAATGGTAAGCTTGGTCTCAACAATTTACCTTGAAAGGGTATGTGGCATTCGCCCCTTGTGCCCCTTGCCTGCCTGTCCAGACACAGAGCACATGAAGGCAAACTACTACTCCTTTTCACCCGCTGCCACCAGATGATCACTAAATCAACCTTAACTATGGAAGGATGAAGATGAAGGTCCAAACTTCACTGTCTTTTAACTAAAACTTGTTTACAGTGGGGTCTTGACTTGAGAACTTAATCCGTATTGGAAGGCGGTTCTCAAGTCAAAAAGTCTGTAGGTCAAGTCTCCATTGACCTACAGTGCATTGAAAACCGATTAATCCGTAACAGGCCGTTTTTGTTCCATTTTGGTTTTTTTCTGGTCTGTAAGTCAATTCTCAGGCTGCAAGTCAAACCTAAATTTTGCGGCCAGAGAAGTCTGTAACTCAAAAAGTCTGTAAGTCAAGCCGTCTGTAATTTAAGGGTCCTCTGTATTGATTACAGATGTTTGATTATTAATCATAGGTAACTTCTATTATCATCAATCTCGACCTTCTACAGTATTTGTCATAACAGTTCTTATTCACTCTTCACTCTAATCACACCTCAGATCTCCCAAATACCACACTCTATCTCTCCACTCTCTCACTCTGACTCTGACTCACTCTGACTCCGCTTCTTTTACATATCTCTCGGCTCCGCCTCTTAGCAACATTAGCCTGCAACATGAATATGCATGACTACTTCATAATAAGGGTGAACGTTACAGGGTATTTGTGATGTGTGGAGGGGAAAGTCAGATGAAACAACAAAATGTAATCCTACACACTCACTATGCCAATTACTAAGAAAGGAAACCTTTCATAAGACTGAAACTTTTTCCTATACAGTGGTGCCTCGCTTGACGGTGATAATCCATTCCGTTGAAATCGCTGTTAAGCAAAATTGTCATCAAGCGAATTTTAAAAACCCATTGAAATGCATTGAAAACTGTTCAATGCGTTCCAATGGGCTAAATACCTGCTCGTTTTGCAAAGATCCTCCGTAGGGCGGCCATTTTCCGGTGCCTCTAAAGCGAGGAATCCGTCCTAAAGCACAGCAAGGAGCCATTTTGCACAGTGGGCGGCCATTTTAGAGCCGCCAATCAGATGTTTTAAAATAATCGTCTAGCGAAAAATCAGTTCCCGAAGCAGGGAAACGATCATCATGAAGTGAATTTTTCCTATTAGAACATCGTTTTGCGATTGCAAAAACCTCATTATCAAGCGGTTTCATCGTTTAATGAGGTAATCATTAAGCGAGGCACCACTATTCCTACTTCTCAAATTAGATGGTATGAATAGTGTATTAACAATAGCTGCTTCTCATATATATCTTCAACACTGGAGAAAAAGGCTAACTAGAATAGATAGAAGTAACCTTTGTGTCCCTGTCATGACAAGACAAACTTTTTATATCTCTAATTGGGCAATATATCTTAGCATGACCAAATTATGCAAGGATTCCTATGGAAATGGAAAGGAACCCTAGAATATGAATAACCTTCACTAAGACTCAGCAGGAATTATTTGTGAGGGAAAGCTCAGCATTTGTAGGCATAAGATGAGTGAGTGCTGGGTTTCCTCAAGACCATCAGAATGTCTTGCATCAAGTAGGCTCTCTTACTGACTAGTACGCCATGCTGTAAGTTGAGCTCTGAGAGTTGGATGTTTGTGTTAGCTAGGAAGTCCAGATGATGTTATAGCCACTTGTATCGATGGTCTGCATGGAGAAGCATTGGGGCAAACTGTGGTTACCTGGGCCACCCTGGTGTGATGAACATGCAATCTGTGTTGTCCCTTTGAATCCTGGTAAGTATCTTGGTAATCACGAAGCATGGAGAGAAGGCAAAGAAGACACGTCAGTCCATTTGCAGAGAAAGGCAACTCCCTTCACATTTTCGGGTGGGCACGTCCTTGAGCAGAATAGTTTGCATTGGATATTGTGAGATGACATGAAGAGGTTCACAAGTGGTGTTTCCCATCTTGCAAATTTCAGTTTCTTGATGTGGAAAGCCCTAGTCTTTATGAGAGGGTCTGTTCACCAGTTTGCCTTCAGATAGTAAAGCTTGCTGGGTAGACTCGAAAACCAGGTAGAAGAGTCTGTGGAGCTTATTTCTTTCCGAATGATCAAGGTCGCTTTCTGCACTCAAGACGGCAGAAGGATGGATGATGGACTGTGTGTCTCCTTCTTTTTCTCTGGGTTCATTCTGAAGGCTGGGTCCAAAAGGGCCAGGGTGAATGAAAGTGTCGGTGTCCCCCACAGTTTCTGTGGCTTCACTCACTCTGACATGGATGAAAGTGAGGATTTGCTTACTATGTTAAATGTTTCTTGGCTAAAGCCTTGGAGGAGAATACCATCTTCTCCCACAATATTGCCCTTATCACAGTTTTTGTGGTCTTGAGGCATGAAAGTAAGATAATATTTGCATGTCTGGGTAACCCATAAGTGTGATTCCACGAAGATAACAAAGCGAAAGAGTTGTTCAGGAAAACAGAACATGTGTAACTATCATGAGCAGTCGAAGGCTTGAGAGGAACTCACATCCTAAAGAAAGGGGAACACAACAAAAGACAGATACCTATATTTCACCTCCTCACCCGAGAAGGCTAATTGGAAGCCCCTCTGGAAGCCCCTGAGCAAGGAAGGAAAGGAAGAGCCCTTCCACGCTACATGTTCCCTAGGAAAAGCAGCCTTCATGTATAGCCTCTGAAGGTTGGAGGTTCTGTTTAATACTCCCAGGCTGACTACATTACATAAATAATATTGAGATCAAGTCTGTCTGAAGAAGCGGACCTGTCCACAAAAGCTCATATTAAAATATAACAGTCTTTAAGGTGCCACAGTATTTTTGGCTGCTTTATTTTTTAAAAAAATTTGTTTGGTTTTGTCTGATATGTGTTAGGAGGGTAGTTCTGAAGTGTACACCCTACTCCACAGCTCAAATAAAGGAGAACGTGAACCAAGCACACAAATTCTGGCATTTAGAAAAGAATTAATCCAAAAAGTAACAAGGTAGCTCCTCCCCCTCTGTCGTCATTCTCTACACGTGGAGAGGGCAAGGAGTAAAGAAGCTATTTTGCAATATAAGCCCTTTGCCACAAAAGAGTACTATCTAGATATGACCAGCCTAACACGATGTAGATCACAATATGCACATATCATTAACCTGTTATGCTTGTAACACTGCTTTACCTGTCAATGTAGTGAGAAACCTCTTAGTCTGCAAACAAGGGCTTACATTATTAAGATTCATTTCATACAAAATAAAAGCTGTGCATAGAATATTAGACGTGAGGAAGAAACAGAATCCCACCCTCACATTTAATATCCTATTTTTTGTGTGGAGAAGTGCTTAGTCATGAAGAGTCCCCAGGCATATTCTGAAATGGTACAGTCCAGACACAAGATGACAGCTTATCAAGATCTAAGCATTAAATAATATATATCATGTTTCCTGAAAATAAGACAGGGTCTTAGATTAAATTTTGCTCTATAAATGCATTAGGGCTTATTTTCAGGGGAAGCTCTTTTTTTCATGTACAACAGTCTACATTTATTCAAACACAGTCCTGTCATCTTCTTCTGGTTGCTGCACAATGGTGGAGGGCGGAGTTTCACTTAACTGTGTCTTATTTTAGGGGTAGGGCTTATATTACGAGCATCCTGAAAAATCATACTAGGGCTTATTTTCAGGTTAGGTCTTATTTTGGGGAAAACAGGGTAGATATGCAAGAACATCATATTAATTCTATCAGAGGAGCCCAGTTGTAGATTACAGTTCAAATCACATATAATGCAATATAGTTGTGTAAAACACATAGCTGCAATATATTAAATAATTTAGAATCATTCTAGATTACTTATTTTTGCAGATAAGAAACAAGGACTGTCTGTGAAAGTATGACAGAGGACTCAAAACATGTGCTAAATAGTTGACTGAAGAAGGTAAGCTAAGACACAGTATGCAAGTCAAGTCACATGTTCATCATAAGTATATAATAACTGCAGCACTTTTTAAGGAAATTAGAAAACACAAGCAAATACTATACAGTAGGAAAAAATGCAGAAGGCATGACATGTAATTGCATAATGCTATATAAGGGCAGAGAGCAAAGAGAAGCTCAAGAATTATACAGAGGGAGTATGAAACAAATGATGTAAGTGACACAGTAACAGAAACCAAGAAGATAAAACACATTGTCTCAGTCATTCAGAGAAAGAGAGAGAGAGACATAAATACACACAAGTCAATAAGCCTACCAACACTCACTGAGATTAAGTGCTACGCTGTCCTTTGCAAGGATAACATCTTGCTCCTGCTTCCTTTACCATTCCACCCACATTCTTGCCTCTGAGTTATTCCATGCGTTCTCAAAAAGAAACAAGAAATGCACCATTGTTACTATTACAAAGGCCTCCTTGATCTTTTACATCTACGGTCCCAACTGGACATGGGATTTTCAAAATACCACAGACGTCAGAGATCTGCAGGAATTCCCTCAGCCAGGCTTCCAAGGGTTTTAGCTTAAAAAACAAGTTAAAGTCCTTTAGGTGTCTGTAATCACTTTCAGCTGAGAAATAATGGCTTCTCTGAGACATGGTGAAAATGGAGGAACTGGCTTGATGGGGTTAGGTTCCATGGTAACTGCAAGGCATTATAGGTCTGGTAGTCTTCCTGCCCATTATTCTCCATATAGGGTGCCTCTCAGGAAATTGTAATTTACATCACAGTTTAAATACGAAAACCAGAGCTTTTGAAGATTTAAATTTAAAAAATCATTTTTTAAATTCACATAATGATTTAAATCATGATTTAAATCAATTTCATTTTTAAAAAATCATTGATTTTTATATTTCCTGCAAATGATCGGCCAGCATCCCCATATTTCAGGAGTTTCATCAATGCTAAAGATCCTGCCTTGACAGTCCAAGGGGAAACCTTTGAGGCCATTGAGCACCAGCTAATCTTTTTATTGAATGATCTTTCTTTATATTGTTAAGATAACCAGCTGAAATCAAATGCTTTAAAAACACAGGTTCTTCTACTTAACGAATAGAGAAGCTGAGAGGAAGCCCCAAATTAGTTCGGAAGGCAAGATTTTGGAACAATCCCTACCCTCAAAGTATTTGGGAGTCATTTTGGATTGAATCCTGACCTACAAAAGACCTTGTCTAAATACCAAACAGAAAGGTGCTGCCAGAAATAATATACTCAGGAATTGTTTGGGCCATACTGGGGCGCACACCCATAAATAATAAGAACAAGAGTCTTGTCCCTGTGCTGCCCACTAGCAGAATGTGCTAGTGCTGTATGGTATAAATCATTACATGCCAAACAAGTGATTGTAGCCCTTAATGAATTGTGCAGGATCATTCCTGGCTGTCTGAAACCTACTCCCAATAGAAAAGTCTATTGTTTGGCTGGCATTGCCCCTTGAGAGGTGCTACCAATTACCTCGTTATACAACGAAATTGCTTGATGATGATGTTTTTGCGATCACTACTGCAATCGCAAAACGATGATTCTATGGTTGATTTTCGTTTGACGACGATTGGCTCCCTGCTTCAGGAACCGGTTTTTCGCATTACGCCGATCAAAAACAGCTGATCGTTGGGTTTTCAAAATGGCCGCCTGCTGTGCAAAATGCTCCCTGCTGTTTTCAGGACTGATTGCTCGCTATATAGGGATCATAAAATGGCCGCCCTATGGAGGATCTTCGCTGGACAATGAGGTATTTCCCCTATTAGAACGCATTAAACGGTTTTTAATGCATTCTAAAGGGTTTTTTCACTTTTGCTTGACTACGATTTCACTCTACAACAATTCTGTTGGAACAGATTATCGTCGTCAAGCAGGGCACCACTGTACAGCACCAAATCCATCCATTTCATGGACACAACTCCCCTGGACAATGGCAAGAGTGAGGACAAGATTTCTGCAAATCAAATTCTAAATATTAAACCAAAAGAGGCCAAGCTAAACCCAAGGAAAACAAAAACAACACACCTTGCTGAATGGATGAGTCCCACCAGGCAAGACTCTAGCTGGATCATCTGGAAGTCAGAAGTCAGAAGTCTTTGAAGTGAAGCAGGAAGATGAAAGAATAATCAAGTAAAATGAAGCTACTTGGATACAGGATAAATGTTCTGTAACTGTGGAGAAATTCAATCAACACAGCACTTTTGTGCATGCAAATTATGCCCTACCACATGTACAAAAGAAGATCTAGCAAATGTCCAAAATAACACTACTGAAGTAGCCCACTTATGGTCAAAAATAGTTTAATTATCAATATTTTAATTTGTTCTAATTTTACTTATATATTTCATATATGCCTGGAGTTTTAAATTGTACCATGCTCTGATACAAAGAAAGAAAGACAAATGGTCAAATAGAAGCTGAGTGTGAACAAACTAGCCCTCTTCTCAGTTTTTTCCACTGGAATGCCTGGGCAGGAAAAAAAAGCTAAGAGAGGTGGGCCAACAGTTTAAAAGGGTAAACAAATCGAACCCTGACAGTGCAGAAAAGCCACATCTAAAGCATCTCTCACAAACCTATGCTTTAAAATGCCCAACAAAATAGAGTCTACTAGCTCCAAAGTAGTCAGTCCTACCACTGAACAGCTCTTATGATCAGGAAATTCTTCCTGATATTCACTTGCAATGTTCTCTCGACTTAAAAATTCATTGATCAAAATCCAATAGTAAGTCATAATTCAAGTAGGCCCACTGAATCAGCGGAGATTTGATGAGTCAACTCTTCCACCAGTTCCACTGACTCAGTGGCCCTGCTCAAGTTGTGACTTATGGATTTCAGCCAAAGTGTCTCCTTTAGTTGAGACAATCATACTCAGCCCAAGATGTTTTTAAAAATTCAAAATCCGCTTTTTCAAAATGTGCTTCAAAGCAACACACTGTGAAAAATTTGACAACAGAGGAAGGACTGAAGCAATAACAATCACAATATTTTCATCCAACCTGCAGTTTACTAACCGATTCCAACAAAGAGGATTTAATCTAAATGAATTTGATTATGTAAATCACTCCACAGAAAAACTCTATTTGTGATTTTTTTTAAACATACGTATAAAAATATATTCTAGTTTGTAATAAGCTTAGTACATATATTGCTCTTTGCTCTGGTTGCCTCACCTCCAATAATCTATACCCTGATACTTCCAGAGTCTGAAAATTCAAATTTTTACCAAGGGAGTTAAAAGTTTACCTCTGTCTATACAAGGCTGCACAGGGATAACACATGAGGAATAAGAAATAAGTATCACAAATGAAAACTACAGAAAGCAAAGCTGGCTATTTTGATAGGGCTTGCAAGAACCTTGTAATATATTGAGGCAAGGTAGTAGCAGCTCCAGGAACAATTTCTCTTAGAGTCAAAAATTAGAACTGATAAAGTTCATTATTTCTCATCTACCTACATTGCAGTTAATCTGTGGCTAAACAAACTTGGTTTGAGAAGTGTAAAATTCTCTTATGGCATGTACTAGACTGAATTGTAAGAATATAGAAAGATTAACCTAGACAGTCCATACAGAAGCTTATGGAATATCATAAACTTGAGCATGTACTCCAGGAACTATGGGATCCTATATACAAAACTTTTAAAACCAGAGTTTATACTTTTTATTCCATACTGTTGTTTGAGCCATAAATATATTTCAAATTTAAACAATCATCCAATTTTTAAAAAACTGATTTTAACATTTTTTTTAAAAAAGTGATGTAATTTTTTTTTAAAAAAAACTTTTTTTTAAAAAGTCGCTGGTGTACATTACCTGCCTGGACTACAATTAATATTCTCCCTGCCACTGCTGTATTATTATGTCCTTGGTGGCCATACAGTTGAAGAAGCTAGGTTATACATAAGTACTGTAAACAAAAGCAAGTACAGTGGTGCCCCGCATAGCGACGTTAATCCGTTCCGGATTAATCGTCGCTATGCAGAAACATTGCTAAACGGAATGGAAAAAGCCATAAGAACGCATTAAACTTTGTTTAATGTGTTCCTATGGCTCCCAAACTCACCGTTCAGCGATGTTCCTCCATAGCGCCGCCATTTTCGCGCCCTTGGTAAGCAAGGGCAGGGCGCAAAAACACATGCGGCAGCCATTTTGGGCATCCAGCGGCCATTTTGGAACCGCCGATCAGCTGTTTAAAAAAACATCGCAATGCGAAGATTCAGAACATCACAATGCGATCGCATTAGTCATCTAAAAACATAAATCGCTATGCGGATTCGTCGTTAAATGGTGCGCTCGTTAAGAGAGGCACCACTGTATAAGACAGCAGGTTCAAAAGAACAAAACAAAACAAAAATGCTATACTTAAATAGCATTACTTAAGTCTTGCATTTGTTTGTCAGCGACCAAAGTTATAAATCTTATCTTGTACCTCTCGGTAGATGCTACCGTGTTTCCCCGAAAGTAAGACAGGGTCTTATATTAATTTTTGCTCCAAAAATGCAGTAGGGCTTATTTTCAGGGGATGCTTTTGTCATATACAACAATCTACATTTATTCAAATACAGTCCTGTCCTCGTCTTCTGGTTGCTGCACAATGGTGGAGGGTGGGGTTTCACTTTACTGGGGCTTAATTTTGGGTCAGGGCTTATATTATGAGCATCCTGAAAAGTCATACTAGGGCTTATTTTCAGGTTAGGTCTTATTTTCGGGGAAACAGAGTAACTATACTTCATGACAGAGGTAAGGATTGATCTTCAGACTCTGTAAAACAGAATCTTAAGTTACACAGCTGGATAAATGCTAGACATAAACAGCACTCTCTTTCTCCCAGAAAATCCTATCTTAATGGCTGTTGCCATGGGTACCAGAGCACCAATGATAATAATATCAAGATATATAAAAGTACAGAAAAGTATTCTTTGATGACTATTTCAGGTTTCAATGCAGATTGAAATTAACTGCCATCGGTAAATGAGAAAGGATCACATGTCATACTACTTAAATAGACCACATAAGAAAATGCTATTAATATATCAAGACTGTTGGGAGACCTTTTTTTTTTTTTTACACATGACATGTATTTTCTACAAAGCTATTTTAATGGTACAAAAGAGGTCACGTTAGTTATTTCTGAATTTGCTACGTGACTGCACTGCACACATTTTCCCCAGAGTGTTTGTTGACTTTATCTTTACAGTGTTTCAGCCTCCTGGCAAAAGCTTTTGGTTTCCAGGGGTAACAGATTACTTCTCAGATTTGACACAGAGAAAGAAACAGAGACCACATTTTTCTCCCAATTAGATTCTCTGTCTGATGTCAGAACATCCTGGTGTCTATTATGACATTAAAAGCTAGGAAGACCTTGGTGTCAGATCAAAGAACTACCCAGCTTTGACTTTAGTTCCAAAAATAGTAAATGACTGTAAGGAGAAGGAGACTCCAGAAAGATATGATGTCATTCTAACGCACAACATGTATATCTTTTACAAACACACACAAAACTATGTGCTGGGGTAAAACTATGGCAAATATCCTATTTAGCACAGTTGGGGTGACATGCCATGACAGGGATCTCTCTTCACTTCTGCTTGTCAGTGCTCAAGATGGAAATCACCCCATTGATTTGAATGGGACTTCCTCTCACACCAGGAGAGACTAGCATTGCACACTCAGGGTAAGAGGATTCTATTTTAAATGTGTTGTAGCACAGTGTCTCCGTAATGCATGCTGGGGTGTACCAGAAAAACAAAGCCGAAATGCAATACAGCAGCCCTCCAAGCTCCCTCATGACTATAACCAGTAATAGGCAAATTGGCACTTGTGCTCTAAGGGCAATCAATACCATCGCCCAATATATTTTCAAAGTGGAAGGCATGAAATATCCAATTGCAGTTGAACATAAGCTGGACATTGTCTAGAGCAGTTATTCCCAACACTGGGTCCCCAGATGTTCTTGGACTACAGCTCCCAGAAATTCTGGCAACACAGCTAGTGGTGATGGTGTCTGGGAGTTTTAGTCCAAGAGCACATGGGAACCCAAGGTTGGGAACCACCAGTCTGCACCTAAAATAAAGGTTCTACTGTGCTAGACTATTAAAGCAACAAAAAGTCTGTGTCACAATATGTGCTAACAGGCTTTATTTGGCAAACGTTTTCATGGACGAAGCCCATTACTGATATGCAGATTGTGCTTCTGAAGTAGTGGGCTGCAGTTCACTTATGCCAAATAAAACTTGTTAAGTCTTCAAAGTGGCACAAGACTGTTGTTCTTACATGAAAGAAATATACACTTATACCCAGCATCCTGTTTTCAACAGTAGCTAGCCAAACCTGTAAAAGGATGCTTTGTTAAGCATTTCTGTGTGATGAATGATGGATTTAGATCTCAATGTTAAAATACCAATCACAGACAGACAACAGCTCTGCTGCAAACAAAACCCCTGGAAAACCCATCTTTCCTTAGCAGATAGAAAACTTCTCTTCAAACAATGCACCACTGGACAGCTGAGATAAAATAAGACATCACCCCATACTGTTCAGGATACTGTACACTGCACAAGGAACAATAAGGAAAGCCCAATGCTTGAATGACTGTGGCATTTTCTTTGGACTTAACATCACTCCAAACAGCCTTTGAAAAATTACTAGCATTATTAAACACATCAAGACCAGTAAAATTCAAAGGACAAGGCTGCGAGGTGGTAGAGGATGGACTTGATCTAGATTGGGGGGGGGGTAACACTTTTACTATTTATGTTTTATTATGTTTATGTTTTATATGTTTATTTATTATGTTTTATTATGTTTTTTAATATATTATTTAATTTAAATTAATTTACTTTGTATTATGTTTATAATTTTGTATTACAACGTATTATGTTTATTTGTTAAGTTCTATATTTTTTAGTGTTTGTTTCTTATTTTTTCTTCCCTCCTTCCTTTTTTCTGCTGTCTGGCATGGAGTGGGAGGCCTGCTTGCCCAGTGAGGGGCCTTTTAACATCCCGGTGGTCATGGGTAGAGGGCGATATGGCGTAGGCACAGTCCCTGCTCGTGTTAGTAGAACAGTGAACAGATGTCTGAAGGCTGTTCACTGTTCTGAGGCTGTGACCAACCCTCAATATCGAGGTAACCAGTGCAGCCAGCCTTCCACTCTAACCCTGGTGCTGTTGAATGCCAGGTCTGTATCCAATAAGCCCCAGTTGATTCAAGATCTTATCCTGGAGGAGGATGCAGACCTGGCATGCATAACCGAGACGTGGCTCAATGGGGAGGGTGGTCCCCCCCGGCCCTCATCTGCCCGCCCGGTTATGATGTCCAGCACCAGGGTAGACTGGAAGGACGGGGAGGGGGAGTAGCCATTGTTTATAAATCCAGCTTGGAGGTTACCAGGCGCTCCTCGGTGGTGAGGCCGGGTGTAGAGGCGCTCCACGTGTCGATAGGGGCCAGGGATGGAATTGGGATTTTGCTGGGCTACCGTGCCCCCTGCGGCCCAGCCACTTCCCTTCCGGAGCTGGCCGACTTTGTCTCCGCGGCACTGTTGGGTTCCCCTAGGCTTCTGGCCTTGGGTGATTTCAACGTGCATGCGGAGGCAGAGGTTACCGGGCCAGCTTTTGAGTTCCTGGAAACCATGGCTTCCTTGAACATGTCCCAGCATGTCAACGGCCCCACCCACGTGGGTGGTCATACTCTGGACCTGGTCTTTTCCTCCAATTGGGGCGAGAGTGGTCTGATGGTGACGGACCTGGTGTCAGTCCCCTTGTCATGGTCAGATCACCACCTGATTAAATGTAACCTCACAGTGGCCCTCCCCCTCCGCAGGGAGCAGGGGCCTATTTTTATGGCCCGCCCTCGAAGACTACTGGATCCGATTGGTTTCCAGGATGCCATGAGAGGGATTACGGCTGACCTGGCTAGCGCTCCTGTCGACGTCCTGGTGGACAGCTGGTCCACCGCTGCCACCAGGGCAGTAGACACGATCGCGCCCAAATGCCCTCTCCGGCGCAGAACTCATCCGGCGCCCTGGTTCAATCAGGAGCTCCGGGCGATGAAGCGAATAAGGAGAAGGCTAGAGCGTAGATGGAGGAAGAATCCGACGGATAACAACTGGATAGCTGTCAAGGTCGCAACTAACCTTTACCTGAATAAGGTGAAGGCTGCATGTAGATCATACTTCGCTAACCGGATAAGCGAAGCGTCCAGCCAGCAGGCGGAGCTCTTCCGTATAGTGCGCGACCTATCCGGAGTTGGTCCGGGAGATGGGCCTCCCCCTAGTTTTTCACTGGACCAATTTGCAGCATTTTTTAAATCTAAAGTGGAGGCCATCCGCCGGGAGCTCTCTCCTTTTTTGAATGCAGTGAATCGAGCTGAGATGTCCAGCGCTCCGTCTTGCCCGGTTATTTTTGACTCTTTTCAGCCGGTAACGCCTGACTCTGTGGCCAGGGTGCTTGATCGCTGTCGAGCCACCACCTCCTCCTTGGACCCTTGCCCGGCCTGGCTAATCAAAGCAGCCAGGCCGAAAACAACTGAATGGGCCACAGCAATAATAAATGGGTCTTTCCTTGAGGGCAGGTTTCCGCCTGCCCTCAAGGAGACACTCATTAGGCCCATACGAAAGAAACCTACTTTGGCGGTGGACGAAATTGGCAATTATAGGCCCGTCGCCAATATTTCTTTCATGAGCAAAGTGGTGGAGAGGGTGGTGGCAGACCAGCTTCAGGCTCTCCTGGATGAAACAGATGCCCTGGATCCATTCCAGTCGGGCTTCAGGCCGCGTCACGGTACAGAGACGGCATTGGTCACCCTGTATGATGACCTGCTGAGGGAGGCCGACAGGGGCAAAACGTCTCTGTTGGTCCTCCTCGATATTTCGGCGGCCTTTGATACCGTCGACCACGGTATCCTCCTGGGGAGGCTCTCCGAGCTGGGAATCGGTGGCCTGGCGTTAGCCTGGCTCCGTTCCTTCTTGGAGGACCGACCCCAGAGAGTTCAGCTTGGGGAGAGTGTCTTGGCCCCGTGGAACTCCAACTGTGGGGTTCCACAGGGGTCGATTATCTCCCCAATGCTATTTAACATCTACATGAGACCGCTAGCTGGGATCATCAGGGGGTGTGGAGCATCGTGTCACCAGTATGCTGATGACACCCAGCTCTACATTTCCTTTTTACCAACTGCAGGTGATGCCATCCTGTCCCTTCAGCGCTGCCTGGGGACCGTACTGGAATGGATGCAGGTGAATGGCCTGAGGCTCAACCCGCACAAGAGGGAAGTCCTGAGGCTGGGGGCCCCCGTGGTTGGTGGCTTGGTCGGCTCTCTTTCGTTTGGGGGGGCGACCCTGGCTCCGGCGAGTGGGGTCCGCAGCTTGGGCATACACCTGGACCCGTCGTTTACCATGGAAACACAGGTGGCGTCGGTGGTCCGCTCCGCCTTTTTCCACCTTTGGCAGATTGCCAGGCTGCGGCCCTATCTCGACACGGGGGCGCTCACCACCTTAGTGCATGCGCTCATAATCTCAAGATTAGATCACTGCAACGCGCTCTACGTGGGGCTACCTTTGAGGTTAATACGGAAACTTCAGATGGTGCAGAATGCAGCAGCCAGACTCCTCACTGGAGGGAGAAAATACCATCACATTTCTCCTATCCTGGCTAGACTGCATTGGCTGCCCATTCGTTTCCGTATCGACTTCAAAGTTTTAATGCTCACATATAAGGCCCTAAACGGTTTGGGACCTCGATATTTGGCGGAACGCCTTCACCCACCAAGTTCTACCCGGACCACCCGTGCGAGCCAGGAGGTGAGGCTGAGGGGCCTGACGCCGAGGGAGGCCCGGAGGGAGAAGACGCGAAACCGGGCCTTCTCGGCGGTGGCTCCTCGCCTTTGGAACAATCTCCCTCCTGAGATTCGCGTGGCCCCTACCCTGGGTACATTTAAAACTCAACTAAAAACATGGCTCTATGTTAAGGCCTTCCCTCCTGCCAGCATCTAATCTAATTTAATTCATCTGACTTTCCTTATCTATCTATTATTTATGATTTATGTTATGTTTTGTTAATTAATATTTTCGATTTATGTTATTATAATTGTATATATGTTGCTGTTAGCCGCTCAGAGTGGTATAGACTTATCAGATGGGTGGGATATAAGTCAAATAAATAAATAAATAAATAAATAAATAAATAAATAAATAAAATAATTTTTATCATACACTTACATCTCTGTACTGCCTTTAAATTAAAAAGTTTCAAAGACATTCTATAGTAGCTCAATAAACATAGTAAAAGAGCAACAATCAAGATGGCAGTTTAAAACAGTAAAAATCGCTGTAGAACGAAAATGTTGTAAAGCGAAAATAAAAAAGCCATTGAAACACATTAAAACCTGGTTAATGTGTTCCAATCGGCTAAGAACTCATCGTCCAGCGAAATTCCTCCATAGGGGCCGCCATTTTCGGGTGCCTGTGCAGCGAAAAATGGCTCCTAAACACAGCAGGGAGCCATTTTGAGCACCAGGCAGCCATTTTGAAAACCCGATGATCAGCTGTTTTGATCATTGGGAAGCGAAAATCGGTTCCTGAAACAGGGAACCAATCATCGTGCAGTGAAATTCCCCCATTCAAAACGCCATTTTGCAATTGCAAAACCTCATCGTAATGCGGATTCATCATTAAACCGAGTGCCCGTCTTGCGAGGCACCACTGTATATACAGGGAAACACCAATTAAGAAACTAGGAACAATCTTACATCTCCTGTAGTCATACAAATAAACACTATACTGTTTATCTACGTCATCTAGTGTTTCTCCTTTCATTACTGTCATTATTTGTGTTGAAGGCTGGCTGAGACTATGGCTTTTAGGTTTTATTGTTACTACCCCAAAACTATAGCACTGTAATACAATTAGAATTCTTAAATAGAAAAATGGGTATAGGCATGTGTGGTCTGTGTACAGGAAGCCAAAGTTTTAAAAAACTCTTAAAACTGGCAACTGGGAGGTATTTTGTTCTTGTTTAGTTGTTAAGTCGTATCCGACTCTTCATGACCCATGGACCAGAGCGTACCAGACCCTCCTGTCTTCCACTGCCTCCCGGAGTTTGGTCAAATGGGAGGTATTAGAGGATATTTTAGTCTAAAAAAACTACAGCAATTTCTAAATGTAAAAAAGGGGGTTGTGGAGTGGTATAGCTCTCCAAAGTCCAGAGAGATAGGTATGTGCAATTCCCAGACATCTGGAGGTTGCAAAACCCTGCTTTAAAATATATAAAGAGATTTTGACTCTAGTCTTGTATAAAGGTAAAAGCAAAAGGGTTTATCAGATCATAAAATTAATAGACGGACTGCTATTTTAAATAATATCCCAAACAGTATTCCTGTGCTAATTGGCCCTCTGTCTATAGTCTGTATCATCACCTAATCATGATTTTCAACATCGTAGGGATACGTATTAAAATAGATGGCACACTCTAGAAGTCTGAGAAATTGAATTTTGATCAATGAAAAATCACATTGAAACAAATCTATTAGTTTTTAAACTGCATTAAACCCCACCCTTTGCCCTCTTTTTTTGTCCCTCCCCCTTTTAAAATTTTGTCAGTATGCAGAAACAAAGCAACATGACTGGTTCTTTGGAAACTAATCTTGTTAGTGTTTACTTAACAGTGGCCTCTTACATATTTCTCTCTCCAAAGTACAGCTGCATAGAAGGAAGAACATGAATCCACTGAAAAGCATGGCACTACAGAGATGAAAGGCAGAGTTTACTATCAGATCTGGAACTTTTCAAGCTCACTCTGAAGTGGGATGAACACTTGCATCTCCAGGAGACAGGAAAGGGGAAGAATACTGAGTTTTATTAAAGCCTTCTAGAAGCTATTCCAATTTGATCAGGCAGCTAATTTTGGTGGTTTCATACTTATTAGAAGTTATATATTTTGAGATGCGTTAGGAAAGCCAATTCAAAAACAACTTTTTACGGGGACATTTTTTTGCAAAGCTGTTGGTCATTTAATTTTTCCATTTATATTTGCATCCTATTACCTCAAAATGATATGAACAATATAAAGATTGCATTAACAAAGCTTGTTTGAGGTAGAATAGCAATACTGAGCCACTATATGATGGTGATACTTCTCAAAATCTTGATTCTGACCTTGAAGGGCTAGAGAATATTTTTGTCATTGCAGGGTCTGGGACATTAAATATTCATTGATTCTTTCTCACTAAGGTGACAACTCTGATACTGCAGTTGTCTGCTATGGTAATCAAGTTCGCAAATCATCAAACATGAAGCCTGTTCGAATAGTAATTATCTTGTCAAAGATGGTTGTGTCTCTGCTTCCAATACGTATTATCATACTTATTTCAATATATGTTGCCTTTCATCTTATGTTACCTTTCTCCAAAGTCATGTACCTCACAATATAAGCAAATCAGATGCATCTAATGTGATGCCTCCTGACATTTATTAGATTCCCTTAGTTTTAAGGACCAATTTACATAAGTCACAGTGCATGTACACAAATACTCATGATATCAAATACTGAAAAGGTCCAGGATCAGAGCAAGATGTGGGGCACAAGGTCAGCCCATAAAGCAGCCCTAATTTTTGTGTAAACAGAGGGAACAGAAAAGGGGCAGATCATAAGATATCAATCTAGAGAGAACCAAAATTGACAAGGCACTATGGTGATCAACGTAATGGTTCTTCTCATAGTAGCTAAAATACAATTTAAAATTAAATGGCCAAAATCATGCTAAAAACTATGCTGACGTAAGGGAGATGACATTACCAGTAGGACTGAGATTGCTGTAATTAAAAGCTCCCACTTTGATCCTGAGCCTTGAACAACTTACAGGGCATCCATTTCACTGTGTGCAAGTTGTAGAAGCCCCAAGGTTGAAAGAGAAACTCTTTAATCAACAGTAATCTGCCACTGCCAATTTAAACCAGTCTGTCAGCTATGCTTAAAATACAAAAACAATATCCCCATATTTATTTAGGGGGCACTCTTAATGACTTATCAAGAATCTATTAACATTAAGCAAATAAAAACACCCATAATTCATAATGCATGGAGTTCATACTCTAGTTTGTTGTTTGCTAATAATGCCCTACTATATTCTACACAGGAAATATAAGTTGGTCTGTACATAAAAGAATCAGTGGAAATCAGTGTTGGAAATCTTCAAAAACCAGAGATGAGACTCTTCAACTTCACAGGATGCTCTATCACTTTTGACATTATAAACAAAAGAACTCCACAGCTATGTTCCAACACAAACACCTCAAATGCTGATTCATCACCAGGTTCACATCTGTCTCCTATGAGGGACAGAGATGTTTTGTTTTCAGTCATGCAAGGCGTGCTAATCATTTCACCATTGCAAGAATGTTCTATGAGTGGTCAGCAGATTATCACTGTACTTTATGTATTACAATGTCTTTAGAACTCATTATTTACACACACTGCAAAAGTTCATCAAGAATGAGGAAGATAGAGTGTTCACTGCATCTGATGTGTTACTCATGTTTCTTGATTCAGAAAGCCTGATATTATTCAAACAGCATGCTTGAATCTCACACTTAGGATTATTCCCTGCTATTTTGATGTTGAAACTTAACTTCTCAAGAAGCAGCTATTTACTCTTGAAACTGCTTTTTCCAGCATAGGAGTGTCCTCTTCTGTTTAAACATTATAAATAAATAATTAATTTAATCTAAATATATTGACTGAAATCCGATACAGTGGTGCACTGACTTACGGATATCCCTACTTATGACCGTTTCGAGTTACAACCAGCTCCGGCCGCAAAATTTTGCTTCTACTTGTGACAAGAGCTTCCACTTACGAACAGAAAAAGGCAGGGGAAAAAGGCGGGAAATTCAAATTGCTAACTGTAGGTGGTGACGAGGCTGCATCTTTGTACCTCTTTCACCCCAGCAGTTAGAGAGTGTGTGTCATCAGGGGAGGCTTGGGACTGCCTCCTTCTGCTTCTGAGAGAGTGTGTGTGTGTTTGCAGGGAGACTTCGGGCTGTCTAGTAAGGTAAGGTGCTGTTTTCTGCTTTTTAAAGCCTGTTCTGGGTGTTTTTGCAGCGTGGTTTTGAGCTGGGGGTTATGTTTCTGTGCTGTGATGGGTCTTGGGGGGTTAGTTTATTTGTTGGTTTTCCCCCCATTTCGAATGGGTCTTGGGGGGTTTGGTTGCTTTTTGGCTCCCCCCCATTTCAGATGGGTCCTGAATGCTTCCATTGCTTTTCCTTTGTTTTATTTGCATTTCCGACCTGCCCCCTTTGTTCTCTGCGCATTTCCGATCTGCTCCATTCGTTTTCTGTGCATTTCTAATGGGTCTTGCATGCTTGATTGCTTTTCTCCCCCCCCCTTCGGCCGGAAGGGATTAATCACGTTTCCAATGAGTCTTGCAGTGATTTTTGTGTGTGATTTTTTCCCTTTGGCTGGAACAGATTAATTGCATTTCAGTGCATTCCTATGGGAAATGGTGCTGCAACCTACGACCATTTCCGGTTACGTCCATCTTCTGGAACAGATTGTGGTCATAAGTGGAGGCACCACTGTAGTAAACTGCAACTTGACGAGGCCCAGTGAATCAGTGGGGATTCAGTCTTTTGTACGTTCGGTGGATTCAAGGAGGGTACAGGAGTTATGATTTACCACTGGATTTCTGCCATTATGTATACCTCCCTGCCTTCCTCAAAGCATCAGGTAGTGTACATGGTTCTTCCCCCACCTCTTTCTTTTAACAAAAAACTTGGTGAGGTAGGTTAGGCTGACAAAGAGGGACTTGCTTTTTTATTTTAAAACATCAATTTTTTTATTTAAATCACAATTTAAACCAATTTTATTTTAAAAATTCATTGACTATTATCCATCCCACATGCTACACCCATTTGTGGGGAAGAGTGACTGAACAATGCTATCTTGTCCTGCTGATAAGGTTCTCAAAGAGATCGAGTTGACACTGTAGTAAACAGGATGCTGGATTAAGCTCTTTGCTCCTATGGAACGAAGAATATGGTACTAATTAAATCTAATTACATTTGTGTCTTTAATATTTTATTCTGTAACATTATGCAAGTCAAAGAACTTGTCTCCAATATAAAGTTTATCAGACAGGACAGATTAATACTACTGATGCACCAATAAAGCTGGATATTACTGAGTACTCCACTCCTTTTGAAATGCTTAGAATTGTATTCATGGTGCACCTTTAAAACGAGTACATTAGCAAGGATTAACAACTCTAGCATAGCATATTTCACAGCCAGCCAAGACAGCTTCATCTGTGCTAATACCCCAAAGCAATTTCAGCAGGGTGAACAATCAAATTACTAAGAAAACAAGTTTACAGGAAAATACAGATCTACCAGACATTTACCAAAGTGACTTATAGTAATGAAATAAGGGAAAGAGAAGGCTTCATCTATTTAATAATGTCTCTGTGTTAGGCTGTTAAGACGCATAGTAGGAAAAAAAATATAGGGAACATGGTGGCCGTGATTCAAGAGAATTGAGAACAGTTAGACCTATGCTAAAAGTTTGTTCAGAAAAATCCAAAATCTCAGCAAGCAGCTGCTGATGACCAGATAGGCGGGGTATAAATTAAATAAATAAATAAATAAATAAAAAATGAACACTGGAGGCTAAATCCAACCTTCAGCCCTTGTCATAAGCAGCTGGCTTCAGGGTTTATTTTTTTAAGGATTACAGTTTTGCAAGTCTGCTTCATTGGACAGAGGAATCGCCTGGGCACTTAATAAGGAATCACACCGGTGGTAATGTTTCATATCCAGCAAAGCATGCACACCTCTAAGATTGTCCATAGAGGTACATCTCCTAGGTGAAAATATCACAACCAGTATAAGGTACCGTATCTGATTAAAAAGCAATGGTGACTAGCAACAATTCCTATTTTATTTAACTTGAAATGTTGTCCCTGGAGTAAGAAAAAAAAAGCAGCAACAAGAATTTTAGTTGTAATTTTTAAAGTGGTAGCTGAGTTAGTTTGTGCAAGAATATTAGATAAAAAGCAGAACAAAAACAAAAATAAAGAAGACAAAAATGTTGTGGCCCCTGCTGTATTTTAATGTGAGCTTTCCATATTAAATAAAATATAACAGTCTTTTAGGTGCCACATTGTTTTTGTCTTCTTTATTTTTGATTTGATTTTTTTCTGAAGAACTTTATCAAAACCCTCCCTTCAGCAGATAAATGTGTTTCCCCTTGTTTTCACCTTTTTATTTATTCATGTATTGCTATTATGCTTAAATCAGTGCATTCTAATAGCACACATTTCAGTAGCAAGACCAGAGTCTTACCTAGTTCAACAAGACATAATCTTTAGTATATCTCCTAAGCATTGTACTCCCAAGTTCCTTTCTGTTTTTCAAGCCCTTCAGTACACACTAGGAAAGGTTTCACTCACTATATTTCTACCTATAAGGCAGCCACTAAAAGCACAGGAGCTCTATAGCGCAAATGGAAGGGAAAGATGGCAGCTTGAACCATAAGAAGTGCTCTGCTGGATCAGGCCAAGGGCCCATCTAGTCCAGCTCCCTGTATCTCACAGTGGCCCCACCAGATGCCTCTGAGAGCACATGAGACAATCAGATACCTGTCTCCTGATACCCCTCCACTGCATCTGGCATTTAGAAGTACCTTCCTTCTAAGCCTGGATATTGTACATCCCCATCATGGCTTGTAACCTGCTATGTACTTTTCCTCCAGAAATCTGTCCAGTCCCTTTTTAAATACATTTAAGCCAGATGCCATCATCACATCTTGTAGCAAGGAGTTCCACAGACTAACAACACACTGGGTAAAGAAAGATTTTCTTTTGTCTGTTCTCACTCTCCTAACACTCAAGTGGTGTGGATGTCCCCTAATTCTAGCACTGTGTGAGAGGGAAAAGAGCTTCCCTCTAGCCACCTTACCCATCCACTGCATAATTTTATATATCTCAATCATGTCCCCCCTCAGGCACCTTTTCTCTAGACTAAAGAGCATCAAACACTGTAGTCTTTCCTCATAAGGGAGGTGCCCTAGCCCAGTCATCATTTTAGTCACTCTTTTCTGTGCTTTATCCAGTTCCACTATGTCTTTTTTGAGGTATGGCAACCAGAACTTTATGCAATACTCCAGGTGCAGCCTTACCAGCATCTTGTACAATGGCATTAGAATGTTGGCTGTTTTATTTTCAATCCCCCTTTTAATATATGGCATGGAATTGGCCTTCCTCACTGGGTTGACACTTTCATCAGGATGTCCACCAGCACACCAAGATCACGTTTCTGATCCATCAGCTCAGAACCCATTAACTGATAAAGTTTTGATTTTTTGCCCCAATGTGCATTATTTTATATTTTCCTATACTGAAACACATTTGCCATTTTGCCGCCCATTCTCCCAGTTTGGAAAGATCCTTCTGGAACTCTTCACAATCCCTTCTGGTCTTCACCACCCAGAAAAGTTTCGTGTCATCTGCAAACTTGGCCACCTCACTGCATATCCCTGTCTCCAGGTCATTTATGAACAGGTTGAAAAGCAATGGTCCCAGGACAGATCCCTGGGGCACACCGCTTTTCACCTCTCTCCGTTGTGAAAATTGCTCATTGACACCTACTCTCTGTTCCCTGGTACTCAAACAATTCTCAGTCCATAAGAGGACTTGCCCTCTTACGCCCTGACTGTGGAGTTTTCTCAGCAGCCTTTGGTGAGGGCCCGTGTCAAACGCCTTCTGAAAATCCAAACAGACAATATCCACTGGTTAACAAAAATATGTTTGAGTTGGATCATTATTTCTACCCATAATACTTAGTGTTCTAATCATATTCTTTAAACAGCCAAAAGTAATACAGAATTAATCTCTTTCATCTGTTCTTCATTTAGTTACTGTAAAAAGAAAATAAAAAATCAAGCACTCAAATGTGTGCTAAACCTTTCATGAAAAAATACATTCTCAGACTCTACACCATGTTACACAGTGATGTCTTGCAGGTGCTTCCTCCTGGTTTTTGCAGAGCCCAGGCAAGGACACAGCAATTGCAAACTGCTGATTGAACAGTTGGAAGGAGGGTGCTCATAGCTGCACTGATTGCACTTAGGCCTCTGTGCTGTCCTCCTCTTCAGTGCTGAATTTCAGCTCGTGTTTGTATTACATGCACAGCTCTCTCTAAAATGAATGTTGTTCATCATGTCGCCTTCCTTCAAACTATTCACATTTGTTACTTTTGCAGCCATTAAGAGCCCAGACACAATAGAGATAATTTTCAGTATTAAAGAACAGCTGTGTAATTGCTCTGAACCTGGAATGTTCACTGAATAGGCCCGTCCTTTAGTTTGAGTTTGTGGGTGGGTGTGCATGTGTATAACAGATTGGCCAGAGGTAAAAATCAATAACTCATTACACAGTAAGGTTTGGATAAATATATACTGAATTCTTTAAAAAAGCAGATTTGGAGGTGACGGGTGCCACTTTTTCTTAACTATTTGTGGTCATTTCTTCTACTAATCTCTCTCAGGCATAAAAAAAACAAAATCAATCAGAAGAAGAGTCATACAAATTTAGGAAGGCACATCTGCATGACAACAATGTCAATTCCTGGCTCAATACCAGAAATGACCCAATACCTTAGCACGCTGAAGTATAAAATCCAATCACTCTCCTTTCCCAGCATAGTATAATAAACTTGTTCTAATAGAGGTGGGGGAGGAAGCCAATTTACAGGATGCAGAAGTCATTCATGCCATCAGAGTAAGGATATAACCCTTCATCAACTGCTTAAGAGAAAGTCATTCCCAGCGATACAAAAAACGGGAGGGGAGCGGGGAGCTTTGTTGTTCTTCTATACAATCCAAAGGAAAGGAGCGGGTGATATCTATCTCTATTAGAACACTAAAAAGCACTAATACTAACTAGCTCTCAGCCCATATGGGCTTTCATCAGGCAAGGCAATACTTATTTGTGGATGATGCAGTAAAAAATCAAGAATTCCAGAAATCATGACTAGATGTATATGCCAGTTTCAAACTCAGGGCTGCAAAGTCAAGCCAGAAGCCTTTGTTTCAAATTCTATTTCTGGCAATGTTGAATGTATTGCCCCAAATTTGCCAGACCAAAGGCAGCCTTTTGGGGAAAGAAGCATATTGTGCCATAGGAGCTCTACCTTCCCATCCCCTAGATCTTAACACATTGCACAAAGAAACTTGGGTAAGCAGAAACTGGGAGACACCACCAGCCAGTTTCATCCAGCCAGGCCAAGCTGGCATGCTTATCTAAGATCAAATCCTAGCCAACTGCTGATTTGCTATTCACTGACCTTGCATTCAGCAAGGATTATTTTCAACCCAAGCTTTCTCATCAAAGCTATCAAGCCTATCAAGATCAAGAAACAGTTTAGGGAAACCAAGCATTTGTTGCATTCTCACAGTGATGTGACTGCTGCCCACCAACCCGACTTACCTCTTTATAAAATTATCATTTTTTTCTGTTGTTTTCTTGATTGGGTCTTTTCCAGTTTTTAAAAATGTTTTCTTTTTACTCTTCCTTAATTTGGTCATTTTTGGATGGCGTATATTTATAAAACACCAGTAAAAGATACCTGAGCTAAATATCCGCTGCATGAGTAGCTATTAAAGGCATAGGTGTCTTGCCAGAAAGAGGCTGGTAACTACAGTGGCAAGTGTTGTTTATAAAGCAATAGGGTTAGATGAGTCTGGCAAATGTGCAAGAGAAGAGAACTAGCTTACTTCTGTGTTCCAGCTTGCCTGATTTCTGATTCTGTTCCTAATACTCTTGAGCAGAAATTACATTCAATTAAATGATGGTTTTGCTCTTCCAAAGACCCAACCTATAACTTCATTGTTCTGTCACTAACATGAAATGCTGATGCTAGTGATAAAAGCACAGTTTGCATCTCCTATAGGAAAGGATGCATGGTAATTTTAGACACAATTTAATTTCAGTTAATTCACCTTGTATTCTACTTCCTCTGGCAAGAGCTTACTTGCTTACATGCTATGCTTTACCGTTAATGCAGAAATATTTGTTTCTTCCCTAAGAGTAAAGGGATTACTGCTTAGTGTCTAATATCAGTTGAAAGGCAATAGTCTTACTATATCATATTTGCCCAGGAAAATTATGCATGAGTTCTCATTGTTACAGAGATTTTAATACAGATATTTATGCAACATCTAGGGGAAGTAACTGCAACAGCCAAGAGGACCTGCCTTCATGATGTCTTCGGATAAACACACTTAATGCCGCTAGTCTTTATTCAGATCTTTAACACTGGAATAATATACATGACCATCCACAAGTAAATCCCATCTAGTTCAAGAGGATTTACAACCAGGTATGTGAGTTCACAATTACAGTTTAATAATCTTGGTTTTTTGTACATATTTTTAAAGTCTGAGCTTTCAACAGGTAATACTGTGAACTGTCTTAAGTCCCCTTATCAGGAAGAAATTAGCCTATAAATAGGACAGACAGATGGACAGACAAATAAAGTCTTTTTCTTGCTTTTTTCATTTAAATACACACCTAAGTGTATTTGATATTATGTGCTGTCAGACTGCTTCCCACATTCAACAACTTTATAAATTAATGTCTTCCAAAATGTTCTGTCAATAACTGCCCTGTTCAAATCTTGCAAACTAAAAGCTATGTTCAGTTCCTTTTTTTTTTTACTGTCTCCCATTTTTCCTAGCATTACTATCTTTTCTAGCCAGTCTTATCTTCTCATGCTATGTACAAAATAGAATAGCCTCAGTTTAGTCAATATCAGGTTTGATTGGACTGAGAACCAATTTGTCTTTTTTTGGTAATCTGTGGTAGCCCCAAAACTTTTCGAACAGCACATTTCAAATAAATCCTTCCCTCCCCCAAGCCAGCTTTCCTCACTATCCAGCTTCCACATCCATACGTAGTAACTGAGCATTCCCCAGTATGGATGATTGTGGCTTTGCTCTCCAGTGATGCATATTTTCACTTCATGATTTCTTCTAAGTCTTCAATAGATGCCATTCAGAGTTTCAGATTTCTCCTGATTTTTTTAGCTATAGTCTCAATTTGGATTGATAACTAAACCAAGATATAGAAAATTAATAATTCTGATTTTTTTAAAAATTATCAACATTAAAATTACGGAATTCTCCTGTAGTCGTTATACTTGTCTTTTTAACATCCAATAATGATGATCATAAAGATGATGATGATCCCTCAAGTCAATTTTGACTTATAGTGATCCTTTTTCAGGCTTTTCTAAGTAGAGAATACTCAAAAATGGTTTACCATTCCCTTCTTCTGGGGGCGTCCTGGGACTGCGCAGCTTGCTCAAGGCCACATAGGCTGGCTCTTCTCCCAGGAAGCACAGTGGGGACTCAAACTTTCAACTTCTGGCTCCACAACCAGCTATCTAAACCACTGAGCTATCCAGCCAACTTTTACTATCCAAGTACAATCCTAATTTTGCATTTTCTTCTTTGACATCACTCAGTAGCTGTTTCAACTTCTGTTGCTTTCTGCTAGTAACACTGTGCCACTTGTATATTTTAAATTATTTCTTTCTTCAACCAATTTTCATTCCTCATTCAACTGAATTTTATCCATATTTCTGTATAATATGCTCTGCACATGAATTGAACAGATTGTGAAAGACAACCTATGACTACACATATGATTTGTCTTTGAAGGCCATACTTTTACCTCTTCTGCACAGTTCTTCAGTATAATGTTTCTATTCTCTTTTTATCTGTTCCATATCGGATAAGATAGGATATTTCCTATGGATTTTTTAGCATCCTAATTGCAGGTTTAAATTTTCCTTTGATTTTTTGAATCTTCTTGAAGGATCTCTTTTGTTCTCTCTCATTTCTTTGCAATGATTATTATAATAGTTTTCTTTGTTCTGAAGTGTGTGTTGCTGAAAAGTGGCATTTATGATCCTGACCCTATTTCTGTCATCTTCTACTTTTGCTTTTTATCTGTCCTTAACGATTTTAACAATCATGGACTTTTCTTTTGACTAAAAGAATATTCTTTCTGCATTCTTCCATGACTATATGTCTGGTTTCAGTTGAAAGTTCTTCTGCTTCTGTTGACAGTTCTTCTATCAACTGGGGCTAGTAATGCAAATCCATTCTTTCATGATCCTTAAATTCTTCAGAATTAATAATAATAATAATAATAATAATAATAATAATAATAATAATAATAATAATAATAATAATAATAATAATAATAATAATAATAATAATAATAATAATAATAATATACTGTTCTTCTCCAGCTTTGCATTGATTTTTGATTTTAACAGTTCATGGCATGAACCACAATCTGTTCCCAGTCTTGTTTTTGCACAGAAAACAGAGCTTCTCCGTCTTCTGTTTCTCACTATATAACCTATTTGATTTCTACATTGGCCATCTAGCAATGTCCATGTGTACAACCATCTGTTCATCTGCTTGAAGAAGGGCTTCACAGATTTCTATGAGTTGCTCTCCTGCTTCCTTTCTCGTTCCTAGACCAAGGTTGCCCAATAATATTTAGTTCTGTTTTATTTCTTACTTTTGCATTTCAATCACTCATAATTATCAGTACACCTGTTTAGTGTATGATCAGTTTCTCACTGGACACTGACATAAAAATTTCAGTTTCTTTTTCCATTGCATATATAGTTGACTAAGTTATGACTAAGTTAGCCGCCCCGAGTAGACATGGTCTAGAGGGGTGGAGTAAAAATCAAATAAATAAATAAATAAATAAATAAAATATGTTGATGATACAGTACTTTGTAATTATCTGACTGAAAACATCCGATGCAAGTTTGCTTTAGTTCATCCATACCAAGTACTGTGATACATTCCATTCCTTGTTTGACAATTCTGAGCTTACCCTGATTACCTTCACACATTCCGAGCTCCAATTAGATTTATCACATAGCTTCTTTTTGCATCTGTTTATATATGCCCTTCCAGCTTTAGTCCACCTGCTTCTTTAAGAACAGTGCTACTTGTACTTATCCTTAGCTCTTCTCCATAATCCGAATGAGTGTTTTTTCACCTGGGAGTTACACCTGCCAGCATTATCTCTTTTTTTTAATTTTGTTTTTTTAATCACAGGATTTCCAAAATATAAATATTCAGCAGTAGTTCACCTTTGCCATCTTCCGCATAGTATCAACAAGAATCACCTTGAATATCACAGCTATTACATATTAATGATCCTCTGCCAGTGTCATCTTCCACTACTGCTGCTGCCCAGTAACTGCCCTTCTAGACTTTCTCTGCTCTCATCACTAGTGGAATCATGAACTTTCTTTTGCAATCACTACCTCCAGAAAAGAATGGCTACTTCTTAGTCTGGTGTCTCCACTTTGACCATTCACTTCTGCTAGGAATCTAAACCCATAACTGAATCCAGCATCCTAACAATGTTGCTCACAGCCTTCCTGACAGACTCAGATCCCCTCATCATGTTAAGATGTGCATCCTAAAGAAGAGCTGCATAAATATAACATACATATTTTTCTTCTCAAGTTGGCTTAGCAAGGCAGTCTTCTCAGTGGTCGAAATGACTAGATAGGCGGGGTATAAAATAAATAAATAAATAAATAAATAAATAAATAAATAAATAAATAAATAAATAAATAAATAAATAAATAAATAAATAAATAAATAAATAAATAAATAAATAAATAACCCTAGATAAATAGTGCCTGGGAAAGGTTCAGAGAATTTTTCAGATATAGAATGAGTAGAGTTAAGCAACTGGTAGTACTTCAGCTTCTCTCTCTTCTGCATTGCTTTTATAGCATCTTCACTCAATATCTTATTACCTAAATGCAGAGCAGAAGGACCACCACAGAAGTACCCACTCCCCTTCAGTATATCTCATGACTACACATCTGATTTGTCTTTGATTATCTGATCAATTGCCTGGTCAACAACACTAGCACTGACAAAATGGCTGCATGACCTAAAGACTGCTGAAGCAGGTTGATGCTTGTGTAATTGCCCTTCTGTTTCATAGGATACCAATCATAGCATATTTGCCATTCAGAACTATTTTGCACTGTCTCATGTTTGCTTTAATTAAGTGTACTCTTAAAAACAGGCCATAGGAACACCTGAAGCAGGGTGCAGCAAGAAAACTTTACAGCATTTATTCCTTTTTACAGTAGCTGTATTTAGAAGATTTAACTTAAGACTGACAAATGATGAAATTGTATTTTCAGGAAACGTTCCTCACTGTCATCTTTTTTTAAAAAAATGTATTTGCAAATTAAGTTCCCTAGGTTCTAGGCAGTTTTTTTATAAGTAAACTGAAATGGTCATTAAAAAATGAAAAATTGGTATTTGCATATCTGATTTAATAGACAGATACTTTGTTACATCTTCTTCTAGTGTTATATATCTAAATCAACTGCCATCCTCTTCAAACACAAACGTTTAGAATTCTATGTTTGATTCTTGTCTCAGATGGGGGAAGAGTGTGAAGTTAATCACTTGTGCAATTATTCATGCTGCACTATATTACAAAAACAGACTTCTGAGATAAAGTTTTGATTTTTCCAGCATTTCCACCAGAAATTTTGTCACAAAACATCTTCTGTGAAACCTTCAGCTAACAAACAAAAGATGAAATCTTAGATGTTTCTGGAACACTGTTTTTAAATTTTGTTTCCTAGACTGCTCATCTAGTTTAATCTCAAGGGCCTTTTTTTCATCAAAGAAGTTTTCCAAAAGCTTCTGGAATTAGTAACACCAAATGATAAAGACAGAAGACTTTTTAGTTAAAAAAAAACACCATGTGATAAAGAGGTTGGAAAAGCAGCAACTTCCACTTGAGTGCCATCCCCGCTACCATGGAAAGCAAAGGGAAACTCAGACATCAGGCCTGTAGAAAAAGAAAAAGGACACAGACAAAAACACCATTGGATAAGGAACAGGAGAAAAAGGTGGGAAATTTGGACCAGGAGAAGGAGGGGAAAGAAATAGAGGGGGATGATATAAATGAAGGAGGAAATGAACAGAAAGGGAAGAAGAACAGAGAAGCCATGGAGACAGAAGCTAGAAGAGTAGAAAGAAAGGCTAGTATTACCAGAGGAATGGAAATGGATCTGGTTAGAGAATCCCTGGAAAAGCTGGTATTACCAAGAGGAACAGCAAAGCAGAGGAAATATTGTCCACCAGAAAATCTTCTTACTGTAGGGAATGCAAGAGCAGAGAATGGAGAAGAAGGATAAGGGACGAGTGAGCACAAATAGAGAGGAGAGAGCGGTCTCTATGAAGAACCAAACACCTCTGAGGGAGCTTTTACCCACAATGTGGTGGGGAACCACATCCACAGAAAGACAATCAGAGGAAGAGAGTGGTGGGGAGATGACAAATTGCCTCTACTGTACATGCCATTATCAGGGGACCCCTACGAGACACTGAACCCCAAATGGGAAAAACCTCAGGACATGGAGAAGTTGGACGTTTCTGGAGTTCAAGTCATAAACTCCTTTCTCTTCCCACTGAAAATTGAATTGTTTGGAGCTGTAAATAATGTGTTGAATGGTTCTGAAGTAAAGATTCATGGATTGGAACAAGAACAAATGTCTGATGTATTTGTTAGTGGGGAGAAAAAGCTGAACCCTCGCATACCATACTCTCTATTACCAGGAAATAATTGTCACTAAGACTGTATTTTGTTTGCAAAAGTGAAGCCAAACACATTTTGTAGAGGTTAGCTGGGCAACAGACTGAGACATATGTATGCCATTGATAGTAGACCCTAGTGTTTCAACTGATGTGATCTTTCACCTGACCTTTCACAAACAATGCTTAACTGATGAGTCTAAACCACAGCCTGTGAATTAGGACCCCTTCTTCCTCTAGCAAGTGGCATTGGTTTGATTTGGGGGGGCTAAGGGGGTAAGAAGGAACAGTCAAGTCCTAAACACAGCCATAAGCATGGGATGAGATAAGACCAACACTTCCATTTCCTACTTTGCAACAAATGAGCCCCTTTTTAAAAAATGCTAGTAAAACTGTATTTATGCCCCCCCCTTTTTTTTACTGAATTGCTCTTCAGGTTTCAACAATATAACAAACATATACACAGCCATGCATTGATAAATAAATGTGCTCTTTCTCACTCTTACTCAGGTGAAGTATTTTAACATGGGGAAGCTGTATTGAAACCAAAACTAGTTTATTATTTTGAAATTTGTGTTGAATAATGCTAACAATCTCCAAATCAAAGGATTAGCCAAAAAAGGGCCTGGTTCAACTATTCCACAAATTTGATTGTAGTTTCTACAGTACTATCATGTTAAACCAACAAGTGCAGTATTTTGAGTATGGCACTGCATAATTCTCAGAAGTTCCTAAAATGCAGAGCAGAAAAGGTCCAATGTTCATGCTTACGATTCTCTAATAAATCTAGGCCAAACAGTATTATCATACGAACTAATAGAAATCTCTTTTTTTCCAAGTATTGGTTCTTACGTAGCCAAACGCCACCATAAAATGCTATTCCATAAAATGCTGATATAAATGTAGCTGAAAACTGAAGACGGGTAGAACTCATTCTGAGAGAAGCTGGAACAATTACAGATTGTCATCATTTTTTTTTAAAAAAGTACTAGATAACTTCCTTTCAAAACAACTCAGAAACTCATTTAGAGAGATAAAAAAGACAATCCCCCCCACTTAAAACCACTCCCTGAGCAGCAATTTGGAATAAGATCTCTCCCTGACAAGCAATATGGAATATATGGCAGTAATTTACTGTACAGTATTTTTAATTGTGATACAGTCTATGTGAAAGGCACTGTAAGCCACCTTGGGTCCTTTCACTGAGGGAAAAGTAGGGAAACAAACAAACTAATCTGACTGAGATACGAAGTCCAAAAATGTTCCTCCCCTCACATTCTAAGGAAATCCTTCACCCTAAAAAAAGAAGTAAAAGAACCGGGAGGAGGGGGGAGCGATTTTTAAGAAAGACTATGAAACAGTTTACTAACTTTAAATTCTGTTATCCCATCTGGAATTTTAAATCTTCTCTACAAGTTCTAAGTTTCCGGCATAAAAGGCGTGGGAGCTTTTAAAAGCTAAAGAGAAACCACTGATCCTCAGAGACGCTGGACTCCAAAGTACCTTTGAAGACCGACCCAAACTCCTTTAAAGAAGAGCATTTGACCCAGAAAATACTCACGACAATTTCTTCCTTTCTCTCTTTTCAGGTGAAAACATAACAATTCCTGTAAGATACTCACCATAAACACTCTTCATTTGCAGAGCGACATGCCTCTAACAGTACACACAGACAGACACACACACACACCTTCACCTGCCTCAACTGAATTGCAAGATGATGCATTAATCAGTGAAGCCAAATGGAAGCCAGGGCCTCACTGACCACCAAGAGGACCTCCCAGAGTGTCTCAATAGCCATAGAGTTCCGATGAGGTGTTTCCTAGAATGCTTCGCTTGTACCCCCTGGTACCTAAGGATAGTGTGGTTCATCTTTTTCTCTGATAGTGCAATCTCATGTGTATTAGCTCAGAAATGCGTTTTTCCTTCGTCACTGGACCTTACTGCCAACCAGGCAGCTGTCAATAAGATTTCGTCTGAGGCTGCAACCATATACCCAATTACATGGGAGTAAGAGCTATTTCATTTAATGAGATCTATTTGTGAGTAGACATGCATAGCCTTAAGCTGTCATGACCGAATTAAGTAGAATATGGAGTTACCATTATGATTTTTAGTTGCTTTGATTCACTTTTTCTTTTCGCTTAATCCATCCCTATGTTTTATTTGATCGTGAAATATATTGTTTTTTTTAAATCTGTTTTATATTTTACTGTTTAATTCAATGATTTTTAAATTAGTGCCACGAAAACAGCAGCTAGACACGAGGTCAATCAGGGCAGTAAACTTTTGGTGTAAACTAGAATTGTTAACATTTTTCCCCACGCTGCTACGTGTTTTATTATTAAATGCGAAGTTCAGGTACAGTACGCAAAGCAAGCTGGACTGTGCCCCCTGGTGGCCGCTTTTTCGAAATACTGTAATTTGGTTACAAGTTAACCTCCTGAAGTCTGAAATTTGATTTCTGGCAGTAAAGGCTTTTAAGCTCCTGGTTTGTGTGGCAAATAACAGCCTAAAAATCAGAATTCTAATACATAAGGATTTTGAAATGTATGAGTACAATGGTTTGTTTGTTTGTTTTTAATTGCAATATTACTGACAATCAGCTGAAGTAAAGGTAAATCATAAACTAAATAAACCCCAATGCGTAAAGGGAGACTTTATGGGGCTGTGGTTTATGATTTATGTTACTATAAAGTCTGGATGTGGGTTAAGAACTACTTGGACCAAAACATTAAAAATACTACTTTAAGATTGTGGTAGGAAGCATACAAGACAAGTGTAACTTCAAGCCTGGTAAATACCATAATACTTATTTGCTTCTTTTCCTTTCTGTTTATTAAAACTTTTCTACCTTTCAGGGCTCCCGAAGCAATGTGTAGCAAAGCTACATATAGAATAAGTAGATCTTCATCTAAAATATTGTGCAGAGAAGAAGAAAAAAAAGAGACTTAAGTGCCACTTTAGAAAAGTGTATTTAAAAACAGGAGAAGATTCGTGCTGAGATAGGGTGTTCAGATTAATATCAAAACCATCATTGATAAAACATTCAAGTACTTCCCTAAATATTTATCATTTTAAGTTTGTTCTGTATGAACAAATACAAAGTGCAAAAGTAATAAACATTTCAACTGTGTCAAAATAGAGGCAAAATAGACAAAATATAATTACAAAAACATTTTGGAGAAGTTAATTTTTGTTTCATCTGCATTTTAATTTGAGATTAAATTTTATTGCTGATATTTTTTAATCTCCTGCTTTCGTTTTGTGCTGCTTTATTACTGTGTGTTTATTGTTATTTAACCATATCACTGTAACTTGCTCTTACATTGAAGGATGCTGTGTATGTTGACTGAATATTTAATAAACGGGAATCAGCAAAATGAAACTCATTATTTCACATAAGCATCAAAATTCAAAGGAAGTCTAAGGCAGCCTTCCCAGTGTTATTTTCCTGTCGTCTGAATGGTGGTGAAGACTTTCTGTCACCTATTTACATTTTGCGGTACCTTTTCTGTTTGTCGCATACAAATCGAACTAGTGCAGGTTGCACCAGACTGAGCTGTAAAAAACGCCATGATCATTTATTATCCCCCCCCCCAAAAAATCCCAACTTTTTAATTATATGGTGAGAATCCCATTCATGTACACTATTTGTTTTTAAGGGCAATTACATATGGATTTCCCTGTCTCTAGCAGGTTCCCCTCTGAACACCTGATCTCTCACAAGAGGTTATGAAATCAGTTGTGTGATGGAAAGTCTCCTGTGTGATTGTCTTCCCTCCAATGACTTTCCTCCAATTGAATTTCGATCTCTATACTTTAAAATTGTAAAAAGTGATGACACATTGAAAACCTGATGAAATTCGTAACAATCCACCAATTGAGCAGTTATTCCCAGGAATGCATGAATATATAAATAAACAACCTGAAAGCCAATGTGCTGAAATCTTTGTCTACACCCTACCACTTACTAGTGTACCCTAGGTAAAGGTAAAGGTTCCCCTTGACAATTTTTGTCCAGTCGTGTCCGACTTTAGGGGGCGGCGCTCATCCCGCTCTTCAAGCCATAGAGCCAGCGTTTGTCCGAAGACAATCTTTCCGTGGTCACATGGCCAGTATGATTTAGACACGGAACACTGTTTACCTTCCCACCGAGATGGTCCCTATTGATCTACTTGCATTTGCATGCTTTCGAACCGCTAGGTTGGCGGGAGCTGGGACAAGCGATGGGAGCTCACTCCGTCGCGTGGATTCGATCTTACGACTGCTTGGTCTTCTGACCCTGCAGCACAGGCTTCTGCGGTTTAGCCCACAGCTCTACACACTGAGTTTTTAGGGTCACCTTTTGCGAACACTGTGATGAAGCTTCCACACATTCCATGGCAGCTTGAGGAGTCTTTCAGTACAATTTTCTGCTGTCACCTCATTTCATTATTCTTTACAATATTATTCCTCTTTTACCTGAAATGTGATGTAAAAGAAGGTGCTTCTCCACAAGGTCCAACACAGTTATTTAGGCTTTTAAACACACATATCACTTACCTGCTTTCTATTTTTCCAAGTCCAAGTTTAAATATGTAGCATGCTAGGTCTTAGATATAATAATCTTAGAACTGCAGAGATGGAAGGGACGTTATGGATCATCGAGTCCAGCCCTGTCAAGGAGGCACAGAGGGGAACTGAACTCCCAACCTCTGTCTCTGTAGCCAGATACCTAAACCACTGAATTACCAAGCAGTTGAAGCCTAATTTATGTGCTGTTGGCTAATAAAAAGTCTGGTGAGTACATTGAGTAAATTCTTTTCCTATTACCTTTCCTGGAGGGTAAAGTGAAAAATCTTGAGGGCAGGTTACCCCTGTGTATTGATATTTTCAAGAAACTGCTGGAGCATTTGGTTCTCATACATTGTGTTCTTAGCAGCTGCCAGTTTGCATGTGAGAAGTCAAAAACATCATCTTCTGAAATATGACCTTCATGTAGGCAGCAGACCTCACTCATCAAAAAAGATTTGTAGCAAACAAATCAGCAAACAGGTGCTTGACTGGTATGCTCTGTACCGCCTCGCTTCCTTAAGATGAAAAATAGCTTTCTAACTTTTCTATCTATCTAGAATATATTGCAGTAATTTTTCCAGCATTTCTTTGCACAGATATGAAAAGTAGAAACTTAACATTGAAACTTGTGCATTTTGGAAGCTTGAACCAAATTTGGTCAACTTTGGAGTCTCATGATTCTAATTTCTAAAATACAGATTGATCAACTGTATAATATCTTCAAGTAAACCCTTTAAATAATGTGTTTTATATCATCAGGAGGCCCTGTATGCTTCTGGTGTTACAAATGGCTCTTGCCAGAGAGAATAGAATGTAATAAGCCAGAAGAAATTCTCTTTTTCTTCTGTGATCAACATTCACTTAAGAAACATTTTTCTCTTTTACCGAGCAGAGACGTGAGACAAGAGGGTGTCATACTGTGTGCAACTGTGCATCCATCATGTGAGTTAAGATCTCTCTGCTCTCAGTATTTTGACTCCTCATCCCTCATACGATAAGGTCCCCATTTAGAAGAATGAGCTACAGAATTATTTTTGCGTTAAAGTTGTCTTTGTAGATAATTTTAAAAAAAACATTATTACCGTCTTTTTGAGCTTCATGTGTTGCACGTGTACTTCTGTAAACCATGTAATTTAATCAAGCCTAGCCAGCGAGTGATAAGCACAAGCGTCCTGGAAGACCTGAACATACAGAGCACAATGTCGAGATCTACCTGGAAGAATAATGAGGCTACATTTGCCTCTGTGTCTCGCTCTGCAGATTAGTTATCTGGTGGGAATGGGGAATGGTGGAGAATGTGGGATATTTTCTCATGTGTAGCTGATGGGTTTCATTTTGAACAGTTGGTGGCACCGATAACAGAATGCACAAGCATTTCAAACTCTGTGCTTAAAATAGTAAATAATGGGAAAGCAGCAATACATTGGTGGGTAGGGGGCGCTCAATAAAAGCTGTCCTTCTGATTCCTCTAAAGCCGACAAGGAACAACAAAGTTTGGGACCTCCACCAAGGGCAATTGTGTCATTTTGCTCTGGGGTTTTTGTTAGGTTTTTTTTTCCTAACATGGTATGGATGGGGTCTGGAAGTTCTCATTCAATTTATTTACTGCTATACTTGTTGTAAACAGCTATATATAAATTGTATCCTCTTAAAGCTCCTATTTAAAAACATGTGGATTTTGTACCATGACTGATCTGTTTCAGAGTAGGATTGCTTCTAGTGTTCCTGAAAATAGGTTGCACCACCAGATGGTCACGTGGCCAGCGCGGCTATACACGGAACGCTGTTTACCTTCCCACCGAGGTGGTACCTATTTATCTACTCATTTTTTTACATGCTTTCAAACTGCTAGGTTGGCAGGAGCTGGGACAAGCGACGGGACAACCATCGTGTGGATTCGATCTTATGACTGTGGGTCTTCCAACCTTGCAGCACAGAGGCTTCTGTGCAATTTACTACGCAACCGGATTTTGGCCTATGATTGAGATCCAGTATTAAGTCACAACCAGAATAGGCCCATGGAATCAGTGCCAATTTAGGAGTCAACACCTCTGTAAAGTCCACTGATTCAATGGGCTTACACTAGTTGCAATTTACTACTGGATTTTATAGGCCCAAATTCTGTTGCTTAGTGTAGTAAATCACAGTAGAGTAGGCCTATTGAATCAACAGGAATTCGGTGAGTAACCTCTTCCATAATTTCAAATGCTTTAAATGGGCCTACTCTAACTACACAGTAAGCTGCAGTTAGAATATGTCTGCCCTTTGGAAGCAATGGAACATACAGAGTTGACTCAATCAAATCACCATTAATCAGTGGGTCAACTTTAGTGTGATTCACTCCACTCAGCAATGGGATTTGCGCCATAGTGTGTTTGATGGATGTGATACTTTGATAAACAAAAAATAATTGCTGGAAGAAGGGCAAGTTAAATTCCACAAAGCTGTTACCTGATCGTATTATATGAGCTGAAGTGTGAAATAAGACGAAAGAAATAGGAGAGGATATGGCTAATGGATATAGAACCAATTTTGTAACTAATATTGGGGTTTACACCTCATAAAATCTAATGGAAACAACGAGGAATGTCTCATTAGCAGCCTCATGAACACATTTACAGCTTGCAGTCCAAAGAGTGATGGGTAAGTAGACACCGCCAAACTGGACTTTTCAGTCATCCTTTCATGCCTTTTAGAGGCAATTTGCTACTATCTTTAATTTGTTATGGAATGTAATTAGAGACAATTTTAGAATATGGAAAACAAAAGTGGTCTCCTTGGAATGCTGTCAGCACTTCAGAATAAGACACTTATGTCCAGCCTTATTTATGTTCTCATATATGTTCTAAGTCCCTAAATTTACTGACTTAGCAAAGCGTAAGTGGGTGCACAAAATACACCTTGTGTCAGCTATTTATGCTCATTTACTCTGACAGAATGCTTCAGTGCTCTGTCATTAAGGTGTCTACCATCTCTGAATTACTACAAGTGAAATAACAGTAGGAAAAAATGTTCACCTGCAGAGTTCTTATAAATCTTTAAAAGAGGTTTCTCAGTTATGGAATGTAATTGCTGTAGTTCACTTCGTTTGGAGTGTAGAATCTGACCTCGCTCTCATCCAGTGAGATCTCATCAGACTATTTATTTATACACACTTCCTTTTTCAGAGGTGTAGCTATGTTAGGATTGAATCCTAAGTGGCTAAAATGGCCGAGCTGACACTAAGCCATCTGAGGCTATGCTGAATCCAAACCTCTCCCAGCATGTTGGAAAACACTTAGAACTATGCTGATGTGGCATAACTTTATGCTTGCACAGTGGCTGAGAATATGGACTGAGAGGGGTTGGGGTCTGACATAACACAGTTTTTCCCCGGCTTTTCCTCTTCTGTGCCCCCCCCCCTTTTACTCTTCTGCTAGATGATCTCAGCCAGCACAGCTGTTGTGCTAGTAGAGCCAGTGGTAATGGCAAATCTGAGATTAATCAAAGGTAGCTGTGCCAGTACTAAAGGCTTTTGCCCTTTCCAAACCCACTGCCATTGGCATATCTTTGAGTATGGATCAAGTTGCCTGTCTATAAAACAACAGACTTGTGGCACATTAACAACTAACCATGGCATTGTGGATAAAGTGATGGAGCTGGTCTCAGAAAACATAGGTTCAAATCTATGCTCAGCCATGGAAATTCAGGGGTGGTGATGACACTCATAAAATCACTCCTTAAATGTCTCACTTACTTTGAAAATCCAGTTGGGGTCACTGTACGTCAGATGAGATTTGAAAGTTTATAACAACAAAAACACCTTTTATTTTATGTTTTTCTGGACCACAACTGACAGCCCACAAATTTTCACATGAAATAAAACTTCCTTTTCTGCAGTTCAAATGATTTGAAGGAGTAGAGTTGGCCAAACTCAAACAAATAGAAGTGATTGCAGGGGTCAATGTCATGCTAGGCTTCCTTATTACTCCTGGTCACAAATTCTGCTATCTCCACTTATACATCCAAGCAGGACAATTTAGTCAGACATTAAAGGCATTATTGCACTTAATATGCTAATTAAAAATACAGTACAGCTTCATTGGGTAAGGGATTTAAGCAGGATCAAAGCAGGTGGCTGGGGGAGTTCAACTTTTTTTTACCATCAGAGAAAATTATTTTCCTTCTCCTGTCTTTTTTTTCTCATTGTTTTTAAGAATAAAACTTTATTTTAGACAATCACATTACAAATACAGTGGTGCCTTGCTTTACGATTGCCCCACATTACGACAAATCCACTTTACGACAAATTGCAATTGCAAAACGATGGTCTAAATGGGGAAATTTCGCTTTGCGATGATCGGTTCCCTGCTTCGGGAATCAATTCTTCGCAAAATGATGATTTTTCAACAGCTGATCAGTGGTTTCAAAATGACTGCTGGGTAAATAAAATGGCTCCCCGCTGTGTTTAGGGACAGATTCCTCACTATACAGTCAGCAAAACTGGCTGCTGTGTGGAGGATCTTCACTGGGCAGTGAGTTTTAAGCCCACTGGAATGCATTGAAAGGTTTTCAATGCGTTTCAATGGGCTTTTTATTTTCGCTTTACGATGTTTTCGCTTAACAACGATTTTCCTGGAACAGATTATCGCCGTTAAGCGAGGCACCACTGTAGAAAATACAATTAACTATTCATCTTACTTATTAAATATTTTAACATTCTAAACACCAGCTATTCAGCCCATTTAACAAAATTAGTTAATCTCGAATCCCCAATCCATCCTAGAAAGTTACAGACCAACAATTTGAGCAATCTAGATTATTTCCTATATCATGTGACTTCTCATTTAGTTCATTGGTGTATTTTAATAAAGGTTTCCAAGTTTCAAAAAACGGACTGTGCTTTATTTCTCCTCTGTATATTCTGATCTTATAGGTCAATTTCTCTATCAAAAGCATTTGCCATATCCTATTCAAAAATGTCTGTAATGAAAGATCTTGGGAGTTTTTTGAGCTTTTAGCAATCGCACACCTTGCTATCCCTACAATATTTGCGGATATCTCATGTAAGCTTTACAGTTTTAGCTTTACCAACCAGTTTGTATTTTGCATGTATTTACATATAGGCTACTACCCACAATTATATTGTGTTCTATTATATTGAGGTACTTCTGACATGAATAAATAAAGAAGTCCCCTGACAGAAGCTCTTTGCTTCCTTGAGGCACTCAAATATTCTCACCATGTTAAAACATGCTTTCACAAGGGGGTAAGCTCCTTATGTCCCCACCAAATTTGCTCTAAATGTTCTTCTAATACTCTGGAATAGACAAGGAATCACAGGGGACTGCAGGGAGAAGAGGAGAGAGCCGAAATTGGCATCCTTCTCTGCTCTTCGAAATGGCTTCCATTAGCATCAGCATTACCATGGAGTGAGGACTTAAAGCACCAGCAATTTTTTATTAGCACAGTCAATGGCACCAGCTGCATGGATGTCAAAACCATGAGCAAGCGTGCCATAGGTTCGCCATCGCTGGTATTGTATATGGGATGATCCTTTCTCCTAGTTCTGCCTCTTGGCTCTAATTGTGAGCGGCATTTTCCTTTGCCAGCATAGTTTCCTGGCTTAACACTTTTCATGGAGATGTAGGAGTTGGCATTATTTAATTATACCAATCTTATCAAAGTTTATCATGATGTCCCATCAGTAGCCTAGTCAAGCTTGCTCAACAGCTTTAAGAATTGGCAAAATGAAAAGCTTTTGTACAGATGTGGATCAATGACACATCACAAACAGGAAATTTCGGGTGTCATAACAGATGTGTCAGGTCAGGCCATGCGTTCTAGACAGACATGGGGGAACTGAGACAGCGGGCTAGTCTTGAAAAGCTGGTTTGTTTGGCAGCTACTTTCATTTTTTGCTGATTCCCTCAAACTCTAGTAAACACCCCACCATCCTATACTGTTCGGAAGAGTTCACAACTCTTTGGGATCAGTATTCTGGAGGCAAGGGAAATGAAAGAAGCAAATGGAGTGGGAATGTACCTTTAGTAAGCCTACAAAAGTTGGCTAACATTTTAACAAACACAGTATTTTTCTACTATATGTTTTAGAAGTTTCTGATATGGATTAAAAGGATAGCTTTGAAAATGAGAATTTGGGGATAAAGAAACACCAGGATGGAAAGTCAAGATGCCTCAATGCGCTGAGAAGCATGTATTTGTAATCAGGAAAGAGCACACCATCAATTGTTATCCCCATATAGTAGTAGGGAGACACTTCATGTCCGTAACACCTTGTTTTGCTACATCAGCATATTGTTTTAATGAAGCCCATATGAAAAAGGTGGCTAGGACAGGAATGTCTGTGGAACATTTAACTTGCTCTGCTTATGAAAATGCCCTGGAAATGAAGTCTGCTCATTCTACCACATTAGCAATATGGCGCAGAGCACAATATTGTTGTTATAGGTGCTCAAGTAAAAACTGACTTATAGCAACCTTAATAGGGTTTTCAATGTAAGTGAGATATTTAAGGAGCAGTTTTACCAGTTCAGCTTCCCCAGTGAGCTTTCATGGTTGGGTAGGGATCCGAAGCATGGTCTCCAGAGTCCTAGTCTGTCACTCTATCCATTACCCCACACTGAGTACACAGAGCACAACAGCATTGGTTATTCCATCAGAGAAAAGTCAAATCTTGAAATAAGAAAGAGGCAAAGTGTAATAAATTTATATTAGTATTCTAATCCTGAAAAACAAAACTTTCCTTCCAGTATAATTGGAAGTGTCAGGACAGGAGAAGGAACGAAAGAAACAGTTCTGAAATTTGTTCACAGATGGCATCTATACCCTATGGGCAGTGGTCCCTAACCTTTTCCAAACCGTGGACTGGTTGGCGGGGCGGGGCACCCCTGCATTTGGGGGGGCAGGGAGTGCTTGTGGGTGGGCGGGGCACACATGCACAAGGCATGCTCACGGGCTGGCGGAGTGCGCTCATGTGCATGCATGTATGGGTGGGGTATCCGTGCAGGTGGGCTGTGCAGGTGGGCATGCCTGGGGGGAATGTGGGCAGGGGGGCAGGAGATCTGTTTCTGCAGCCTGGTCCTGCTAAGGCCACGGACTGGCACCAAGCCGCAGTCCGGGGGTTGGGGACCCTGCCCTATGAAGCTACAGAAAATAAACAGGGATAGATCAGATAATTGCTGGAGAAATTTTGGAACACATGTGGATTTTTTGCCCCCAAAACAGAAGCATTTTGGCATGACATAATCAATTGGACAGAAATACTAATAAAACAATAATCACAAATCAAACATTGCTATTATTTTCAGCATTTACAGGGAGAAGTGAGAAGCTACGTAATAAGATGAAGAGCATCTGGAACTGTTAAGATTAAATCTTCCATTGGGAGGGCGTGAAATACACTGACATATATATGATGTCGCCTTTTCTTCTTTGCATTTACAGAAAACCGTGTTGGTGTGAAACCTCAATTTTGTTTGGTTCATTTTGTTTCCACCAAAAGCAAAGTGTGTTACTGCGCTATAGTGCTTAAAGCACTTTCTGAGTAGTTTACAATTTAATTATGCAGGCCACACATTGCCCCCCATGAGCCAAGTACTCAATTTATCGACCTCGGAAGGATGGAAAGCTGAATGAACCTTGAGCCAGCTACCTGGGATTAAACCCAGATCATGAGCAGAGTTTTGGCTTCAATATTGCAGTTCAAACTCTACGCTACAAAGCTGCCAACTCTAGTCCCTAGCCTACTTTAAAGTTAAAAACTCTACCCTGGCTTGGCTTCTCAGAATATCTAAATATCTGATGGCATATTCTCAATAGGATTTAGTATACAGTACTATCCAGAAGTAGGGAAAGGAAGTGGAGTTCCTTCAACAGTGAGCTCTCCTAGTACAACTACACCCTATGAAGGCCCTCCAGTCTTGGAAATGTTCCCACTAAGCCAGGTTGTATGAGCAACCAAATACATTCAGAGAAAGGCCAAACGGGTAGATGTGTGCCTGCATCCTTCTCTTTTGTTTGAAGAACTGGGGTGTGATATCCAATTCACAGCTGCCTCAGCTCTAGCTTTAAAACAACAGCTGGAATGCAGTCTGCCTCTTTCTTGAGGTACATCTAAGAAAGATACACCAGGTGAAATAATCTTGTCAAGAACTTTTGGACTTCCTGTTCTTCGCTCTGGAACATGTCTGAAGTGGTCCTGGTCCTCGACAGCTTGCATATTGTATGATGACTTTTTCCAGGATGATCTCCATGAAGATACTGCCTACTCTTGCATTTGTATTTTGTATTGACCACACAGCTCCCTTTTATTCCAAATGTTATTAGGATCCCAGAACTCCTCCTTGGATGAGGGAAGTAGAATGCATGGAAGAAAGGCTGGCCTCCCCCACTGAGATTCGTCTGGCACTGACACTGATGACATTTTGGTGCCAGGTCAAAACCTTCCTGTTCTAGAAGTCTTTTAATTGAAATAATATTAGCTGTGGGTCTGATGACAATTTATATATATATTTTAATTGCATTTTAATTGTTCTGAATTTTTATTGTATTTTAAATGTTGTAAGCCGCCCAAAGACCTTTGGGTAGTGTATATAAATTAAATAAATAAATAAATTTCGGTGCATGAAACGGGAAGGGGCAAGAAGGCATCCTGGGGCTCCAAAGGACCCCTTTAGGTCCGACTATGAAAGGAAAGGGATGGCTAGAAGTCTTCTAGTTCAGTGGTTCTTAACCTTGGGTTACACAGGTGTTTCTGAACTGCAACTCCCAGAAACCCCAGCCAGCACAGCTGGTGGTGAAGGCTTCTGGGAATTGCAGTCCAAAAACACCTGAGTAACCCAAGGTTAAAAACCACTAGTTCTTCAGGACGTTGCACCATGTTCTGCATTCTCCACAACACTTAACAGGTAAGCCGTTAGGCGACGTTTTCTAGTCATCAACATTGCTCCAAAAAGGAGTAGGAAAACTTTTCCTCGAACTCAGGATAAGAAACTGGCTCCCCCTCCCCTCCCGCCCCGCCTTCCTTCACGTCAGAAAAAGGAAAGAGACGTGAACCGCAAAAGAAAGCACGGCAGGAACAATACGAGCCGGAGTCAAGAAGGCAAGCGAGGCTCACGAGACGCCGACAGGGGTGAGAGACACGCGCTCTCCCCCCACGTGGTTTCTCGCCTTTCCCCGCACGCTTAAACCCCGCCTCCATGACCATAGACCGATACGTTGGTTTCTTTAGAGGCACCTACGCCTGGCGCGGAGATTCACATCCGGGTACCGTAATGCCTGATGGGAGGGGCAGCGTCGAGAAGCGGAGGCTGTACTGCGAACTTGGCGCTGCTGAAACTACGTTTCCCAGAAATGCCTAATGTCCCTTTTTGGGGGGCGAAAATTAAGCCCCGCTTGACGAAACAAAAGCTGGGACTCTGGATTAGAAATTGGGGTTTCCCTTCCTTTTGCGTCAGGCCGCTTTGAATTAGCCGGCCACCCTCCTCTGTTTTTTCACAACGTCGTCTTCTCGGCTAGTCCCGGTCGAGCCGCTCTGCTGTTTCTCAGGACGAACTGGGGGGCGCCATATTAGGGCTAAGATCCTCCCAGCCTTTCCGACTATACTTCCGGTTCCCGGCGGGGGTGTTTACCTCCTTGCAACCCCGGATGAAAGGAGTTGCAATGCATTGGAATCAACGGAGCAGAGGCGATATGATTAGGGAATGCATCAGGGTCTCTGCCCCCCCCCCAAAAAAAAGGGGTGGGAGGAGAAACCTAGATAAAAGTGTTTGGGTTTTAAAAATATATTTAGAGGGGCTTATGGAGCGAGCCAATTCTGTGCTTCAGGAAATTGAGTCTGTTGCACTGACATTTCTGACATTTTAACGTTCGCTTAGAAGCAGCCCCAGTTCGTTGTCTCCACACACACACCGGTGTTACGGAGCGTGTTTTCTGCTTTTCGAGATGGGAGAGGAAGTATTTTCGAAGCATTGTAACCCGAGGAAGATTGCTCCGCCCTGGAAACCGAAGGGAGAGTTGAGAAGAACGTTTATCACTCAGAAACGCTCAGGAGATCCATGGCTGCTTCATCACGAACTTGGGGTTCTGGGGACGGTCATTTTGTATTTCTATCACCGAGTGATCAAGAATATACACTTCCTGTTTACTGCCTTTTGATTTTCTTCTTAACATTCCCCCTTTTTACTGTCTCGTGTAAGTGTGTCTGCCTCTCTTTGTCTATGCGACAACTGACGATAATATCCCGTACCTCTCACGAAATGAAACCCACGGAAAATTGCGCCATAATAAAAAGGATGTAGTCTTTAAGATACCCCAAGACTGCCCGTGACTTTTTCTTTGGTAACACTTTCGTTTTGGAACATTCTGCTAGAATTTTCTTTTAAACAGACTGTCCTAGTACCACGTACCCTGCTTCCCGGAAAATAAGACCTAACCTGAAAATAAGCCCTAGTAGGATTTTTCAGGATGCTCGTCATTTAAGCCCTACCCCCAAAATAAGCCCTTTAAGTGAAACCCTGCCCTCCACCACTGAGCAGCAACCAGAAGATGACAGGACTGTTTTTGAATAAATGTTGTACATGGAAAAAAATACATCCGCTGAAAATGAGCCCTAGTGAGTTTTTTGGAGCAAAAATTAATTTAAGACCCTATATGGTTTTCGGGGAAACACGGTAGTTGCCACAGCAAAGCGCGGCAACAGATGGGCGTGCCTGTGGTCTCGCTCCTTCTGAACTCGGGCTTCCCTCGAGGCTCCTGCCACTCTTGCCCCGCACATGGCGGGTCCCTAGAAGTTCAATCGTGCGCCGGAGGTGACTAGAGAAACCTTGGGAGATGTTCCTCTTTTCAACATCTCTTTGTACATGGGGGGGCGAGGGTGGTGGGGAGGGAAAGGGAGGAGGAGCCGGCAAGTTTTGCCCCGCCCCCCTCGGCGCTTCAGCCAGTCGGGGCAGCCCCGCCTGGATCCTTTTCTGCCGCCTGACCCTGGGCGGGGCGGTGGCGCTTGAATCCCGGAAACGCTTCGCGGCCCTGCCTCACGCCCTGGCCCGCCCCTTCCCCTCCCCTACCCCCGTCCCTCCGCCGGTGGCACCCGGGGACGCCCCCTCGCCTCAGGCAAACAGGAAGAGGAGGGGGGGCCCTGCCCGACCCCCTTGCCCACCTACTCCCCCCCAGCCCCCAAAGGAGCGAGGCAGGGTGGCCCTCCCCGGCCCCTCCTGCCCCAGGGGGCCGAGTTGGGAGGGAGGCGCGAGATGGTCTTACTGGAACCGGCCCCACTGCGAGCGGTGAGAGGGGAAGGGCCCTGGAGGCATATGAGAGAGTGTGTGGATGTTGGGGGTGGCGGCAAAGGGATGTGGGCCCCCACACATAATAGGATGTGAAGGGAAAAGATGGTGTGTGTGTATACCTTCCGGGGCACTCATTAAAGGGGGTGGAAGAGGGAAGGTACTGGGGGGCAGTGTTTGGGGTTAGAGTAGGAGTGTTTGATTGCGTGTCTTTCCCCCCCTTCCAGTCCCCCCCCAGGAGAGGTTTGTGGGAGGGTTGCAGGTGGGGCTGGAACGCTCTTGTATGGAGCTGGGAGTTATTGATAAGGACCCTTTTTGAAATATAATGCATGGAAAGCAAATTATGAACTTCGGTTCTCTTTGCCTATATATTTTGCTATAGTATCGTCTTATAAATTGGGTAGTGCTGTTCATGAAGGTTCTGTGGTTTGTGAATTAGACGAGGTTTAAAGAAAAGGGTAAGATTCAGTGCTGAGTGATGGTACACCATTTAGGGACTTCTGTTGGAGATCAGTAGCAAGAGTCCTGTGTCTCTCACTGCAAGTCCTCTTCCACTTGCTTGTGTGCAGTCATGCTTTTAGCCAGTTTTGGTGACATTTCTGTAAATATTTTTTCCAAGTAGATATGATCTCCCGCAGGTTTGAATTGTGGAACTGAAGACAGAGTAAAACTTTTTAAAAGGTGCAGTAGGCAAAGGTCTTTCTGTACATCTGACACAGGCAGTGACCTTGTTAATCTGTTTTGGAGGCTGTTTTGGGGTTGCTTGGATATGCCACACCTATGCATGTATTTGTGTAGCAGGGATGTGGGTAGTGCCAGAATTATTTTCCTGTTATTGTTGCAAGTAATTGAGGTGTAATAGTTGCTGCTTTCTTTGGCATGTGTTTCTAGCAGAGTGACTGCAGTATGATGCTGCTGCTTTTGTTTTGGCAGCTTTGGAAACAGAAAATCTTCAGTGATATCAAGGCTTTGGCTACATTCTGAAACTTCTTACTGAATTTTAAAGAATTATTGTCATTTGTGTACACTGAAAAGAGTGTCTGTCCAAAAGGAATCAGAGCAAATGCAAATGCTTAAAAGGCTCAGATATCTTTCTTCCTGCCATGGTTGCACTACACTGGGTTCAGTGATACCTGTTTGTATTAAAGATGCCAGGATAGTTTTACTGCAAGAAGAATAGGAAGTTCATTGCAAGTCAGCATTGGCCGAAATCCAGTAATAATTCACAGGAAGTGTAAGCCTATTGCGTTAGTGAGGATTTGGTGAGTTAACACCTATGTACTGTAATTGATTCAGTGGGTCTACTCCTGACTTACTACTGGATTTCAGCGATTATCATGAAACACAGGCTGTTCAACAACAACAAAAACTACTCTCCTCCCTGTGTGCCTATACATACCTGTGATGGTTCCATGGAGTTATAAAATGAGGCAGAAAGGGGGAAATTATTAGTACCCATTGGTGTAATGTGTAATATATTTTAGATTACAGTGACACTTTCACAGCTATGTCCCTCATGCATTAACTTTTCCACTGCCTCCAAAAATCTCTACTTTTCTAGCCATAGTTCATTAAATGGTAAAGAAATGTGATTTCTCTACGATAAATGCAATCCTTGGAAAATAGTGGTTGTGATGCTCAGTGGCTTTTAAAAAATCTGACTGAACAGTTACATATGACTGTAAAAAGAACTGCATAAATTCAGTAGCCATTAGCCATAGTAAATGACCAGAAATCTTTCATTTTCAGAAGCTCTCGATCTCTGCATCTTCAGATATTGGTACAAAAAACCAAAAGGATGATTACCAGGACCTTAGAATGCCTGCTTTTTCATTAAGGCCTTATACTGAGTACTTTCAGTGACAGTACTTGCCTAAATGGTCTGACTTAGCATCACATCAGAACATGTTTACTAATACTGTATTTAGCTATTTCTGTTGTAGACGCTACAAGTCTCTTTCTTTGTTTCTATGCATGCAGATACTGTATATATTCCTCTAAATATGAAAAGTAAAGGGAGTTAGGTATAAGGATAATGTCATTTTAAGTTTTATTAATGATAATACTAATCTAATGAGCCATAAAAATCTTAGTTCCTACTGTAATTAAACTGCATGCTTTTACTTTGATGGGCTTATGGTGCCATTTGTGCAGTTTCTGATGTGAGAAGGTATGGGGGAAGCTCGGTATTCTTCTGGGACATTCAAAAGGAAGGAGTAAATAAGTGAATACTGTATAGAGTTCTTTAAACTGAATAATCTTAACTGCAGTTTCATATAAACCATTATGTCGTTAGTTCTGTATAGCCTTTTGTGTTTTCAGTCAAGAGTGTCTGACAAGCAGAGAATAAAATTCCTCCAGCCCAGGGCATGGAACTTTTTTACCTTTTACCTCCCCCAAAAATTATATAAGCCAACATTACCCCCTTCATTTGAAAGGAAGGAAGTGATACAGTATTTGATGAAGCCACCCTTCCCCCCCCCGCCTTAATTCAAGCCCTGCCTGTTCTTTTCATAGTTTTGAGTCAGTCTCTCTCTCTCACGCACACACAAACACACATCCACCCTCCCTCCACCCTTTTTCCCACCTTAATTCAAGCCTTGCCTGTTCCTTTTTTCATAGTTTTGTCAGTCTCTCTCTCACACATGCACACGTCCACCCACCCTCTCTCCACCCTTTTTACCCACCTTAATTCAAGCCATGCCTGTTCTTTTCATAGTTTTGAGTCAGCCTCTCTCGCACACACATCCTCCCTCCTTCCCCCTTTTTCCTGCCTTAATTCAAGCCTTCCCTGTTCCTTTTTTCATAGTTTTGAGTCAGTCTCTCTCTCACACACACATATCCTCCCTCCTTCCCCCCTTTTTTCCTGGCTTAATTCAAGCCTTGCCTGTTCCTTTTTTCATAGTTTTGAGTCAGTCTCTGTCTCTCACTCTCTCACACACACACATGCGTCCACCCACCCACCCACCCTCCATCCATCCTTTTTCTTCATATATTTAAATAAGCTTGATGAAGCCCTCTGTCTCTCGCACCTTCCTTCCCCTCATTAACTTGATCCTTTCCCGCCTCCTGCTTGCTTGCATTCATTTCCAGAGGAAGCAGTCATTCAAAGCCCCAGATTGATTGATTGCTCGGGGCTATTCCACAGCTGTAGCCAATTAAGCAGGCTTATCTCCGATCTCTGAAAGAATGGAGGATTTAGAAGTGCCCTGCTGCAACCAGGAAGTAACAGGGAGAGGTGGCTTACAATTTGAGGTTTGGCTGCAGAGGATAGGGGTGGGAGGGAGGGGGGTTAGCGCTCTGCTCATTACCCCCAGGATTTTCACTTTTACCCCAATTGGGGTAATTACTCCTGTTCCCCAACCACTGCTCTAGCCAACTGCCCATAAGCATGATTTTTGTTGCTAACTTTCTAATTATCTTCTATGGCTCAGTGAGATGCATTAGCTACTGTATACAGTGGTGCCTTGCTAGATGATGATAATCCATTCCACAGAAATCGCTGTTTAGTGAAATTATTGTCTAGCGAAAAGCATTTCCCTATTGGAATGCATTTAAACCTGTTTAATGCATTCCAACGGGGAAGAATCATAGTTGTCTAGCGAAGATCAGCCATAGGAAAGCCGCTTTGCGAACCGCCGATCAGCTGTTTAAATAGCTGTCTTGCGAAGCTTAGGTCCCAAAAACACCTGTTTGCAAACACGGAGGGAGCTGTCAAAATCATTGCCTAGCAAAAATTTGTTTGCGAAGCAGGGACCAAACATTTCCGGCGAAATTCCCCCATAGGAATCACTGTTTTGCGAATCGCTATAGCGATCACAAAAAGTCAATGTCTAGCAAAAAAAACCCTGTCATGTGGGGTAACTGTCTAGTGAGGCACCACTGTATCTGGTAAATTTCTTTGCGTTGGAGAAATTGTGAATACATCTTTATTAAACTTGAGTTTTTATGCTTTTTTCTGTGGCAAGTTATCTTCTATTGCTTAGTTCAGAAATATGAAGCATATAACATATGTGCCTCATGTGCATCTTTAAAAAGTAGGAGCAGATGGCTAAAGAGTAAAGGGACTTGGTGGTGAATGAGAACAGATCCTATTTCGTCCTATGCTGTCTGGTGATATAAGTGGACAAGAACAGTCATGCTGACTAATCTGGTTTCAATGATCTCTTGTTCTCAAGTCATATAGAATAGATAGCATTTATTCATGGTTAGAACAAGCCATGTTTTATTAAGTTAGTAGTTAAGATCCAGTTCATAATGAAACCAAGATTAATTTGCTAATCTAAATCCTCCCTTTTCAAGTCATAGGGTGTTACTACACAACAGGAAGAATGCAAATGGGTCTACCTTGAAGTTGCACTTGGGAAGCTGGATTTCCCTTGGCAGGGTGGATAAAAATCAATGTTTAGAAATCAAATTATATTAAAATGTTTTTATTTTAAAAATCCACTCTGTCTCTGGGTTAATTTATTTATTTATTTATTTATTGGACTTATATACTGCCCCATAGCGCTACAAGCACTCTCCGGGCGGTTTATAATTTTTAATTATACAGGCTACACATTGCCCCCCCAGCAAGCTCAGAGAGGAGAGGAAATCAGCCTTGTTTGCAGCTTCTTAGCCATTTGAATCTTCTTCTCTCCCCCCCCCATACCTGGTACTTGGGTATGCTTGTTTCCCTCTTCCCTTCCATTTCTTTCTTCTCCTTTAAAGATATGCTGTCCTAGTACTAGGACAGCAGGTGACGGGGGGGGGGGAGAAAACAGAAATCAGCAGAGAGACAAGAGAAAGTCCTTGTTTCCAGCTTGTTAAAGTTGCTCTGCTGATTTGCAGGAGGTAAGAATAGAGGTATCTTAAAACTTTTTCCTCTGTCTCTTCCACTAGATTAGCAAGCCTTTAAATGAAAGAAAAATAGAAATGAAATAAAGAGAAGATTAAAACAGACACAGGCACCAGGTGTGGGAAGGAGAGGATGGTGGCCAGTTCCCCTGCTGCCTTGCCTCTCGTTTTGCCACTGTAGGTGGCTAGAATGGTTATAAATGCAATGTTTACAAACCCCTTCGGATCATCACCTGAACTGATGCAAATATATTTGTTTTTTAAAAAAGTAGAGCCCCCCTCCCATGGCATAGGAAAAAAATTGTACAGAATTATTAGTCTGTGGGGCAGGGCTGATTCACATGGATGTTTACATAATGTAGTCCAGTGGTTCTTAACCTTTTTGAAAGAAACGCCCCCTTGAGCCATTGAGGAAGTTATCATCGCCCCCCTCTTATTTCTTATTTATTTATTTATTTATTTATTTATTTATTTATTTATTTATTTATTTATTTATTTATTTATTTATTTATTTATTTATTTATTTATTTATTTATTTATTTATTTATTTATTTATTTATTTATTTAAGACACTTAAATCCAATGACCCCTGAAAACAAAATTCAATTCCAGGAAAATGAAATGCCCCCAAAAAGTAACATTTAATGATTTAGTTGCAAGCGCATTTTAAGACTCAAAAAGAAATATAAAAAGGGCATAAAATGCAGGAACTAAAAATTTCAAGACGAAAACTCTGAAACTAAATTAAGATAGGAGGAAAATATATATTCATGCACATTGTAAAAAGGCTGCAGCCATCTTCACAGGTTTGGCTTGCTCCAGCGCCCCCTACCGCCCCCCTTCTGCTCCAGTGCCCCCACGCCGCCCCTTTTCGTTCTACCGCCCCCCTGAAAAATGAAATCGCCCCCGGGGGGCATTATTGCCCAGGTTATGAACCACTGATGTAGTCAACAGAAAATATTGTGACTCTGATCATCCCTGTCCTGGAACATTTCCTGCATTATTTGTCAGTGTAGTCCCACCCATAGTTAGATCTTATCACCTGACAGACTTATTTCTGACTGTGAATTCAGATCTTGGCTTGCAAGCAGTCTCAGAATTAGAAATTCAGATGTAGTCATCAATCATTATTATATCACTGTGAAAACTTTTCCTCTTTCATACTCCCCATTGCAAGTAAATCTGGCTTTAGCTGCTTTCATGATTAACAATGAAATGGCACTGTGGCATGCTTTTCTCTGTCCATTCCTCACGTCTTTGATATAAGATCTTGGGATTACCTCTCCCCAATTGTAAGATCTAACAAGACAGTCAGATGTGCTCTGTGAGTTAGGAGCCAGAGGTTGAGAGTTTAGTTCCTACTGTACTTCCCAGAACAGCCAGGCTGTGTGGCCTTGGGCCATCTACACAGTCATATACAGTAATGCCCCCAGAAGAATGGAATCATAAACCACATTTTAGTACTCGCTTCCTAGAAAATCTGTCAGAAGTCAGAATTGACTTGATGGCACACAGTCATTCTATGTGCTTCTGTACCAGCATAAATGAGGTATGTTAATTGTCTCAATACCAGTTATTTAATTATGGTCAGGGCTTGAAAAATTTTAGAATGTCTCACCAGTCAGTCAAAAATTTCACCAGTCAGCATGACCGGACTTCTAAATAGCCTTGCAATTTATTGGGATTGGGAATCACTGATTTATACCCTCAGACTTTGGTTGCTTTATTACCTGCATGCCTGTGGGGTCATGAAGCTTGTATTTTGAATGCCTTTCTTTTGAATGTCTCCAGCAAAACTAAAACTGAAAGCAAAAGAGCTCGGCCTCTTAAGGAACCAGGTTCCCTCCCACCCCAGGATGTGATCTCATTTGGTTGAAATTAGGAACAGGGAATCTCCATATTCTCCAGCATGGGACTGCTCTACATTCTCTTGCAGAGCTATAGTTCTGTGTGCCACTCAAACTCTCTTCTCGTGAGAAGAGAAAGTTTTCCTTTTGCAATGGGAGGGCAGAGGGGAGATTAGAGAGAGAGAGAGTCAGAGGGGAAGGAAGCAGGCAGGGAGGGAGCTGTGACTATCCAGCAGCATTTTTCACTCATCACAGACGAGTGCATTTTTCAAGCCCTTGCTATGGTGAAATATTTTATGAAGTTAATGACAAAATAATTGAAATCCAGTAGTAATTTACAACTAGAGTAGGCCCTGTGAATCAGTTTAATCTATGGAGCACTTGACTCACAAAACTCCCTTCTGATTCAGTGGACTTACTTTAGATGCAATTTATTTCTGGCTTTCAGCCCAAAGAAATCAAAAGTTTGCTCTCTTTATTTCAATGTAGCATCATTTGTTTAAAACAGTAGTAAAAACTTCTTGTGTCCAAGGCCTTCGGTGATTGCAAAAATGATGATGCAAGCAGAGGTGGAAATAAATCTGATAAATCCTTTACAGGATAGGAATCTCATCTAACATAAATATAGACTAAAATTTTAATGAGTATGTTAGTGTGATGCAGTTGACAAAAATCTTATTAATGAATTGCAACAGGTTGAAAAGTTAATGTAAGCATTTGCTCAGCATAACTAAATGCTTTTTTGATATAGGAACGTATTTTTAAAATATATTATAATGTAAATAATAAGTAAAATATTTGTGAGATTGTTTCAAAAAGTTAATATGATGGTTAACACTTCTGTGAAACTTAAACTTGTTCTTCAAATCATCATAAGTACCAGATTGTCTCTTGTTTGAATGAAATTAGTGCTTTGAAGTAGGCATTCTCAACCTTTTTAAGGCCATAGCCGTGAAGACATGAAATAAATATTGTATAGGCTGAATCAGAATTGTATAAATTGCATAATAAACCTTATAAGGCAGCATGTGAAGAATTGTTTCCATTCTGTGGCACCCTTCAAATGTACCGGGGCCCCTAGTGGGGCCATAAGGCCCCTATTGAAAATGACTGCTTTAAAGAATAATATTTTTGCACCTTCATTGCAAAAGCTTGATTAGGTAGTCACTTTCAAAGTAGAAATGATGAAAGCAACATTCCCTCTCAGCTGCATGGCCGCACTGCCTCTGTACTGAGCACGTGCAACCAGTGTTGCAGCTCATTTGCTTCTGATCACGCCCAGAACTTTGTGTGGCCAGGGTGGGGTTTCTGCTCAGTGCTGGTGGAAAATTAAATGTAATTAAAGAGCAGCAATTTGCTTTTCTTTAGTTGCATTCAGTTTTCACCAGCACTGAGCAGAAGCCCTGCACCACATTCCCAAAAATCTGGCTGCAACTGGAACCAAATGGGCAGCAACAATGGCTGCAGGTGCTCAGCACCGATGCAGCACCATGTGGCCGCACAGTTTAGAAGGAATGTTGGATGAGAGTGTACTTAGTGTGTTTGTCTGCATCTTGTCTTTTTTCCATGAGTGAGCTGACCACTCCTATCTTCTGTAGTGCACACAAGATATTATTTAGCCTGAAAGCATGTTGCTTTATAGTACACAAACAAAATAGGGGCATAGCCCATAATAACCAGCAAGAGAGATATGAAAGATATGAAAGTAGAAAGCTACTTTCTTTCAAGTTGGAAAGAATGAAATAGGGTAGGAAATTCAAAGATTTAATTAGTTAATTAAAAAAGAATAGAGGACTCCAGCTTCACATTCAGAGATAGCACCAGCATGCATTATCTTCTTCATAATACAGAAATAATAAGGGGGGGGGACCCACTTGGTTACCAAGGTGGATCAAAGAGAGATCACAACTACATGGCAGCCAAGTGGGAATATTTTGTATCTGTGTGTATAAGGTGAATTCGTATACAAAATGATTAGACAACATATCTCTTTATCAGCATTTGCCTCTCATGAAACAAGTAGTCATAAAGGTGGCAATGAATATGAGTAGCACTACCATCACAAGGTGCCATGCGACATTCCTAAACAGCAACAAGTATTTATTGCTGCTAATAAATACCATGAGAAATAACAGAAACATCAAATTATCTTGTGGCACCTTAACTAAGAATAGACATGGGTACAAACCTCAGTTTGGAGTTTCGTCCCAGTTCATATGCGGTTCCTTCGCAGCCAGTGACCCACTCACCAGTCAGAGCACACTCTCCTCCTCTTCTGCTGTTTGACCAGCCCTGGGCAGGAGCATGTGTTTGTCCTGCCTCATTGTCTGAACAGGTAATAAATCAAGGAAGTGGGGGAGAGAAGCCCATTCTCCTGTTGGCAACTGGTCAGACAGCAACAGGAGGAGGATCCAGCCTGGGAGGTGAGGGAAGGGTTCATGCTCATCTCTAACTAACCAAAGGATCCTGAGGATTACACTTGGATAAAAATATTAAATGGTTCATTAAAATTACAAAAAAGACATAAAGAATTCAAAAAGGAGTTCCTACATTTCCAAAGTAAAGAAAAAGCAATAAGCAATGCATATCCAGATAAATAAATGAGCCACATGAAAGTATTCCCCAATAAAATAATAAAACTAACTAATTCTACCTAAAAATCATGACTTTCTTCTACTGGGTCTCTATGCCTAATCCACCAGCAGCAGATAGGGAGATGGATAACTAGCTTGACAAAAAGCAGACCCTAACTAGCCTCTTGCTAGATCAGACCTGGGCAAAGTGCGTCCCTCCAGATGTTGCTGAACTGCAAATCCCAACATTCCTCACTGTGTGGGCTAGGCCCAACTCTCCTCACTACTGGCTGTGTGGGCTAGGAATTATGAGAGTTGCAGTTCAGCAACATCTGGAGGGCCACATTTTGCCCACCCCTGTCTTAAATCCATGTTCCCACAACATGTTATCTAATCAGGTTCATGTCCTTTGTCCAGTAACTTCACCCTCAAAATGTAACTTCTCTCAGCCCCTTCCTTTCAGTTTTTATGACAATCTCTGCTGATAAGCAATTAAGAATGCAATGTGGTGTTTACAGCTCCTCATGGTATGTCCTTGAAGCAGCCTGGACCAGAGCAAAACAAATCATGTTCCTCATGTAGATAAAACACCACCTGGAGAAGTCTAGAGAAGGACAACATAACCCATCTGATTTCCTCACAGCCTGCAGTCTTTAAAAGGAAATGCTAAATAAAACGTGTTAGTCTTTAAGTTGCCACAAGACCTTTGGTTTTGCTGCAATAAGTTAATGAAACTGTCTCCAGAATTTGTTGCATAAAAAGCTTTATGCACTGAAAGGGAAACTGGTGATGATTTCAATACTAAAAACAGGCAAACACCAAACATTACTCTGTTAATCTTAATCCCAACTTCGATTACTTCTCCAGTCCATCCATCAGTGTTTAAGATGTAATTTGTATTATTGGATCAGGATTAGTCTCTTGCCATGGTGGGATGCTTGTTTTATACAGTATATAAAGAAACATAATGCTTGCATAAGCAGCTTTTCCTGATGTGTTGTTCACAGTATTGCTTCATTGGACATTGGAGGATAGCAATCTGCAGATAGCTTTCAGCATGGATCAGTTATAGATTGATACAGGTTAATATTTTTATGCTGTATTCACAACTACAAGGAAAATTAATAAAATCAGAATAAAAATGTGTGTGTATATGTGATGTAATTTTTCTCAGACTGATAAAAATGTCTCACTAAATTAAATTCAAAGGCTATTTTTAAAGATTTGTCATCGCAAGCAGAATGGATAAAAATAAATTATTTTTAAAATAAACTGATTTAAATTACAATTTAATTTTTAATTGATTTTTTAACATTTAAATCATAACAAATCTGGTGTTTTTTGTTTTGTTTTAAATCAGATCAAACCCACGCTGATCCCAAGGGCCATACACCATCAGGGATATGGCCAAAGTGGAAGAAGCATGGTGAAAATGACTCTCTTTTTTAAGGCTAAATGGTAATTTTTATATGTTAGAGTGAAAATTTTAATGTAAATTCTATTAATTTTTTCTTAGTTAAAAAAGAGGTTTTACTTTTTATTTTGTGATTTTCCAGTGGGTTTATTTTTTATTTTGTGATTCTCCAATGCCTACAGTCCATAATTAACAAGCTTGTTGAAGAAATAGAAATCAGTCCAGCGCAGATTTGGAAATCTCATTCCAAGAAGTAAATGTAGTGACAGATGACTTCCTTATTTAATTAACATTATCAAGGCAAAGAACAGCCATTTTAACAAAAAAAGAAAAAAGTGGCAAGCTGTCTTTAATAAGTAAGTTTAGATAAAGCTGTGGAAGTGACTGGGAAGCTCCTGGAGAACCATAAAAGCAGAAGTAGCAGTTGCAGTGGCACTTTTCTTGATTTTTTTCAACATTTAATGGGAGGGAGTCTTAGAAGTGCTGCACAAATGACTACATTGTGTCCATCCTTTCTTTAAAGGGAAATCCTAAAAAGAATATTAAAATGTAAGGTTTTAAAAGTAAAGTAAAATATGAATTTCTCATTATAAAATTGGCCTGTCAATTAGTTTTAATCCAGACATACCTTATGGAATAGGCAGGTAGACTTCAGGCTTCCAGGACTTACAAGACTCATAAAGTTTACCAACTAAAAGTCTCATGTTTTTTTCATTCAAGCTTTGTTAAGGTATTTTGTTTGATGCAGATATAGTAAAATAAAAAACTGCCAAGTGTGAAATGCTTCATGATCCCCTGAACATTGACTAGGAGAGTCTGAACTACTTTCTGCCCATCCTTGCCCTGTGATTTCACTACTATTTCCATGTGCTTATTATCAGGAAATTGTTTCTTTGGTTTGGTGGGCATATTAGAAGTGTGATTTACTGCATGTCTCCTGATATTTAGATAGAGATACACTGCTTCCAGACTTTCATGTTCAAAATATAAGACAGAAAAGTTACCAAAGAGCGCTGTTACCCACTAAGCTTGCTTGAATATTTTTTTCAAGGCTGGAAGGGGGGAGGCTTGTTTTGCTTTCTGGGCTTGAGTGTGGTACTGAATGAAATGGAGAACGTAATTATTTTAAGAAATAAGAAAACTAGCGGGCTAATATTTGTATGCATGAATATGTAGATGTATGATTACAGAATTGTATTTAAAGATGACTTTGTTTTACTGTCTTTGCATTTTAGAAGATGCCTAAAGCATCAGAAGACCATAACCACTGGGAAGCTTGTTGACTATTTCCTGGGAGTCTTGAGACGCAACATCCATCTGGCATGGCGCAAAGCAGCCAGCAGCTTGACATGCAGGTACTCCATGACCTCCGGCAGCGTTTCCCTGAGATTCCAGAAAGTGTGGTATCTCAGTGCATGCTCCAGGTAGGTGTTAAGAGAGACAATAATATTTTCTCTTAAAAAATAAAAATACAGTGGTGCCTCACACAACGATTGCTTCATACAACGATGAATTCACACAGTGATGGGTTTTTTTGAGGAATTTCCCCCATCGTTTAACGATGTTCTCTATGGGGGAATTTCACTTAACGATGTCCCTTTTTGCTCATTTAAAAGTGTCTTAAAATGTTTGAAACCTGTTTTAAATGCTTGGATTCCATAGTGCACCTTGTGAAACATGTGCAAACTTAATTTGGTTTTGTTCTGAGTCTTCATTAATTTTTGGTGATTTTTTAATTTTCCCCATTTAAATCAAGTGAATGGACAGTTCAATGCATTTAAATAGGGAAAACAAAAAATCACCAAAAATTAAGGACAACTCAGAACAACACCAAATTAAGTTTGCATTGGGTTCAGGAGGTGGGCTAACGATTGCAAGCATTTAAAACATGTTCCAAACATTGTAAGACACTTAAAAATGAGCGAAAAGGGACATCGGAAAGGACTTCAAAAGCACTGAAGCCGGCTTCAGTGCTTTTGACGCTCTTCCGTTTCCGCTCATTTTTAAGTGTCTTACAATGTTTGGAACATGTTTTAAATGCTTGCAATCGTTAGCCCACCTCCTGAACCCTATGCAAACTTAATTTGGTGTTGTTCTGAGTCGTCTTTAATTTTTGGTGATTTTTTTGAATTTTTTCTCATTGGAATACATTGAACTTTCCGTCCAATGCATTCCAATGAGAGAAAATTCAAAAAATCACCAAAAATTAAAGACGACTCAGAACAACACCAAATTAAGTTTGCATAGGGTTCAGGAGGTGGGCTAACGATTGCAAGCATTTAAAACCTGTTCCAAACATTGTAAGGCACTTTTAAATGAGCCAAAACGGACTTCGCAAACCATTGAAATGTATTGAGTCGGCTTCAATACATTCCAATGGAGGAAACATTGTTTCACTCAACGATGTTTCCTATGGGTTTTTTCACTTAAAGACGGCAATCCGTTCCAATTGGAACGGATTAACCGGTTTTCAATGCATTCCTATGGGAAATGGTGTTTCACCGAACGATGTTTCACACAACGTTGATTTTTTTGGAACCAATTAACATCGTTGTGTGAGGCACCACTGTAAACGGTCAATAGAGAAGCCAAAAAGATCAAAGGATTTTTTATTCTGAAAGATAAAAGCCTATTACCATGGTGGAAAAGGATGAGAATGAAAAGAAATATGTTGTAGAGTGAATATTCTAAGCTTTTGGTGTAACCACACATCTAACCATTTAAAATATTATGATCTGTGTCTATGCTACATGATAGTCTCAGCTACAAATAAACCAACTGAATCAGTTGTTATGTGGTAAGTCAGCAGTTATGTGGATTCCATTGTGTCGATGGAACTATTTCAGTTGAAACTGGCAATTGGATGTCATCTGGTTTTTTTTAAATTTTCTGTGGGTTTTATTTATTTATTTATTGTGAGTGGGAGTGGCGGCTTACGAACTCTATAGGCATTGATGAAAAAATGGCTGCTCCTGGAAGCTTCCAGGAACAGAAGTAGGCACCTTTTACACTTTTGTAATGAGAGGACTTTGTGGTGGCCTTGGAAACCTCAAAAATGCCCCCCACACTACCTGTGGATTGCAAGCCACATGGTGCCCCCTCATTTTAGATGAAGCACATGTGTTACAGTAGGTGCCATCTTAGAAGAAGCATCCCATTTATGATTACATTATCAGAATCCTTGAAATTCAAAGTAACGTTTAGATTCTCAGTGTGAACAGAACTTAATTAATTTCCAGATACTCAACTGCTTTGATCTCAGTTTGAACACAGCACTGATAAACAGAGAACTTTCAGATAATGTCAACAAAATATTATATTCATTAATGTCATATTTGTTCATGGAGTGTAAAAATAGACAATTGTAGAAGTAGTATGTGCCATCTAACCGACTACCCACTGTAAATTTGGAAGTGCTAATCAAGCAAGCAGTCATGTGATGGGCACATGATGGGCAGCTGAAAAAACATGGAAACCCCTTTCACAATTGTATTTATACAAATTGATTTTTGCAACACGATTCTTACAGTGCTTGCTTTGGTGGGAGGCACACATTTTTTTTAATTGATGCAGATTTTACTGATAGATGCTCTTGGATACCTCTCACACACTCCTGCTTTCTTTAACAATAAATAAGATTTGCATTTAAATTCAATTTATCAATAAAGACTCAGATTATATGTATATTCTACATAATTTGAAGTGTCTTATGAATAGGATTTTGAATAAGGAATATTGCCATTTTTTGTTATGGGCTATATGAATAATAATTACTTTATTTAAGTGTATGTTCTTCTGAAATCAATACTTGTAATGGAAAAAATGTGACAGTCTTGTTTCCTTTCTCTGATTGGTGAGCATCATTTAGAAGATATCATTCTCAGACAGAAAACTTTTTAAAAAGATGATCCCTGTGGTGATAGGTTTGTGCATTTTTTTTCCAAAATCATTGTTTTGTTTATCTGTAAATGTAACTAGCTGAGGTTCAGTGAGTGTTATAAGATTACTGCAGCTCTAAATGAAATATTACAAGTACTCGATCAGTCTAAGCTGTTTGGTATTTGACATGTATGTACATGGAGTTATAGCATCTACAACTCATTTGCTTACCTGAAAACTTAACATGTTTTTTGTTATTGCTAGAACAACAATAACCTCGATGCTTGTTGTCGAGTTCTTGCACAAGAAAGTAACAAATACCTGTACATGGAGTACCACAGCCCAGATGACACCCGAATGAACAGGAATCGCCTTCTGCATATTAACCTGGGTATCCATCCTCATACCTGTTATCATGGAGGGGATGGTGCTCAACTTAATGGTGGCCGTACACTGGTACATAGTTCAAGTGATGGACATATTGACCCCCAACAGACAGGAGGTAAACAGCTCATATGTTTAGTTCAAGAACCACATTCTGCTCCAGCTGTTGTGGCAGCTTCTCCCAGCTACAATCCATTTTTTATGAATGACCAGAATAGAAATGCAGCTACTCCTCCTCCACAACCACCTCAGCAACCTTCTTCCATACAACCTGGAATGAATACATCTGCTATGCAAGGCCCTCCTCCTCCTCCTACGTATATGCACATACCTCGGTACAGCACAAACCCTATAACTGTTACAGTTTCACAGAACCTCCCTTCTGGACAGTCTGTACCCAGAGCTTTACAAATTCTTCCTCCAATTCCAAGCAATCCTTATGGGAATCCTGGTTCTCTCTACATTAGGCAGACATCTCAAGGTTCTTCAGGACGACAGACCCCTACTCAGAGTACACAGTGGCATTCGTCACCACAAGGTCCAATTCCACATTATAGTCCACATCCACTACCTATCTACCCACACCAACCAAACTATCAACCTTCTCAGTATTCTCCAAAACAGCCCCAGATTCCTCAGTCACCTTTTCGATCACCACCTGCTTCTCAATGTCCTTCTCCTTTTGGCTCGCCTCAGCATCAAGTTCAGCCTACTCAAGTAGGCCATCAGAGTTCCCTTGTGTTTATGCCTCCTAGTCCTTCAACTGTGCTACCCCATTCATATCAACAAACACCCCAGACGTATCAAAAGCCAGGTGGACACTCTGTATCTTATCTCCCATATGGTGGACCTAGTTTATCTAAAGGCTCCATGAACAAGATAGAAATTACTGTTGAGCCTCCACAAAGACCTGGGACTGCAGTTAATAGAAGTCCTTCACCAATAAGTAGCCAACCATCCCAACGGAACCAGCACCCGCTGTATGCACCTGGCACTACTCCATCAGGTTCTCCTTCTAGAAGTATGTCAGGTCAACCCAAACCTCCTTACAGTGTTAATCCTGTATATATAACATATACGCAACCAACTGGACCGGCAGGTGTGCTCACACAGTCCCCACGAGTGATGGTATCTCAGCCAAATCCAGCAGTTTTTAAAATCACAGTAGGCCGAGCACCAGCTGAGAACCTTTTAAATTTAGTGGACCAAGAGGAACGTTCTGCAGCACCAGAACCTATACAGCCCATTTCTGTTGTACCAGGATCTGGAGGTGAAAGAGGAAGCCATAAGTATCAGAGGAGTTCCAGTTCTGGATCAGATGACTATGCTTATACTCAAGGTAAACTGATTGTACTTCAGTAATTCTCAGTTGTTAAGACAATTTAAATTGCAGTGTATCCTAAAGGGTTGTTTTGGTGAGCTACAACGGGTATTTAAAATTCATAAGGAAAGACTGTACTGATTAAGTGATTAATATTGATTAATTAGTTGTGGATGCACATTATTTTCTCCCATAAGATGTAAAGAGCATGCAGTTTATCATCACTCATTTCAGTCTTTTCAGTACCAAAGAAAGCAGCAGCTAACACAATGGTGTTATGACTGTTATGTCAGTATGTCGCATGATATTGTCTTGTGTTGACACAATAGCTGAAGTCCTCTTGTGCAGTTATGTAAACGACATAACTTTTAAACATGCATTGCTGCAAGTTAAGAAACCTCTGTAGACATTATCTGTTGCACCTCAGTTGTGAAATATGCCGCTGATAATGTCTAAGGAGGTTTCTCAGTTTATGGCAATTTTCTTCTAAATGTTATACTGTTTACATAGCTGCAGAACAGAATTTCAGCCAATAAGTTGCATTTTTACTGTTAGTGGAGAAGAAGTAATTCTGGTTACCATACAGTGCATTATATAAAGGACAGAAATGAAGAGTAGGTGGGACTTGATAGGACCGATAACTTGACTGAATGCCATTTTGATGTCTCCAAATGTGATTGTTGTCAGCATAAATAGTGAAGCTCTTGTAATTGACTCTGAATTTCATAAGAGTAGCATCAGTTATTTGCTTGGATATTGTGTGTTATTGAGGCTCTGTGACTACAACTTGTATAATGTCGAAAAAAATTGTTAAATCTTTTGAATGGAAAACATTGGCCCATTTTTAAAAAGGGAAGAACTAATCTGGTATTAAATAAATAGCTTTGACTGGATAGCTGCAGGAGTTAAGTATCTGACTGTGAAGCCAGAGGTCGAGAGTTCACTTCCCCACTGTGCTTCCCAGAAGAGCTACCCTGTGTGGCCTGCCCAATCTCAGGATGACCCCAGAAGAAGGGAATGGTAAATCACTTCTGTGTACTATATACCTAGAAAACCCTGAGAAGAGTCGCCATAAGTCAGATTGATATAATGACATATTGTTATTGTCCTATTGCTTTGATTTTATTTATTTATTTTATTTATGTACCGTCCATCTCTGGGCGGTTTACAACAACTAGACAGAAAAAATAAAATAACAAAGTAAGATGACATCAATAAATTAAAAGTGCAAACCAAAATACCATAAACACAGTGAAAGACGTGGTGAGATACAGTACAATACATTACATTAATATAATTTAATAATATAAAAACATGGCGATATGTTGAATCTTCCGTTATCCTGTTACTTTATTTAAATAGTTATGTTTCTCATATGCATGTCATATATTAGAATGCATCTTAGGAATCTGACACGTTAGTAAAACCACACAAGAGTTGCCTTATTAAAGTAGGACATTGAGAAATAAAAATAAGAAAAATAAATCTATTAAATACATTTATTTAAAATTTCTGAATGGATGATAACCTTTATTTTTCCAGCTTGCACAGAAAAACTGTTGGAACTAATATTTGCTTTCTACCAAACAGGAAGCAAATTTCTTAACAATGTACTTAAACTGGAAATCACAAGGATCATACCTCAGTTATTGAGGAACCACTTAATTTGCCTCCAGAAGGCCTGTGATATTTTCAGTAAAATGACCACATTGAAAGGGATATAAAGGATTTCTGGTTGTGACTGACTTCCAACACTTGTAGGCCTCAGTAAATATAATGTTTGCAGTGCAAACAAGTTAAAAGTAAATAAAAGTGGCATTAATATATGCTATATAAAGTTTAGTTTGGAGAATAAAAATTAAATCAAATTTTAAACATTAGGTTAAAAGGCTTAGAAAACAGTAAGATGACTAATTGGTCCTAAAAGATAATAAAACACCTGAAGAGCTTTTGGCGAGCTTTTTCTATAGCCAGAGTGTACCGAAGGGGCCTTCAGCTAGTATCAATCCAACCTGCCTCACTTGGTGGGGCACTTGGGGATGGGTCTGTTGAGATTATTGCACGCTGACAGTGCAGTAAGCACAGGAAGTGGCGAGTCTTGCAGTCTTGAACTAAGTTTAATACTGCTCTAGATATATTTCTGCATGGTTTTGGCAACATTACTATGTCTTGCAGTCTCAGGACAATTTGCAGATGTTTTAAACATAATGTGGTGTATTCATACATATGGGTCGTCGTCGTCATTTAGTCGTGTCTGACTCTTCGTGACCCCATGGACCAGAGCACGCCAGGCCCTCCTATCTTCCACTGCCTCCCGGAGTTGTGTCAATTTCATGTTGGTTGCTTCGCAGACACTGTCCAGCCATCTCAACCTCTGTCATCCCCTTCTCCTCTTGCCGTCACACTTTCCTAACATCAAGGTCTTTTCCAAGAAGTCTTCTCTTCTCATGAGATGGCCAGAGTACTGGAGCCTCAGCTTCAGGATCTGTCCTTCCAGTGAGCACTCAGGGTTGATTTCCTTTAGAATTGATAGGTTTGTTCTCCTTGCAGTCCAGGGGACTCTCAAGAGCCTCCTTCACCACCACAATTCAAAGGCATCAATTCTTTGGCAGTCTGCTTTCTTTATGGTCCAATACATATGGGTAGTTCACTGTAATAATTAAATGTTTTTTATCTGCAATGCTAAGTCCAGCTAAGAAGTCTCAGATGGTTCAACAGCAAAACATTTTCGCAGGAACTTTTGAAATATTGCTGTCAGGTAGGCAGGTTGATGATACTAGGACAGATGGCATTTGACATAAATGCAAATGTTTCATATGTTTTCTATAATAAGCAAGAGGAGCTACAAGTGATAATATAATGTCGCTGGAAATGTCTGAGCAACAAAACACTGTTAAATGCAAGGTGAGTTAGTTGGCTTAGTTTCTGCTGAAATCAATAGGACTCAAATCATTATTACGTAAGTTACTCCATTAATTTCAATGGAAGCACTAACCTCCATTCTAGTGGTCAGGGACAATGGGAGGTGCAAAACAGCAACATGGAGGGCCACCAACTTCCCATATGTCTCAACAACTGATGCATGGGCAGACTATGTATTTTCTGACTCTGGGGATGTGCAGGACTGTGCATAATATATCATCGTTTAGTCGTTTCCGACTCTTCGTGACTCCATGGACCAGAGCATGCCAGGCCCTCCTATCTTCCACTGCCTCCCGGAGTTGTGTCAATTTCATTCTGGTAGCTTTGATGACATTGTCCAACCATCTCATCCTCTGTCGTCCCCTTCTCCTCTTGCCTTCACACTTTCCTAACATCAAGGTCTTTTCCAAGGAGTCTTCTCTTCTCATGAGATGGCCAAAGTATTGGAGCCTCAGCTTCAGGATCTGTCCTTCCAGTGAGCACTCAGGGTTGATTTCCTTTAGAATTGATAGGTTTGATCTCCTTGCAGTCCAGGGGACTCTCAAGAGCCTCCTCCAGCACCACAATTCAAAGGCATCAGTTCTTCAGCGGTCTGCTTTCTTTATGGTCCAGCTCTCACTTCCATACATCACTACAGGGAAAACCATAGCTTTGACTATGCGGACTTTTGTTGGCAAGGTGATGTCTCTGCTTTTTAGGATGCTGTCAACGTTTGTCATCACTTTCCTCCCAAGAAGCAGGCGTCTTTTAATTTCGTGGCTGCTGTCTCCATCTGCAGTGATTATGGAGCCCAAGAAAGTAAAATCTGTCACTGTCTCCATATCTTCCCCTTTTATTTGCCAGGAGGTGATGGGACCAGTGGCCATGATCTTAGTTTTTTTGATGTTGAGTTTCAGACCGTTTTTTGCACTCTCCTCTTTCACCCTCATTACTAGGTTCCTTAATTCCTCCTCACTTTCTGCCATCAGAGTGGTATCATCTGCATATCAGAGGTTGTTGATATTTCTTCTGGCAGTCTTAATTCCGGCTTGGGATTCCTCCAGTCCAGCCTTTTGCATGATGTATTCTGCATATAAGTTGAATAAGCAGGGGGACAATATACAGCCTTGTCGTACTCCTTTCCCAATTTTGAACCAAGCATAGTATATACTAAATGTAAATTGAAATGCAATTTGAATTTTTGCAGCATGTATTCCTCTTACGCCTCTTTGCTTTTTTTGGGGGGGGGAGGTTTGCATACATTACTGTAATGCTAGTTGCCTATCTTATTTTATTCCCACTAGTTATGGATTAAGGCAGGGATTTCAACAGTAATTATTATGGACAATTGTGTGTGTGTGTGTGGTGTGTTTGTGTGTGTGTTAGAAAGACTTAAAATGTGTATTGTAATTCACAGTGAGACGTGCTTCTGAGTAAACATGAGTAGGACTAGAAATTTTCTTTTCTGCCACGAGATTCTTTGGAAGCTGAATTCTCCAGCGAATACACTTACGGTGCCTTTATTTTGCATTCTCCCCCACTCTTGGTTCAGTATTTCCATGGTTCAGTATAATTTTTATACACAGGAGCCTTTGGTTCTACTCACATATTCCAGATACTTTTAACCAAAAAGAAGTTGAATTGTGCTCTTACCCTTCTCTGTGCACTTGTTAACACTAACATGCAAAGTGAACTGGTTTGTATAGTACCTACTTTGCTACTCTGTCCCTTTCCACAAGATGTAATATATTTTATTAGTGAATCATCAGCATATATTAACTTTGGCATCTTCCACCTGATGGGAGCCAGTCCAGATGATGGAGAGGGAGAGGCAGGCAAATGTGATAACCATGTGAACCCCCTTCACATGGTTATCTACTATCTTCCTTCAAAAGATTAAGGAGGATAACAGGCATCTATTTCTATTTCAGCTGGAATCATCTCTTTCTGTTCATGTATAGAAGCAGGGAGTTGGACTTGGTGGCTTTGTAGGCCCCTTCCAATTTCTCTTTTCTATGATTCTGTTATTCTATGATCTACTGCTAGCAGCCTTATGGAAAAAGATACTGATGGGACTTTAGTTGCTACACTTATTTTTATTTAAAGTATTACAAATTTGTTCTCGAAGGCTTTCATGGTCAGGATCTGATTGTGGTTCTGGGTTTTCCGGGCTGTTTGGCCATGTATCATTAAAACAAATATTACAAATTTGTTTTATTAATATTATTTGTAAGTTACCTTGAAAGAGCTGTGTCAAAGGCAGCACCAACTTAGTCCTATTGCTAGTAGTAATAGTAGCCATTCACACTAAAGTCTTTTGAAAGGAAATAAAGTGCAGTGTGGTGTTATGCCACTCCATTCACTGGACTTCTTTAAATATGTTCACCTTGTATTTAAGTAGCACAAAATTCAGAACACTTCAGCATCAGATTGGATGGGATAGTCAAGAATGTCAACACTGACAGACTCCCATGTTGCAGCTGTGCTTGAACTACACAATTTCTCCTGCACTTCCCTCACCAGATTGTCAGGAGGTGAAACAGATTGCTGTCCGCTGCGTCTGATCTGTCAAGGAGTTGAGTGCTGTCCATTTGGCTAGCAGCCCATTGTCTAGTTTCCCCCTAAAGGCAGCTAATGTGATGCTACGAACAGCAAAAACAGCACTCTGCATTTCTAGTACAGCAAAAGTGTTGCTTGTCTCTTTTGAACAGCAAACTGCATTAGTGAAGCCAGATGAAAAAAGCAGGATGGGCATGTCTTCAGAAAATTCTCACGAAAAGTCTGTCTTGCTCTTTTTCATGCAGTTTGTTTCTCTGCATATCGAGTACTTCTCTCCCTAGCAATTACGAGCTATTTTGTTTGAAAGTTCTCTTAATTTTTTCTACAGGAAGAAAAGACAAGTTGTGAAGAAATCGAATAAATAAATATAAATAAAGAAAGTCCTGTAACACCAAAGGAGTAGCTCTAAAATGCAATATTAAGGGGTTGAACAAGGAGGAGTGAATCTTTTTATGTGAAACTTCTGTTAACTAATCTGTCCTACTGCAAGCCTAGTCTCTTGGAGTTCATTAATTTTAACTTTGAGCGGTTTTATAGTCTACAGATAAAAGCTACTTTTTGAAAAGGGCAAAAGCATCTTTTAAATGCATTTGCTGTTGTAATACATTTAATTGTATCAAGTGACTTTAGTAATCAGAAGTTGGAGAGAATATTTTGTGTTCTACTGTCTTGTGCCTTCTGTCTTGCCAGTGCACTGTTGAAATAATTAGGTTGCCATTTCATCCTGAGAAGCTTTCTCCTTGTACAGGTGCCTTTTTATTTTTGAGTGGACAAAGAACAAAAAAAAGAAGCAGTGGCCAGAAATGGTAATATCTTCAAGTTACTGTCTAAAATAATGATGTTTATGGTGGAAGAATTTTACGTCTGCAGTTAATAGTTCCATTGGCATGAAGCATCTCTTCTACACTGCATGTTTATGGTCACTTTCTGTTCTTAAAAGGGTCACTTGTGTACATATATACTGAAAATACAAGATGGGTTCTCATTTTTGTGTATGGCACTGACTTTCTTCCCTATAATATACTAGCCTTGCTGTTACACCAACGTGCAAGGATGGAGAGGCTAGCAAAGGAACTGAAGCTTGAAAATGAGGAGCTGGAGAAACTTAAAAGTGAAGTGAATGGCATGGAACATGATCTCATGCAAAGGCGACTGAGAAGAGTGAGTTGTACAACCTCTATCCCAACAGTAAGTAGGTAGGGTTTTGTTTTAAAAATGATAGTTATATTAGAATCTTGTTTTTCTCTTCTTGAGAGAAAGATTTGCATAGAGGCCAGAATCCTCCTGGATTTGCACAGTGAAAGTAGATATTTGTACAAGTGCACTACCTAAGTTGTTGTTTGATTGTTATGGTCCTCTGCTGCCTCAGGTCAAGGAAACAGAAGTGAATCTAATTAGATCCCAGATGGCAAGCCAGGAAGGAAGAACTATGCAATTGCCCTTCTGTGTTTAATTTTACTGAGTAGGACTCTGGCTATCAGATTTTAATGGAAGACTTGCATATCAAAATTTATATCTAGCTGTACTGCATACTGCATAATAAGGTTCAACTTACCAGTCCCCTTCATCAACTCAATGTTGTTCCATGCTCTTCCTCATGCCAGATAGTGTGATGTTGCATACTGTATTGTCATCACCTGGAAATAAGGAACTCTGATTCTAAAATGCTTTCAAAGACCAAGACAGTAAAAGAGACTTTGTTGTTCTAGTAAATGAATTGTTGTGGTTTAGAAGAAAGAAAGAAAGAAAGAAAGATGGAAGGGAGATGTCATTAGATTTAAATTTTACAAGCCTACTGTCTGCAGTGAGGTTTTCAGGATCATGTCTTTCAATATTGTCGTACTTCATGTTTTGCTGACTTGATTGCTGTTTTCTGATAAGGAATATTTGTTTCTTAAACAGATTTCAGAAACTAAATGTTGCTTTGGGTTTGAGCAATAGATGCAGGATGAATTATTTGAAAACAATGGTTTTCTTCAAGAGCTTTATGCAGGTGCCTACGAGCAGGCTAATTATTTATAATTTAAAGCACATCTACACTACTCTGGTTCAAAACATGTTTAACTATCTTGGTATGTATCCTGAAGAGCCTGAGAACTGTACTACTTAGATGGCGTTAAAGCTCCCTTTTCTGATCTCTTGAGTCTGAAAGATGGTTAGATTTTAAATCAAAATTATTAAAGGTAAAGGTTCCCTTTGACATTTAGTCCAGTCGTGTCCGACTCTAGGGGGCGGTGCTCATCCCTGTTTCCAAGCCATAGAACCAGTGTTTGTCCATAGACAGTTTCCATGGTCACATGGCCAGTGCCAGTTAGGCATGGAGTGCTGTTATCTTCCCACCGTGGTAGTACCTATTTATCTACTTGCATTTGCATGCTTTCAAACTGCTAGGGTGGCAGGAGCTGGGAGAAGTGACGGGAGCTCACTTTGTTGTGTGGAATCCATCTTACAACTGCTGGTCTTCTGACCTTGCAGCATAGAGGCTTCTGTGGTTTAACCCACAGTGCCATCACATCCCTTTAAAATTATTTAAACTAGCAGTTAAATCCTGATTTGAAGTAGGTTTCTCACTTGTAAATTATACTTTTCTCAGAGAAAAAATGTTGCCGTTATAATAATGAAAATATTGATTTTTAGTTTAATAAAACTGTTGTCATTGAGCCCACATACTATGTAATTGCATCTGCCTAGAGGTAAGAGTTAGTGATAGTGGAATTAATGGATTTACATTTCATTTCATTTATTTGTGTGCATACTTTAACCAAGATAGTTATGCTGACTTTCCTTCCATTTGCTATTTTTGGTTCTCTTTCCTAGCCTGAGGAAATGACCAGATTGAGAAGCATGAACAGGCAGCTCCAGATAAATGTTGACTGTACACAGAAAGAAATTGACCTTCTTCAATCTAGAGGTATGTAGTTTTTGATACATTTCTTTATCATCATGTACTTTTTTGGAACTGTATTTATTGGTGAGCCTGATGGATGGCTCCTGGGCCAGAATACTGAAATAGCCATACTCTCACACAACGTGGCTGGGATTAAGATGAGCTACAACTTTATTGGTTACAGCTATCAGATGTCTGTGGTGCTAGCATAGAGGATAGATCCTGTATTAGCCATATTAGTCAGCATCTGATGCCAATCATGGGGACAGACTTGGGGTTAATCACATGGGCATAAGCCACTGAATGGTCCTGTCAGTCCTTAAGGAGGTAGAAAGTATGTAACAGCCCCTGTATTGGGCATGCATGGAGTCTTTTCACCCTGTAAAGGGACAACTTGAGGAGTCCCACAGCTATGGGGTCCTCACTCTCCTATCTGGATCTGCCTTCACGCTTCAGAACCACCACTAACAAAAGTTGGAACAAAATTAGCTACAAGTGTAATCCAAGCCAATCAGAACAATCTAACCAATTAAGCCAGTTGAACCAATCAAATGATAACTAAAGGTCTTTGAAGGAGGGGTGGGGAGAGAGAAAGGTCGAAAACAAATTGGCTTCTACGTACTGTGCAGAACAGCGCCTTATATCCTTCCAGGTCCTCTGGGAACTGGTTCTCCCGTCCCAGCCAATCCTACTGGCCAATTTATATTCAGCTTGGGAAAAGACTACATAGCACAAAGGTCCTTGAGAAGCAGGAAACTACCCTAAAATAGCACCTTCAGTGTTTCCCAATCCCAAAGCTACTGCCACCAAAAAGCACAGTCCTTTTGGGTATGTCTGTGACTGGGGTATGCAAATGTAAGTGATTTCTTACATATTAGTGACCTGTACTATCATTGGAATAGAATAAAAGCTAGATAACTCTGTTTTCTTTCAATTTTGCTTATGAAAGGAAGGGCAGAAGTTGTTGTTGTTGTTGTTTTTTAAAGACAGATTTGTAAAAACTTCTTCTGACAGTATTCCAGAGAACTGAATTTTGATCTTAATTTAGGTTATCAAAGTACCAGAGATTCTTCACTGTAAACGAAACAAACTCTAAAACATGGAGACATCATATTAGGACAGTACAGAGTAAGACTTGTGAAAAAAGTATGGACTACCATTGTCTCTCTTTCTGAAAGCATGCAGCTTTAACTAAAGTTAGGATCTTCTGGATCTTCTTTATTGGCTTAATTGTTCTAAAGGAGGCATGCTTTTCTGATTCATATTAATAGGGAATTTTGACCCGAAAGCCACAAGCAATTTTTATGACCATATAGAGCCTGGTCCTGTTGTGCCACCAAAGCCATGGAAAAAAGGTGAGTCTCCAGAAAAATTTCAAGATTTAGTATTTAATATATTTGCACTGATTAATTTTTATGTTAGAAAGGCGAATTTCATTGTACTGTTTATCTCATGACGTTTACCACGTGGTGCCTGCTTGTTTCCCCAAACAAAGGGCTCCAGCTATGTCATCCCACCAGCAGATACCAATCTCTCTTTTCCTCACTGCCACCAGTGGATTTCCTTTATCCACAATATATACAGAACTTTAGTCAGACACTTGCCTGGTTACTGTCAACAGAACTTATTTATTGAAGTGTATCAAATTTAATCAGAATCACAGATGTTCTTTATTCAGTGCATACAATCAAATCATTAAAATGTCATATATCTTGCAACATAACCAGTCAAGACCTGCTCTATCTATTTATCTTGACCAGCTTATCTCTAATAGCATCTGTTCTCACTATCTCCCTATCTCTCTCTCTTTCCCTGCAAGTTCTATAACTCTCCCCTTCATCTCCTGCCAAACCTTCTTATATCTACTGACTCCGCCCCTCTATTCCTCTCATAGGCTCATGCAAATGAGATCCTGAATATGAGTGACAGGAGTGATGTGGGGCAACTGTCAATTGCCTTGTTGCCAAAGTTGCTTTTGGTACAGCTTCAAGCTTATATTTACTTATAAATACACCCTTCATAATCCAAGTTATATGCTTTGTACATGATAAGACTTTCTTTTTGCCTCTGTGCACGTAAGCAACAACATGTCCTTTAGGCGTTAACTGAGTTCCTTTATTAGTGACAGAATTTTTTTATTTTTGTCCTTATCCTCTTCTCCAATAGCTAATAAATTGTCCTGTGAGCTGAGAGTCTCATCTTTCAGCACTGTTTCTTGTATCATTGTAGATTGTCTCATCATTGGCTTTTTTTAGAGACAGGTAATCAGAAGTTATTTACTTTTGCCTTCTTCAACAAAATACCTAATGAAAGTTAGTGTGAAGATTACTGCCACTATCTAGGAATGACATTCTGCCAGTATTATCTGTCTCCACTGGTGCTGTGTAGTAGCTGTGTTTCAAGGATTTTTCTATTCCCATTATCATCGGAACTCTCAGTTATTTTCTGCTAATGGGAACATTAATTCCTGAAGAGGATGGATGCCCTGATATTTCAGTTTTGACTGTTTCATGTTGTGTGACCCTTCTTAGAGTCTAGACCTTTAATAGTGTCTGTCTTTTTGATGGTGTTGTTCTTAACTTCCCTGACATATACCCTCTCAGCTCTTTAAATGCTGATGTTGTATAGTTTATCCTTCTAGAAGACATAGTATATCCATGCATACTTTCCTACACATTCAGTTTCTTAGTACTGTAAAAGCACTAGCTAATGGGGAAGAAACTGTTCTAGGTATTTTGTGAAGAAATTACGAATAAATACTAGTTTTGGATTTTAACCCATACATTAGTATACTTGTTTGTTGGCTTGCTACTGATTCAACCATCAAATATATCTGGCAGATAAAATACGATCTGCCATGATCATGAAAAGTTTAAACTTAAAATGTATTTTAAAAATACAATTCATATAATAGCACTATGTTGTGTATTGTTGCCCTTATTAGAAACAAAAATAAAATATAATGCCAAAAATAGAACCTGTTTAGAAAAATATAGAAATCTCAACCTTCTGCTATGATATCATCGGTATTATGATTCATGATTTTTGTACATTTAAAAATATAGATTTTAAAAGAAAATCATTCTCTGTAGACCGTCAGAGCAACTCCAAGCAAGCTTTGCGATCACAACCAAGAGATGAAGACTTTGAAGGATCACCATGGAATTGTGACAGCTGTACATTTTTGAATCACCCAGCACTGAATCGCTGTGAACAGTGTGAAATGCCGCGGTATGCTTGAATCCATACTGCTTGGATTAAAAATGGGCTCTCAAGCATACAACCACAGAAGGAAATGGGGGGTGCCTTGCAGTCGATCTAGCAAGCATTTGGCAGCCAATCATTTTCATATTATAAGGGAGATACTCCTGCTGCTCATACTGCGCTAGTTTGAGGAAAATACTCTTATCCCTCAGTGTGAGCAAGGCTGAAAGGATATCACAAATCCAAAATGGATTCCCTCTGAGAAGAATGTATACAGGAAAGCAGGTGATTGCTGCTGTTCTAGCCCTTGTAATTACATTTGCTGGGTAGTAGCCGTTATATATATTTTTATAAGCATTGAACTGTTAACATTGTGTGAAGTGTTACAGGTATCCAGACAAACTGTGAAGAACCAGAGCTGATAATCTGGCCACAGCAAGCTGGGAAAGAGAGGCTCCCTGTGCTTCCAGATTGTAAACTACTGAAAAAGAACGGGGTGGGTGGGTGGGGGAATCATAGAGCAAAAAAGGGTATTCTTAAATGCTGCTTTTTTTCAGGGTAATTTAAGTCCACACAATTGCTGTGTTGAAGTTGCGAATCATGGTGAGGAGGGAGAAGTACTGTATGAGCCTTATTTATAGAGTACAATCAGAGGTGATTTTACAATCCCTTTTGCTTGTACAGCACTCACCAAGTCTTGTTAACACTGGTAATTAACTAATTATACCATATTACAGAAGAAGAAAATAGTGCTGCATGCTTTTATTAGGCCTTTGTGTTTTGAAGCTAAAAAGTATGCTTTTTATAAACAATGTTCCCTTAAAATTGTGTGTGATGACAGTAGAGCGGATATATGCCAAATGCAGAACTGTTCCAAACTACCTTTGGAAGACTTGAGCTCAGCCATCATTATATATGAGAAATGTTTGCACCCTGCTCCTTAGGCCTTTCAGCTTCCAATTATGTGAAGAATTCATGATGTTTACAGCACAGAAGGTACTTGTGCCCCCATTCTGATTTAGCTGAAAACTAGTAATCGATGTTAGCTCTTCAATAAAGGTTTATTTGCACATTGTCAATAAACCAGCCTGTATTAACTAATATGAGTGGTGGATCTTGAAATGTTGCACACTGCGTTTCTTGTTCAATTTGATCAGTTAATGGACACAAATACAAAAAAAGTAGAATTGTACAGGTACGTTTATGGATCTAATATAAAAAGTTGTTTGATTTGAGTGCTTTAAGTTGCTGAAATAAAGCACTCTTTGTGAAGGTTTCTTGATTTAGGATTTCAGTTATTATGAAATAAAGTTATGCAAGAACAGTCAGGGTGTTTCTTCCCCCTGGGACACCATGTATAATTTCTTACACGTTCAAATTTTGTTACCCCACATTTTTTGCAATGTTTGTATACAGGAGTGTTTCACATTTTCCTTGCCCACATGTTTCTTTTATTGATTGGTATGTGAGATTATACGAATTTGCCATCCCAAGTGGAATTTATCTCATGTGATACTGAAGTATAACTTCATCCATTAAAATTCCACAGAAGCTGTTTAACATGAAATAGCACAAACCACAGTGAAATTAAAGAAATTGGTATTGAGAGATTTTCTGATTTGTATGCTGTTACAAATATGACCTATGAATGTCTGAAGGAAATTTTAAGCATTCTGTTGCCCCAAGTAAAAGTCAAATTACACAATTCCTCCGTTTTGAAAAATTGGGGGGGATAGAGAGAAATTAGTACTTTAGATAAATTATTTTGCTTTTTAGATATCATTAGTCCCATGTCCTCACACTCATATATTAATACTTTTGCCTTTTTTGAACATAAGTTCCTTTTTGGCACTTATTTGTACAGCACTGCAGTGAAATTATAGTAATCAAGCAAACAGCAGAAGTACCATGTTTGAAAGATGACCAGAAGAGTTTTGGTTGGTAAGAGATGAGTTAGAACTACTGCATGCATCCTATTCGTTCAGGGTACAGTCTGTCTTTTTAGTGTGTGCTCTCTGGAGTCAAAATGCCCATCATGTCTTTGATCTGTGCACAGGTGGCTTTCCTGTTCTGTTTTTCCAAGTAAGGAATGCTCTGCATATATGGATTGCCCCATTGAGCATAGTCAGGAATGTTCAAATACATGCACCACAATACTGTGTAGTCTTATACATGGATCATTGTTGTGAAGATCCACTTCCTTTTGTCCACAGTTACTAGAGTAGAAGATAAAATCATTTGCTTTTGATGGTGAAGATGGGTGCAAGTGATCATATTGATTCAAAGAAGGGAAAACCACTTTAATCAGTTACTGTCTCTTATTGATTGTGCAAAAAAACTTGTACATGTTTACCTGTAAATACCTTTCATGCTCTAATGCTGATGATAGCAACAAAATTAAATCTAATTTGTAAGTTATATATGAATGTTAAATATCACTTTGTTTTTGGAAGCCACTTAGAAATATGGGACTCCATTCAGTGTGGATTTATGGTTTATGCCATAGAAAATGTTCATTACATTAAAAATGTCATTAATATTCCACCCCTTTATATTGCTTGATATAAAAATGCACTGCAACATATACAACTTTGGAATGTGCACATCTCAATGGTGGAATTTTTGAGGCCATCATGAATTTTTAAAATGCACTACTTTTTAATATCTGATCTTTCCCTTTCCCGTAGTAATCAAGCAACATATTTGGATGCTCTCCAAAATACTTCTGTTTATAAATGCCTGTTTTATATTTAACTGCTATTAATGTTTTTCTTTCACATATAAAATACAATAGCCCCTCCAAGTTTTAATCAGTAGCATAGAAATGGAAAGTCAGATTATAGCAAACCAAAATTAAACCCTGTACTTGGATGTATGATTGAACTATCACGCTAGCTTGTGTGTCTAGGAAGGGAGGGGCCAAGAAAGTAAAAGAAAATGTCTGTGAAATAGATCAAATTGAGAAGTGTGTTTGTGCATTTGTGATATGTATTTTTCCTCATGGCAGATATATGAGGCAAGTATAATTTTCAAAGAGCTGGTCTCAAGTCATGTTTTCTCTCAGTTACTGTATTTTCCAGTTAAGAATCTTCATTTTCCCCTCTTCCTTGATTGTAAACATCTTTAAAATTACTTGGATTTACATATTTTGAAATTAGAGAAATGTTAGACATGCTTTTAAACAGAACAGAAGGTTAAATAAATTGTAACCTTGAGTTGCCAAGTCTTTCATAAAAGGAAAAAAAACAGTGTTGCCAGGTGTAACCATACAGCATGGTATGGTATAGCCAGATGGGATCTCAGTTCCTCTGTTACCTGCCCAGATGCTTTGAGAGAGATGAAAATGTACGCATAAATAAATGCACATTATAGCCAACACTACTTTTGTGTGCTGTATCTGTTTTCCAAACAACTATTCAAAGCTGCCATGTGTGTGAAGTAAATCTCTCTGTTTCTGTTGGTAATGGGAAGGCTTCCTGGCTAGAATCCACTTGAAGAATTGCACCACTGTAAGTCCATTGTCATAAATGTCAACATTGACTTGACACTAGTTAAGAAATTGGTGTATTTGCATACCGAGTCACACAACTGGTATGCAACCCCAAATGTCTACCTTGACTTCTTAATGGGAAGCAATTCACCACTGAGATTTATGCCAATTGAATTAAGTACCGGTAATAGGATTCTGGTCTTTGTTTTTAAGCAAAGGTGTGAAGGTAATGCAAGAATACGGCATTTAAACATATTCAAGACCTTTTAACAGCCTTTTTTAAAAAGTATGTTATTTAAGTTATAAAAAAAACCCAGTGTATATGATCTATACTCTAATTTTTGTACTGTTGAAATACTATTTTTCATTATATAACAAATCCATGATCTTTCTCGATCCTCTAAATAGAGTGTTTCTTACAGTCTAAATCTCTGTATATTCTGAATGAAACTTACTGTGAGATTACATATGTAAAAGCATTAAGAGTCTATGCATACATGGTACATCCACATTGCCTATACTGAGAGCAGCAGCCTAAAGCAATCCCAATAAACTAAGAAATGTAACTTCCTGCATTTTTAAATTTTTATATGTAGTAAGGAATCCTAAATATTTATTAATTTGTCATCTCAAATGTTTAATTTACTGCTCTGTTGAATGTTTAAAAACATATACATCAAGTCCAGTTTCTTTTTTGATAACTACTTTATTAAATTTCATCTTGCAAGGAAAAATATATTGCCCTTATAGTTTTCCAGTGAATCTTTGCCACTAAAACAAAGATAAGTTGTAGTATCTTTGCACAAATGGCAGCTTGACATTTTTGAAGATTAGATGTTTTCAGATTATGGTGTTAGGGGATGTAGAAATTTATGTATCTACACCTAATGTAAGCATGTACAGTTGCGCCTCGCTTTACGATTGCCCCGCATTACAATGAAACCGCATTACGATGATCTTTTTGCGATCGCAAAATGATGGTCTAAATGGTTTTTTTTCGCATTGCGATGATCGGTTCCCTGCTTCGGGAACTGATTCTTCGCAAAACGATTTTAAAACAGCTGATCGGCGGTTTCAAAATGGCCGCTAGGTAAACAAAATGGCTCCCCGCTGTTTTCTGGGACGGATTCCTTGCAAGACAGGCAGCAAAAATGGCTGCCCTATGAAGGAGCTTCGCTGGACGGTAAGTTTTGACCCCATTGGAATGCATTGAAGGGGTTTCAATGTGTTTCAATTTTTTTTTTGTTTTTGTTTTACGATGTTTTTGCTTAACAGCGATTTTCCTGGAACGGATTATCGCCATTAAGCGAGGCACCACTGTATTACAGTAATTCACACCCAGTCCTATTTAGCTGTCCAAAAGGCACCTGTATCTTCTTGGATTATCTAAATAAGCAATTTAGGTGACTTTTTAAAAAAGCACCCTATCTTTTCATAACCATATTACACTTTTGCTACATGGGATTCAGACTTTCACATTTCAGTCATGAGCTTCAACTTACCAAGAACCAGTTTTCTCTTTGAGTTCGTGTAGAGATGACACTGGCTATCTCTTCAACATGAGCTGAGATGAGGAGGAGCTTTTAGATCCTTCAGCAGTTTTCACCAGCCATCCTCCCATGCATGGTTTCTTGTAAAATATTAGCTGAAACCTGGCATATTTTATCAATCATATGAGATGTAAAATGCAAGATTTACTTTGAGAACCTGTACCTCCATTTTTCACAGGAGTAATGTAACTTGGACAATCTTACATTACTTTGTTATTCTATGTAATGCATGTCACCAACAAACCAAGATTTGCAAACCTGCCGGTGAGGGCAGCATCCTTTCTTAAAACTCTTTCTGAGCTATCCCAACACTGTGATGTTGCAGTTGTTGGAAAGGTTATTTGTGATGCAGTCCATGAGGCTGGTATTTGAAAAAGGCATGTTGGTAGCTTTTAAGTGTTTATACAGATGGGCAGATGTTTTTGGATTGCAACTCTCACACACAGCCATTGTTGACTATGGTGCTGCCTAGGGCTTATGTTGGCCAAAAGCATTTGGAGGGCTACAGCTGCCTGTCTTGGCTGAAAGTAATGCATATGGAGTTCTTTTGATCGTGGCCTGTATTTCTGTGGACCCCAGATATTTGGTAGCAGCTCCATTCCCCCCCCCTTTGGGGAAGTATTGTGAGTCAAATATGGCATTAGTCATATTGTGTATGTGGGCTTTAACATCTTCCTTTCCCTTAGATTTTGTTTGTTTTTTTGTTTTTTGCTAGCAGGAAAGAAGAACAAACTTATGTCTCTATATTGTTTGATTGCTACCACTGGCTACTTCAAACAGAACATCTTATGCACAGATGCTCATTTCTGATCACACAGGGAAAAAGCTGTTTCTGTAGTTGTTGCTGTATTTTCACTTAATAGTCACAATCCACAATTCATGACAGCCATATCTCTTCACATCTTGTTCGCGCAATCCATTCTCAACACTGAGGTAAAATACCTTTGAGCCAATTGTCTAGATGGTGGTTGTATCCTGTTATAACTTCATTCTATTCACATTTATTTTAATGGTACAAATATACTTTTATTTAGCTATATAGTACTAGAAAAAACTTAAACAGGGTTTGATAAGAATGGTGCAAAATACACTGATGTCTGACGATCAGTCAATTTTAGATACTTTCTTCTATGCAGCCAAGGTAAACGTGACTGATGATGTTAATATCCACATGTTGTTCATCATTTGAAGTATGATGGATTCATTATTCCCAGGCAATAATAACTTTGTTGAAGTTAACAAAAACTCCTTTATTAGGTTCACTGGAAAACAAATGTTGAAAATCAGTCATGTGCATATAAGCCAATGACATAATATCTTAATGAAATACGGAGTTTCCTGTTAATGGGGAGTGCAATTGCTATTCTAGTGGCACATTAAAGCTTTAATGAAATAAGAGGAGAAGTAATATCTTTGGTCTGGATGTTGTAACTGAACAGTCAGCCAAATTTTGGGAAGGAAATTAAGATCATGTGATTCTATGATTGAGAGTCACAGGCAGAATTCCAGAGTTAATGATTTGACAAAATAAATTTGTAATTCTTTTACTTGTGGAAGAAGCAGAAGTCTATGGGGCTCAGGTATATGGATCCTATGTCTCCTTGGTTCAGAAAAAAACAGCAAGCTTGAATCTAAAGAGGTCTGAGTAATGTAGTATGACTAGTTAGATGCAATTAGGGCATTTTCTTTATTTTCATAGCCCAGTGTTCTATTGCTAGCTCCAACTAAAGTAGACTCTTTGGCTCAAATAGGATTTACAGAAATGTTAACATTCAACAATTGATTCACTTTTGTGGGGTGGGGCTAGAAGAAACTGCTAGTGTAAACAGATGTCTTCAAGGATTCCTTTTAAGTAGGCTAATATTCTGTTCCTATTTTAAGTATAATTGACCTTTTCTGAATTTCTTGTTGTTTCATTCTTCAGTAAATACACTGAAGGACATGGCAAGAAGCTTCAGATTTAGAACTATGCAAGAGAATACAACCACAGGGCATTGGTTTGTAGTGCAACCCTGGCAAAGGTGATTCAGATATGGGTCTGTTCTTAGGCTCACTCACGCTGTGGAGCACACACTAGAACTGCTTTTTTGTTGTTTGTACTGAGCAGGATGATAGATCTTGGAAGAACTATTTTATAGTGGATCCAATCCTTCCTGTAGGGGTGAAGGACTTTTGTGTGGCAGCCTGGCAGTTGGCCAGTGAGCTCCCTCAGGGTTCAATTCTGTCCCTATGCAATTTCACATATAGATGAAACCTGTAGGAAAGCTACAGATTTTTTTTGGTGGGGGGAGGCTGGTGCCACGAGTATGCAAATGACACTCAGCTATGTTTATTGCTTCCATCTAAATCTAATGAATTTGTTTCAGCTGTAAGCCAGTAATGGTTTGATGTCAATAATGGACTGAAAGATAGAAAAGAAAGTGAAGCGTATATTAGACAAGAGATAAATCCTACTAGTGTAGATCAGAGAATAGAAGCTTAACCTGTGCTGAATGGGGTTGCACCCCACTTGAAAAATCAGGTCTGTAGCTTGGACAAGCTTCTTAACCTTTAGCCTGGACTGTTCAGCCCCCAGTCACATGGAGAACCAGGTTACTTGGAAGTCAGTTAATGGGCTGTCGAATGGAGTTGGCAGAATCAAGGTGAAGCTAAGAAATGGAAATAGTGGTGGTTCACTGTCAGTTCTTTGTGAGTGTGGAGAAGAGGAGGCAACTACACACCTGTGTCAGTATATTCTGTCCCTCAACATGTATTATGGAAGACTTGATGTTAGCTGCCCTAAATGTTCTTGATTTGCCAGTGATTACGTGAATATGTTGTGATATATTTATTAATGGTACTGGGCTGCCTGTGACATGAACAAAGGAAGATAATTCTGGATTTAAAATTTACAAATAATAGACCCAAGTGCCCAAAATGAAGTGGTTTGGATACCTTTACAAATGAACAGCTAGCTTATAAAACAGTGTCAGTTAGAACAACTATATTTCTGAGCTTTGTTATGTCTCTAGTGAAATGCATACCAATTTTTCAACAGGATTTTCATAACTTTATATTAAAGGCCTACTGGGAGGAGGTTGATACAAACAACAGCAGGAAAACATGAGAAGTTACCACTTTTTAATAGCTTTAATTCTAGAGCATATAGCAGTAGTGAAACACTGAGAGCTGAAGCAAATCTTTAATCACTAATGTTTAGTAAAGCCTTTACAAGTATTACTAAAAGTGTAATTATTATTTTATATTATATATTATTTATATTATGCTGTTATTTTATTGGCTGGATAACTGAGTGAGTTGGGCTGGGAATTTAAATCTCCACCATGCTGGCTGAGAGAAAATCCAGCCTCTGTAGCTTTGGGCAAGCTGAGTCACAGAAGGGAACCCAAACTACTGTATTTTTGATTACCTAATACATAGAAAAGGCTGCTGTATATTGTAGTCAATTTGACTGCATGTTGTTGTTCTTGATAAGAAGCAACAGTTAAACAAAATACTGAGAAACAGAATGGTTCCTTGTAGGCAAAGGTGTCATAAAAGGTGTACAGTACTTTATCTCCTTATCTATTCAGTCTGTATGCTGAATGTATTATACAGAAAGATGAATCAGCTTCATATGAAGGAGTGAAAATTGGTGGGAAGAATATAAATAATTTAAGATAGGCAGATGATACCACATTACCAGCAGAAAACTGCCAATCCATTTCCAGGTGCAATTCAGAGTACTGGTTTTAACCTGTAAACCCTAAATGGATTGCGTCCAAGCTATTCTAAAGACTGTATCTCCCTCTCTATGAGCCTACCCAGCTGTTAAGATCATCAGGTGAGGCTTTTCACTCAGTCCCACCATCCTCTCAGGTGTGCTTAGTGGGGATATGGGAGAGGGCCTTCTCTGTTGCTGCTCCCAGACTCTGGAACTCCCTCCCACAGAAAGCCAGACTAGCCTCATATTTGCTGTCTTTCCGTAAGCAGGTGAAGACCCTGCTCTTCAGGCAAGCTTTCATTAGGGACTATCTAGGAGATAATAAATGGGATGGCTTATATTTTGTTGTTTCTAAATCTGTTCATAGTAGTGCTTTATCTAACATTCTTAATAGAATGTTTTCAGTTGTGTTAATATTTGAATAATGCACTTTTTAACATTAATTTTTTTAATGATGTAAGCCATTTTGGGTCCTTTCTCAGAAGAAAGGCAGCGTAAAAATATTTTAAGCAAACAAATGGCAGCAATGACTTTAAACAGTTATTTATGAAGTTGAAAGAAGAAAGTCATGTATGTAGCAAAAATCCAAATTCCAAGAGGTTTATCAATAAAAAGATAACTTTGGTTCTAATTCATTAACACTTTTAATGTATTGTTTCTGTGGTAAAGATTATATGCCACATATTAATCCCATTTTCTTCTTTCTATTGAATGCTTTTGTGTAGAACAGTGGTACTAAGTACTGTATTTTGCTGAGACTTTGTGTTGTATTATGCTTCAACAGTTGCCTTGCTTTTCAAACCCACCTATTCAGTAGCACACATTTGCTGTTAATATTATGCATTTGGTATAGTTAATCATATAGATATGATGGTGATTATAACTGGAATTTACTTTCCTTTCTCCTCACTTAACAGGAAGTTGGGTCTCAAAATTAGAGTGCTTAAAATAAGAACAATCTATACGAAACGTAAGGTTAACATTTACCAAAGAAAGTAGCGTGTTCCTTCAAAAATTCCATCATGCCTGCCCACTTGATCACCTTCCAGTTCTATTCCAAGATAACTATCTTCTCTTCCAAATAGTGGTCCTAAATATTTGATAGTTCCTTTGCTTATCTTTCCTGCTGGGCATGAAAATTTCACCAGGTTTCCAACTTTCAAATCTGCAGTACTTCTGGGTGCAAATGGTCTTCTTGAGGTATGAGATCTTGGGTAAAATAGCAATAGATAATCAGTAATGGAAAAATAATTATTATAAATAATATCTTTGAAAGATAGAAGATATATATTTTATACTTCTCCAGAACTTTATTCAGAATGTTTATCATAACCTTATAATCCACTACAGTATATTTTTACTAATACACTAGACATGACAGGGAGATTCTACAACTAAGTCTCCTGATCTACCACTTTGTAGATAAATAAAACTGAATTGGAGCTGTAGTGGGAATGAAGCTCTGCCCTTTCCCTCTCTGTGCTAGTTCCTTGGTTTTGTATGGAAGCTTGTCTCCCAATCTGATACATCAAGCACTAGACCCTTTCCAGATAAAGATCAGAATAAAGGGTACAGGGCTAGTGCCTCCCCAACAAGATCATCCCTCTCCTGCTGTTCCCCACAATCACAAGTTCTAGGTGTATACCATCGTAGCTCATCTGGCATTTAGTTTGTGATCACCATGATGGCTTACAGCAATGGTCCCCAACCTTTTCCAAACCGTGGACCGGGTGGATGGGTGGCTGGGGCACCCATGTGGGGGGGGGCAGTGCATGTGTGCGTGGGGGGCGTACATGTAGGGGGTGGGAGATCTGCCTTGGCGGCCTGGTCCCACCAAGGCCCTGGCCCGGTACCAGGCATATAGCAGTGGTCCCCAAACTTTTCCAAACCAGCAGAAGCTTGTGCTGGTATATATTTCCAGCCTTGCTTCTTTCAACCTGCTGTGAAGTATGATATCATTTTACAAATTTTTTATCTTTACCAAATATGCTGATGGCTGTTAGCCACCTTAAGCTCCCAATTATGGATATAAAGGTGGGATAAACATTTTTCCAAGAAATGGGTAGTTTTTAAAATAATGATGGCATAAACATACATGCTATTTTATACTCGGCACATGTTTCTTGCAAGAAGTGTCAAAACCCTCATGAGGAAAATTGGTTTGGAGTAGCCCGATTCCGTTCTCCCCCCCCCCCCATGAGTGCTCATTTTGGATTGTATCATCATCATTATCAAGCTTTGTCCATTTTGCCTCGGGTGACCCTTCTAAGGAGTCTTAACTCATAACAGAGTCTTAGCTGCTTTGATGCCCTTGTGTTCCCTGAAACATAAAACCCCTCACCACCAGAAGCTGAAAACAGCAGGAAAAGAGGAAAACTAAATACGAGATTAATTGACTTAATAAAGGAAGCCACAGTTTAATTTCACAAGATCTGAGCAATACAGTGGTGCCTCGCTTAGCGATTGCCTCGTTTAATGATGTATTCGGTTAGCGATGAGGTTTTTGGAGTGATCTTGCGCTCCATTTAGCGATGTTTCCAATGGGGAAATTTCGCATAGCGATGTTCGGGACCTTGCTTTGCTTAGCGATGACAGTTTAGGTCCCCTGTTTCGCTTAGCGATGTCCGTTTTCGCTATTTTAAGTGTGTCTTAAAATGTTCAAAAACTGTTTAAAATGCTTGGAATCGTTAGTGCACCCTGTAAAACCTTTGCAAACTTAATTTGGCTTTATTCTGAGTCTTCATTAATTTTTGGTGATTTTCCCCCCCATTGGAATGCATTGAACTGTAGGTTTGACAGCTGAAATCTTTCTCTTAAAATCATTATTACCTAAACAACTCTGGGAATTAAACTTATTAAGAGCTGTCTACAGTGTTGGCAAAAAGCCTAGAACAATGAGCTTGAACACTCCGTGGTAGTTTTAAACTTAGAAATTGTTTTCACATTCCTTTTCTTCCTGAGAAGTGACTGAAGCACAAACAAATTAACCCTGGAAAGTCTAATCCTGCTAAAGTGGAAATTTTAAACTGCACTTTGCTGAGATCTGAACAAAGATAATTCATCTTGGAATATATATCTGGCTAATGTAGACAAAAAAAAGAATATTTGGATGTATCCTGGATTCTGAACTTGCCCGGAACACAGGCCGGGATAGAATTAATATTCGAATGGACCACAAATCGGGGCTGGATTACAAAATACATTGGGTCATGAATACAAACATCAAGTGAACTGGACTGTCACTTTACATCTGAGATTGGATTCAAATTTATCACTAAAGATGATCAATCTATTAAAGTGAACTTATTGAAGCAATTATTGACTGGACTGGATTGATTACTTCAAGCAACTAGACATCTTTCACTTGGAATGCAATTATTTGACATCTGGGGACATAATGCTACGACAAAGGAAATTTTGGAATGAAACAAAATATACTCTTCGAGCAATTTTAGAAATAGTGAGATCCCACAACGAAGAGGTAAAATCATTCAATGAGCAGTTAAGGAAGGACTATATTCAACAGGAGACAGGGAATAATGAATAAGGAAATATGAGGGTGATAGATGATTTATTGGAGATAGATCAAGTGCATAAAATGATCCCAGACGATACAAGGGATGGCAGAATTTTTAGAGAGAGAGGAATAAAAATTGAGAAAAGACAAACAAGAGGAGTTACATAGAAAAGATGTAAAGGAAAAAAATACTAAGGTGGCCCCTCAACATTGAAACATAGGGACATGGTGGCACTGTGGGTTAAACTGCAGAAGCCTCTATGCTGCAAGGTCAGAAGACCTGCAGTCATAAGATCAAATCCATGTGATGGAGTGAGCTCCCGTTGCTTGTCCCAGCTCCTGCCAACCTAGCAGTTCGAACACATGCAAATAGGAGTAGATAAATAGGTACTACCATGGTGGGAAGGTAACAGCGTTCCATGTCTAGTCGCACTGGCAACGTGGCCACGGAAACTGTCTATGGACAAACGCTGGTTCTAGGAAACAGGGATGAGCACCGCCCCCTAGAATCGGACACGACTGGACTAAATGTCAAGGGGAACCTTTACCTTTACCAACGTTGAAAACATCTATACACCTAACGTCTGGAAATGTAAGGAAGCATATCATTATATATTAGAAAAGGGAATTAAACTGAAATAAGGGATCACTAATTAGGGTAAAGGCATAACATGGTGGTTCTTAAGGTGAGGTAAAACAAATATTACTTAACATATATTAGATATGATATTGAAATAGACATGACAGAAAATGTGGAGATAGAAATGGCTAAATAATTATACAGTCATGCCCCGCTTTACAATGAAACCGCATTACGACAATGTTTTTGCAATCGCAAAATGATGGTCTGAATAGGCTTTTTTCGCTTTGCGATGATAGGTTCCCTGCTTCGGGAACCGATTCTTTGCAAAACGACGATTTTGCTACAGCTGATTGGCAGTTTCAAAATGGCCGCTAGGTAAATAAAATGGCTCCCCGCTGTTTTATGGGACAGATTCTTTGCAAGACAGCCACCGAAAATGGCTGCCCTATGGAGGATCTTCGCTGGATGGTGAGTTTTTAGCCCATTGGAACACATTAAATGGGTTTTAATGCATTTCGATGGTTTTTTATTTTCACATTACGACATTTTCGTTTTACAGTGATTTCGCTGGAACGAATTAAGGTCGTAATGCGAAGCACCACTGTATAAAGAAAATCTATATAAACTGCTTTAAATAACAACTATGCATTAGGAATTTGGTTATTATTGGTATAAAATACAAAGTTGGTTGGTTAAATTGCCTCAAAATTATATAGATTTGAAACTAGAATTGCTTTTATTAAGTATTTACTAGAGGGTTTTGAGAACATTGTATAGTGATTAAATCAACAAAATGCAAAAATAGATAATTATAAGCAAACCAATGTAACACAATGTTTAAGAAGCATGAATTGAATGTAGATATAGTGAAAAACTAATAAAATGTTATTTAAAAAAATACAAGAACTAACAGTCTCTCTATAGTTGTGCTACCTCCATTCTAGCAAGAACACCAGCAAAGGATAATATGCCTGCCTTCAACTGGTAAGTAATCTATTAACAACTCATCTTGTCTGGCACTGTTAAAGCTATCTCTGTCTCCATTCCCTTGTGTGTCTTCTTTACTTCCTAAGTTGAAGGACAGGAACATGTCTTATGTTCATTTATTCACAGTTCCTGCCACCAGCACTGTATACTGAATTAAAATAGTTGCATTGGGAGACAATCTATGAGAAAGGAAGGGGATGTAATACATAAGAAGTATTTACCCTGTTCTGAATCAGACCAATGGTCTACTCAGTGAGTCTCTGCTTTTCGAACCCCAATCTTTGAAAAAGAATTTCCAGAATATCTGATTCTTATCCATGTTGGCTGCAGCTTTTGAGAAGTCCAGAACATCTGAATGGCCAAAGGTTGAGGATCACTGGTTCATTTAATTCACTGCTTTCTTTCTGGGTGACAGGAGCTCTGCAAAATCTCAAAGAGGTCCTCCCTTGTCTTGCTACAATGGCTCTTTAATGGAATCTCTGGCAATTCCAGTCTTCTTGTTGTTGTTTAGTTGTGTCCAACTCTTCGTGACCCCATGGACCAGAGCACGGCAGGCCTTCCTGTCTTCCACTGCCTCCCAGAGCTGGGTCAAATTCATGTTGGTAGCTTCAATGACACTGTCCAACCATCTCATCCTCTGTCGTCCCCTTCTCCTCTTACCTTCACACTTTCCTAACAGAACTTGCTAAATGTGCTTTACAGCTGTGCTTCTGTCCCTCCTGCTACAAAGTAGCCATGTACTGCAACACAGCTAGTTGCTCAAATACTCTTTCTTTCACATCCTTTTTAGGCTAGAATTGGCAGACTTAAATATGCATGCATGATGAGTCCTTGAAGGGTATATATCCATAATGAGTTTTATTTATTAATTTAATTTATGTCCTGCCCATCTAGACCAAAGTCTACTCTGGGTGGCTAACAACAGAATTCTAAAGATATCGAATGATTGCTGGGATATATGAGCATTAAACTACAATTTGAGCTGGTACTGAGACTCCACAACAGGAATGCTTGATGTCTATAATGACTGCTTTACATAAATAGAAAATTTAAAAAAACATTCCATTGAGAAAAGCATTAGAAATATCAAAACTACCTAATTTTTATGCACAGTTTTTCAGTGGAGTCGTAATCTTTTGCCTGTTCTATGAGGCTGCTCACTACACTGTGTTCCCTGTAAACATCTCTTAATTTTCTGAGATGATTTTGAAGTCTCCTTCAACAAGAAATTTCTGATAGTTTTCTACAGCTAACAAAAACTGCAGGGGATAAAAAACATATTTAACTAAATTAATTATAGGTATTTTATTTCTTACCTCTTTGGAGAGTATCTGCTTGTAGTATCCGCTTGAGACAAACTGACTAATGTTGAAATTACATCTTGCTTAGAGTTTGCCTTGATTGTTTCTTTGTACAGATTAATGTCAGACGCATTGTTGCCAATCCCTGTTATGGTTTCCTCTGACAAATCATCTTGATAAAACATGAAAAGAGATACCAGAGAAATTAGCATCATGCTTAGGTGCAACACACAGTTATTTGAGTCTGGTCTCTACAGGTGGATGCTCAGGAGCCATTCTCTAATTTATATTAAGAAGGGTAAATTGAGAAGCCTTTTATTCTCCAAAATACAAACAGTGCATCAATGGGAAAAGGACATTATCCTTGTAGAAATTCCAACGGCATGTCAATAAATACTGAAGTTATAAAAACCTAGACACTGATTTGATAGCATCAACAAATTCTAATGTGAACATGATAAGAAAAATGTAATTTTTATCCAGGTAATGGCTAACCTTACGGCTGGCATGGTTGGGCACAATCAATGGCCTTCCATAGCCCAGAATCGCTGTCAACCTTGCCTCTGCAGTGGGTCCTTTTCTGGGACTGCTGCATGTCACTGCCAACAGTCACTCTCCTCTCCCAGGATGTATTTCCCTGGCAGCACTAGTTGTGCTTTTGAACAGGAGCTGAGCTGGTGCTAAACTGGTGGCCACCTAACTTGCTGGATTACCAAGCATGTAATGTAATGTTAGGTCAGCCCAATAAGGATGGGAACCAACTATTGACCGGAACTAAACGAGAGATTGCATCTTATTTTAAAAAATTGTACTAGTAACAACACACAGCTGCCACCTACCTGGGAAATATGCAGTGGGTGTGAGGAATGAGGAGTGGTGCCCTCACAGCACAGCACCTGTTTAGTTCCTTTTCAAAAACTCTTTACGTTGTTGCCTGCTGAGAAAACATCTGGAGCAGGAGGAGAGGGACTTGGCACTGCTGAATAACTCAGCCACATCTCTGAGGCACAAAATATCATGGGGAAAGGCATGGGTTAAAAAAAAACCCAGACAGAGCCAGACTGGTCATCTTGGTTATGTGTGCTCTCCTACCTAGGACTGTTTTTAACGTATTATTACTAAATCTGTTACACTTTGCTCCGTCAGTATTCAACATGATCTAACATCTCCAAACTAATGTTAATGAGGCTTTCACTCATTGAATGCCATCAAGCATCATTCTGCCCTCTTCAGTGAGCACATAATTGTGCATACCAACCTCCCCATAAGAAAAGAGGCAAGTATAGATCTTTAACAAAAGATTGGCTCTGTACACAATCACATCTTCTTAGGTTACCTGGAGATGCACTTTATTGACAGAACACTATAGAAACTATACCTGAATGTATCCTGTGAAGAAAATGTTCCTTGCTGCACCCCGCTCCAACCTTAAGTTTGTCAAACATCTGAATTTTCTCTTGAAAAATCATTAACAAAAGCAAGTATGTACAGTACTTATATTTCTTTGAGATGCTACTGGTGTTGGATCACAAATATCCTTGTATATCAACTTTATGGGGTGCCTTCTCTTCCTTTCACTCTGTTTTGGACAGGTGGGCCCGATACCTTTAGTTTTAACACAGCTGCTTGCTGTTTTGTGAAATGTAATGTTCATGCCTTTTGCTAACTGCCTTCGGTGTAGGTCTTTTAGTTTATCCTTATTAGTCCAGCCTCTTACAACACTGTGTCTTTCAGTTTTGCATCGCAGTTCGCCATTTCCTTTGTTTTTGAGGCTATACCATATACTTCTCATTTGTGTTATCACATCTCAGATTTCTTCAAATTTAATTGTGCATCCCCTGTCTGTAACTTGACTCACTGATATACGCCCATTTTCATTTCTGGCACATCATTGCACATTATGTCTTTGGGACTTTCTCAGATCAAAATTGCTTTTGTAGCTCCTTCTAACTTGTTCATGTCTCTTTTATTTTAGATATGTAAAAAGTCCTATCCCCACCTGTTTTGAGACTCCTTAATCCAAACAGAAAGTCTGTTCTGTTCCCTCTGTATGTATCACTTCTATCTTTCTGTGTATAGAACTATATGTGTATCTTTATATTTCCATTTACATGTGTGGTTTGCCTGCACATTGGGACAATCCTCTTTCAAATTAGAACCATTACCACATAGAAAAGACTGTTTTGAGCTTTAACACTTCCTTGTCTTTGCCAAATCTCTTTGTACTGTCTCTTTTAAAAGTTTGGTTTTGTAGTAGCTGCAAATCTGTGTTCCTTCTGTGTCTAAGGAAGCAAATGTTACTAGAGATCTTGGATGCTGCTACTTTCTGATCCTCACTCGAAACTTCTGTTTCCTTTAAACTGTTCAAATTCCAATAATTCAGTAAAGTGGGATTGGAATGAGTATCTTTTTTTCATCTTTATCTTAGAGATCTCTGCAACAGAATGCAACCACATTCTTCTTTTGCATACAGTAACTTTAATGCCTCTTGCATTTCTTCAGTGGCATTACACATGTTCAACGTGGTTATTGCTCACCACAGAAATAATGTTGTCTTATGTTGTGGTCTTTTTCTTCAAATTCAATTCTTTTCAGCTTCTATGTCAGTTAGAAGGTCTCTTGTTAGGACATCAAGCTTTATTTATTTATTTGGTGGAGATACAGGGAATCACCCCTCTAGAAAAAAAAGGTGAGATGTCTCTTCTGTTCTCTCCCAGAGAATGTCAAGCAAGAAATGTGAGAAGAGCAGGAAGTGACATCAGCAATCCTAGGAACAGGACTGGATGTAGATTGAATGAAGATCGGAATAGGTAGTCTCTTCGTCCCCATGCTTCTTTTTCAGAGTTGTACCCAGTCGTCTCCAAAACTGTGGACTCTGGATTCTTGGAGGTTCATGATGCCAAAGCCCCAGATGTCCATGTTCCTGTGCCCAGTCATGGAACCTCAGTGATGCAGGAAGCCAAATCCCAATTGAATGTAGCTCAGTGCTCAAACTGGGCTGAACCACCTCCCCCTCCACAAGAATGATGCAAGATAGAGACACAAGCTAGGCTAGAAGCTTCCAGATGAAGTGCTCAACTGCTGGGGAAAATCTCCCTATGAGAAGTGGTTTCTTCCAAAATAGGGCTGAAAAAAAGCTGCTTCTTTCAGGGAAACAAGTGGGTCAATCCCTGCAAATCAGCTTTCCTACTAGTTGGTCAAATACCTGCAGCTAATTTCATTGCAGCAGTTCAGCAGTATTCAGGTCACCTTAAAGACTGGGGACTAGTCCCTGTCTAGTCTTGGACCTTTAAGCATAAAATAACTTTATCCTTTAGATAAAACCTTCAGTTGTTCTACAGAAGGAAGAATGGAAATAATGGGCATTGTTTCCATTCTTTCTACTGAGGAAGAGTAGAAGATTTTGTCTAAAGGAGGAGAGGAAAATGTTTCCACTGTGGCATTTGAAAAAGAACTGAGCCCAAGAGCACCACCTTGAGAATGGGCACCAAAGTGGTGGTGGTGGTGGTGGATGGCCAGCCAAAATGCCATCCTAGGACTGAAACCTTTGTAACAATAATCTGTGCATATCTGTTACCCTTGCCAGTAACTGCACAGAAGCCATACAGAATCCGATCTCACAACAACTTTGCAAGTATTGAAAACAGTTCTGTCAACTATTCAACATTTCTTAAATATGGAGGGAAAGTTACCATGGGAATAGACAGTCATCATTTTATCTATCTCATATAACCTGTGTCTGAATTACTAGCAAACCCATAACTTTTATTTTGGACTCATATTGGCATATTATCTGGGGAAGGCTCTGGGTCAGAAAGATAATCAATAAATTCCAAACTACCGGGATAAACATTTTAAACAAATCTCTTTGTTTTAAAGGTATAGCTTGTTATTCCATTATCATGTAATCAGAACCTAGGAAAAGTAAATACTGTAAATGAGTTCATGGCATGAAGGTCAGCTTAGGCAAACATATAGTATAGCCTTAGATTTGTATGAATGCAAGCAAGCCCAATATAATACTGAAATTTTGAAAATGCAAATTTTGATTGACGTACCTTTTAAGTCACCACTTTCTTTTGCTAGCCCTGTGTCTTGGTACCCAGCAATCAGAACATCTGTAGACTCACTGTTTAAGGATGATGGAGAAGTATTATTCCTAGAACGTTCATGCCGCCTTTCTAAATAAAAATAAGACTTGCTTATATCTGAATCTGCTTGTTAAAGTATTGTTGTTTTACTGAAGTATCATCTAAATATATCTATAGTAAATCAGAGTTTCAAACTCAGATCAAATCCACTGTTGATGCAGTCCAATAAAATTTTCCTGATATAAAGCAGTGATGCTAAGTTTCTAATAATTAAAAAGCTGTAAAACAATATATGCATGACTAAACTGCTGTTGGTGAATGTCTTCCAGATTTATGCTGTCTCCTTTTAAAATATGATCCTTCGTAAATATTACAAAGAGGAAAACGCTTTACTACTAAGAATCCATCAGATAAAATTGTCATCCTTAATGTAGTGTTTAGGTAGAGAAATGAAATGAAATGAGCGACTCTAGATAGGAATTGGGAAAGCTTAATGTTAACTGGATGCACTAATGGCTGGCTATAGTGTGGTCATAATAGGATTTCAGTTACAGGAAAATTATTTTATATGTATCATGATCCCAAGTTGCTTTGACTCCAGTAGAGACATGCATGACTGTTTCTGTAGTCATGCATCTGCTCTCTGCTTACCAGTTAACCCTGACAGTGTTAATGGCCTGTTGAAATACTGAAAAGGAGTATTTGCTGGCCAATACCTGAAATTCATCAGCAAATACTCACTCTCAGTATTTTGTAATGTAAAAAGAATATTGGATTCTGATTAAATTTAGTGTTTTCTTATTGCTTGTAACATTTTAATGTTTGGGTCAAATGCCTTTGCACTTAAAGATATGATAAACAATGGTTGAGAATGAGTATGAAGACATTTTTGTTATGTGCTATCAAATCGTTTCCTTCTCATGGCAAATCTAATGGGGTTTTCAAGGTACGTGAAATGTTCAAGGAATAGTTTACTACTGCCACCCTTAGTGAGCTTCCATGGCTGAGCAGACATTTGAAACTAGGTTTCCTGAGTGCTAATCCAGCACTCTGTCCACTATAACACCACGGCTGCTAGGTCTGAGATTTATTTATTTATTTATTTATTTATTTATTTATTTATTTATTTATTTATTTATTTATTTATTTATTTATTTATTTATATATATCCCGCCCATCTGGTCTATACGACCACTCTGGGCGGAGATGTTCAAGAAGTGGTTTGCCACTGCCTCTGTTGCCACCCTCCATTTGAATTTCTGTGTCTATGCAGGGTTTTTACCAGGGACTCCTAAGTCCTGGTGTGATATTCTATCCGTAGTGGATTAGGTATCTGTCCGTGGAGCCAGAAGTTGGGAGTTCAATTCCCCACTGTGCCTGCCAGGAAAACAGCCAGCCTGTGTAGTTATGGGCAAGTTGCACAGTCCCAGGATGACCCAGAAAAAGGGAATGGTACATCACTTCTCCCTGGTAAACCCTGAAAAGGCTTGCCATATGTCAGAATTTAGTTGACTACACACATTCATTACTATTATACTACACTGGTCCCCTCACTGTACTTCTTTTACTAGTACATGATAATGTACCTAACTATGAAAGAAAATACATTTTCTAAGTAGTACATTTCCAGTTCCAGGGTTTATATATACAATCAAAGCAACCTGGGACCATTAGGGTGGCGGTACGTTTCTGAATGTGAACATATATCAGGAAGATTTACCTTCACCCAAAGTAATAGCAATTCATCTCTTTTATGCCTGGCTTTGGTGTACTGGCAACTGGAGTTTATTCTTCTGCTATGTTTTAGAGCCTTATGTCTTACTTATGAGTGGAATTTTTGAACTTTTATTGCATGAAAGAATTATTGTGGAACTGGCTTGCCCACAACTGGACCTCCATAATTCTAGTTGCTGCTTGTCACACGAGTGCTTCTTGTGCAAAGGGATAAATGCATAAGAAAACTCCCACTTCTGTTTAAAAGACAAGTATTATTGTTCAACGTATCCCCTGGGGATACTTAATTTCCAGGTTAATCTGGTACTACAAAGCAAACGGCACATAGGAAGATATGATGAGCTATTTGATTCCATCTTCCTAATTCCATAAATGGCAGTAGGGCATATTATAAGCCATGCACAAAAGGGACTTCATGTGGTTCTGCTGTAGTCAATTTAAAAGAACCAATGGTAATGAAGTCCATGTAATAGGTGCTTGTATCTTTACAGAACCAACATTCTGTGTTGTTCATTCAGCTTCTAAAGAATCCAATCAATATACTATAAAATTAGTGTTCCTTTACCATCCTGTTTGCCTGTAATTGTATGAGTTAGCCATTCATATTGCCTCTTTACATCCCGTAGTTCTTCTTTCAGTCTGTGGTTCTCCTCATTCAAGTGGTGACTGATTTCCCTCAGCCTCCTGGATTCATCCCTTAGCTCACAAATCTCTTCATGCAGGACCTGCTCATAAGTATCTATTGGACCATATCTGTTCTGTATCCTGTTGATCTTTAAAGGGGAAAAATAATTTAAACTGTGTTTCAATAAATTATGAATCTTAAAGCATGAGGGAGGCAAAAAAAAGAATACAAGTGTATATATTTTAAAAAGAAATTATTTTAAGCATAATCTATCACTGCTGAACTGTTGTAATTTTCCAGGTGGTAATTTTTAATGTAACAAGTTATCTATATATCAGAAATCCCAGGTACTGTAGGCCGTCTGTTCCTGTATTTCTTTAGATTACAGAAAAGATCCTCTCTTGTCAAGCTATTTTATATCTAGAGTCAGAGAGGGACAGGTACAAAATGCTGGAAGCACTCAAGAGAACATTGGACAACCATCTGTCAGATCTGCTTTGATTTGGATTTCTGCACTTAGCAGGGAATTGGACTGGATGGCCTTATAGGCCCCTTCCAACTCAATTATTCTACAGTATAATTCTATGATATATAGCTATATAGAGATATATCTGTTCTGTACGTACACACACACACATTACAAGAAAAATAGCTAAACTAGAAACCTTTTATCAGTATGCCACCTGTCTATATCTAGAAATTTATTTTCATTTATTTGCAACAGGAAACAGGTAGATCTCAGATTTACAAGATCTACTTTTTCACAAGAACTTCAAGATCCACCAGACACAACCAGCAATGGGAGACATACACTTGGAATTAAAAGAGTGCCTCCAAGCACACTGTGGATTGAATTGTTTGTTTTCTGCACCAGAACTGAGTGTGTACAAAAGTCTGTTTCCAGTTACATGAAGATTTCTTCATTCTAGCAGCCAAAGATAGGTGGGAAAGCAGGCCATTTAGCTGAGATAGAAGTGGAAAGGAAAAACCTCTATCGATCTACTGCAAATCACCAAGATATCTACTAGTATATCCCCCAAACTACCTTTAACCCACCAATAATTTATAAATTGTTTTATTCCTCATTTCTTAAAACTGGTCTAATAGTGTCTTAAATATACAATTATAGTCTACTAATACATATAGTAAATCTTAGAGTAATGTATATCTCCTTGATGCATTAAGTTTATACTCCTGTAGGCAAAAACAAATAGATATTAACTGATAAATAACTTGAGATATGGTTTGGTTAATTTTTTCATATATAATGAAATCCACGTTACCTTCTCACCTGTGCACCTGTCTAAAGAAAAGAACAAGCTTAAATGATCATATTGAAAATGTCATTGAGGATCCATTGGCCACTATTGCTCAAAAGACGTCTTACCTTTCTCTTCAAAATAAGGTTTTCTTCTTTGTACTCTGCCAACTGCTGTAGATAGTCAGATTTTAACCAAGCCATTCCATTCTTCAGCTGTGAAATCTCTTCATCTGCCTTTGCTAGTTCTAAGACAGCAGTCTTGTTGGCTTCCTGAAGGTTGTTGATCTGGCTTTTAAGATCCACTACGTATGCATGAATAAGCAACACATACAATTGAAATGATACAGGGCAACTCACAGCACTTTTGACCCCTGTTGTGTTTAGAGCTGCAATGTTATATGCATTTACCCTGAAGTATGTTTCATTGACCTCAATAGGACTTACCTCTGACAAGAGATGGGGTTATGGTGCAAATCCTTTCCAATGAAATAACAGAAACTTGAAAATGCTCTGCTTGCAGCCCTTCCTATTTGGAAGCTTACTTAGGGACACAGGAGAGGGCCTTCTCTGTCACTGCTCCCAGACTTTGGAATTCCCTTCCACAGGAGGCCAGGCTAGCCCCATGTCTGCTGTCCTTATGCAAGAAGGTGAAGATTTTTCTCTTCTGGCAGGCTTTCCCTTAATGATTGGCTACCTGAGTAGGGTTTCAAATGGATGGTTGTGTTCAAGTCACTTGAACCTTTTAATGGGTTGTGGTGGTACGTTTTGAATTTTAAAAAAAGAAAAATTTAAAATCTGAAATTTTACCAAAAGAATTAGCATTGAAATTTAGTTGCAGAAGCTTGTCTGGTGCAAGGGCTAGAAGGAACACTTATTGCCATACTAACCCTTCTATGCATTAAATCACTTGTCCAATCTGCATCTTTACGACAGGGAAATTATTCATCCATAAAAAACATCTAGACAAAGTGTTAGCCCTTTTCTACTGCTGTGCCTCTACTGTGAAAGGTCTTAACAGGTGCTACCATTGCATGTTTTTCAGGTACTTTTATTTGTCCAGGCATTTTCAATTTTATGCACAGCTTTAGCTAACTAACTAATTTTCCTTGTCTTGCACAATGTTGTTTATTATATATAATTAATTTGGTTTGGTGCTGTTTTTCTGATGAAGGCACAGTATAGAATTTTGAAAATAAATAAAAATAAAACATTAATATGAAACTGATAACTCTTCTGAAAGATAACTCACTTCTGCTTACTATACTAGAAACGCTGCTGCTATACATCATTTTAGCAATGTCTGCACTACAAAGTAACTGTTCAGTGATACAGCATTATTTAATGCAGGGGTGCATCTGGTCATCCATGCAAGTGGAAAGGTTAGACTGATACCAAGGTCCTAACATTCCACCTAGGTCACCGGACCAGAATTTGAATTCAAGGTTTCTCTTAGTTGGAAGGGGGAGGGAGACACAAGCACAGAGGTAAAGATATATGAAGCTTTATGTGCAATAAAAGGAATGGACCAAACAAGTTCTAAAGAGGGTCAATAATAACATTAACTATAATAATATTCAAAAAGTGTACAAAGAAAAGCAGGCCACAAATCACACAATCTCCAGTGTCTATACACAAATGCTAAGAATATGGAAAACAAACAAGAAGAACTGGAAATTTTGGCTCAGGAGGGTAAATATGACTTGACAGGAATAATTGAAACTTGGTGGAATGACTCCCCTGACTAGAATACAGAAATGGAAGGATACAATTTTTTCAAAAAGAACAAAGTATAGAAGGGGTGCTGGAATTGCTGCATATGTAAAAAAAATACACATCCCTGCACAGAAATACAAGAGGAGAAGACTGGCTGTCCCATTAAGAGCATCTGAATCAATGTAGTTGGAGCAAAAAACAAAAGGAACATGGTAGCTGGAGTTTACTACTGAACACTCAAGCAAGAAGAAGATGCAGATGAAACTTTTGAAAAACAAATTGCAAGGATTTCAAAGAGAAACAATGTAGTAGTAATGGGAGATTTCAGTTATCTCGATACCTGTTGGGAGGCAAATTCTGCCAAGTATGGCCCTTCCAAGAAATTCCTGGCTTATGTGGCTGATAATTTTCTCTTACAAAAAGTGAAGAAACTAGAGGATTAGTTATCCTTGACTTTATTCTAACCAACAGAGATGACTTGGTTGAGGAAGTGGCAGTAAATAGAAATCTGAGCAAGAGTGACTGCATTCTACTAGAATTCTTGATTTCAATGGAAAACAGAGCAGAGTGTAACCACACATATATGCTGAATTTTTAAAAAGCCAATAGAAGTGAACTCAGAACAAGGATAAGTAAGGTCCCATGGTAGGAGATCCTAACGAGAAAAGGAGTCCAAGAAGAACGGGAGTTTCTAAAAAAGGAAATTCTAAAGGTACAACTACAAACAATACCAACAAGAAAACAAGGTGGGAGACAGCAAAAAAGGCCAGTGTGGCTTCACCAAAACCTCAGGGAGGACCTGAAAACAAAAAAAGGATACATATAGGAAGTGCAAGAAAGGCCAGGCCACAAAGGAAGAGTGTATAGACAAGCAGGAAAATTGCAGGGATGGCATTAGCATCAAATTTGTGGATGACACAACATTGGGTGGAATAGCCAACACCCTGGAAGACAGAAACAAAATTCAAAATGATCGAGATAAGCCAACAGTGTGATGTGGCTACAAAAAAGGCATTATTTTAGATTGCATTAACAGAAGTATAGTCTCCAAATCCCATGAGGTACTAGTTCCCCACTATTCGGCTCTGGTTAGGCTTCACCTTGAGTACTGTGCTCTGTTCAGGACATCACACTTCAAGAAGGATGCCAACAAATTGGAACAAGTTCAGAGAAGGGCAACAAGAATGATCGGGTGGCTGGAAACTAATCCCTATGAGGAAAGACTGAAAGAACTGGGCATGTTTAGCCTTGAGAAAAGACTATTGAGGGGAGAAATGATTGCAGTTTTCAAATACAGTGATGCCCCACATCACAAAACGATGGTTCCTATGGGGTTTTTTTTTTTTTTTGCTTAATGATGATTAGGTCCCTCCTTCGGGAACCATTTTTTCCCTGGACGACAATTTTCCCAGCTGATCGTCGGGTTTCTAAAATGCCCTCCTGCTGTTTTCCGACCCTTGTTTCGGAAGACAGGCATTAAAAACAGCTGGTCAGCGCTCACAAAATGGCCGCCTTATGGAGGATCTTCGCTGGACGAGCAGGTATTTTCCCCATTGGAATGCATAAACCAGTTTTCAATGCATTCCAATGGGGATTTTTTTCGCATGATGACGATTTCGCTGTACAGCGAGTTTGACAGAACAGATTATCGTCATGCGGGGCACCACTGTACTTGAATACAGTACACTGAAAGGCTGTATACAAAGAAGGAACAGGATCTGTTCCCAATCATCCTTGAGTGCAGGACACACAACAACGGGCTCAAGTTACGGGATGCAAGATTTTGGTTGAATATCAGGAAAAACTCCCTAACTGTTAGAGCAGTACAGCAATGGAACCAATTACCTTGAGAGATGGGAAGTGCTCCAACACTGGAGGCATTCAAGAGAAATTTACACAACCACCTGGCAGATATCCTTTGATTCGTATTCCTGTACTGAGCAGGGAGTTGGAATCGATGGCCTTATAGGCCTCTTCCTTATAGGTTGTTTCTACATTGGTAAACAAAACTTATCATACAGACCGATGCACAATAACACACATTGTAGCACAAATTAAAGGCACTGAATGCTGAATATGGAAATGAATATAGTACAATGCCTGCATACCAATCAGTCGCTGCAGAATTATAGGAGACTTGCATTCAGATTTTAGCAGATTGAGACTGGGTTCCTCTTCATTAAGAACATCTTTCTCCTACAATATGAATTCATTTATATTAATATGTTTTGCTAAGAAAGCATAAAACTTAAAATTTAGTCTGCTTTTTATTCGGTTGATTAAAAAACTAATTGCATTAGTGCTATGTTTCTCTTTTCTCTTGTTTATATACTTCCTTTCACTCTGTTCCTCTGGTGCTCTTCTCTGAACTTGTGTACCCCAATGCTTCCAGACTGGACCAAGAGTATGCCACAGCTCAGCCATGAGGCTGTTTTTAATACATCAAGTTCCTGACAATCAGAAGGATTCAGTTCTTGTCTTCTTCCAGAAGTAGTAGAACCGTACAAGCACACAGATTAATTAATTATACTACCAGTGATTCCAGTACAAGCTAATGTAATTCATCCATAGAGGGGAAAATGAAATAAGAGTGTTCTCCAACCCCTTTCTTTTGTGTAATTTTTCCTATAGGGTTATAAATTTAATGGAGTCTTATTCCGTTTGATAATATGCCTGCACAAAGGACAACAAGAAAGCATAGGTTGCGGCAGCAGTTGCAAATACTGAGTAAAAAACAGGCACTCTTATTTGCACAGGGTTGTTCTCAAAGTTGCCACTTAAATACTAGCTCCTTACCATACTCAAGAAGCTCCCTTACAAGCCTAACAGCAACCTATCTAACACAGGACCTATGAGGGCATCTTCCACCATGTGGCACTGATTGAGTGTTGCAGCACCATACTTTGGCATCCAGAACCTATTTGGGGCTTCCTACAACTAGAAATGCAAAGATCTGCAAAATTAAAAAACAATCCATACAAACTCTATCCATTAGGATTAGCATCAGGTACTAGTCCTGATGGAGTACTACTTCACTAAGTTAGCTTTCCTCTTTACATCTGCAATAGGTTGGCAAAAAGACTCAGATTGTTATGAGATTTATCACATCTGCAAGACCACCTTTGGGCAAACCTAATCCTTATGCTGCACAAACAGCTAGTTCTAGTGACATGGAGATGAAACAGGTTGCTTTTCCTCTTCTTCCAGCAGAACTAATTTCTCCTAATAGGTATCATGTGGAAAGAATATGAGGGAATAAATATGGAAAGACTATCAGGGAATAAATTTAGTGGGTTTTTTTAAAGACAAATCATTTACCTTCCTATAAAACATGGCATCATCAGCAAGATGCAGACTCTGTCCTTGTAAAAGCAGTTGGCTTTCAGTTTGCATCTTCTTCATGGGTTGATTATGTTCCTGTTTTCTCTCTATTCGAGATTTTAGCAGAAACTCTGACAAAACAGGGGACTCCCCTGTCTTTGCTGACTGACAACAACAACACAAAAACAAACCCAAAACCAAGTCAGGTGATATTTCAAGCATTTGATTTCACTTGTGCTAAGAAATGAGATCTATTACATGGTATTTCATATAATGAATTCTGCTGTTTTTCCATTTATTAAGCTGATAATAGAGATATTGCCGGGCTTATTTGTTTATGCATTACTACTACAACATTTGTATATTGTGGTACAGCTCCTCAATGGCTCTCAAAGCAGCCTAAAACCATCAAAATACATAAAATACAAATCTGCAAGATTATGAAATACAACAGTTCTAAGGATTTTACATCCAACAAAGATGGCTTTGAAACACAATTCAGATATGCAGACAGTAGATTCAAACCTGTTATTGCATGGAGAAAAACCCTTGTTTTTCATTATTGGAAATCTGGGAAAGAAATTACATTCTGGCCTCATAATATCTTTATCAGATCACTACGAAGAGGCAAACTTTCATGTTCTTTTTAATCTTGCTTGTAACTTTTAAGTGATGAACCTAGAATTTTGATTAATCTTCATGGATCACATGGTTATACCATATTTTTTTCTGTATAAAAAAAGTATGATCACTTACTTTTCCCTACTATTACTATCTCCATTTTGAGGGGTTTGTTCTTTACATTCTTGTGTTGGAGCATATTATGATGCAGCTTATTGTTATAATATTTAAAGACATAGTTGCTTTCTATTAAACTCAAGGAAAGGCAATCTAGTAACGTTTAGTAATATAAAATGTGTGATGTATTTCCATTTCATTTGCTGGACAGTACTAAGAAAACATATATGATGAGCTATCATATGTCATGTGTTTTTATGTACCCTGTTTCCCCGAAAATGAGATATATACTTAAAATAAGCCCTAGTATGATTTTTCAGGATGCTCGTAATATAAACCCTACCCCAAAAATCAGCCCCAGTAAAGTGAAACCCTGCCCTCCACCACTGTGCATCAACCAGAAGAAGATGACATGATTGTATTTGAATCAAATGTAAATTGTACATGAAAACAATAAGGCATCCCCTGAAAATAAGCCCTAATGCGTTTTTTGGAGCAAAAATTAATATAAGACCCTGCCTTATTTTCAGGGGAACACGGTAATATATGTTACTTGAGGAAAAACAAGATGCCAGGCTGCTGTTTTTGTGGCAGCTACTTGTCCCTAATAATGTGTTGATTTCATCTTAAGCATCCTATAACTTTCAGGGTGATTCAGCAGTTTTAAGTCAAAAGATCTTGGTGTAACATTGTTAAAATATGGTTCACAACAATGCATGAGAGCCCAGCATTCATGGAATCTAGTGCATTGCATCTAGATCACTGCATTTGTGGAATGACACAGTGTAACACTAAAACATTTTTTCTGTATTTGTGCAAGATGCTTTTCCACCAGTCTGGGATGGAATCACAATCCACCCCATCTGACTATGCCCCAAATGGATATTCTAGAAAGCAATGCATTGATTTTAACTGACAGCCAAGAGAAAGTTCTTCATTGTACAAAGTGAAGATACATTATCTTACACATAGGGAGCAAAGATGTGCAGATTTATGTTTGGGGGCTTCAGTTCCCAGAGGTTGCCAGGCAGCTCTGCTGCCTGGGAAGCCCTGAGACTAATAGTCCAAAACCTCTGGGAGTAGCAGTTCAAACATATAAATCTGCACATTTCTTTTAGGTACTACCTTTATGGTCAGGGAAATTTTCTTAATTTTAGCATCATTTCTATGTCAACAATGTATTTCTAGTCAGACTTATTTTAAATGAAGCATAACAAACTGATCCTTAAATCTGTATATAAAAAAGGACACACTCCTAACACACAGAGATAAACCTTGCACTCCTCCTCCTCTCTTCAAATAGCTAATGTCCGCATGTGCTAATCCTTTGAAAATACAGAAACCAAAATGACTACAGGGACTAGTAAGAGCTCAGAGAAGATTATACATAAATATGGCATGAAAAAAGGTAATATACTGGAGCGTCACAGTGTTTTTAAAATGAGAAGAAACACTACAAGCAGATTTCTGAAATATGTTATTAGGACAAATGCAATTAAGCTTCTACTTCTAAAATAATTCACATTCTTTTAAAAAAACATGCACCAGTAGATGACCATGATTTGGATTCTGCTTGCAGAAGAGCCTCATGTAAGCAAAATTACAGTATAAATTTCATGCATCCCTTATTCATTGAAATACTTTCTATTAATGATTAGAAAGGGCTGTTTTAAAATAAGTGACTAGCACAAAGCTTCTGTTTTTGTTTTGGCTCTGATTGTTGCTCTATTCAGATTTTATAAAAAGAAAATCCCCATTTAGCAATTGTACCCATTTTACCTCCAGTTTTATTCAGTTGGCCAGCATTCATGCTTCCAGACTCATGCTTCCCAGCAATCCTCCTGTAATGGCACTGTCCTTCATTTACATCCAGAAAAGGCTTTTGTGTTGAGAATGTAACCATCAGCAAGCCAGAAGGCAGGATTTTGTCAAAAGGCATAGCTTGAACAGCTGCTGCCAAAGTCTGGTTTAACATACTGAATGCATAGAAATCAAGGGAGTTTCTTCACAGCACAATACAGCCTCAAGGTACATTGGTTATTGTAATATACCATCTAGACTTTAAAGAAGACTTGTGCCTTTCTCTCTGCCTATAATTACAGTGATCCCTATAAATAACCCATGTTCTTAACTCCTCTGTTTTCCATTTTATGCTTTGTTTTATGGATTTCATGAGATTTTTAAAAATTACATAGGACCATTTGTATACTTAGATACTGAACATGGGGGGGGGGAGTCATATATGTATTTGCTGCTTGTGTGCTGGAGTTAATTAATGAAGCAGCAGATGGGATGGATGCAGAACCAGACATAATTCAGAGACAAGGACAGGGAACATTGTTGGTGGAAATATGTTTCTGTCCCCTATTGTCCTCCTCCTAAAACAAAAGTGTGTCATTAATCTGATGCCTCTCTTCTGTGTCCGCCCAGTCTTTATTGTTAAGTAAAATGCATCCACACAAAGTAGATACAGATTATTGTCATAGCCTATAACCCCTTTGAATAGCCTGCAAAGATTTAAATTAAAATTGACCTTATGATGCAATTATTGTATTTGTTTCTTCTTACTGCAAGCTGACTACAGCAGCCTTTGTTGTTCAATGCATTACTCAATACCCGCTCATTGCTTACGGGATGTGATGGCATTACTAATTTTATACAGCACTGGTAGCACCACATATATGAACTGCCCTCCCCTGAGAAGCTCGTCCAGCACATATGTTATGGTAATAGGTGAAGATCCTTTTATGTCCCAGGTATTTTAAGAACTGCCTGGGACATCTTTATACTATTTTATTTTTGCTACTGCTTTTCTTTTGATTTTATTATGTAGCATGTTCATTCTACTTCTTGTGATAGGTTTTATCTTGTGCTATTTGAATACCCTTGTTTTATTGTGATTCACTATCTTTGTTTTCCATTTCACTGTACCCTGCCCCAATATTTTTGATAACTAGGCAGTCTAAAGTGAAACAAACTAACTTCAAGCAACTTACATTCTAATGCCATCTCTTATATGTATTATTATTTCAGATCTGAGAGTTCTAAGTAGAGTTCACCAACTTATTGGGGACAGGGCTCGGAAACCCAGCCAGACCAATGCTACCATTTAGATGAATTTTCATATGCCTAATTTGATCAAATGTCTTCATTCTTTGTTGTTGTCAAACTCAGTTCCCTCCCCCCCCAATTATTTATTATACTTTTTTTCTACCAGCACTAAACCTATCCAGTGATCCTGTATGAAAATAATTTGGTACTGTTGCAAATATAACTTGTATGGTATTTAATTATTAAGTATGGTATTTAATTATTAAGTACCATAGTAGGTCAACAGAATTAACCCAGGTATTCAATATTCAAAACATATGCAATACTTGAATTTACACTACACTCATAAAAGCACATCTTTTATTAACCTCATGATTACTAGAATGGCATTCCGAGACTGGTGATGCTGAGGCATTTTGTAAATTCTTTGATGAAGCAGCTGTCGTCCGAATGTGGTTGATCAAACTTGAATCCTGTTGATCGACAGCTAAAAAGGGACACAAAGAACAATAGCATTACACTGGTGAATTATTTAATAATTCAACAAAAGTTAGGAAAATATCCTTGCTACCTGGACTTTGTGCTTGATTAACTTGCGTTCCAATTTCCAGCCACTTCTCTGTCCTAGGGCACAATATGGTCATGCACGGTAACCCATCAGAAGACTGCTTTAGACAGTTTACATCTTCAGAGCTGGGTGATCCAATAGGTACTGTGGGAAAAGCTGTTTTGGAAAGTGTAGTATAAGCAGCATTTTGATTATGGCTAAGCACAGGACGACACACTTTGAAAGCAACTTCATCTCCAATTATATCCTCTACAATATCTTGATTGTTGTCAGATGTTAGCTTGTATCCTCCATCTGTGCCTTCTTGAGTGTTGCCTGAAAAATATGCCAGTGTGTCCTGTGACCGACTAGATCTCAAAACCTTCCATTCAAGAGGCAAGAGAGATTGACAGGAGGTTAAAGATATTACATTATCAGCGGAGCCTCCTATCCGATATCGAGAGCGTTTCAAAGATCCTTCATCCTGGTTAGGTAAAGTCTGTGAATCCCAATCTGTTATCTGGACAAGCAGCTCTTTCATTGCTGACTCTTTTCCTATTTCAGGCTGAATATTATCCCTTGTGATAACATCATCTTGGGCATATGTGTTATGCACTGGAGAAGTCTTAGTCTTCAGGCAAGCTCCCTTCATTAAAGCTTCAGGATTTTCTTTGCTTGCATTTAATGTTGGATCCATGATTCACAAATTTCACCAATTGCTGTTGTTTTTAAACCCTAACAGAAAAATAATATTCATTTCAAAGGGCAGATATGTTTGTCTGATATTTTCAGTATTCTACATTCATAAAAAAAGAACACCCTCCCCTATTCTTGTACTGTTGAATTTTTATGCCAATATATTCATGCTAGACAAAATATAGGGAAATGCGGGAAAAACACTTCTTTCTAACCAGTTCCAATAAAGGGCTGAATAGAGATGGCCACAAACCTCAGTCTGGATGTTTGTGCAGGTTCATGTGCACAGCACCACAAGTGCTGCACATTCCCCCTGCCTCCCTGACCAATGACCCACTCACCAGTCAGAGTGTGCTCCTCTCTTCCTCCTCTTTGGTCGTTTAACCAGTCCCTAGCAGTAGCATGGATTTGCCTGTCTTGCCTCCTTGTCTGAGTGGGTGATCAGCCAAGGAAGTGGGGGAGGGAAGCCTATCCTCCCACTGGAGACTGACTGAACAGCTGTGTGACAAACCCAGACCTACTGGGATCTATCACACAGTTACTAAGCTGCCACCAACCATTCCCTATAATAAGTCACACAGACCAGGGATGGATTTTTAAACAATAAAAGAATAAGGTTTATTTTAAATACAAACAGGGTAAATAAAACAATCAGGTGAATAAAATAAAGTAACGTGGCTTATTCTCACACACACAAGCATACAGTCTGGTTCACCTAGAACCTTTAACTTAAAGCACAGACCCTGAACCCATCAGTTCTGGCTAACCAACAGACCCCTGAACCTTTCAGGCTGGTACTCTGACACACAGTAGTACCCTGTCAGACACCCAGACTCCCACAACAGCTTCTTCTTCCCCAGCTGCTGCTTCGTCCCAACCCAGTGTCTCACAGTCTGTCTCAGCATCTCCTCTTCACCACACAGGCATCACATATTTATACAGTACAGCCCCTCCTCCTGATGTCCCGCCTTCCACTCCCCATAGGATGGAACTTTCCCTCCAAACCCATGACAGACAGGTAACATCAGTGCTGTTATGTAACAAGCTGTAGAGGAGAAGGGTGTGCAACAATTGGTGAGTAGGGGATCCAGCCAGGGAGGTGGGAGAAGCAATCATGTGGCACCTGTGATGCCATGCATATGAAGTGGCAAGAATATCTGAAACAATGGTAGGACTCCTCCCTAAATATGTTCTTGGCTCTCCTTCTTTTCAGTTTTCGGAGTTTTTAAAAAATGCCATCATGCCTTTGTCTTTACTTTCTGATATGGCAAAGTAATTAACTCAGCTGTTTCATGTTCTGCTCATATTTTACTGATTTTGGGAGCAACCCTACTGAAAGGACAAGAAACATCTGGAGAACATCCAGTCAATCAACTTCTTTGGATGTGTGTGAATATTTATTCCCCCTCTCAACATATTTTCCCTCTTTAATGTATTTCCCCTCCAGGGAGAAAGAAAAGAACTACATCAGTACTTTTTTCTTTTGGCATCCCAGTGATGTGTCTCCTCCCACAAAGAGAAGGCTTGCAATTCAGAGGGAAGTTTCCCCCAGTGTGCCAACAATTGTGCTCTCTGACGCTATTCAAAGAAAATCCATATAAAAGAATATTTTTGTCTTTTTTATTTCTTCTTTACAGCTCCCACAGCAACATCAGCATAAGTACTGAGGTTTTCTATTTATTTATTTATTTGTAATATTTTGATATAATTGCATTTCCTCCTTTTAGTATAAAGCATAACTCTCTTCTCAACACATTATCCTTACATCAACCCTGTGTGAGGCAGGTGAAGCTATTGGGAGAATAATTGGTTCAAAGGGAGTAGAACTGAGGTCACTTGTCCCAGTTCACAATGGTATATTACATATTTGGATCATTAAACCAACAGTTTGACGTACAAGAAGTTTGATAGGATGGCAATATGCCTTCACATTGCCATGCAGTTTGGTTTTATCTAGGATTGATTTTCTCACATTACTAACTCTGTGTTCAGAAGTGAAGGACTGAAGACAGAAGTACTGTGATTGAGTTACTGTTTTTGCCACCTCCTGCCAAGGAAACAATAAGGATGATTTAAGGGATGAATGCAGACCTGGCCTCCCTGTTAAGGACACCACAGCTTAAGAGATCAGACACGTTTCTTCAAGAAACAAATATAGGTCATAACCTTAGAACTCCTTTAAGAAAGTAGCACTATCCTATGGTCATTTATATCCCCTCATGATTAAGCAATATCTGAAAACACATTAGCTATCATTAAAAGTAACCATTTCAGCTTAATAGGACAGTGTTAATTAGCAGAGAACAGCAGTATTAAACTACATTTAGTGATATTTAACTGTTAATGATTTGTGTCTGTGGCAATTATTTCTTAATATAGTTTAAGAGTAATTTTTATGAGCATGCAATAACTGTGTTGTTCAAGCTAGACTGAAGTACATTTAAGAACATTATCATAAATTAAAGCAGTTAATGAGACTTAATTTATGGGCAGAAAATACATATAATGTTGGAGTGTATACTCATCTGTGGTAAAGCTGAGATACAATATTATAATCCTCTGTAGAATAAATTAATTTAAACATTAGGTTATTATTTATGGCTATTCTTTCGTAACTGTTCTGAGCAAAAATAATATTTGAATATTCATTTTTTCCAATTGGCATAACTAGAGGAGAAAACATGCTTGGAAAACTAAGACTTCAGTAGTCAGCTTTTGTAATTACTTGTTAAGGTGTTTGCAAAGATTAAGAAATATCTAATCCCCATCGAGATTTCTGTCTTGACTTGTTAGAGTACAGTGTATCTCCATGCAAGTACAGTACTGCAGAGGTTTGACCTTTTGTATTTGTATGTACAGTAATACTCTAGTTAGTGCTCAGGATATGCTCCTAGAATACGTAGTGCGAACCAAAACAATGATAAATGGGACCAATATAAAGTTTAATTTATTAGACACGTGAAGATGCAAATGAAAGTTTTCTAGTCCCAAACCAGTTCCATGTCTATGGCATTAGAGGAAGAAAAGGGGAGGGGGGAAGCAGAATAGAGAAAAGAGGGAGTATGTATTGTGTGTGATGCAATTCTCAGCCTTATTTTGAAAGTCTTTTAAGGACAAAACTGTTTACACCTCAGTCAAGGGTAACTGTCATGTTGAAGCTCAGGAATTCACTGCTTTCAAGCATACTATGTAGCCCTAGTAATATGTCTTGCATTGATGGGAAGTAAAGACAAGAAGAGCTGGCAACACAGGAAATCCAGGAACTGGATTAGACTGGAGGATTAGAGTTGGTTCTTAAGAAAGAGAGTTTCTCTCAGTTTTAGATGAGTATGGATGAAGTGCAGCCTTTGAAAAGTTGCTGGACTATAGCTTGAACAATAGCCGTCATAGCCAATGGCGAAGAATGCTGGGAGCTGCAAGAGCCTTGTAGCACTTTGGTTAAAGGGCAGTACTGCTCACAACCCATGTTTGATCCTGGGCTCAGGTAGCCATCACACTTGGAAAGCTAAGGATTGCATGACACTCAACCTTCCATTCTTCCAATGTCAATAAACTGAGTACCCAGCTCATGGGGAGGGGGGCAATATATACAGTGGTGCCTCAACTTACGACTGTCCCGACATATGACCATTTTGAGTTACGATTAGCTCCGGCGGCAAAATTTTGCTTCGACTTGCAGCCGGAGCTTCGAGTTGCGATCAAAAGAGGCAGGGAAAAAAGGTGGGAAATTCAAATTAGAGGGCTAACCGTTGGTTGGCGAAGAGCTGCTTCTTTGTAGCTCTTTCGCCCCAACAGTTAGAGTGTGTGTGTCAGAAGAGGCTTCAGACTGCCTGGTGCTGCTTTCTGGTTCTGAGTAAGTACATTTACAGGGTTTTGCAGGGTGGGTTTAGTTTGGGGTGGTTATGTTTCTGTGCTGTGATTGTGTGTGTGTGTGTGTTTTGGTGTGTTTATTTTTTTTCAGCCACAGCGCCTTCTGATGGGGCTTGCTGTGTGCTTTATTTTTGGTTATTTATTTTTTTAAAGCCCCAGTGCCTTCCAATGGGGCTTTCTGTGTGCTTTATTTTTGATTTGTTTGTTTTTTTAAGCCCCAGCGACTTCCGATGGGGCTTGCTGTGTGGTTTCTTTTTAAAAAATTTGGGGGGGGGGGCAGAACAGATTAATCACATTCCAATGCATTCCAGGGGAAAATGGTGCTTCGACTTAAGACAATTTCGAAGTATGTCCATCTTCTGGAACGGATTATGGTCGTAAGTCAAGGCACCACTGTGCCCTGGATAATTAAATTTTAAAGCCCCCAGAGAGTACTTTGAATGCTATAGGGTGGGATATAGGTAGCACACATTTTCAAGCAACAGCTGGAAGGCTGCACTTTGCTCATCCCTGTTTTAGACTATCTTATAATTATATTCTTATGTGCTGTCAAGTTGTATCTGATTTATAGTGACCCAGTGCCAAGTATGTGAGATAGTTAAGGAGTGGTTTTATCAGTTTTCACCCCTTCCATGGCTGGACAGGGATTTGAACACAGATATCTTGAGTCCTACTCTGCCATTCTAACCACTACATCACACTAGTTCTCATTATAATGGTTGTCAACATTATACCAAAAGAATTTTTCACTAAAATAAAATTTCAGGTCACAGGAAAAAGAAAATTAACATAATCAAAATGCTGAAAATGGAATGTAAAGCGGTAAGAATAGAAGAGGTAAAGATGCAAAGATTCTGGACCCTTATACAGTAGTTCTCAAACTTTAATCCATTGTGGATTAGAGTTTGATAACTTTAGCCAAAAATAACTGGCATCAGTTTGGAACCTCTAATTTCAGTTGTGATTCCATGCTTGTGTGTGTGTGTTTTGTGTGTATGTCTCTCTGTGTTATTATATGTGCATATACTTATTCAGATGTTCCTTAGGATATAAAGAGCCAAATGTCAATCTGACATTGGAATGTAGGCATATGCTAAGAATTAAAGAACAGGTTCCTACCAACCAAAGACTTAGATAACATTGATCTAAATATTTTGACTTTCAGTACAATAACTAAGCACAGTTCTTTCACACAAAATTTTCCTGTTATTCCCCAATTTAGAAATAATAAACAGAATGTTTTGCCCTCATCATTTGTAAATAAGAGGAAATTAGAAACCTGCTGATATGCTAATCACCGCAAGATCTTGAGTTTCTTTGTATCACCACCACCTTAGGCAACAGACTAGTTCATTGCTAGCCATGAAGTGCCTCAGTGCTTAATGGCTGAAATCCTGTTGCTTAGCATAGTAAGTTGCACTAGAGCAGTGGTTCTTAACCTTTGTTACTCGGATGCTTTTGAACTGCAACTCCCAGAAACCCCAGTCAGGACAGTTGGTGGTGAAGGCTTCTGGGAGTTGCAGTCCAAAACTCCTGAGTAACCCAAGGTTAAGAACCAGTGCACTAGAGTATCCCACTGATTAAATGAACCTACTTGAGTCTGACTTACTGTGCCAAGCAGTATTAACATTCATTAATATCATACAAATTAACATTCATTCATATTATACAATATTGAAATATGTAGATATCTGAAACAAAAATCTTCTGTAAGAAGCTAACGTGCTCAAGACGTAACTATGAGTACAAAGGACTCATGGCCAAATAAGGTGTGACTCTTGTACCTCACTTCTGAGAGCAACTGTTACTGAAAATGCAATGACTGTTGAGAACTTGTGTAATACAGTGCAAATAATCTTTCTGAAGGTACTTGATATGGAGTGTCCCCATCCCCAATGTATCATGTATCTAAAATCTCCACTAGTAGACTACTGGACTGCACTTGCTGAATTTGAGCATCAGTAGATAAAGCTTTCAAAGAAAAAGAGAGATGTACATGTTTCTCAAAGTTAAAAAAATGGAAACAATTCTAGACCTGACCCCATAAGAGAAATAGATAGAAGACTTGTACGATTAATTGCAAGGAATGCTGTGGCTGAATTTAAAGCTTATTTCAAAACAACTTATTTCCCTCAGCATGCTTCAAGGGAAATAAATGTGAAAGAAAGTGTGGAAAATTCTCTTGAATATAAAGTCAATTAGATAAGCCTTGAATCAACAGGGTGAAATACTAAATCCTGTTCATGTACTTTCTTTGAATTAAGTTCTTTAGTTCAATTGGGTTTTCAATTTACTTCAATAGAAAAAAAATTACTGACATATTTGCATCTCAACTTTTAAATGACAAAGTTAAGTTAGTTGCTTTCATCCAGATGGAAGCCACATCATTTCAATTAGATTCATTAGTTCCATAAAATATTGGCAAGAAGTTTGGACAATTACTACAGAATATTTCAGTAAGCAGGTGCAGCCAAAATTTGAGATTTTTCCTATGCAAAACGAGCATTTTTCAGATCCTGTTTTTTCTCCCCAAATGACAGAAAGGATTGATTTGAAATAAAAAAAGCAAGAAAAACTGTATCAGAAATAATTTCCTTTTCAAGAAGCAGTGGTGAATATTTGAAAAATAACTACTTAATTTTCTATGAGCTGTGACAAAAATAGTATTACAGTGGTGCCTCGCTTAGTGATTGCTTCATTTAATGATGTAATCGCTTAACGATTAGTTTTCCAGAGCCATCTTGCGCTCCGTTTAACGATGTTTCCTATGGGCGATTTTCACATAGCAGTGTTTGGGACCTTGCTTCGCATATCGATGACAGTTTGGGTCCCCCTGTTTCGCTTAATGATGGTTTTGACAGCCTCGTGTTGGCTGTCTTTTAAATGTTTAAAAATGTTTTAAAAAGGTTTAGAATGCTTGAAATCATAAGTGCACTTAATAAACCCTTTGTTAAACTAATTTGACTTTGTTCTGACTTTTTTTGAATTTGTTGTAATTCCCCCCCCCCCATTGAAATGCATTGAATAGGTTTCAACGCATTTCAATTGGGGAACCGCGTTTTGCTTAGCGATGTTTCCTATGGCAATTTTCGCTTAAGGACAGCAATCCATTCCCATTGGAACGGATTATCCGGTTTTCAATGCATCTCTATGGGAAAACGCGTTTCGCTTAGCGATGTTTTCCCATAGCGATGGTTTTTTTTGCACCAATTAAATTTGTTAAGCGAGGCACCACTGCACTCTGTCAAATATGATCGTGATTCAAAAATCTTTTCATTTGTCATAACTTACAGTTTGGACTATCCCCTCTTATCAGGAATGGCTTACAGAATGTTGTTTTAACTGGTTATGCAGTAGCAAACATGCACTCTGTTCAGATGGAAATATGGAAAGATGATTGCAAGATATGAAATGCTGTATATATATATATATTGTTGCTTAGAAATCATACTGTGACTGTAGCTCAGAAACAAAAGCTTAGTCAAACCTCTCACACATGCAAATACTCCGTTCTGATTACCTTTAAGAACACCATAAAATATAAGTGTCAAAAATCTATTAACTACCATAAAAAAAAAAAACATTGCCCGGTCATCTTGAATCCATGGAAACTGATCACTTTTTCCTTAAAGTGGACCTGAACATTTAATGATACAAGCAAATAATGACAGACATTAAGCATGCATGGAATCAAGCCAAATAAATGACAGGAACAGAGGTGTCTGGAAGTTATGACATTTTTATCCCTTGAAGGCACACTGCAAAACAAGATGGAAATTGTAGATCCATTGATGAAGGAAGTTTTTAGGGTATCAGTTTACAGTTTTTCCCCACCCTTTGGACAAGGGAGTGTTTCTTACTCCCTATTAACTTATATGGCACACAGGGCCTTTCTGTTCAGATCAGCATAGAAAACAGAGAAGCAACACAGAAAGCATTATGTCAGCCCAGTGAGAGATTGAATGTCATTTTCCTATTAGGTTCAATTAGAAGGCCATAACTGGCAGCCATACTTAGTAGTTCGATAAGATGGCATCCTCACTGAGACGCAGTCTCATGGAAAACCATATTTCCTCTGGCTATGAAACCTGCCCCTGGAAGGCTGATGACAGCTCAAAACTCAAAACAGTTCTGTGATGCAAACTGTAAGAACAAGCATCTGAGTTGGGTTTACTGGATCACTGAAAAGTTACACACAAGGCAAACTCTTGAGCAGCATAGGACTCTTTCAAGAGCAAGTAGTGCAAAAACTGAGGGACTGAGGAAAAAAGCTGATACCTTAACACTTTTTTAACACTAAATTTGTAAACTATGCCTTTTTTTGAAGTCTGCTTCCAAGAATAAAGCCAGAACATCCAGCCATCTTTTATCATGGTTCTTCTTCCCCCAAGTTTTGTCGCTTCTATGACTGAAGTAGAGTTCCGTAGAACTTGTTTCTAACCTTTTTGGTGACTAAATAAAGGTATTTATTTATTGACAATATTTCTACCCTCACTTCCTCCATAAAAGGACCCAAGGCAGCTTACATGTTACACAACCCAGATATTTAAGCTAATCACAAGGGAGCCCTGGCATTTATGTGTGAAACAGATTTTTATAAGCCCCCCCCCCCCAGATATTCAGGCTCTTTATAGTGCATTCCTAGTGAAATAAGATTACTTGGGTAAACATCCTTCGCAGGCCACTATATTAAGCTCTTTAATTATTTCCAGTAGAGCCAACAAGGATGGCTATGGATTCAAGATGAATACTGATAAAAAGAAGATATGTTGGGGAGAGGTAAGCTGGCCTTAAATAGCTTTTCTTCAATAGTTTGTCATGTGGAATATTGAGTCAATGGCATTTTTAGTTACCAGAGGAAATGGTCCTCAGAGAATTTTTGTTTTTGAAAGAAGAATTTTAAACAGAAGAGGAATAATGTAAAATAACTGTATTTTAAATAGGCACTTGGTTTGTATTTAACAGAGGTTTAAAACAAAGATGAAGAAAATTTTGAAATGAATTACCATATTGACAGGCATGAAGCTAACACTGCTTTTGTTTTTCATGGATTGCAAGATCCTTTGGAACTTTGGATCATTGGTAAACTACAGTATTCGTAAACTAGTCTGTTGTAAACTCCTGAAATTACAGTACAAGCAAATAGAAATCATTACATTTTTGCACCCAGAAGCACAGAAAATAATTATCAGTGGAACACCCTGCCACCTGATCAGTATTAATATTTAATATTTATACCATGGGCAGAGTGTGTTTGGGTTTCCAGATGCTGTTGGACTCTCATTCAACCTAGTAAGCATAGTCAATGGTGAGAACAGTTGAAAGCTGTAGTCTGACAACAGGTGGAGGGTCTTGCACCCTCACTCCTGATTTATACAGTACTTTAGAAGGTGATGTATATGCTGTATCTCATGAATCCTCTTAACAGCTTGTAAATATGACACCTGCATTGTAGATGGACTAGGAGAGAAACTGAGTGTGAGAAAGAGTAAAGCCCACCAAGTGAAAGAACAACAGTGATGTCTGAACCAGGAAGTAGCACAACCTCTATTAAATCTGCTATACTAACTTTTATCCTTGGCTCAAAAATAGAAAAGAATAACTATACCTGGTTGTGTACATGGTGTCACCAGTCACTAGTGCAACTATGTCAGATGGCTAACTGATCTGAGGCTAGAAACATATTCAAGGATTTATCCTGTTGATTCAGAATTATTATTTACTACTGCTGGGTCTGTATACAGAAGAAAAGAATTGGAAGGATATTTAAAAAAGGAAAGAGCAGTACCAGTCAACAAAAGTCTGGCAATGGAGATGGAGAGAAAATATCATGGCTAGCTAGGTAAGAAATGAAATGAGAGCATTAGAGATAGGCTCCTACTAGATGTTTGCTAATCTTTTTTCATTGAAAAAGACTGCAAGATTTTCAGCAGTACTGTACTGCCAAGGGACAGAGCAGAAGAAACGACATATGAAGGAAGTTGGAATGAACTGTTATTAGAGATAACATGACCTGAATTGTGAGGAGCAGATGTGAACTGAAATGTGGAGATCAAAAGAGGTGGCATATGGAAGAAAGTGAGAGGTTGAGAAATCAGGAGGATTATCTGGGTGAATGTTGGAGTCCCCAAGGGAAGAGAGTGATTGACAGCACACGAGAGAGCAAAGCCAAGGATCAAAGTTAGAAAGAAGTGCTGCCAATATCAGGCAAAAGAAAAACGCACCATTGTACATTTAGTAACTTGATTTGTCAAAGACCAAAGGAAAGGAAAGGCTCATCCAGACAGGGCATTTCTTGCCCTCTGAGTGTCAAGGTTTGCGCTCATCATAGTGGAAATTTTCCTGTCCTCTAGACATGTTTTATCTCGCTTTCTCTTATTATTTTTCATGAATTTCTTTACCTTGTTGACCCTCCCAAAATCTCTTATTTTTTGTACCACTCTATATAAAGGAAATAAGTTTAGCACTTTTATTATGCCTCAGCATTGGCAGCAGCAAATAAAGCACATGGGCTCTCTCCCCCTCCTCAATATTATTGTCTTTCTTAGAGTAGAGGTGATTAAATCCTAACAGATTTGAGACTTGTGCTTATAAGTTCAACTCTCTATACACGCTGGTACCTCCCTCAAAGTGATGGAAGTGTAGGGGACACCATTAATATACGACAGGAGACTAGAAGGAGGGTGAAGATTTTTAAGGTAGAGAGCACTCTGAAGTAGTCTACCATTCCCTTATTCTGGCTGTGCCCTGGGACTGTACAGCTTGCCCAAAGCCACACAGGCTGGCTCTTCTTCCAGGAGGCATAGTGAGGAATTAAACTACCAACCTCTGGCTCCACAGACAGATAGCTAAATTACTGAGCTATACAGCCAGCTTTTTAAAAAAAAAAGGTGTTGCAAAATTTTGCAAACATGGTATACGGATGGTCCTTTAGAGTCGAAATATTGTATTTGTGATATTATAGTTCCTACCCCTAACAGGGAAAAAATGCTACTATTTATGTCTTTAAAATATAATTCAGTACTAAGAAATGACTCCCAGTTGATTCAGTGAGGCCTACTTCCAATTTAAGTATACCTAGGAACCTGAATAAAAGGTCCTATATAATAAACATCTCACCTCACTAACTGATAACATGGTAAATGTTTTCCTTCCTCTAGTTTGAAAGACAAGAGACACATGACCAGCACAACTATTCCACTGACCAGCACTTTTACATCCAGCTTATTATTCATGTGAAAAATGAAGGACTTGGACTTCAGCTTTTTATCAGGCTGTTAAATTCATGTAAGTATTGGGGAAGATACAAAGTACAAATGCAAAATCTAAAAGGCCCTTCCACCTCCCTCTGGAAAAAGTACTTGATGAATCTGCAAATGGACAAAGCAAAAAGACCCAAGTAAAGGCTTCATTTCACTAGAGCAGTCAATGATAGTCCCCCGCCCAGTTTCTGTCTGAGTTAATTTCTTCATCTCTCTTTTTGTCTTACGTTTGCTGTTAATTGCCAAATCCCTCCCTCCCTGTTGTCTTCCCCTCCTATCTCAATCTCCCTTCCTATAAAAAGACCACATAGCCTTTTCTTAATTTCTTCCCTGCCTTATCCACTGAATTCCCAGTGTGGTGTAGTGGACAGAGTGACAGACTAGGACTCTGGAGAACAGGGTTTGGATCCCCACATGACCAAGGAAACTCACTGGGGGAATGGAACTTGTAAAACTACTCTTTAAATACAGTATCTCACTTACCTTTAAAGCCCTATCAGAGTCACTATAAGTTGGTTCCAACCTGAGGGCAGAGAACATGTGCACACTTATCCACAAAGAGAAACAGTCAAAGCAACAGCAGCATGACAACATGAATTGCTCTTGCTATCCTACATCTTTCTCCCTCCCCTTGCTCAGTCCACCACTATCTAAAGTAATGAGTGACAAACAGAACCCCCATTTTTGTTCCCCTGAAAGACAGTGAATTACAGCCATGTTTTTGTTTCTGCAAAACTTCAACTTACTACAAAGGTAACTCAGTAGGAAAATAATGCACTTCCAAGCTTGTAAAAAATGCATACGGGTAAACTCCTGCACAAGATCTGAGCATACTGTACTCATAAATCCATATATTGTTAATACCACATTTCACTTACCAGAAATGCAGGAGTCTTGGGCCTTCAGAGAATGCCCATTCAAGATTGCCATTTAATCTTTATTGAAATTATATGTCTCAGTTGTGGCAGATGTTGATGAGGCCATCTGGAAGCAGTAATGACAGGACAAATAAGTAAAGTGTAGGGGTTTCTTTTATTGTTCCCAAAGACCTTTAACTGAAATGTCCATTTAATTTAAAAGCATCTGGAGCTATTTATCACAAACAGTTTAACAATGCTGCTGCCTGTTATGGGAAATCAGAACAAAATTGCCATCTAATGCTTGTAGAATGTGCCGCAGAGAATGTAAAACCTGAGTTATCTGTGGTTTCTGGTTCTTTCATGCACTTATCAGCATGTTTAATGTTAACTGTTTACACCAGTGATTATAAAGTAGCCTATTAACTACGTTACTGAAACAAGTCTTGTGTGCACGTTCTGCAGTGCATTGGTCACAGAAGGAGAAGAGCAGTAGCCAGGCACTTCTCCACTGTTCTCTTACTAGCTACTGACACTCAGACCTCCCTCCAGCACCAAACTGCACTTGCTCTATCCACAGAATAGCACTCCCATCATGTCTGGACTGAGATGCACCTGAGAGACACCCTCCTTCCAATAGCAATTGTGCAAGAGCTCAGCTGAGCAGCGAAAGGGTAGTATGATGACGGTGTGGGGTCCTGCACATCGCATGATATCACTCAAAATTTCCAGGTGTTTGCTTCCACAGCAGTCTGGAGAAGCATTAGGATCTGACTGCTAAGAAGCAGTGCAAAAGAGACCAAGCACTTCTTCTCTTATCTTTCAGGCAGTATCCCATCCAGCTTTACTATTACAGCAGTGAATACGGTACATTTTCCCTTTCTTGCCTCCCACCCCTTATTCCTTGTGTGTCATGTCTTGAATCGTTAGCCTGGGGGCAGGATATGCTACTCGCCTTATAAGTAGCTCTGTGAAGCTTTTTGGCTGAAGGATTAAATAGAAAAACTTTGAATAAATAAACATGTCCTGCATTATAATGAGTACATATATTTTTTATACAATAATACATCACTGACTGAAATGCTAATCACACAACTATGCTCGTAGGTGGCTGATAATGTCATCAGCAGGAGGTGCTTTTTGGAAATTAAAATTTTCCTACTGCTGTCTGCAACTCCCATGTAATCTGTTTCATCATTTGGAAGCTGTGGGAGCTGTGGGACAGGAGGAGGAACTCTTAATTATTGAAAATTACTGCCACCTGGATGGCATTACCAGCTGTAATGGCTTTTGGTAATTAAACACTTCCATCTCACATCCTGTGGTTCCAATGGCTTCTGAACAATGAAAGGGATTACACTGAAGGATCAAGACAGAAGTAGTAAATGTTTAATTTCTAAAAATTGTCCCTTGCTGATGCCATTAATGAGTATAGCTGCACAAACAGGATTTAAGCCACTGGCTGGGAGTGACTGTTCAGCATCTTTATGCCTCATCAATACACTGTTATATTTTAATTATATCTACTCATTCTGATCAAAACAAAACAACTTCTTAGCATACCTTATCTTGCTCCCTCTGCTAAAAGAGTGTAATTGTTTGACATTTTATTATAACTTATTTTAAGCTGCTGCCAAGTGAAATAACCGTTGCTGAGCCATTTCGCTCAGCCTTTTCACAGGAGAATTGCTTGTTACCAACATAGCAGGGTTTTTTTTACTGAATGCTGGAGCTCTCACATATTAGCTTAGGACTCTGGAAGTTTGCAAACATTTGCTGGAAGAAGAAAACCACATAAGACAAGAAAAACAAGATAAATCAAATTTTAATGAATGGATGGACAAAGATTCAGCTTTACGTTTACCATTGAGGGATGCTCTAGGTAATTTTGATATCTTAGCTACAAAGTTCAATATAACCACTTTGTTTCATCTGTGAGACTAGGCAACTGAGAATTAATTATGGTCCTCACAAGATAGAACTGTAAGTTGTTGCACATTTCCTGCCCATCTGTGTTTGGACTTCCTCAGAGGAAAAGGCAAACAAAAATTTAATCCTCCCCCCCTTAAGAACAGAAAGAAAAATAGAAACATCTAGTACTGATACCAAAAGTATAGATATATTTGACATGCCTACTACTTATAACAATAGTTTAGACTGGATAGTGGATTGTTCTTGGAACAAACTTGGAATGGAAACTAATGAGGGACATTTAAACCTGGCAACTGAAATTACTCAAATTGAAAGCTTGGAATATTCAGTCTTTGGGACTAGGGGAAGATTCAGTCCAGTGACTATAAAAGGGAAATCAGGATATGAATTAGAATCACAATCCCCCCCCCTTCCTGGACATATTGAAGATACAGCCTCTGGGGTCAGTCGAGACACAAGGATCAATTCTAAGGCTTTGGGAGATTAATATCATGAGATTACAAATTCTATCTATGACTCCACCCCAGCTATAGAAGTAGGATTTCTATGCAGGGGTTGCAAGCCTGAAAAAAGAGACATTTGGGGAAAGCATTTGCTTAATATCAAAGGAATTAGAGGCAATAGACAATTCCTGTCAAGGAGTCATGGATTGCTAACTACCCTGGCAGAGGTATCTATGAGAGCTGGAGAACCTCATGGCACAGTGGTTAAACTGGTGTACTGCAGCCAAAACTACTCACAACCTGGGGTTCAATCCCAGGTAGCTGGCTCAAGGTTTGCTTAGCCTTCCATCCTTTGGAGATCAGTAAAATGAGTACCCAGCTTGCTGGGGGGGGGGGCAATGTGTAGCCTGCATAATTAACTTATAAACTGCCCATAGAGTACTTTAAGCACTATGGGCAGAACATAAGTAGCATAGTTTTGTTTTATTTTATTGGCTTTTAAAGTAGGTAATAAGACTATGAATTTTTAAAAATGTAGTAAATAAAAGGGAAATAGCAGTAAGAGGTACCCACTGAAAATCAGTAAGAAGAATAAAAATATTAAAACAAATAGGAAAAAAGGTTTAGCAATCTGTAAAGTTCAAGAAAATGAACTTTCAAAGACTCTTTACATTTCTGGATGAGCCTGCACAAAATTTATCAAAGTCACCTCGGACGAAAGGCTCTAAATATGATGTACTATAGCTTAATCATGTCAGTCCCACAGCTCTCAACAATTCAGAGTTAACTATGCCCACAAATAAATCAGAATTTATTACATACAAGATCCATGGCAATATATCCTCAGTAAGAACCAGGTCTAATATCTGAGAAATCCATTTTAAACCAAGAAGGATTAAAGCTAGTACCATTGTTTCCCAATGCATTTTGGCTTAAATTTTGAGTTTCCTAAGCATGCTGAGTATCTGAATAAATTCAACATCCCCAAATATCAGTATGCTTTCTCCGGTATTAGAGCCAACTGTTTCCCTCCAGGAGTATTGGAAGGGTACTATTGCAGCATTTCCTATGGAGATCGGCCACATGCCTATGGAGAGCAAGTATAGTGGTACCTCAACTTACGAACATCCCTACTTTCGAATAATTCGAGTTACGAACTGCTCCATTCGCAAAAAGTTGCTTCGACCTGCGAATGGAGCCTCAACTTACGAACCAAGAAAAAGAAGAAAAGAAAAAAAAACTTCCCTGTCCTTTTTTTGACCTAAGTTCACCTTAGGTCAAAAGAAAAAAATTCACCCCCTAGTGGTAGAGTATGGATTAACCGGCTTTGCATTAGTTCGTATGGAAACTAATGCCTCTACCTACGAACAGCGGCTTGACATACGAACGTAAAACAGCAGATATGGATTAAATGGTTTTCAATGCATTCCTATAGAAAAGTTGCCTCAACGTACAAACTTTTCAACATATGAACGCCATTCCAATATGGATTAAGTCCATACATCGAGTTACCATGGTAGTTGAGTCCTTAGTCCATGTCTTGTTTCAGTGTAGCTTCCACAGAGAAGACTGTAGCAGACTTCTCTGTCCTATTTTGAGGAAATGCCCTGGAAGGCAACTAACATAGTATTTGAAGTATTTGTTGTCAGGTATAAATCAAACAATCACAAAGTCTGTGGCTATGTTTTTGATTTTTTTTTTGTAAGGTCTTGTAGAAAGAGTTTATTATTTTAACTGAATGCTTTTTTCTAACTATGTGCATGTTTTAATGATTATCTTGTTCTTATTGTTATACTATTTTAATTCAGGTCTGTGACCATGAGAGAGAGATATTTCAGCTAGTATATCTGTAAAATGTTCCTTTTAACTGAGAAAAACCAAATGCAGATGGCCCCCAGTATATTCAGTATAGAAGATATAGTGGGGATATTCATTCGAGCATAGAAAACACAGGTTCTGGGGATGGAAACCATCATAAAGAGAATGAGATACATGTTGGGTTGAAACATGGTCAGCTTTTTGCTGCTTGAGGGACAGCATCCATTAAATCTCTTCTTGCCACTCAAGCCTTAAATAGTGCAGAACCTGACCTGAGAAAATGCTCTCCAGGCTTTTTGCTATATAATCTGTATTCTACATTTTCACTGAGGCTGCTTCTTTCTTGTTACAATTTTCAAAGCTTAGTTCAGGTCCTCACTATGAAAACAAGCTTGGTTTGAAAGGGAAAGGATACTTTCGGAACCTAAGCATTTCTCTGCTGAATGATACCAGAGTCTCTCTTTAGTTCAGCATCTTCCTGCCTCCCATAATAATCAAATAGGCAGAAGCTTTCCTATTATATATTCACACTGTTTAGCACTAATAATCTGAAACACTGCTTCTGAATTGCTGCTTCTGAACAGCTCCTAAACAGAGAGGATCGATTCTTGGCTAATATGTATTCAATTTCATTGAATGAATTTACTTCCTTTTTAAAGTCATGCATGCTGGTAGCCACTGCATTTGATAGCAATAAGTGACAACATGTTAATGTACTGTGTATGAAAAGGGGACTTTTTTGGTCAATTATGATTCTGGTCCCACCGCTCACCTGTTCACATTGCCCCATTAGATATAATGAAAATTATAATGCAATTCTTTATCCACTTGTGTGTATGTGTGTGTTCTGGGCTGTCAAGTTAGAACTGACTTGTAGTGACCCTAATAGGACTTTCAAGATAAGTGAGACTTTCCATGTGACCACAGTGACTTTCCATGGCCAAGTGTGGATTCGAACCCCATTCTCCAGTGTTCTAGTCTAGAATAAATTCCTTTGAATTGAATAAGGTTTCTTCTGGGTAGACATGCATAACAATATATTTCTAATAATTTCAGCAGACAATGTTCTAATCATGCACATTACAGGCCAACATATAGTGATCCTAATTTCAAGGTGAGATATTTAAAGAGCAATTTTACCTGTTCACCAGTGGGTTTCCATGGCTGAGTGAGGATTTGAATTCAGCTTTCCTGAGTCCTAGTCCATCACTCTATCCACACTACCACACTGGGTAACACAGACACTGAAAAATCAAAAATTAGAAATTGCAGTAAAGATTTGAAGTTTGTAATCATCATACTTATTTGTGTATATTTGAACAACTAAATACTTTGGGAATAGTTAGCTGTCACTTCCATTACAACAGACACTTTGCTCTTCTCTTGTGGCATATACTGAAAAAGAAACTTCCTTTGGATGTTGAGGACCTCTGAGAACCTATCCTCAGATTTTGGAAATTCCAAACTTTTCTTGAACATCCAAATTATAGATAAGTATGGTGTTTCCCTGAAAATAAGACAGGATCTTATATTAATTTTTGCTCCAAAAATGCATTAGGGCTTTTTTAAATTTTATTTTATTGATTTTCTGGCGTTCAACCTGCCTGTCTAGATTCAATGAATCTACTCTATCTTCATGGGATGTTTTGTTTTTCATGGTCCTAAATAGGCATAGGAGTCTAATGAGGGTTACGTCCACCTGTTATGGATGGAGATTATGTCCACTCACTGTCTGCTGCTGCTGTGGGCTCCACACTGCCACACGCATTCCCCCATGGATGCCTACAAGCATGGCCCGCCCACCTGCATGGTTGCCCCGGCCACCTGTGAGCCCAGGGGGTGCCCTGACCCCCCACATGGAAGCCACCCCCCCAAACCGGTCTACAGTTTGGAAAAGGTTGGGGATCATTGGCTTAGTGGGTTGGAGCCCCTGACAGCACAACCATGGGCCACGAGTTTGAATTCCTAATGTACTTCCTGGGAAAGAGGCTAGCCAGGATCAACCAGATCATGTGTAGTGGATGGGATTACATGCTCTGCTATCTACGTGACCTTGGGCTGCATAATTAATATGTTTTCTTCAAGCTAATCATATCTAGTTCCATGAGCTATACCTCACAGGACTTGATTTCCAGATCATTCACTGTCTATCCCAATCTAGACATCTTCCAGCTTGTCAATATCTTTCTCAAATAATGGTGCCTCAGTCTTGACACAGCACTGCAGATGAAATTTCACCAAAGCAGAACTGAATGTTACAGTTGTCTCTGTTGATTAAGGCACAATATTTTCATTGAGGCAGCACAGAATTGTATCAGCCTTTCCTCCACCACATCATACAATTTCCCCGAAAATAAGACCTAGTATGATTTTTCAGAATGCTCATAAACTGCTACTACTGCTAAAATAAGCTCCAGTTAAGTGAAATCCTGCCCTACACCATTGGGCAGCAACCAGAAGAAGATGACATGACTGTATTTGAATAAATACAGATTGTTGTACTTGAAAAAAAAAATCCCGTGAAAATAGAGTAGATTCATTGAATCTAGACAGGCAGGGTAAAAAATGGAAAATAAATAAAATTAAATAAAATAAATAAGTCCAAATGCATTTTTGGAGCAAAAATTAATATAAGATCCTGTCTTATTTTCAGGAAAACACCATACTTATCTTTAATTTCTGGTCTAATATCCATTTTGTGTGTACTACTGCCAGACTAGTTATCGCCCACTCTTATATTATTTCTCCTGCCTGAATTTAGAACTTCGTATTTATCCCTTCTGAAAGTGATCTGGACTGATTCTTCTATCTGTTAAGAACTTCTTGAAACCTGTTTCTATCTTCTGTCTTATTTCCTTCCCACTCCTGGTTTCCTTACCTAGTGCCATCTACCCAACACCTCAATAATATGCACAGCCAATGCCTCATTAGTTTCCCCTCCTAGTACTGTGTCATCTACAAATCTAAAAAGTATTCTCTTCATTCTTTCACTGACCAACACAGGACCTACTGTGGCATTCCACTTTCACTTTTGTCCAAAAATAACAAGGAACCACTGGTAGCTGTGACAAACCCAGACCTACTGGGATATGTCACACAGTTACACTAAGCTGCCACCAACCATTCCCTTTAAGAAGTCACACAGACCAGGGATGGATTTTTAAACAATAAAAGAATAAGGTTTATTTAAACACACACAGAGATAATAAAATGATTAGGTGAATAAAATAAAGTAACGTGGCTTATTCTCACTCATACATACACACAGTGTGGTTCACCCAGAACCCTTAACTTAAAGCACAGACCCTGAACCCATCAGTTCTGGCTAACCAACAGACACCTGAACCTATCAGGTTGGTACTCTGACACACAGCAGTACCCTGTCTGACACACAGACTCCCACAACAGCTTCTTCTTCCCAGCTGCTGCTTCGTCACAACCCAGTGTCTCTCAGTATCTCCCTCTCACCACACAGGCATCACATATTTATACAGCACAGCCCCTCCTCCTGATGTCCCGCCTTCCACTCCCCATAGGATGGAACTTTCCCTCCAAACCCATGACAGACAGGTAACATCAGTGCTGTATGTAACACCTCCCCTCTTTATAAGTTGTTTTGTAGGGGGAAAGCTAACGTGCTTTTCACCAAAAAACAACCTGAATAAAACATACAACAACAGTTATACATACCATATTATACTCACTTATACTTACATTCTAAGTTAAACCATAGCAAATAGGCATTTAAACATTTAACATATACATTACATTAATTTACCTTTATTCATACAAACCAATTCAAAACCAGGTACATTTTACTTTTGTGTCATCAATATATACACATAGTCCATGTTCTTTCGCCGTCTTCAATCTTCAGGTCTTCTTGATAAGGCGTCAGCAACACAGTTCACTGACCCTCTGACCACCTTCACTTCAAAGTCATAGTCCTGTAGGTTTAAAGCCCACCTCATAAGTTTGCTATTGTGGGTTTTCATTGTCTTTAACCATTGCAATGGTGAATGGTCAGTACACAGAACAAAATGTCTTCCCCAGATGTAAGGCTTGGCCTTCTGGATCGCGTAGACTATGGCCAAACACTCCTTCTCCACGGTTGCCAAATGTCTCTCACCTTTTTGAAGTTTCCTACTCAGGTAGGACACTGGATGCTGGTCACCATTCTCATCCTCCTGGCACAGAACTGCTCCTACCCCGCTGTTAGACGCATCTGTGTAGATGATGAACTCCCGGTCGAAGTCTGGAGCACGCAGGACAGGATAGTTGATTAACGCCTCCTTCAACCTCTGGAACGCCGCCTCACAGTCGCTGGTCCACGGGATGCGGTCATCAGCCTTCTTCCTCGTCAGATCGGTCAGCGGAGCCGCAATCTCGCTAAACCTCGGGATGAACTTTCTGTAGTAGCCCACCAACCCAAGAAATGATTTGACTTTTTTCTTGGTGTTGGGTCTGGGCCAATCACGAACAGCTTCTATTTTGGCCTCCAGGGGTTTTATCATTCCTCCCCCTACCATGTGACCCAAGTATTTTATTTCTGGGCTACCCAGCTGACACTTGCTCGCCTTTACTGTTAGCCCTGCTGCACTTAACCTCTGCAGCACTAACTCCAGGTGTAACAGGTGATCTTCCCAAGTATTACTGAAGATCCCTATGTCGTCAATGTAGGCCACTGTAAAGTCACTGAGCCCTGCCAAGGTCTGGTCCATCAGCCTTTGGAATGTGGCTGGTGCATTTCTGAGACCAAAGCTCAGGACTCGAAACTCATAGAGACCAAAAGGGCTGCAAAAGGCAGTCTTTTCTTGATCCCTGGGATCAATTTTTAATTGCCAATATCCCTTTACCAGGTCCAATGATGAGATGAACCGACAACCCCCTATGGTTTCAATCAGGTTGTCTAGCCTGGGCATTGGGTAGGCATCAGGAGTGGTTACACGGTTTAATTTCCTGTAATCGACACAAAACCTAATGCTCCCATCAGGCTTGTCCACCAGGACTATCGGAGAGGACCAAGGACTAGAAGAGGGGACGATTATGTTCTCCCTCAGCATTTCGTCCAGCTCCTTCCGCACCTTGTCCCTATAGGGTCCCGTTACTCGGTATGGGGATACTGCCTGCGGGGGTGCATCCCCTGTGTGGATCCGATGCATCACTCCCTTCACTATCCCCGGCTTGTTGGAAAACACCTGTTGATATTTACTAAGCAGCATCTTTAGTTCTTGCTGCTGGTCTTGGGTGAGTGCAGGACTGATCTTTACCTCCTCTGGGTTGTATTTTACTTCCCCTCTACCCTCCCAGAAGGGTAATTCAGCTTCCTCACTCTCAGCTGCTTTTATCGCGAATAAAACCCTCTGTTCCCCTCTGTAGTAGGGTTTTAGGGCATTGACATGAACCACCCTCCTTGCTTGGTTCTCCTCCTGCTCTATAAGGTAGTTCAGGTCTGACATCTTGGAAATGACCCTATATGGTCCTGCCCATTTGAGCTGCAGCTTATTCTCTCTGCAGGGCCTAAGCCAAAGCACTTCCTCCCCTGGGTCAAAGTGCCTCTCTCTAGCTTTGTGGTCATACCATGTTTTCTGTCTGACCTTCTGAGCTTGCAGATTTTCTGCTGCCAGCTCTAGATTTTTCTTTAGGTCATTCATCAAGGTGTCTATGTATGTCACAACGTCTTGTGGGTCATCCTGGGTGACCTGCTCCCAAATTTGTTTGATCAAATCAAGGGGCCCTTTCACCCCTAAGTGTGCAGCAAACATGTCAGAGTGCCCCCTTTGTAAGATCATGGGGCGATACTTTTCAGGTACCACCAGCTGACTTCTGATCCCATCTCCCCCTTTTGAGATATTCCTCAGGGTTTCTCTATATAAAATCCCCTTTTTCTCCAGAAATCTCACTGGGGTTTCAGGTGTTAGCTGGGCATCAGTCACCTGTTCAAAACACTTTTGGAGAGTGGCGTCTGCCTTTTGCTCCTGTCCAAATCTGCTGTCTGTGGTTAAGGTTTCCACCACAGCTTCTGAACTCCCCTCTGCTTCCGTCTCTGGCTCATCATTACCCCCCTGAACTGTCCCTGTGGTGGCTTGTGAGCGTGTAATCACTAGCACCCGTTTTACATGTTCAGCCAGGTCATTTCCCACGAGCACGGCTGCTGGCAGAGTCGATGAAATCGCTAGCCGCCAATCTCCCCTCCAGCCTTGAAAGTTGACAGGTACCTCTGCTACTGGCAGAGAGATTACCTGCCCCTCAATCCCTGCCACCTTTATGCTCTCATTTGGGATTATAAACTCCCTAGGAATGATATCTGGATGGCACAGGGTTACCTGGGAACAAGTGTCCCGCAGCCCCCTATACTGACGGTCAAGTATTCCTACGTCCACCCCAGCTGTCTCAAACAACTGAGAATCTGTTTTTATCAGCAAGCAGCGCTTTACCTCCACAAGAGGACCATTTTCCTCAGCCTGATCAGCAGATGTAACTGTCCCAGACTGAGTAGCCATGGCAACAGGCTCCCTCTGTGACACTGAGCCTTGCTCTTTCTGGACACAGAACACAGCTTTTGGCTTGGTCCCACTAGCATTCTGAGGCACCATTCCTTTTAGCTGCTTTAATTTCTCACACTCTGAGATTAGATGACCCTTTCCCTGACAGAAATAACATTTTCTGGTGTATTTTGATTCTCTCTCATCTTGTTTTGGTTTTCCCTCCAAAATCTGAGGTCTTGGTTTCAGGTCTGAGGGCTTCCCTTCACCATGGGCCCCTCCCCCTTGCTGGCTTTTCCCTGGTCCCTGAGAGTACTTGCTGTAGGTTTCTTTGGGTTTACCCACAGATTTCCCCTCACCCAAGGGCTTTCTTATTTGGGAAATAAAATCCGCGATCTCTGCGGCTGCTGCCACAGATTTCGGTTTCCTTTCCCTCACCTGGAATTTCAATTCCCCATGCAGGACTGAATAGAACTGTTCCAGTGCTATCAAGTCTTTAAGCTGCTCATAGGTCTCTGTTCCTTCCTGAGATAGCCATTTCTCAAGCAGCCTCACCAATTGGGCCCCCACTTGGGTAAAAGTCTGTTCTGGTTTTTTGGTGAGGGACCTAAATCTTTGTCTCAGCTGCTCTGCATTTATCCCATGTCTGGCAAACACCAGTTTTTTAAACTCTGCAAAATCTTTCATCAGTTCCTCAGGCATCTCGGCATAAACCTCAGCCAGGCTACCACTGATTAAAGATCGCATGATGGTCATCTTCTCAGTTTCCCTCACTGAGAAGTCCACAAACGCTCTTTCCACTAGGGAAAAGAACACCTCAGGACAATCTCCCTTGTGGTACACAGGGAATTTCTTCAGGTCAGCCTTAGACAGTTGGCCTCCCTCAGAATCCCTATTGTTATTATTGTTCTGGTTCATCATTTCCAATTTTCTTAATTCAAACGCCATTCTTTCTTTTTCCAGAGCAATTTTCTCTCTCTCCATTCTTTCTTCCCTCTCCATTCTCTCTCTCTCTCTCTCTAATTCAAATTGCCGCTGTTTCTCCCTTTCCTCCCTTCTTTCTCTCTCTAATCTTTCTTCTCTTTCCCTTTCCTCCATTTCAAATTGCCTCATCCTCAGTTCATGCTGTTGGGCTATGAGCAATTTTCTAAGTTCTGGGTTCTGCTCTCCTGTGCTGTCACCCTGCACTGAGCCAAATTCATCCTCAGAACCTTGGTCAATCTGGGGGTCTTTCACTTCACTCATTTCTGCTACTTGGCTTCGAGTCAAGGGCATAACCCCCCCTCAGAACAGGCTGCTTTAAAAGTCAAGCCTCAAAATAAAACGACCACTTTTTTCCTTCTTGCCTCAGAACCAGCTCTCCCTAGAGATTGCTGCTGTTCTTCAGCACCAAACTTGCAACAGTATCGAGTCAGAGCCTACCCCCCTCTGCTGGGCCTCTCAGCTGGCAAGCTAGCTCGCTGTTACTACGCAGTTTTGCCTCAGCTTTTTCCCGCCAAAACTAGGCTGCCTCAGAGCACCTTAATCTAAGTCTCCCCAGTTGGCACGTTCTTCTACTAGCGCACCTCCCCGTGAGGTACACCTAGAAGATTACCTACGCGCCTCAGACTGTCCCTGACTAGACCCCCCTTGCTCTGGGCACACTTGCCAAGGCTTTGCTGGACCGCTGGACAACTGGACCAGTCGTATCCCACACGCTGGACACCAATCAATGTGACAAACCCAGACCTACTGGGATATGTCACACAGTTACACTAAGCTGCCACCAACCATTCCCTTTAAGAAGTCACACAGACCAGGGATGGATTTTTAAACAATAAAAGAATAAGGTTTATTTAAACACACACAGAGATAATAAAATGATTAGGTGAATAAAATAAAGTAACGTGGCTTATTCTCACTCATACATACACACAGTGTGGTTCACCCAGAACCCTTAACTTAAAGCACAGACCCTGAACCCATCAGTTCTGGCTAACCAACAGACACCTGAACCTATCAGGTTGGTACTCTGACACACAGCAGTACCCTGTCTGACACACAGACTCCCACAACAGCTTCTTCTTCCCAGCTGCTGCTTCGTCACAACCCAGTGTCTCTCAGTATCTCCCTCTCACCACACAGGCATCACATATTTATACAGCACAGCCCCTCCTCCTGATGTCCCGCCTTCCACTCCCCATAGGATGGAACTTTCCCTCCAAACCCATGACAGACAGGTAACATCAGTGCTGTATGTAACAGTAGCCACTTCCTAGACACAGTCCATGAACTAGCTCCATATTCCCATCCAGCAGCATCATTGACTAGCCCAAATTTTAGCAGTTTGTCTGCAATACCGTAGGCCTTGCTGATTGCCTTGCTGGAATCAGTGTACATGCCATCCATAACATTCCCCTGATCAACCAAGCTTCAAATTTTTATCAAACAAACAAAACATAATAATAAAGCAAAGGAAAGAGCTTCTCTGACATATAAACGGAGAAGCTAGAAACCCCTGGTGTGAAGTTTATGAAAAAGAACAGTGGTGTAACATTTGGGAACATTGTCTTTCTCCACTCAGAATGAAACATTCAGAGAGCTGGACTTTTCCTATTCATATATGAGCTATGCAGTAAGATGTATCTTCCTTGCTCCTCTAGACCAGTAGTTCTCAAACTGGGGTCCCTAGGTGTTCTTGGACTGCAGTTCCCAGAAGCCTTCACCACTTGCTGTGCTGGCCAGGATTCCTTAGATTTGCAGTCCAAGAACATCTAGGGACCACGTTCAAGAACCACTACTTTAGACAGTAATGAGAATATAAGCACATCTATTAGGTTTTTCTTCTTCTATAGGCAGTTGCTTATATATAATGTCTGTTTAAGTAAAGAATTACTTAATGTAAGAATTAACCTCTTCACATTATGTCTGATAGGGGATTCCGTTTAAATTGAAAGGTTGCACCAGTGGAAAATGACTTACAAGATAACGCCTTATACACAATGCTTCTATCTGCAATTATGGATGGTGTAAGGAAAGAAAATCAGAGTAAAATTGGTAAAAGGACGTGATTGGACAGCTTCATAAGCATGTGCCTGATTACACTAGAAAGAGTCATTTCAATTAAGGCAGTCTTCCTTAAAGTGACTCTTCCGTCTGCTGGAAGACTGCTCCAGCTTAGCCCCCCAAAAAGGTCCATCTTGGGCAAGGATGCAGCATATTTTCCCATGTGTTGTGTAATAATTGGGAAATAGATCATACTGGACTGTTCCACAATTGGTCCAAATTGTGATCTATCACACCCCAACAGAGAAAGGTGGACAGAGGACAGGTTTGTTCTGGGGGTGGCAGAAATCTAGTCAAGGTTAATTAAACAACATAGAACAACACAGTAATTAATGGCAATGGACTGGGTAATTTTCAGAATGCCCATAAACTTAGCATATGTTCAATAAATTATTTAATTAATCTCCATACACTGTAAACCTCTCCAACAAAGAACCACAAATTATGGATATAATTCATAGATAGAAAGAGAAATCTGGATGTAGAGGCATGGATTTTGCTTTAGCATAAATTTCAGAATCCTGCAGCACACAATATCATTATCTCACTTAATACTAGCTAATGACTAATTGCATGCACAATTCTTTTTATGCTTTATATACAATGAATGAGAGTGGTTTATGGATTATAAATTGACTTAGTGAACGTTTAGAAATAGAACTCATGTCAAGGGATATGAAAAACATTGAGGCCAAAAATTTTCATTTCCTAGAAATCTCAATGTGGTGAGACAAATTAGATCCTTGTTGCTAAGCAATCTGAAGCACTCCTCCTTTAAACAATAAACTGAATTCTCATTCAATTTGAATGGTTATACAGGAGGTCACAATGTCCTTGAATACTCCATCCTTGCTTTCTTAATTTTGATTTAAAAATATTTTTAAAGCATTCTAACTGTTTAGATTCACCAGGACAGTTTTTCATAAAACATATGATAATCAAACACAGGACTACAGAATTCTTTGGCATCACTCCCATTATTGATTTAAATGTCCTAAAATATGTGGAACTTCTATAATTTTTTTTAAAAGCTCATCTAGATTTTCAACTACACAGAGCTTTACATACAGCTTTCACATACTGGCTGAACTCCTATTGCTTGGCATAGTAAGTTTCACTACAATAGTCCCATTGAATCATTGGAAATTTGGTAAGTCAGCTTTTCCATAAGTTCCATTGACTCAAATGGGCCTGCTCTAGTGCAGCTTACTATGCTAAGCAACTGAGTTTCAGCCACTGATTCTAAAGCAACCAACCACTTTTTGCCAACCACTTTAATTCTGATTTCTCTCCCAAAATTTGTATATAGTGCAATTTTTAGACTACAGTTAGTACAAACCATGGTTTCATGTTACATCCGAACTTGGCTATTGCATATGTAACTATACTCTTTATTTGGAGGCTAACTTGTTATATTAATGCAGCTTGAAAGGCTTCTAAATTAAGTATGCAATAATAATAACATGTTCTATTCTAGGTGATGCCTATCCCAACATTTACCAAAATACCCACATCAGTATACTGAATTCCTAAATCTTTCCTCATGTTCCTGAAGCGTCTTATCAATTTTAAAAATAGTACAATAGAAATAGATATAGAAAATCCCATTAATAATGCAGGTTTACTGGAAGACTTGAATCAGTGCAAGAGGATTATTCATCTGGACTAATCAGGGCTGAAAATAGCAATAAGTTCATGAAAATTGTACCTCAAGATTAGTTTGTTATATTGTTTGGTACTGACTTGGCTCTAGTTTTGCTTAATCAGTTTTCAATAATGACCATCTTAAATTTTACTCTGACTGCAATTACTGTATTTTTCTGTTTATAAGAAGACCCAATGTATAAGATGACCCCCCCCCTTTCCTAACCCCCAAATTAGAAAATTTGTGTGATCCTGCCACCTTTCACGGTTGCTTTACCCTGTGGCTTTCCAAAAGGCAGGGAAAGTGGCTGCCTTCCATGTATAAAACAACCCTCAATTTTTTTTGTCTAATTATTTAAGTAAAAAGTGTCATTTTATACACCGAAAAATACGGCGGAAATTGGCAAGCTGAAACCTGGTCAGAAAGCACTGTAAGACTGTAAAGAAAACATATGTGCAACATTCAATACAGTTTGGAATGCAGGGTAATAGAACCAGAATCTGAACACAGTTAACATCGAAGTCTATACTTTTCACTTGATATTTCTTAACATGTAAAAAGATCAATTTTAATTGAATGGATGACAAGCAAGAAGTCATGAGTTATTTATAGAATTCTCCCCCTACAGCCTTCTGCACAGGGAGGGGGAGTGTGCAGGACAATCTTTCTGTGACCTGCTCTGGGATAATAAAAATAGCAAAGAAAACAGACAGATCTGTCTATCAGACAGACAGATAATAATCCCTAATATGCATAGCACCTACAAATCTTAAGGGGAAAACCTAGCAGCCGAATTGGCTGGATAGCTCAGTGGTTTAGGTACCTGGCTGAGGAACCAGAGTTTGATTCCCAACTGTGCTTCCTGGGGAATAATAGCCAGCCTGTGTAGCGATATGCAAGCTTTACAGTCCCAGGACGCCTCCAGAAGAAGAGAACGGTAAATCACTTCCGAGTATTTTCTACCTGGAAAACTCTGAAAAGGGTTTCCATAAGTCGGGTCGACTTGAGAGCATACAGTTATCAACTGAAGTTTTAATAGTAGTCTTCAAAACCGGAGAGATGGAAGGAGAGAAAAATCCATTTTATTTAAAACTGAATTTTTAAAGCGCATGGTTAGGACGGCAAGTTGATTTTTGTGCTGAAAGCACTGACAGGGCAGCCGGCTACAAGCTTTTTAATTTGGCAGGCCGAGTCTGCAGCCACCTTGTGGCTAATGTGGTGATCTGACCCACACCGTTCGTGATTATCGTGACATCAAACACAAATCCGCATGCCTAGTAACAACAATTCTTAATTCCTCATGCCACCCGCCAGCTCTTTTTAAGTACAGCTCAAGAAATCAGAACATAAAGGCGAATTTACAACATGCCCATCCCACCTGCCTTGCAGTTAGATGCAAGCAGCTTCTACGGCTGATGTGAATCCCCTCCCCACCGTCTTATTTTCTAACTCCCTGCGCCATACGTGCTCGAAGGACCTCAGGCCCGTCACCTCCCGCCTTCGCCCCCTCCTCCCGGGAAAGTCTAGTGAGGAAAATGGGCGCGGGGGTTCTTTCCTTCTCGCTGGGCTTTCCCGCCCCCGCCCCACCCCTCGGTCCCGCTTGAACGCGCTGACTAAGGAAAGCGGCCGTGCGCGAGAAACCTCATGCTGAGCGCCTCCATCCCTTTCACAGGGAATTAGCCCACCGAGAGCACTAACCTACTAAATGAGCCTAAAATGTACGCGGTCCCACCGTGCGCGCTCCTCCTGGCGAGGGTCGACTCACCTCTCCCCCCCCCTCCAAGATGCTCTGCCGCACCACGAAGCCGTCTGTGGGCCCGGGCGCCCCAGGGAGGCGGCGGAACCGGAGCGCGGAATGGTCTGTGGATGGACCACAGCCCGTCGCTCGGCCCTGACTTCCTTTTCGCACTCAAGCCGGCGGCTCCCGGGCAAGCAGCGTCGCCCCCCCCCAGCCCGCACGTAGGCAAAAAGGGAAGGAATGGGCCGAGGCCACCGGGTCAGCACCGGCGCTCTAACAAGGCCGCCGAAGCCGTTCGCGCCTTCCCCGTGGATGGCTGGGGACGCCAGCCATTCCGGCTCAACTGACTTTTCCTCACCGCTGCTCCCCGCTCTGGCTTCACAGCCCTCCATTCCCGCCTTTAAAAAAAAAAAAAAAAGGCTTCCGCGACAGTACCTTCCCGAGGCAAGCGCTAGAGACACTTCGGAAGAGATTATCCAGAAGGCTCCGGGGCTTCTGTTGTATTGCTTATTTCGTCTTCACGCGGAATGCCCTCTTAAGGCTTCCACGCCAAAATCCAAACCGGGGCAGTTATACCTGTGCACATACATACGAGGGCATTGCCAGCGTAAGTTAGTCATGGTGTTGTGTCTCCTCAAATCGACTTGTGGGGTCCCTAGTAGGGTTTTCAAGGCACGTGAGACGCTTAGAATGTCTAAGTATATTTTTAAGGAGTGGATTTATCAGTGCCACCTTCCAGTGACTGTCTGTGGCACAGAGAGGGGATTGGAACCCATGTCTCCCAAAACCTAGTCCATAGCTCTACCCAGTACAGTACACTGGCTCTCATGTTATTCTTCATTGGGGTGGGGAGAAAACCCATTTATTCATATTGATCACTATCTCCCTGTACTGACTTTCATTATGTGCATATATGAAATCCTGACAGCTTTGCCTTAAAATGTATCATATGAATGCTAATGATAGTAATTCGCAAAAGTTCAGGTTGAAATCTGTTGGTATTAAAATGGTCACAACACGTTTATTTCTTTTTTTTCTTTTGCTGTAGACTTGCTAATGGTGGCCCATCCCAATAGATATAACTACACTCCCTTTTCTGATAGGTGCTTCATTCTTTCTTTGCTTCTCCAAAAGAGCAAATTAAATGAGATCAGACAGGTGTAAGATTTAGCATTTAGTTATTTGTAGCAGTTAGCATAAGTGGTGCTGACTTTTCTAACACATTTTCCCTCTGTGTGGCCCTGACTAGCCAAAATGGCCCCCAAACAGGCCAGAAAGGTGTGAGGGCAGAGAATGTTGACTGATTACTTAGGGAGGATAGCTTTTTCTTCCAGTTCTTAAAAAATGATCTACTATACATGATGCATCAGCACATGCATGCATGCATACATGCATGCATGCATACATACATACATACACATGCCTGCCTTTCTCTTTCAGCCTGTGCCGAGACATTTTTATTTTTATTATATATATATTCCCTCTGTTTGGCCCTGACTCCCATTAATTATATATTACTATATATAGTAAAAATTTCTCTTTTCTAACACATATAGTTTGGGAGATTTCTGTATTTGTAAGATTAATGGGAGAAGACTGGAATTTCCCATTTTAAACAAAGATTTGTTTAACAGTTTCTCACTCTCTGATTAGTTACAAATGCAGTTACTGTTTCTTGCTTGTTTAATCAGAAATATTAGATATTGCACATAATGAATATTACTTGACTGTTTGGTTGGCTTCGGAATAACTTTGTTTCATTTGTTTGATCCACTGCAAGCAAAATGCACCATCTGAAACATTAGAACTACATACGTCACTTGACACTAGCTGTACTGTAAGTCATTGAAGTTAAAAATAATATACTTTTTCAATTGTTGTGCCAAAACATTCTATATTACTGTAACAAAGTAATCTAGCCAGATTGGTAGCTGAGCACAAAGGACCTGTTTGTCAAGATAGAGGCCTGCCTGGTGAGAGCAGCCATTACCAGAAGAGGAGAAGGTAGCAGATTCTTTTGAATCCTATTCTTGTCACAAACATTAATATCTAGTTGTACTGTACTGCTCTTTCAATGATCCTAGTATTTATGTAAGTACACCCATGGATCATAGCAAGTTTGTTACCCTTCTTCTTAAGTATTTTCTACATAGAGGAAAGTATGGCTCAATCCCTAAACTTTTTTCTTTTAATCTGTGAATAAATGAGTCCCCTTTTAATTATTGATTGGCTGAAATCCAGTAGTAAATCACAATTAGACTAGGCCTATTAAATTAGTGGGGATTTGGTGGGTCTTCTACCCTGTTTCCCTGAAAATAAGACCTAACTTGAAAATAAGCCCTAGTTAAGTGAAACCCTGCCCTCCACCATTGTCCAGCAACCAGAAGAAGACATGACTGTATTTGAATAAACATAGATTGTTGTACATGAAAAAAATAAAACATCCCCTGAAAATAAGCCCTACTGCTTTTTTGGAGCAAAAATTAATATAAGACCCTGTCTTATTTTCAGGGAAACATGGTATTAGTTTAGTAGGCCTGTACTACTTACTACTGGATATCAGCCAATTTAACAATGTGATAGGGTTAGAGACTGACCTGTCCTTGTGGATCTCTACTTTCTGATTGTTGTTTCTTGCCCATTGCCTTCTGCATTTGTGTGATTAACATGCGATTTAAACTGAAAAGTATGCTTTGGAAAGGGCAAATGCCTTTTGTGTCACAACAGCTGCCCTTGTGCTGTCTAATCTGAGGTCCGCCAGCACAATTGATGTGGTGGCTGAAATCAACTGCCAGAAGAGCCACAAAAGTGTGTAAGTGTGTGTGTGTGTGTGTGTGTATGTTTGTTATGCCAGATTCAAATCATGCTCAATTCAGAACCATTATGCCAAAACAAAGTTAGGTCAGGTCAGAGTAGTGTTAAGTAATTTCCAACATCCAGAGGTTGGGAAGGGTTTGGATTCCGCACAGTCAGACCTCTGCCATCTTGGCTAGCTAGGACTGTGGCCAAGATCAGGAGCATTCCTTGTCTAGTCAGTAACATAGAATAATCACCAAAAGTAGTAAAATTACCTGATCAGACCTTGGGAATAATTATGTATTAATCCTGAAAAATTTCCTAGGATGTATGCAAGTAGTATGTCTTACTTACAAAATTTGTTAAGTCTATCAGAAGCAGTCAGTTTTCATTAAACACGTGAGCTTTTTTGGTACACAAAAGTCTTCCACTTCATGTTTTGTAAACACTCCACAGTCCTAATTAAAAATATGTGTCCCATCTCCATGCATATAGCTCATGCCCGCACAACACTGGTAATCTGTTCATAAAGCTGCTATAAAAGGCAAGTGTTGCCATTTTAGATTCTCTCAGTTGCATCTTGAAATTTTAAAATAACTAATTTTGAAATCAAGTTTTGTATAGTATTTGATACTTGATATCTTGAATTTCAACTATTGTATGTTTGATACTTGATAGTTGAAATCTTGAATTTCCTAATTTCAAAGTGCAGTAATTGTAGTTTCCTACAATAACCAATTTCAGTGCAAGTGTAAATACCATGCAGCCAATACTATGTAATATTCAATCCTATTATTTTTATTGTACAGCAGTTACCTACTGCTGAGAAGACATTACCTTCATGTCTCTGAAAAACTAGAGTAATATATTGTGTTAATCAGCTGCTCAGTGTGAAGTGAATGAATAGCCACTCTTGCAGAAAGAAGCTTCAGATGTAGCATTATTTTTCTTTTAAGTTCCCACTCCTGAATCATATTCCTTCCTCATCAACAAAAAAAGCTACCAAGAAGATGAGGCCAAATAGTATCACACAATTAATGCAGGTTAAACATTGACATTTTCTATTACAACTACCCTGTTGAGATTTAATTATACGGCTCCATGAAATCCTTTTATTTTTATGCAGAGAAAGTGAATTTTAATTAAAATTTGTGCAGTAGTTTAACCCGAGCTGCTTTAGCACAATTACTTGGTAATTTGATAAATACATGCAATTATAGTATTCCTTGGAGGTTGGGATTCATAAATTGTTTGCATGCATGTACTTTTGTCAGTTTCTTTTGCATTGTTAAAAATGGTTGCCAAGACCAAAGACAGATTCTGCCTATTGTGAGCTGTCATAAAGTCTGGTAGTGCTTCATCCATTGAGCTAGGATCTGGCTGAAAGTTTTGCCTGAAATGCAACCTAACATTTACTTGTCCAAAAGATTGACTAGGGATTAAAAATAAAACCTATGTGCGGACACAATCTAGTCAGATTTAAGCACTCATATTTGCTTCCTGATTTCAGTAGGATTTAAACTTGTGCACAGCTGACCTTTAGTCAAGGAAATTAAAAGTTGATTCACTTTAGCCGGATTGTACTCATCCTTGAAAATAATGTGTATTAAAACAATATAGGATTATAGTAGCATGCAAAGAATTCCATCTAAAAAATTCTTCCAGGAATTTCAACCTGAAAAATTCCACCTAGGAAAGTTCAGGGGGTGGGGATTAAGATAGAGAGGTTACTTACCTGTAACCATGGTTGTTTGAGTGGTCCTCTGTGAATCCACACAAATGGGTTTTACAGTGCCTGTGCAGGACTCCTCGGAATATTCTAGAGCTTAAAAAGACATGATTAGTAGGGCATTGCCCTGTGGCGCGTATGCTCTGCCTGCCCATATTGCCTCAATTCTGAATGTCGCCGCAGTCCCACAAAGCTCAAGTGACGGACAGCGGGGAAGCTGGGCAGGATGTGTGGATTCACAGAGGACCACTTAAAGAAACAAGGTTACAGGTAAGTAACCCCCCTTTCTTCTTCATGGCCTCTGTGAATCCACATAAATGGGTGACTAGCAAGCTCACTTACCAGAAGGAGGGCTGTCACGCCAACAAAAAAGGTAGCACAGCCCTTCCGAAATTTGCTTCCTTCTTGGCCCTGACGTCAAGATGATAGTCCGTCACAAAAGTTGAGGGTGTGGACCAAGTGGCCACTCAACAGATGTCAGGGACTTCAACGCCATGCAGCAAAGCTATTGATGTTGACATCACTCTTGTGGAGCGTGCCTTTAGCACTTCTGGCGGAGTCTTGCCTGGCAAGCCATAAGCCAATGTAATGGCCAAGACAATCCACCTCAAGAGTGTCTGTGAGGAGGAAGGAGAACCCTTTCGTGGGCCATGGAAACACACAAAAAGTCTGGGAAAAGTACAGAAGTCCTTGGTTCTGGAAATGTAGAATGCCAGGGCACGACGAACATCAAGGTAGTGGAGCATGCACTTGACATCAGAAGATGAATTAGGAAATAACATTGAGAGAATCAAAGGTTGATTAACATGGAAATCAGAGATCACTTTGGGAAGGAAAGACGCATCTGGATATAACACAACCTTGTCAGGAAAAAATTGAATATAAGAGGCATCAGATTGAAGAGCAGCCAGTTTGCTTGCTCGATGTGCAGAAGTTATCGCAACAAGGAACAAAGTTTTAATAGAAAGAAGTTTGAGGTGCACAGAACCCATGGGCTCAAACAGAGGATGAGTCAGTGCACGAAGAATGACCTGAAGAGACCACTGAGGAAATACGGATGGGTTGAGCATGCGCACCACGGGCCAACATCCTGCAAATCACATCTTTCTAAGCTCTAGAATATTCTGAGGAGTCCTGTGCAGGCACAGTAAAACCCATTTGTGTATATTCACAGAGGCCATGAAGAAAAAATTATGTTTACTGGAGAAAGCAAATATAGTATCTCAGTCCCATCTTCGAAAGTCTTTTATTTATTTAGAATACTCTTTCTCTGCCAGATAAAATCTACATAATAAAATAATAAAAGGACCTTTTCAAGGCACATGAAAAACTTCATTTTGGTTAGTTTGGATTAAAGACTGATGGCGTGGATAGTGATTGCAAAGAATCTTCAACATTATATCCTGACCTGTTTGTGGAAGACGATGGCTCCGTAGTTTAAAATGATACATGTAAAAATGTGTGTTATAAGTCATGCTCATACACATGTTCAGTTCTGACCAAATGGATGCAGGGGTAGGGAAAATGGGCACCAAAGTTGGTAAAAATGATTTTTTTAAAAAAATCAGTGAATTATTTTGATTTAAATAGTCAACATCAGTTATTTTTAATTAAACCAATTTGATTTAAGTCAAATCTATCCTGGCAGGCATATGTATGTACAGTGGTGCCTCACATAGCAAGGTTAATCCGTTCTGGATTAACCTTCGCTATGCTGAAGCATCGTTGAACGGGGTAGGGAATTCCATTGGAACGCATTAAACATGGTTTAATGCGTTCCAAATGGGCCGAATACTCACCGTTCAGCGATGCTTCTTAATGGACGGCAGCCATTTTCGCGCCCTCCCCTCGCTTAACGAGGGCGCGAAAACGCTGCGCGCGGCCATTTTGGGCCATTTCCAGGCTTCCGGTGGCCATTTTGGCCGCTGAACAGCTGATCGTCGGGCTTCGTTTTGCGAAGATCGGTAAGCGAAATGCTTACCGATCCTCGCAAAGCGAATTTTGCCCTATCAAAAAAATGTTGAACGATCGCATTAGCGATCCCAAAAAGGGATCGCTATGCGATTTCGTCATTGTACGGTGCGCTCGTTAAGCGAGGCACCACTGTATATGTATTTTAAAATATATGTATTTTAAAATTGCTACACAATGTGTTTTATACAAGTTTGGAAGAGATGGGCTATATTTTTGCCACTGGTGCCTCCTCTAATATTGAGTGTTTTGAAGAAAGGGAATCATATTTAGTGCTCAGATTACAACAAATGTAGAAGTCAGAAGACTTCTACATTCATTGTAATCTGAGCATTAGGGGAGGCACCAGTGGCAAAACCATAGACCATCTCTTCCAAACTTGTATAAAATACATTGTGTAGCAATTTTAAAATACATATATTCTGGTTTGTATTTTTAACTATGTGGTCATACACATAGTTAAAATTCAATATGACCTGAAGAGACCACTGAGGAAATGGAGGTCGAGTAGGTGGACGCATGTTTCGCAATCCTCTCAGAAAACTCTTTAACGTAGATGAGAAAAGAAATGAGAAGCTTCAGATCCTTCCAGTTGGTATGAAACTATCACAGAAATATAAACCTTTAACGTAGAATGGGCCAAGCCTTGGTCAAACAGATAACGAAGGAACTTAAGAAGACTGTTCAGGGAAACTGGGACTGTAGACAATTTCTGCGATCCAGCAAATTTGAGGAAAGAGTTCCATTTATATGAGTACCGTAATTGAGTAAAGGGCTTCCTTGCTCTATTCAGGACTTCAGCCACGTTGGGAGAATTCTCCACGCAGTGAGGTGTAGAGAGCTGAGGTTGGGATGGCAAATCTAACCCTCGTCCTGAGTGAGAAGGGAAGGTTGAAGGGGTAATCTGAGAAAGTCTGAAGCCATGGCTCTGAGAGTGGTAAACCATGGTTGACAAGGCCACCACAGTGTTATCAAAATGGCATCTCCATCCAGCTGATGGATCCTGATTATCGTCCTCTAGATCAGTGGTCCCTAACCTTGGGCCTCCAGATGTTCTTGGACTACAACTCCCAGAAGCCTTCACCACCACCTCTGCTGGCCAGGATTTCTGGGAGTTGAAGTCCAAGAACATCTGGAGGCCCAAGGTTGGGGACCATTGCTCTAGATGAATGGAATGGGTGGAAAAAGATAAGTAGGCTGTCGTCCCAATCTACCATGAAAGCATCTCCTAGAGAGTTGTCTCCTCTCCCTGCCCATGAGCAGTATCTGCTGCACTTGGTGTTGGTCTGAGTGGCAAAGACGTTGAGACCTGGCATCCCCCACCAACTGCAGAGAAGGGAGAAGATGGAGTGACCAGTAGACGCTTGGAAGGATGGTCTATGAGAGGGTCGAACTGGGATAGGTACCATGCTTGCAAGGACCTCATCTTCAGTCTCGCATGTTGAAGAACAGATGTAGTTGAAGCCATCAGGCCTAGCAGGTGCTGTGTATGGTGAGTGGTGACTGTAGTGTAACGCCAGAAGGGGCAGATGGCTCGCCTTGAGTATTCTCTCTGGAGGGCTAAACACCCTGGCAACGATGGAATTGAGATGGGCCCCAATTTGATCGGTGGCTCCAGATGAGATTCTTAGTGATTGACTTGAATGCCGAGATCCGCCAAAGTCTGAAGAACAACGGTAGTGTTCCTTAGGGCTGCGCTGTGTGGTTTTGCTACTACCAACCAGTTGTCTATATATGGGAACACTGTGATGTTGTGTAGACAAAGATAGACAGCAACTGGAACCACACACTTTGTGAAGGTCCTCAGAGCAGTAGACAGGCTGAAGGGCACAGAATTGATAAGCAGTGTCTATGAAGAGGAAGCGGAGGTATTTGAAATGATTTTTGTGAATTGAAATGTGGAAATAAGCGTCCTGGAGATCTATAACCATGAACCAATCACCTGGTTGAAGCATAGGGATGACTGATTTGAGGGTGACCATGCAAAAGCACCTTGGATGAATGTAGGTGTTCAATAGTCACAGGTCTAAAATGGGATGGAGGCCTCCATACTTTTTGGGGGCTGTGAAGTAGCAGGAGTGGAAGCCGTTCAGAACATCTTGGGGAAGCACTCTCTGGGTAGCACATTTTTGAAGAAGCAGTGTAAACTAGAGCAGGTGAGTACGTTGTGGGTCTTACATGACCGAGAGGAGGAAGCTCCTTGAATTCCAACAGGTAAAGGAAATGAATAATGGCTAGCACCCAAGTGTCCTTAGTGATGGTGGACCACTTGTCAAAAAAAGGTGCCAGTCAGGGATATTGGGGATAGTCTGATAGAGGAGAGTCAAAAGTATTGTTTGTTTTGGTCATACACATAGTTAAAATTCAATATATACACATACAGTTCGATATTATTTTAAATAATTAATTTTTAAAGTGCTTAAAAACTGGATTAGATGCTGAGAATAACAGATAGTGATTTCCCCTTTAATAGGAAATTTAAGCAGTGAACCTATAGTTACTGCACTCCTTGGCACCTCCTTTCTTGGTGATTGGAATGTATATTGAACATTGCCAGTCTATGGGCCGTTGCTTTGTTTTCCATATTTCTTTAGCATGTTTTGTTAGGATTTTGACAGATTCAATCTTCATGGCTTGAAATGCTTCTTTGGTATTTCATTTACCTGTGGTGATTTATTTCTTCCTAGTGCTTTCAGAGCAGCTTCTGGACTTTCTAAAACTGGAGATTCTTCATCATAGGATTCCTCTTCAAAGCATTCTATTATCCTTTTATCTCTTCTGTATAAATTTTTAGTCCTATTATGCCAAATGGATTTTAGCTACTAATTTCACTGAAGAAGAAAACTGTGTCCAATTTAAAAAAATGGAATCAGGCCAGTTGCTTTTTAAGTTTCTAGTATTTTATATACTGGAGCTTGGATCTAGAGCAGGGGTTTTAAACTCAATTTACCTGGGGGCCGCTGGAGGCAGAGTCTGGGTGAGGCTGGGCCGCATCAGATTTTCCGCCAAACAGAGCAAGAGCCCGAGGAAGCCGCCCAAGAGTTTCCTTAGCCAGCAGACAGGCGGGCTGGCTGCAGTTCTGGATGGAGGGTGCAAGAGGTGCTGTCTTGGGAGAGAGCCGGCGAGCGAGGCAAGGCTTTTTTTTACTCTTGACAGCAGAGGATGTGTGGGCGCTTTGGGGGGGCAGGCAAGGTGAGGGCCACAAACTATCATCTGGGGGGCCACAAATGGCCCCCGGGCCGCATGTTTGAGACCCCTGATCTAGAGTTAGCTATACTGTATTGACTATTCTGCTGATTTACAGAAATCTTCTTCAGCATGTCTACATCTGATCCCACAACATACAATATTTTGAAATCCAATTTGAGTGCTTTTGAACTGAGTGGAGCGATAATTCTAAAATGAATTTGGAGATATAATTGTTAGAAAAGTTGCAAATTCTAAGAATTTGTTCCTTTCCAGCTTAAAGAACAAGACACATTTTGGGGAACACAGCCCATTTTATTCACTGCCTCTGAAGTACAAGTAGAGATAGTCTGTGGGCAAAGCTGGTAGACAGAAGTCAAATCCGCCACCCCCTTGCTTAATTATACACATCTGGTAGTTCTGGCTTTCACAATGCCACTTTATAACTCTTTCGTACAGAAAATATAAGTTGCCTTACAAAACATCAAAATAAACAGAGAAGCAAAACATCCTAGGATCATTATATCACAGAATGGTTTATGATTATGATCTTTTACAAGAAAAGGATAAGTTGCTTATGACATTTACTTAGGGCTAATTCATGCAATAATAGAAAATGCTATCAAGGAAACAAAGCACAGTCGTAGCTACTAGAAGTCAACGTCTGTGCAAATTATTTTGTACAAAATATAGTGTATTCAAATAACAGCATACTGCCTAGAGAAGATTAACTCTCCAGCTGGTCAAATAGGAGATTTATTTTGACAAACAACATTCTTGATAGCTGCCTGAATCATTGGGTGACAAACCCACTGACTTTCCCCTCTGGAAAACTAAGTGGCATGCAATACTGTTAAATTCTTTTTAGTGCAGGCCAAGTAAAAAGAAAATCACTACCACCTGAACAATGAAGAGCCATGAATCAACACAAAGAGGAACAACCCACAGAGTCTTATCAGCAAATGCACCTGCTCATGACAGACTAGTGATACAAGGCTCTTGAGCCAATAAATGAGTTGACTGTATTGGAAATGAGAATCCATAACGTGTTTCTAATAATCCTGACAATATTATGATTTTGTAAAGCTTTTAAAAAGATTTTTATTGCTAGCTTCCTACCTGCTGTGCTACTTTAAAAGTAAGGCCCCCTTTTAAACAAAGTAGGAAAAGATACTACTATCTGTTCCTCCCTTGAAAGTGCTACCTAACAGTTTATGAATCACTTCCTTTTCCCACTGTTGTTTGCATCTTTGAAGGTCATGACACACTCACTTCCAGGCACAGATACTGACTCTTCTTTACAGCCATTTTTTTCACAAACTGGAGGAACTGCATGTGCCATTATGGTTGATAATTGAAACCAGAACACAAACGATATAGGGAAGTCCTTCAGCACTTGTTCACAGCCTGGAAATAAAATTTCACATTGGATCAAATTAAACCTCATAGTGTTCACCTAGACTTATTTTAGACAGAACTGTACAGGACTGTACTTAAGACACATTCCCAAATGCAAACAGAAGGGAGAAACATCACAGAACATAGGACTTGCTTCCAAGGAAACATGCTTAGCATTGTGTTATAAATATATTTAAAATTTGCTGACGTCTGGAGAAGCTTCTTGAACTTACAGGGGAGATTTGAACTGCTTATTTATATAGACAATAAAATTAATTCAATGAGTCATATTAAAAGAAGTTATTACTGTTAATCATAACCTAGTGAGTTCATCAGTTCAAATGCCTTTACACACAAAGATACATTTTATATACCGTTCCCCCCAAAATTAGACCTAACCTGAAAACAAGCCCTAGTATGATTTTTAGGATGCTCTTAATATAAGCCCTACCCCCCAAATAAGCCCCAATGAAGTAAAACTCCGCCCTCCACCATTGTGCTGCAACCAGAAGTTGTTGACATGTGTTTGAGTAAATTGTTGTACATGAAGAAAATGAAACACCCCATGAAAATAAGCCCTAATGCGTTTTTGTAGCAAAAATTAATATAAGACCCTGTCTTATTTTCCAGGAAACATGGTATCTACACTGTAAACCCTTACCCCAGTACAGTCTATTTTCCTACTTTCTGAAGTTTTTTTTCACTCATTCTCTCTCTCCCGATCCACATACACATCCAGTTAGGAAATTGGTAGCATTCATTTAACACTCTGGTGTTTGCAGCTCTTACAATTTCAGATGTGTTTCAGAAGAAACAAATGAGGCTCTGAGGGAACTGATTTCAAGATACTGAATAACCAATTCAGTTCTTTCTTATTAATGAAGGAAATTAGTAGTATCAGTGTTAAACATAGTGTTTTAGCTTTTAACCATTTCAGAGATCTTTAAATTACAACCAAAAAAGGTTAAAGCCTTTTCGTTTTCGTTTTCTTTTATAAATTTATATAAATTAATAAGAATCGACATAGAGATTAGAGGCACTTGGCTGAGGGGAGTGTGCCCCTTTGTGTTGGATCAAGTGATTATACTGGCAGAAAGCGGACAAAAATGATGCTGACCAAGTCAGAACAAATTTAAGCCAGCCCTGTCAATCAAACAATTGAAGATGATTCCTTGCTCAATAAAGACAATTTTACAACATGCTTTCCCATACTAAGCTTTACATCATATAGTCACTGAATTTAAATCTCAGTTCATCTTTTCCCAATCCAACATAAACTTCAGGATAAATATCCAATGTAGTTACTCCCTAAACCAGGAAATCTGTAGTATTTCTGCAACCTTTGTTCTGCAACAAATCTAAATGCCACATTAATTTCAGGTTAGAAAAACAGCAGTATGAGATTTTATTAAGTAAAATATGATTTATTTATTTTAAACAGTGCATCAGTAAATTTCAACAAAAAGAACAGACTTCATTTTTGTTTATTCATGGATTTGTTTGCAAACATAATTGAGAACAAAATCAGCAACACTTTAAATCACATTTATTCCTACTAGTGCAATACCAAATAGTGTTGCTGTTACATACTTTTAGTGTCCATTTATATACTAAAAAGTTTACAGAAACAAAATGACAAGATTCCATTCACAAAAAGTAAGCAGGGTTTCCACAGTTAATTATATTTTATATAAAAAGTGAAATTAAGTACAATTTACAAAATTGCAACAGTAATTATAATTTCACAAAAATAATTTAATGCTCTATATACTCAGAAATTGTAGCTGAAACTGCCCATGACAGTATGCCATACAGAACAGCAGCAGAACACATGTGAAGGCAGCTCAAGAAAAACATGATTTCCAGATTCATTTAAGGTTTATTGTTTCAGCTTCTATTTCTTTTTTTCAAAAACAGGCTAGAATTTGGCACAATTTGTATCTCTGAAGCTAATATAATAATACAGTTGTAATTCCAGCTTTGTGTCCACTACATGGACAAGTGTAGTGCTTTACAGGAAGAGGCAATGTATCTGGCCTGTCAAAATATTGTCCACAAAAAAACTTTCTACCCATGGAGAAACAGCCTTTCCACTGCACTAGAAAAGCACAAAGCTTGCATGAGGAAAAATGACGGCTTTTCCAAAGAGTGGACACAAAAAGAGAAAAGCTATCTGCTTGCAAACAGCAAAAAGAAAGTTCTTGTCTCAGGATTGTCACCAGACAGAGGATATGTTGTAGTAGCCAGATTAAATCCTTTTTTCTTTGCTGGTCAATGACCGTAATAAACATTTATTTATTTATTTATTTATATTTTGTGTTTTTTTCTTAAACTACAACATAAAAATAAACATAAAATACATACACCAAAATACAAATCGTCTGTGTTTCCCACCACCATAGTCGGGACCTCTTGCAGTAATCCTCTTCTTCCTCTATCTATCTTTCTTCTTCTTCTTCCTTTAGTGTCCTCTTCTCCAGAACTGCATTGATTCTTGATTTGGAGCTTTCCCTTTCCCTCTTGTTAGCAATACTGTATTTTTTGCTCCATAAGATGCACTTTTCCCTTCAAAAAAGTGAGGTGAAAAGTCTGTGCATCTTATGAAGAAAATACATTGCGTTTGGTCCCCTCTAGTGGTCATTCTGATAATTATACCTTTTTCACAACGCTGATCTGGAAGGACGCTACCTCAAGCTTGCTGGGACTAGGCAAAATGGTGGTGGCTTAACAGACCCCTCCCCCCAGTACTGTACTCATTAGTAGCACTGATACTACAGGGTATCCGTAGCAGCCCTGTAGCACCAGTACTTCTTACTGGACAGCCAGATCATGTGACCAGCCAGACGCTGGGGGAAGCAAAGAGAGAGAGAGAGAGAGAGAGAGAGAGAGAGGAGAGCTCCACGGAGGAAGGGAGAAGACTCGTCCAGGTACCGTAAATTACATAATACAGAGGAATTCCTGGCTGGATTGCTGACTGGTGACATTAACGGGCACATGAGGCATTGTTGATCGAAAAGTAGGATTTGTTTCAGTTGCTCACTGAGTGAAAGGCTTTTAGTTCTTTTGAGATTTGTCATACTATTCAAAGTAACCCACTCTAATGGTATCTTAAACCTGAATTTTTGATACTTTACACTGATGTATTGCGCCTTGCGGGGGTCTACTTCACTCCCCTAATGGTGAACATGATTCAAAATGTATTATATAAAGTAATAGACCTCCTCACGTGGGACCACTCTGCCTATAGAGATACCATACAACTTTATTACACTATTTGGTTCAGAATATTTTTTCCTGTTTTCCTCTAAAAATTAGCTTTGTCTTATGCTGAGGTGCATCTTATGGAGCGAAAAATATGGTATTCCAAAAATCTGCCCCATATATCATAGAAATTATTGTTTTTCATCTCGCCTTTCTTAACCTTTAAGTTACAAGCTAACTTCTCATTTATAGCAATGTTCCATATTTCATTTTACCATTCTTCCACTCAAAATTCAGACTTTGATTTCCAATCCCTAGCTATTATTAATCTGGCTCTGTTAATAAATTGGTAATCAATTCTCTAGTCATCTTATATTCCACATTCTCAAATGTTGATAACAGACCTATCTCAGGATTAAATTATATATCTTTTTCACATATGTCATTTAGTTCTTTAAAGATTAATTTCCAAAATCTTTTTTGCATTTCCACCACACATGAAAGTATGTACCAATTTCCTTCTCACATTTCCAACAGACGTTCAGATAACTAGTGATAATTGTATTCAATTTTGTTGGTGTCAAATACGATCTTAAACCAAATTTGAAAAAAAATTCTCTTATTCTCACCAACATAAATCGTAAAACCCTCATTTTCCACATCTTCCTCCATTCTTCATTATGTATTCTTTTTCCTAAGTCTTGTTCACACACTACCTTCAATCCTTCTTAGTCTCTTCTTCTTCTAGATTAAACAGGAATCTATAAATTTTACTTACTGCACCCTTTACTGAATCAGTCATCTGAACATCTACATATAATAAAAATTGTTCATACTTCGTATATTCTCTACTTTTATTGTATTTCTTTACCCATTCATTAATCCATCTTTCTAATTGCATATAATTCAACCATGATATATTCTTATTTTGAAGGATTTATTTCATTTGATCTTTTGATCTCATTTTATACAACCACTCTTTTAGTCTAATCACTTTTTCCTTTAAATAATTCTGCATAAACTTTCATATTGGCAGGAAAATTATCTATTTCAGTCACTAATCCTAATGGATTAGGATTATTTCTATACTTGTACCAGATATTTAACATAGTCTTTAAAACATATTAATTTCGCTTATTTTATATTTCTTTGTCATACCAAATAGATGTTTTTCAATATCCACCTGTAATTCTGATAATTCCATTTTCTATCAAATTAACCTTTATGGGTTATATATAATTTCCCCAATGAACCTCAACTGATTAACCAAAGAATAATTTTTTATATTTGGTATAACTATACCTCCTTTTTTGTTGTTTTATACCAACACAGTGGTGCCTCGACTTACGAACTTAATCCGTATTGGAATGGTGTTCGTAAGTCAAAATGTTTGTAAGTCGAAGCACCATTTCGTATAGGAATCCACCAAAAACCAATTAATCTGTTCCAGCTTAAGAAAATGATCGCCAAAAAACAAAAACAACAGCAAAACAAAAAAAAAACCACAAAAAAACCACAGCAAGCCCGGTTGGAAGGCACTCCATTGCTGAGGTTTAAGAAGAAGAAAAAAACTTCCAGAAACAAACACTAAAGCCACCTCTGTTGCTGAGGTTTAAGAAGAAAAAAACCTCCAGAAACAAACACTAAAGCCACTTCCATTGCTGAGGTTTAAGAAGAAAAAAAAAAACCCAAAAAACAAATAGCAAAGCCACCAACAACACAGCACAGAAACATATGCAGCCAAAACCCACCCAGAACAGTTTTTTAAAAGGAGAAAACAGCAGCTTACTTCCCTGCAGACACACACACAATCTCACTCCGAAGCAGGGGGCTCTCCCAAACCTCTGACGACGACACACTCTTTAACTGCCGAAAGTGAAAGAGCTACAGTACAAAGCAGCTACATACAGTTAGAAACCTGAATTGCCTGCCTTTTTCTGTTTGTAAGTGGAAGCTTCGTTCACAAGTTGAAGCAAAATGTTGCGACTGGAGCTGTTAATAAGTCAAAATGTTCCTAACTAGGGACATTCGTAAGTCGAGGCACCACTGTACTTTTTATTTACTCTGGCTCTCCTCCCTTCATTACAGTATTTATTAATCATTCCTTGCCAAAATTTAAAATCATCTTCTGTTAACTGTACTGGTAACATTCTAAATAAAAAAAATATTTTTGGTAGAATCTTCATTTTTATCAGTGCAATCCTTCCAAACCAAGAAAGTTTTAAGCTAGTATATTCCTGTAGTTTCTTTTTAGTATCTCCTTTTGATTTATTATAATTATGTTCCTTTATTTTTTGAGTATCTTTTACTAAATCTATACCTAAATATTCAACCAATTTACATATCTTAAAATCATATTTATCAAGAAACTTTTCTCGCTCTAGTTTATTATGATTAAACATTATTTCAAATTCTTGCCAATGTACACGTAATCCAGTTATTTTTCCAATTTTTTTCTAATTTGTGTGTAGTTTTCAGCAACCAAAATTTGGACTCTTCTTTTGCTGTTTCCCAAACTAACACATAAAGATGCAGCACTTTAAGAAATCATTTGCATTACATTAATGAAAAGGCATTTATATTATACATTCCTCTGAATTTTCAGTTCTTGGATATTATTTCCCAAATGATGGAATGCCCACCTTCTCTATAAGTGAAAGCAATTTAAATAATACAGACATGGGCACAGTTGGAGCATGCACATTCCCTTTAGTCCCTAATGCACACCGTTACCAATAGTGCTGTCAGTCAGAATGTTCACATCCTGAACTTCAAAATGAGGTGATTTCATGTTAAAAGGATGAAACCATACCCTTTTATTTAGCTAGATAACACTTTTCCTATGATTGTGTAATCCAAGAATAAGCCATGTTGTTCAACTCCAAAAGAACATTTCCTGAAGCCATTTTAACTGTACTGTATAGAATGAGTTCTCAGCTCCAACTCATCCTTGTGTGTGTGCATAACAAAAATCCTAAAGGTACAAATTGTATTTGCAGTGAGAGAAAAGGACAAGAAGGAACACCATTCTTTAGAGGCAATCAGAGGGACTGCAAATACGTACGTTTTTGATAAAATTCCATCAGATTCAAGCTCTTGGGGGGAATAAATCTGCCCTTACTTGCCTCCCTTCTGTTTCTCTACATCTTTTATAAAAGGGACACAGCAACAATTTGCAAATAGAGGTAGAAAGAAAGGAAGGAAGGAAGGAAGGAAGGAAGGAAGGAAGGAAGGAAGGAAGGAAGGAAGGAAGGAAGGAAGAAAGAAGTACCAACAGTTTAATTCAGCCACTTTGAACCACAGGTCACCCCTGAAATGAGAAGGATCAAAGTATGAGCGGGGGGGGGGGGGGATGTGGCCAGAGGAGGTAGGAATTGATAATGTTTTATTGTGAAGTGAAAGCTCAACCATATTAGTCATCACTTTGAATCTGTATAGCTTTGAACATTGTGACCTTGACAATTTTACTCTTGTTTACATGCCTAAAGTTTTACTTCTACCCTTGCCCAAAAAACCCAAATACCATAGCCCATAGGTTTATCTCTCTGACCTATCAGAGAAATTGTTAAGTTCATTATATATGGAATGAAACAGAAGACAGAAATAAATAAATAAATCTGAATTTCTCCACAACTAGCCTTTATAAAAAGCTCAATTTTGATTGTACCTGTCAACACAAGAAATGAATCTACCTAAGCCTTCTCAACTCGTGTCTTTACACCTTGATTTCCCATTTCTTCTGCTGGCCATTAATTTAATATTATTATACTTCAAGTGTGTACTTTCCTATTGCTAGGGTGGGCTAAAACCCTATGCATTTTTAAAAAATAAATACACTTTCAAAAACTGAACAACCATATTTAACATGTTACCATGTGGCACTTACAGGATTTAGAGTACTCAGTACTGATAAATAATGCACATGAACAGAAAACAGTAAAATCAATCATTAATTAGTATCGGATTTTGTGTAAGAAAAGAGCACCACTGAACATTTCAATATTAGATAGGCATAACTGATCAGGATAAAAGATGACTTCTGGCAGACATTGTTATGGGAAAATTTATAGGAACCGGAAAAAGCCACCATCACTTTACAAATTGGTCTATAGTTTCAAGTTCCTGAAACAGTAAGAACTTTAAAAATCTATTGGTTTTTCCTTACAGCAATTTTCCATGTCAAAATATTGGAGGCAGATGATGGCAGTGAGGAAGCTAACAAAGGTTTCTCTCTCATATCCATTTCAACAGGGAGCAGATGGCAGCAATGTCTTCTGTGTTTCTTATTGAATCCATCCACTAAATTGCCATGAGTTATTTCAACAGTGACTGAGTGAAAACAATGCCATCTTCACTGGAAAAGAGCACCAAACTCTCCTCAGATGTTGCAATATCCTGGAAATTCACTGAGGAGCCTCATTTACAGTTATCTTAAAAAGAAGAACATAATTGTTATTTCCTCTCCATTAAACAGATGAAGTTTAATGCAATACTTATGATGCTCTTATGTGGAAAGAGCATGGGTTACAATAACTGCAGTCACTAGGCAATCATAAAATGCACACATTAAAGGATTATATTGAACCCATCCTGCAAGGGCTCGGCTGGCTATCACTCTGTTTCCGGAAACAAGTCAAAGTGCCATGATTATTCCAAAGATAATTTAGATGTTTTCCCAAATGACCTTGCCCATGCCTTATGATCTGAGGGAGAGGCCTATTTTGTTTCCAAGCTATGGTATAAGCATGAATAATACAGAAAAGAGAAAGACCCTCTCATTGGATATATCAAAAGTGATTCAGTATCTTATTTTGTATCATTTTGCCCTGTTGTGGAGACTGGCTTCGTTAGGCACATTTGCTACTGTTTAAAGTTCATTTGTACTATCTGTCTGCTTTTATTATATTGTTTTGGGTTTTTTTTTCTAATTAGATTTCATTACTGATTCTAATTGTTTTAATCAATCTAATTGTAAGTAAACATTAGAAGGATGAGATATAAGCTTTATGAATAAAAAAACCCATCCAAAATATGTAAATTGACACTTATTTTATCATATAAAGACCAGTAATTGGAGTTAGTGCTTTTGTAATTGATATGTCTGAGTAAAAATTGTGATACAAAGATTTCTCTGTATATAGGCGTGTTCTCCATTTTAAAACTATCTCTGCAGAGTAAGGCGGTAACTTTATCAGTCACACTGTTCTGTTCAGCACATTAGGGCTTAGTCATGGAATTTCTGCCATTAATAGTGGTGCAAAACACACTATCAAACAATTAGATTCAATTGGTGGTGGTGAGCAATATCCAGCAGAATCTTCCCCTGCAAAAGGTTCACTAGAATTTATTTATTTATTATTTGCATTTATATCCTGCACCATCTGGCAACCAGGCCACTCTGGACAGCTAACAACAATATAAGGAATATTAAAAACACAATAAAAATAAATTAATACACAATTAGGGAAATTAAAACAGATGGCAATAAAGAATGCATAAACTCTGACAAAGGTATCCTGGACAACAATGTAATTTGTACCAAACAAGCAAGCTAAAGGAAGTGCACAAATACCTAAGTGTTCTGCAGGTTTTCTACTTCACAGGAAAGAAATCTTCAGACAACTTGCTGCAAATCTATAAAAGCACTATCTGCTCCTAAGTGTAATCGCTAGACACACACCTCCATCCAAAGAACCTATGTACTGCAGTACACGATACTGATAATCTCTAGCTATTTTAATGGAACATGCATAGAGGTGTGCTGCATGCAAAATTGTAAACAGATATTCAAAAACCCAGTAGAGGAAAGGCCTTCAGTGAGCAGTTGCTGTTATTTTACAGGCAATTAGAAAATGAATAAACTTCAATAATTACTTTCTTTTGACAACAAAGTCCACACTTTAAAATAAAAATTAGAGAAACAATGTTTTAGAGAAAAATTAGAGAAACAATGACTTTTTAAATTTAGTCATTAGTGTACTATATGTGAATAACAACTAGTATTTGAAATAACAGTCTTGGGCCATGCATTATTGTTTAAGAACTAGCTCTTGGATTGGAATTATCACAAGTTTCTACATCATAAAAACTTTCCAAATACGTTGCATAATTCATTTCAATAACATCTTGTATCTGAAACATTTTAAAAGTTGGAAGCAGAGAAATGCAAAATATTCCATTTTTACTGCAAGTACAATCACATTAAGTTAGTTAGTTCCCCACAGCAATTAAGCTTTCTCTCCCCTTATGCACACACACAGATCAAACATCTCTGGCTTAGGAGGGAAGTATAACATGCTTTTTTATGGTTTCTCTGGGCTGTAAACTAGAGGAGTATGTGACACTGGCACGCGGTTATTTACAAGCTTGCATAAAATGTGAAAAAAGCAGAGAGAAAGTACTGCATGCTTGAAATAGCAGCAGGATTTCCTGTTACATAATGACACAATTCATTCCATTCTATGTATCTCAGTCTACCTATACAATTTTTGAATCTATTCACCCAAGATTAAGATAATCTGTCTAATTTGCTGTGAGCACAAGCTCTAAGAATTCCGTCCCTTCTGTACACAATATCAACTGTCTTCACACAGTCAGCTCAATTGTCACAGTGGCTGAAATCTAGTTGATGCACCTGCCTTATATAAATGGTGATGATGTCACTACCCTGCAGCTTTAATTTTCATTTTAATTAAATTTAAAACTGCCTATCCCCTTCTTCAGCTTCTGAGGCTTCCTATAGCCCTCTTTTGCCCTAGGGAAACCTTTGGGAACCTCTGGATGGGGCTTGGAAGCTTTAAAAATCAGAATGTCATTGCTGAATTGCTGGTGATGGTTGTAGGACTGCTGGCGGTGATCTTCTGATCAAAGGCTTACCCCCTCCCTCTCCCAAGGGCTTCCCCACAGAGCCTCAGAACCTGAAGGGGCAGACACATTTAATTAAAACTAAAATGAAATGTGTGATGATGACATCACCTTTTATACAGCACACCTATACAAACTGGATTTCAGGAACTGCAATCATGCTAAGAAATTTTTTTGTTAAAGAGTGTGATTTCACATAGTTAATCAGGATGTGATTGTGCTATACATTTTGCATAAATTAGCTCTCATCCAGGCAGATAAAAAAGCCTGCAATAAGTGATTTCTAAGCTATTTTCTCACTCTGTGAGAATGTTCACATACTGCAGGGTTTGAAAATGCCTCATGTCCACAGGATCATTTGTGAGTGCAGAAGCAAACATATTTCAAAATATCCTAAAAATCAGAGCCATAAAACACAACACATGATCATATGAACAGAAATGCTTGAATAGTTGACAGTCCATTTGCTGTAAGAAGGGAAACCAACACAAATTCTGTGTCTTAAAAATTCTACCACTATTATTTTCAACTCGGAACAATAAAAAATTTATTTTGATCTTTTCAGAGTAAGAAATCAGGATAAAACCTGAAGGAATAACAGCGTTCTAAAATATATTTGCAACAAAATCTAGCATTAATTGTATTGTGGGATAATTTTGTACACCATAACATAATAGTGTCAGCTCAAATTTCTCCCAGAGAAGGGTTGTTCTATTTGCCAGAAGCCCTAGAGAAAACCAGGGCATGTCACTTTGACAGCTCCTGGAAGCATGTTTCTCCCATGCAGTGTATCAGTTGCTGGTTTTCCCAAAACAAAAGGGCAGAGAGGATGAATGGCTCTTTCTGGCAAATAATGCTAACCATCTATTGGATCTTTGGCTAGAAGGTTTTCTCTCATACCTAAACAGGTGAAAACTGATTTTTCCCCTCATATGTCATCTGGTGTAGATATATAGTTCAATGACAGTTGTTATCACACTGTAAACAAGCTGGTCTCTGGAACCAAAATGTGCCAATTAGTTCACCAAAGGGCAACCCCATACATCATTCTGAATTGCCCTGAAAGATTTTTTTTAAAAAAGAAAAAAAGAAAGAAAGAAATAGAGCTAAGGAACTCCTATCTGCTTCTCACAGAATGTATTGTGTACTGACGACAGAGGATGAGATGGCTGAACAGTGTCTGCGAAGCAACCAGCATGAAATTGACACAACTACGGGAAGCAGTGGAAGATAGGAGGGCCTGGCGTGCTCTGGTCCATGGGGTCACGAAGAGTCGGACACGACTAAACGACTAAATGAAACGAAACATAGTCTGTGAAACTATCTGTAGGTGTTTGCACTGACTCCTCTACTCCTGCCTCTTATAACATTAATATCTTTACTTGGTCCTTCCTGAACAGAAGTGGCTCGGTATTTGTGTGCTGTCCTCATTCCCCTGTGTTTTCTGCCCCTTAAAAAGCCATTGCTTCCATGTTTACTTGGAGAAATTTCTAGGGATTGCTCTTCAACTAAACACAATAAATGCTCTAAAAAGTCTTCTGATTCTAAGTAGCTTTAATCAGGTAGCACAGTGTCTTAGTCTTGAAATGTGAACTGATCACTCTCAGAGTCACTTTGAAAGATACAGAGTTTCTTCCTTCATGAACAGGGCATTTCCTATCTTAATAGGGTCACAGGTTAAAGCTGTCTTCCACTTCCTCTCTGCTTAAGCCGAGGAGTTTGTCATCTGGGCATTCAATCACCTTTTCTGCATCAAATTGTGATCACAAAACAACATGAGAATGGTTTTTTTGTCCCATTATACTGACCAAAATCCTGTTAAAATTCCCATAAATGTGACTAATTGATTATGTGTTGTGGCATACTCAGCCATGTTCCTGGTCATGTATGGGATTGTGCATCTGAGATGCATCTTGGCATTTCATCAATTAGCCACACTTAGCCATGGCAAGATACATAAACCTTACGAGTGCACTAGTAAGATTCCAGCCATTGTATAGTACTCCACTGGGAGAATTCAATAGATCTGGTGGGATAATTTTCATCCTAGACTTTTTTTTTTTGTTTATTAAAATATGGACATGAGAGGTGGCTGAAAATATTTAACACTGTTTACTACTCTGCAGGAGAGAATGTTGTATAATGGCTACCTTGTAGGGTGGTTTTGTATGACTTCTGCAATAACATATGACTCCTGGGATATTAAAAATCATGTCTACCTGCATAAGGGTTAAAGATGCCAGATAAGCTTATTCAATAAATTTCTTTAGAACTGGCAGATATTTGATCCTTATCTTACAAACTGATAAAGGAGTAAAACAAACCAGCAGTTCAAAAATCAACTAACCTGAGATGTACTTTGCTCCGATTAACATTAAGAGGCTACTCATTATAAAAAAGCCCAAAGGCAGACTACAGAAGATACTAGTTTCACCTGTTGTCATCCGGAAGAAGAGGTTCCAGTCAAGCAAATCAAAAGAGAGAGAGATGTAAATTTTAGTATATAAGAATTACATGAATATGATTATAAGCAGCAACACTAGCAAAATGGTATAGACATTTCAGCATACAGTAATTACAGATGAGATAAGCAGTGATTGCTTATATTCCAACCTTGCAACGTGCGCCAATGTTCGAAGTTATTTAGGCAAAACCAATTTAATGTACAGTAATTAAACAGTACAGAATCTCAAAAACAAAGTTGAGATCAAACATTAAAATATTAGAGTTTCAGAATCCACCATGGATGGTGGTGAAGCAGGCAAACATGTCTGTGTATGAGGCATTATGTGATGGGCGCTATGCATATCCTGATTCGTGCAATGTGTCTGTTCCATCTTACATAAGGATATGAACCCACCATTATTTGGACCGAGACTGATATCACAAAATAACTAGCATTTATTCCACTCATTTATGAATTACAGATGGGGTAAAACTATTTGTTTTTGACATTGTACCATGGTCTATAATCTAGACCTATACACAGATATTAAAACAGCAAGAGCTAATCATTTACAAATAAAACTCATTGAACTCAGGAGGACTTACGAGTGACTAGACAGTCATAACATTGCACTAAAACAACATAAGGTTAAGTGGCAGCAGAACTGTTAAGCAAACATTAAAAGTGCCCTTAGAAACAAAGTATGGCATCTAGTTCAATGGTTCTCAAGCACTTAGATACTAACCCACCTCTCTTCAGGAAGTGTGGAGAAGAGACTGAAACCCTCTTTCTCCTTTTTCAAACAAACATTCTTTAAACAAATATTATTTATTTCATCTAAAATAATTCAGTAGCTTTTCAGAAGACAAATCAATATGGATCTCTGACCAATTTAAACATGCTTTGTGTTACAGAGACCATGTAGTTCCACATCATAGCAGTTGGTGTACGGAATTCTAGAGGATTCTATTTTGTTCCAAATTTTATACAATATCTATATGGGTTAACAGAAGAACATTTAACCACTTCCTCAAATCCCAGAGCTTAAAATGCTCTGCAACACCATTATTGTTATTTTGCTCACACAACATCTTTGTCTGTGTTTCAACTCCTTCTTTGGGAAGTCAGGTTGGTCCCATCCCTTTTATCTTTCCACGAATAACTGAAAATCCACCTTTTGAGGCAGGCTTTTAATAATTATGACTGAGTTCATTTTTTAGTTAAGAAAGTTTTTAACATTTTACCAGTTTTAAATTATTGTATTTTAATCAGTTTTATAGTTCAGTATTTTAAATATATGCATATCTTACTGTGTTTTTAATTCTGTTCTTTTAATACTGTGAGCCACCTTGGATCCCCTTATTTATTTGGTTGGTTGGTTGGATGGATGGGGGAGGGGAGGGGAGGAGAAGGAAGGAAGGAAGGAAGGAAGGAAGGAAGGAAGGAAGGAAGGAAAGAAAGAAAGAAAGAAAGAAAGAAAGAAAGAAAGAAAGAAAGAAAGAACGAAAGAAAGAAGGAGGGAGGGAGGGAGGGAGGGAGGTCCAAGGAGACCAAAGCTCAAGAATAGTTTAAAAAAATTAGCAATGTAGACTAGTAGTGGCCAGGGGAAAAAACAGCTTTTACCTAGTAGCCTCATAAATATATACAGATTTTAAAAAAACCAATTTTGCACACCTGTATTTGTTTCTCTCAGTTTTCTTTCATAGTTATTAGACTTTAAGACTTCCAATTAGAATCCAAATACTCCCTCCATTTAGAAAGTATGCTTTCTGACAGTTTGAGAATCTTTGATCTAATAGATGCAGTTTCTTCCCTCTGGGATAAAGGAGCTAACATTTTCAATAGTTTTTTTTTAAGATTTTGTTTTAAAGTGCATTTATATTTTAAACCTCATTATAATTTGTGCTTTGTCATCTCATCCTGAAAAGGATGGCTCACCTCAAGCCACAGAGCCTAAGGCTACAATCTTAAGCACACTTACAGTGAAAAAAGTCTAACTGAACTCAGCAGAATTTCCACTTAAAGAAACATACTTTAGGATCTCACTGTAAGTCAGCTCTATTTTTATAGACCCAGCTCTATTTTTATAGATCCAGTTCAATCAGCAAGGGATTCCATCCACTTTTTTCTATCTTAGTCAAGAAAAAACAAGAAAAAAGTGGATGGAATCCCTTGCTGATCGAACTGGGTCTATAAAAATAGAATTGAAAAAGCATTGAAAATAGGATTGAAAAAAACATGAACATCACTTGTCCCGAGGTGTGCAAATTGCTATTAAAGTCTCACAAATAATATATTTGAAGTTATGTTACTGACTTGTTAGTGCTGTTTTGTAAATGGCAAAGAGCTAACTTATAGTGAGATCCTAAAGTATGTTTCTTTAGATGGAGGTTCTCTGGTTGGAAGCAGCCTTCCAACCAGAGAGTCAACCTTTAGGTGTTTCTCAAGCAAAGATAGTGTCAAAACACAGCTTTTAACTGAATCTAAATAATGTCCGGGGGCATTCTCTTTCTTTTTTAAAATTTAGAACTTTTCTCATATTTCTTATTTTTTATAGCAGTTTGGTGCTATTACAATGGATTTATGTGATTTTAACTACACTATATGCTTTTATGTAGATTATTAGCCACCCTGTACTCCTAAAAAGAAGGCTGTAAGTGGAAATACAGTGGTGCCTCGCATAACGTTTTTAATTGGTTCAAAAAAAAAACGTTATGCGAAACATCGTTATGCGAAACACCATTTCCCATAGAGATGCATTGGAAACCGGTTAATCCGTTCCAATAGGCATGGATTGCCGTCCTTAAGCGAAAAAACCCATAGGAAACATCGTTATACGATACAATGTATCCTCCATTGGAATGTATTGTAGCTGACTCAATACGTTTTAATGGCTTTGCGAAGTCAATTTTTGCAAAATTAAGTGTGTCATAAAAGGGTCAAAAATGGTTTTAAATGCTTGGATTAGCTTCTGCACCCTCTAAAACGGATGCAAAAGTTAATTTGGCTTTGATCTGACTTTTCGTTAATTAATGGTGAATTTTTTCCCCCAACTTTTGACAGCTGTCAAAATCTGACAGCTCCATTATTTCCTATGGGGGAAGAAAAAATTCACAAAAAATTAATGAAGACTCAGCAACTGTTCTAAATTCTTGGGTTCGTTAGAGGACCCCCTAAGTTGTGTGCAAACCTGATTTGGCTTTGATCTGAACTTTCGTTAATTTTTTGTAAATTGTTTTCTCCCCCATAGGAAAGCATGGAGCTGTCAGATTTTGACAGGTCCATTGGTTCCTATGGGCCAAAAAACAAAAATTCACAAAAAATTAACGAAATGTCAGATCAAAGCCAAATCAGGTTTGCACATGACTTAAGGGGTCCTCTAACGAATCCAAGCATTTAGAACCATTTTGGACCCTTCTAAGACACTTTTTAAATTGAAAACAAAAACATCGTTAAGTGAAGCAGGGGACCTAAAACAAAAAACGTTAAGCGAAGCATGGTCCCAAAAACGCTATGCGAAAATCGCCCATAGGGAAAAACGTTATACGAAGCACAATCTGACTCTGAAAAAATAAACGTTAAGCGAAAAAAACGTTAAACGAAGCAAACGTTATGCGAGGCACCACTGTAATAGTAAATAGGGTATACTGAAACAATAGCATTAGTAGTAGTGGTAGTAATAGCTGTAATAATGATAATGACAGTAACAATTTGTTATTTGCTTGCAGCTGCAGACAGCTAAAATCTTCCTTCTTAAAGAAGGCAGATTAACAGGAGGAAGCTCTCCTTACAAAAAAAAATCCTTGTAAAATGAACTTCAAAAGCCAGGTATAAACAGCAATGGCTTACCATTTTCTTCAGGTTTTGATGTCTCCCACCCCATTGACCTTTTTACAGCTTTTTTCCACCGGCTATAGCGATACTCGCTTTCTGAAATCACAAGAAATACTTTCATCATAAATCTTAAAAATTTATTTCAAAAGTACCCTGATGTAACATAGAAATATTATATGGTATATTGTCTCTCCCATGTAAACGACTTGCACTTGTTACTAAGAAATGATAGAAACTAGCAAAAGTGTGGAAAGCTGGTACATGCCCCAAACTCACTGTGCTATGGATACCATAAATTCTATTTGTCCTTGCTGGTTATCTGAATTGATTAGGAAGATGAGTCAATGTACATCTAATAAAGGAGATCATATTTTAATTTGCTCTTTACCCTCTGGATTGATCTTTGGCTCAAAACATTCACATGTTACTGCTGTGAGGTCATCAAGATTCAGGCTCCAAACTCCTACTCCTTCTGCAGCTCCAGCTGCCATGGCTGCTCCAAGTGCTGTGGTTTCAGGCATAGATGGTTTTACTAATAGGGACAGAGTGTTTATTAATGGCTTTGGAAATCTGTATGTGATAAGAACTTTGCACATCACAAAGAACATAAAGCAACATTTTAAATCATTTTCATCTTTTGGTCTAGGAATGTCCTCATCATCTAACACCTCTTTTAGCTGGCTTAACATAGAAAAATCTGTTAGCAGCAAATTCATTTCTGAACTAAAGTCAAATATACATCTCATTTATACAGCAACAAAAGATACTGCATGCTTTGGTTCAGGAGCAATAACCTGGAGAAAATGGGTGCCAGAACTACATGTTTGCCTCACACCGGTGTCAATGGGAAGGTTACTGTTGTTGCTTCACATGACATACACTTCACTAATATAATACGCAGTGTGCATCTTTTGAAAGTGCAGTAAGGCTTGCGGGAGAGTCCTTCTTCTACAGGGCTTCCTTGTCTAGTGAGCAGCTGGATAACAGTGGCAGTGGCAGCAGCAGTGGTGGGGCCAGGAGTTTCTTGGAGGGTTGGGGAGGCCCCTGCTGCTGTCACTGCTCCCAACATGTGCTCACTGGCTGCTGCCACCCAACCGTCTGCCAGAGAAGAAGACTCTGTGGAGGAGGAAGGGCATGCTCCGTGTGAGGCAAAAATGGAGCTGCTGAAGCTGACTCCCCAAGGAATAAAAAAACATTGCCAGGTGGTCAGTGCTAGCCAGCTAGCATTGTTCTTGCTCAGGTGGGCACAGCCAATGGCTGTTTTCATTGTATTAAAACATATATGTGATAGGTACATTTTTGTTCTAGATTGGAGATAATACACAGTAAAGAGTTTACTGTAGGTTATCTACAATGTATAGTTCCAATGTAGTTCAGCAAAAAGTGTGGTTAATTCACTCTAAGTATTTCAAGCAAGTCTGTAGCAGGGTAAAGTTCCTATCCCCTGAATAATGCATTGCTGATTTTAAAATATATGGAGTTTTATTGTCTGTACAGTGGTGCCTCAACTTACAAACTTAATCCGTTCCAGAAGATGGTTGTAACTCGAAATGGTCGTAAGTTGAAGCACCATTTCTCATAGGACTGTACTGAAACGCGATTAATCTGTTCCGGCTGGAAAAAAAATCACCAAAACCAAACAAAAAAACCACTGCAAGACCCGTTGGAAACACGATTAATCTGTTCTGGCCAAAAGGGGGGGAAACCTAAAAAGCAAACAGAGACTGAAAGACCAATTGGAAATGGAAAACAACAACAACCAAAAAGCAAACAGAGACTGCAAGACCTATCGGAAATGCATACAACAACAACAAAAATAAGCAAACAGAGTGCAAGACCCATCGGAAATGCAAATAACAACAACAAAAAAGCAAACAGAGACTCCAAGACCCATCGGAAACGGGACCCCCCCCCCAAATAAACAAAGACTGCAAGACCCATCACAGCATAGAAAATTAACCCCACCACCCAGCCCAAACCCACGCTGCAAAACCCACCCAGAACAGCCAGTTTTTAAAAAGCAAAAAGCAGCACCTTACCAGGCAGTCCGAAGCCTCCTCCAAATGCACACTCTCTAACCGTTGGGGCAAAAGAGCTACAAAGAAGCAGCCTCCTCACCACCAATGGTTAGCAGTTTGAATTCCCCACCTTTTTCCCTGCCTTTTTTCTGGTTGTAACTCAAAGCTCCGGTCGCAAGGTGAAGCAAAATTTTGCAGTCAGAGCTGGTTGTAAATCAAAATGGTTGTAAGTCAGGACGTTCGTAAGTCGAGGCACCACTGTATTTGGTTAGAGATAAGCATTTTCAACTACCAGGCAAATATAGTTCGTTGCTTACAATTTATGTAGGTCTCATAACAGTTATGTATAGTTCAAAAGAAATTACTGTAGGATTTTAACATTTACAAAGACACACCAACCAAAAATTAGTTTGTGATATGTATTGAAATTGTCATGATGCAAATATCCTGAAGAACACATATTGCATATAGACACACAAAAGCCTATAGTAGATCCCTTAGTATTGATAGCAAAAAGCCCATTCCTTCCAAATCATTTATGTAATTCAGTCAACAAACTTGCTTCTTATTTCATCCAACAGGTTAGTTTTCTGGGAACACAGAGTACAGTCCTTCTGAATTTAAAAAATGCTTTACGCTCTTTTAAAGAGTTCATATGGGAGACTCATATGTAATGGAAAAACTAAAAGCAGGCATTATCTCAATAGTGCTAGAAAACCGAATTAATTGGCAAAAACAATATATGCAGGGTATAAACTGAAAAGTTTCCTCAGATATTATCAGAGATGGATGCTTTATGGCTATGAAAACTTGGCTTACATAAACAAGGCTGCAAAACCTGCTAACATCAAAGGGAAATACTTCCGATTAAATTCTTGAGTTGAAAAGTTTTAACATAGAGGGTAGGCAAGCATTGTCATTGTTTTTAAATCAGTCAACAAACTCATTGGTTTTAGAGGTAACACATAAAACATTCAGACTCTTACCTACTGGAATACAGAGAATGTCAGCTTGGAGCTGCATAAGGATCTTATTATTGGTCATTCCTCCATCCACTTGTAGTTGTCTTAGTGGTATCCCACAGTCCTTGTTCATTGCATCCAGAATCTTGAAACAAATCATTTATATGTTTAAAATTTTCATATGAACCTTTTCAACAGGAAGAAAAGCATAAGTTTTTATAAAGGTGCTAGCAGTAAGAATGTAAGTTTTGTCAGCAGCACTAGAAGGATTCCTTGCTGACATTTAAAGAAAGGGAAGTGCTAGACGAAATTGCTAGACAAAACTGAAATCTTTTAAGAGTGGTCGTATAGACCAGATGGGCGGGATATAAATCAAATAAATAAATAAAAATAAAATGTAATAAAACAGGGAACATGAAATTCATATATTTAAAAAATCATATACTGTTTAATTTATCTTTTAATATTTAACTTACTGCGTTTTTAAATTGTGTGAATTTTAATGTTGTGAGCTGCTTTGGGTCCCTTGTTGGGAGAAATGTGGCATATAAATAAAACTAATAATAATATTTGAAATCCTGTTTCCTTAAGTTATAAAAAGGAAGTATGAAATTAATTACAGTTCAAAATAATATTCAAGCAATTGGACAACAAAGATAGACTTCAAATAGCCCAGCCCAGACCCATCATCCATACCTCTCGTGTTTGAAAGCAGACAGCAGCTAGTGCAGCAAAGGCAATGTGTTTTTTGTTTGTAAACTGAGTAAGGCCACAGATAATTCTGTAGAATAGAAAGTAAAAACTGTGTTAGAAGGAAAAGCATATTTAATAAGATATAACATCATGTGGTTTTAACAGCACCCTGCCTTGTTTCAGTGAGACTGCTCACTGAGACAATCTGTTTCCCATGGCAGAAGGAGCATGCTGGCTATATCCAGAGCTGGAAGAGTTCCTTTATGAACTGTGGCTGCCAGAATCTGTAGCGAACACCAGTCATGCCAGAAGGGGGATTGTGAGAGTTGTAGTGCTAACTACTTTACCTGGAAGTACCCACAGGATTCTGCTCGAAAAACCAGCACATCAGGATATATAGGATCCTGATGTGATGTCGTCGTTTAGTCTTTTAGTCATATCCAACTCTTTATGACCCCATAGACCAGAGCAAGCCAGGCCCTCCTATCTTCCACTGCCTCCCGGAGTTGTGTCAATTTCATGTTGGTTAATTTGCAGACACTGTCCAGCCATCTCATCCTCTGTCATATCCTTCTCCTCTTGCCGTCACACTTTCCTAACATCAAGGTCTTTTCCAAGGAGTCTTCTCATGAGATGGCCAAAGTACTGGAGCCTCAGCTTCAGGATCTGTCCTTCCAGTGAACACTCAGGGTTGATTTCCTTTAGAATTGATAGGTTTGTTCTCCTTGCAGTCCAGGGGACTCTCAAGAGCCTCCTCCAGCACCAAAATTCAAAGGCATCAATTCTTCGGCGGTCTGCTTTCTTCATGGTCCAGCTCTCACTTCCATACATCACGACAGGAAAAGCCATAGCTTTGACTATTCGGACTTTTGTTGGCAAGGTGATGTCTTTGCTTTTTAAGATGCTTGTCAAGGTTTGTCATCACTTTCCTCCCAAGAAGCAGGAGTCTTTTAATTTCGTGGCTGCTGTCTCCATCTGCAGTGATCATGGACCCAAAGAAAGTAAAATCTGTCACTGCCTCCATATCTTCCCCTTCTATTTGGCAGGAGGTGATGGGACCAGTGGCCATGATCTTAGTTTTTTTGATGTTGAGTTTCAGGCCGTTTTTTGTACTCTCCTCTTTCACCCTCATTACAAGGTCCTTTAATTCCTCCTCACTTTCTGCCATCAGAGTGGTATCATCTGCATATCGGAGGTTGTTGATATTTCTTCCAGCAATCTTAATTCCGGCTTGGGATTCCTCCAGTCCAGCCTTCCGCATGATGTATTCTGCATATAAGTTAAATAAGCCGGGGGACAATATACAGCCTTGTCGTACTCCTTTCCCAATTTTGAACCAATCAGTTGTTCCATATCCAGTTCTAACTGTTGCTTCCTGTCCCACATATAGGTTTCTCAGGAGACGGATAAGGTGGTCAGGCACTCCCATTTCTTTAAGGACTTGCCATAGTTTGCTGTGGTCCACACAGTCAAAGGCTTTTGCATAGTCAATGAAGCAGAAGTAAATATTTTTCTGGAACTCTCTGGCTTTCTCCATAATCCAGCGCATGTTAACAATTTGGTCTCAAGTTCCTCTGCCCCTTCGGAATCCAGCTTGTACTTCTGGGAGTTCTCGGTCCACATACTGCTGAAGCCTACCTTGTAGGATTTTGAGCATAACCTTGCTAGCGTGGGAAATGAGTGCAATTGTACGGTAGTTGGAGCAATCTTTGGCACTGCCTTTCTTTGGGATTGGGATGTAGACTGATCTTTTCCAATCCTCTGGCCACTGTTGAGTTTTCCAAACTTGCTGGCATATTGAATGTAGCACCTTAACAGCATCATCTTTTAAGATTTTAAATAATTCAACTGGAATGTCATCACCTCCACTGGCCTTATTGTTAGCCAGATTTTCTAAGGCCCACTTGACTTCACTCTCCAGGATGTCTGGCTCAAGGTCAGGAACTATATTGTCTGGGTTGTCCGGGATATCCAAATCTTTCTGATATAATTCCTCTGTGTATTCTTCCCACCTCTTCTTGATGTCTTCTGCTTCTGTTAGGTCCCTCCCATTTTTGTCCTTTATCATGTTCATCTTTGCACAAAATGTTCCTCTAATATCTCCAATTTTCCTGAACAGATCTCTGGTTTTTCCTTTTCTGTTATTTTCCTCTATTTCTTTGCATTGTTCATTTAAGAAGGCTCTCTTGTCTCTCCTTGCTATTCTTTGGAAGTCTGCATTCAATTTTCTGTAGCTTTCCCTATCTCCCTTGCATTTTGCTTCCCTTCTCCTCTCTGCTATTTCTAAGGCCTCGTTGGACAGCCACTTTGTTTTCTTGCATTTCCTTTTCTTTGGGATGGTTTTTGTTGCTGCCTCCTGTACCATGTTACAAGCCTCTATCCAAAGTTCTTCAGGCACTCTGTCTACCAAATTGAGTTCCTTAAATCTGTTCTTTACTTCCACTGTGTATTCATAAGGGATTTGGTTTAGATTATACCTGAGTAGCCCAGTGGTTTTTCCTACTCTCTTCAGTTTAAGCTTGAATTTTGCTATGAGAAGCTGATGATCAGAGCCACAGTCAGCTCCAGGTCTTGTTTTTGCTGACTGTATAGAGCTTCTCCATCTTTGGCTGCAGAGAATATAATCAACCTGATTTCGATATTGCCCATCTGGTGATTTCCACGTGTAGAGTCGCCTCTTGTGTTGTTGGAAAAGTGTTTGTGATGACCAGCTTGTTCTCTTGACAAAACTCTATTAGCCTTTGCCCTGCTTCATTTTGAACTCCAAGGCCAAACTTCCCTGTTGTTCCTTTTATTTCTTGGCTCCCTACTTTAGCATTCCAGTCCCCTAGAATGAGAAGAACATCTTTCTTTGGTGTCAGCTCTAGAAGGTGTTGTAAATCTTCATAAAATTGTTCAATTTCAGTCTCCTCAGCAATGGTGGTTGGTGCATAAACTTGGATTATTGTGATGTTGAAAGGTCTGCCTTGGATTCGTTTTGACATCATTCTATCATTTTTGAAATTGTATCCCAGTACAGCTTTTCCCACTCTTTTGTTTACTATGAAGGCTACTCCATTCCTTCTACGGGATTCTTGCCCACAATAGTAGATATGATAATCATCTGAGCTGAATTCACCCATTCCTGTCCATTTTAGTTCGCTGACGCCCAGGATGTCGATGTTGATTCTTGCCATCTCCTGTTTGACCACCTCCAGCTTCCCAAGGTTCATAGATCTTACATTCCAGGTTCCTATGCAGTATTTTTCTTTGCAGCATTGGACTTTCCTTTCACTTCCAGGCACGTCCACAGCTGAGCATCCTTTCGGCTTTGGCACAACCACTTCATTAGCTCTGGAGCTACTTGTACTTGTCCTCCGCTCTTCCTCAGTAGCATGTTGGACACCTTTCAACCTGAGGGGCCCATCTTCCGGCGTCATATCTTTTAGCCTTTTGTTTCTGATCATGGGGTGTTCTTGGCAAAGATACTGGAGTGGCATTGCCATTTCCTACTCCAGGTGGATTGCGTTTAGTCGGAACTCTCCACTATGTCCTTTCCGTCTTGGGTGTCCCTGCACCGCATAGCCCATAGCTTCTCTGAGTTACTCAAGCCCCTTCGCCACAACAAGGCAGCAATCCACGAAGGGGTCCTGATGTGAAACTTCCATCCAAATCTAAACAGCCAAATCACAGGATCGATGCATAGTATATAGTTTAAAGAATCAGAAAAGGCAGATGATGCTAACCCAACTTGTCCTTCTTATTTATTTATATTTATTGATTACATATTTATTATATTATTTTCCAGTTTCGTTCACTTCTGGTATTTCAGGACATCCAAGGGCAACTGGGAAAGTATTACAAAATAGAGGGAGCTAAACTGCTATAGTATCCCATATGGAGGGACTTCCCCCAGACACCTCCCCCCCTTTAAAGGTGACTTCTCCCTACTCCACATATGTTCTCTAGACTGCTATTACACAACCAAGGTGTTCTATTATCATATGTGATTTAGGTTGTTATAGCTGTCTCTCACACACACACTCTACTAGCACAAAAGCAAACTAATCTCTCAATCTTACATACAAGTCTTTTTGTAATATCAGAACACCATGAAATTTCCATATTTTAATTTGCACAATTCTTACCCTCTTGCACTGGGCTCCCAGTATGGTGCATATAAACCTGAGAAAGCTGGGACAAAGTAGCAGCCATAAGAAGTGCCCACATCAGCAGCAAGTTTTTCTAAAACCAAATGCAAAATAAAGTACAGCAGAATTAATGGTCATATTTTTAATGTTTTATCAACCAGGTGCTTAGTGCATATGATATTTTACAGTTATGCTGGATTGCAATTCCTCAGATCCCAGAGAAGTGAGTACTCTGGCTGGGCCTAATAAGAATTGAATTTCAAAACTTCTGGAAAGCACCAGGTTGGGGAAGACTGTTTTACTACCTGGAAAGTATCATGTAGAATTCTCTAACAAAGAAATTAGGAGTCCTTATTCTAAATATGTGTAATAATGTATCAGTGAACAACAGCATTCTTGTACCTCTGCCAATATATTAATATTTGTAAGACTTCAATTGCCTACTAAAAATGAAAGCCTTGTAGCACAAAATATTATACTCAAAACCTATGTCTGCCTGAATTTAGCAGTACTCCTAGGAAAATGATTAGAAGATATACATAGCTGTTCTGGATGAAATTTTGTTGTTTAGCATAGTAAGTTGCAACTAAAATAGGACTATTAAATCAACTGATTCTATGGAGTTGATTAACTATTTTGCCATTGATTCAATAGACCTACTCTAGTTGCAACTTACTATGCTAAGCAGCAGGATTTCAGCTATTGACCTATAATAACTGAAACTCTGTACTATATAGGCAATTTTTTAAAAATTTCTACTGTTATTGGCAACAACTTGACCGAATATCCTGATTTTTGTCTTCTGTCTGAAAAATGAACACAATGAAAACTAATAAAATAGCCAGAATTCTATTGGAGTTTCATGGCTTATTATAACTAAATTACAAGCTTGTGGTCTGGTGTGTGTCTCAGTTCCATTCCTGGCCATGGATTTGATTGTGCATTCTGATACAGCCTGATGACTTGTAAATTAGCTGCAACTACGTACATAATACAAACCCTATGTTTAGATTCTGGCTATCTTTTTAAGTTCTTACTCCTAGTAGTATATTGGGCTACTATATTTACAGAAGTCAAGCATATGCCAAGTTAGCATCCCTTAACCAACAAACAAGAAGAAAAATATATTTCCAATTTTAAAATCCCAGGAAAGAGAAAGACCACTGTCTACTAAAATACTTAAGACAAGAATGGCTAACTCACCAACTTCATCTGAAGACTGTGCAATACCAAGGTTATCCCTCAACCAACGAACAACAGCGCCTGCAATGGCAACAGAACCCTAAAACAAAGAGGTAGACCAAAAACACTAATTTGTTATTTGGGTTGCATTGTCAGAGCACAACACTGTGAAAGGCAAATTACAAACATGGAGGCATACATTTTTTGCTACTCCAGATTTTTGAAACTTGCTGGGCTCACAATGATAGTCACTTCAAACTTTGAGGTACATGTCAAATAACTGCACAATGCTGAAGATGGGGAGAGAATAACAGTTGTGATTCCTGGAACATTTATCATTATGTCAGGGACTAAAACAAAGTGAATTTAGACTGGTTCATACCCACACGGTCTTCTTTTTATCCCACCAGATTATGATGTGTGCTTGTAAAACAGCCCTCACAACAGATAAAATTTTCACACAATGACATTGCATCAAACACAATGACATTGTCATCATGACTTTCTCCTCCCCTACACCCCTCCACAGTACAAAAAAAAAATACAAAACAAAACTGTGCTGGAAAATTTCCAAGGTGTCTATGGGCAATTTAGGGTGTTCCTATGTTCCAGAAGGGGTGGGAACGGCTCCTTTCAATACTACAAACAGGAGCAGCTTGCTGGATTCTAACTAATATCTCCAATTTCTGCAAAATTCATTCATACATTCAGGTGTAAGTCATAAAGTGTAAAACAACTTCATACAAAAACATACATGTTTTCTTCGAACCACGAACACTGACATGAGAGAGAATTCACAAACCTAATCTATATCTACTACTATATTGCAGCGGTCCAGTGGAGCGTATAGCAGAAAACAGTAAGACACAGCAATGAATTATAATCATAGAAACTATAACATAAAATAAATAGTTATGCCTACCTCTAAAGCATAATATACAGGTTTGTCTCTGCCCAGTTTGTAAGCCACTGTTGTCAGAAGACCATGCTCTGAAAATGCGGGCTAAAAATAAAACAACAGAACACACTGACAATACAGCTACTTCATAGAGATGGGATGCACGTATATATCAATTTTTATCTTAGGAGAAATATTTATGAGAGATAATTTATACTTTGAAATTCTGGAATAAACAATAGTACTGTGACTTCTATCAGATGCATATTTACAAGCCTCACAGATTTATGTAGCAAAAAATATACCTATTAGAAGACACTTGCCAGTATACAAGTACTGTTTTCCAGTTATCTTATGCATTGAGTAACTAACTATAGCTTTGTAGCATGAAACATTTTTTCTTTAGTTCACCTTATGAAACTCATGAGCTTCTTTTAAATTTATACAGAACACTCAACCAGAATGTGTTTCTTTTCTCCCCCCCCCCCCAAGAGTGTTACACAGCAGAATTTGTTTCTTTGCAAAAAGTAGGTATTTGCCAGTAATGCTCACCTTTTGGCCTGTATTGCAGAGTAAAAAGCAGCCTGTTCCATACCTGTAGTGAAGATGACAAAAATTGCTGATTTGACACAGCACCAAGTAGAAGAGACATATAATCAAGAAACGTATTCTCAGTTATATGAACTACAACACACATATGCCACAAACTTACAAGGAATAACAAAACAGTGGCAAAAGAATTCAGTAGAGTAGAAATCAAATTCTACTGTATATAACTGGTAATAATCAAGTACCAAGTTTCCTGAAGATTGGCAAAATCATAGTTAACCTGTTAGAAATGAAGTGGAGAAGCACAGCAGCTCACTCTCCTCCTTGTTCTCCAGCCACACCTATATCCTTGGCTCATTCAAAATTAGTAGCTAAATGTGCACTTAGGTTATATAGTTCAGAGCAGATGTTTTAATTACTACATTCACTCAAGAATTGGCCACATTGTTTCAACCCAGTTTGCACTAAAATGTGTTCTGCAATCCTCTACTAAGATTGAGCCTACATATTTAGTTTGCTCACAAGTCAGCCAGAGTAGAAACAACTTGTCCAACCGCTGGATGTACTGGATGTATATTTTCTATTTTAGAGACCAAACAAAAGAGCTGAAGGGAATGAGCTGTGCCTTAAAAGGGATGAAGGGCCACCCACCAACCCCTACAACAAAGCCAGAAATAAAATTCTGGAAACCAGAAGTAGGGTGTCTTTCCCCTCCACCACATTTGAGGGTACTAATGCAACCCCTGCTATGTTCTGGGGGTGGGAAATTTCCCTACAAAGTTGTCTATTCTGACCACCTTATCCATCTCCTGAGAAATCTATATGTGGGACAGGAAGCAACAGTTAGAACTGGATAGGGAACAACTGACTGGTTCAAAATTGGGAAAGGAGTGCAACAAGGCTGTATACTGTCTCCCTGCTTATTTAACTTACATGCAGAATACATCATGCGAAAGGCTGGACTGGAGAAATCCCAAGACGAAATTAAGACTGCCAGAAGAAATATCAACAACCTCAGATATGCAGATACCACTCTGATGGCAGAAAGCGAGGAGGAATTAAAGAACCTCTTAATGAGGGTGAAAGAGGAGAGTGCAAAAAATGGTCTGAAGCTCAACATCAAAAAAACTAAGATCATGGCCACTGGCCCCATCACCTCCTGGCAAATAGAAGGGGAAGATATGGAGGCAGTGACAGAGTTTACCTTCTTGGGCTTTGTGATCACTGCAGATGGTGACAGCAGCCACGAAATTAAAAGACTCCTGCTTCTTGGGAGGAAAGCGATGACAAACCTGGGACATCATCTTAAAAAGCAGAGACATCACCTTGCTGACAAAGGTCTGCATAGTCAAAGCTACGGCTTTTCCAACAGCGATGTAGGGAAGTGAGAGCTGGACCATAAAGAAGGCTGACTGCCAAAGAATTAATGCTTTTGAATTGTGGTGCTGGAGGAGACTCTTGAGATTCCCTTGAACTGCAAGGAGAACAAACCTATCCATTTTGCAGGAAATCAACCTTGAGTGCTCACTGGAAGGACAGTTCCTGAAGCTGAGGCTCCAGTACTTTGGCCATCTCATGAGAAGAGAATACTCCCTGGAAAAGACCCTGATGTTGGGAAAGTGTGAAGGCAAGAGGAGAAGGGGATGGCAAAGGACGAGATGGTTGGACAGTATCATTGAAGCTACCAACATGAATTTGACCCAACTCCGAGAGGCAGTGGAAGACAGTAGGGACTGGTGTGCTCTGGTCCATGGGGTCACGAAGAGTTGGACACGACTAAATGACTAAACAACAACAATGATGTTATATATAGAGGGACATGGTGGTGCTGCAGGTTAAACTGCAGAAGCTTCTGTGCTGCAAAGTCAGAAGACCAGCAGTCATAAGAGCGAATCCACGCAACGGAATGAGCTCCCATCACTTGTCCCAGCTCCTGCCAACCTAGCAGTTCGAAAGCATGAAGAAATGCAAGTAGATAAATAGGTACCACCTTGGTGGGAAGGTAACGGCGTTCCGTGTCTAGTCGCCCTGGTCATGTGACCACGGAAACTGTCTTCGGACAAATGCTGGCTCTATGGCTCGGAAACGGGAATGAGCACCGTGCCCTAGAGTCGGACATGACTGCACTAAATGTCAAGGGGAACCTTTACCTATGATGTTTTAGGTTAAGCACTGAGTTCACTGTAAGTAATTTCTGTTCTGGCAACCTAGCTTCCATTCTGGCAGTGGCAAGACAAGGTAGGGAGGCGATAGGTGATAGTAAGAAGGGGGCAAAGGGCATGCCGTGGAGGCAGAGAAAGCTGTTTGTTAGGCCCATATGCAGAAACAGCAAACTAGGCTGCTAGAGTGGCCATTCTGGTAGCCTAGACTGCTCTTTGTGCCCAAAAAAGGGACGAACAAAAGGAGTAAACATATGTCATTTATTATTCGTCGGGGGCCTCTGAAATTGACAAATATGAAGTGACGAATATTACATGAATCAAAGATTTTTGATGAATATCACAATTTGTTTTCTTATTTGTTCCCATGTTTACTAAGTAACTATGGTACATGGACTATTCCACATTGCATATCTTTAAAAATGGCTAGTTCTCTAAAGTGTTGCTTATTTTTGCTATTGTATCAAATCTGCAGGAGAGATTATACAGTTTCAGTTCTCATGTTAAAACTTACGTATTTTTTGCTTGACCATCCTTGAAACACATTTGTCCTACTAAAGCAGCAGATTGGTCACCTAAACACTGGAAGAACAAATAATTCAGTAATGTTCAGTCGAAGAATACCTGCATATTTTTCAAGATGTGATATTTTGTGTATATAATGCTAAAATAATTAAGCAGACTGTAGAAAAAATGCAATGCTGAAACATACATTCTGCTTTAAAAAATGAGGTTTGAATAGCAGTTTACTAAAAGTCACTGTGAAATAATTAGCCTATTCTCTAGGCAAGTCAGGAAGCAAGGTCAATGTACAACAACAGTGCTTGCAAAAGAATCTCTGTCATGGCTTATAGTTAAACATGTAAACAAATAAGCTGACTGAAAAATCTAAATAGAGGAAGGCAAAGAGACTTGTAAGAAGATGCCATACCACACACATTAGATACCAGCAACTGGATACTGGGCACCAGACATCAAACATCAGCAACATGTATCAGTGCAGCTCACAGCAGTGCCTCATAACAAACAAGGATAACATAGGTTTTCCCCTAGAGCAGTGGTTCTTAACCTTTGTTACTCAGATGTTTTTGAACTGCAACTCCCAGAAACCCCAGCCAGCACAGTTGGTGGTGAAGGCTTCTGGGAGTTGCAGTCCAAAACTCCTGAGTAACCCAAGGTTAAGAACCAGTGCCCTAGAGAGTCAAACCTGTTTGGCTAGGTGAGCACTTATTATATTTTTCATGTGTGTCCAGTGATATGCTTAAAGGCTAAAGACTGCTTAAAGCTATAATGCTTTTTACTTTTTAATGATGTATTTTAGAGTTGCATTCTCTGCTTTTCAATCTACCCCTATAGGCTATAAACGCCTGCATTTTTAGAATATATGCCCCTGCAGTTTTAAAATACAATTGTAACGATTAAAGTTCTGCCTACAACTCAAGTTTTGTTTTTTAATATACTTTTGCTTGCAACTTCTCATCGCTGTAATAATTTTGCATGGCAATCACACCTGCAGTTTTTCACAAGTTCACAAGGATGGATTTCTGTTTTAAGCATTTGCACCTACAGTTTTTCCATAGCTGTAAGACTTTTGCATAATTTCAACAACTTTGCATTTCTGTGCTTATGGAACACAGAAGCAATGCAAATGAATAAAGCTGGTAGAAATAGATAAGCTGATGTTGTCTGGAATCATTGCAACTATGAAGCAAATTTTACTTTGATACCCAGATGAATTTTGATATGACTGGAAATTGTTACCTGGTTTCATTTGGCAATGAACTCTTTTCCTGGAATGCCAGCTGTGATGAATACAGGTTTCTGATTTTTCCTAGAGGTCTATAAAGTTTTGTAGGGCTTTTACAGGATGTTCAGGCATCAGACTCCCTGACCTGACATATTTAATAGGTGAGTAAATTCAACTGTGTTTTATTTTAACTGAAGTCAGCCACTGCCTAGTTATCTTAGCAATTTCTAAACTCTAGAATCCATACCAAAAAAGCACAAATAGACTTAGATAAACTACATAGTCTAAAGGTATTGCAGGATTTGAACAAAGTGTACCTCATTTTGGAATGCTGGTGCATGTACCAACCCTTCCTTCCCAATCCACCAATCTGGGAGAAACAATCCAAAGCATAACTAGCTGCTACTTCATAAACACATGCATTTCTTATTTTAGACATGCAGGTCTTCCTGACTGTGTCCCCTTCAACATTACATCTACTTAAACAAGTTCCATCAAACAGAAATGCTGCAAAAGGTGTATTCAGAAACTAGGGTTGTAGACAAACAGACCCTCCAAACTGTCTGTGGGTGAAGAATTTGTAGGGGAAATGTTCACTTAATTTCTCCAAGCATTGTGTCATCCTAGGGGACTGTGATGATGATAGTTGAGAGGCAGCCACTATAAGAATGGTGGTGGGGAATAAGAAATTAATCTGCTAAGTGGTCCTCTATTGCTAAGGAACTAGACAACAACAAATCTTAGAATGTTTCTAAAACAAATGGCTTCTGGGCAATTCTTCAGTCCCTTTCCCTCAGCGTCCCAAATGCCACATCCCGGAGGGGCCAGCTCAGACACATATTGTGTTTCCTGCAGGGAATGTCTATCTATGTTGTAGCCTGTACAAGCAACAGCAATGTTTTGTCTAGCTCCAAAAAAAATGAAGATGGTACTATGCCATAATTTGTCATACAAATACTCAGAAGTTGTATTTGTCCAGGGAAAAAGCTTTTATTTTGATCCCTCATTCCCAGGGATCTTTATAATTGATACTTACGTGCTTATCATAGCGTTGCAACATACTCCATTTGCTTTTGTTTTCCCTTCTGTTGTGTACCTACCACCTGATGCTATGCAGCTTCTCTGAATGCTTCCACTTCCCAATCTAAAATAGCTTTATATAAAAAATTACCAGGGAGAGGCTTTCTCTGAAATGTAAGAAGCAGGGAAGACTTCTAGCTACCACAGAGGAGATTACACAATGAAAGATAGCACATTTACACTTTCAGCCACTTCATACAAAATGAAGCATAATGATAAAATAGTATCTTTCATTTCACCCTGAAATTGCTCCTCCTTTGAAATTTTGTTTGAAAGCAACTTCTCCATCAAACTGAATGAAAATGATCAAAATTCTCAAGGTAGAAATGGTGAGCACAGCACTGTCAGAAACTGGGTCAAAAAGAACTTCATAGGTTGAACTCACCCCAGAAATTGGTACACCCGTCAAAGCTCCAGAACTCTACCAAAAACAAAATAAAAAATTTTTAGTTTATTCTGCACCGATCACTTTTCATCTAGTAGTTTTTTCCTGGTATTTAGCAACGTATAACTACAAACCATCTGAGATAATCAAGCAAATTTACATGTTTAAAGAACAATCCAGGTTCAGTAAACTCTATTAAGTTATATGTACAGATTTATTCACTCCCAGATGATAAAAGAAAAGTAGATCACTAGTTCTAATGAAAAACTGAACAATTTTGCCAGGTAACCAGAGAAAAGAGATTACTTTACTATGTAATCTGTGCAGCAAGTATTTACCTACAATGTCAAATAAAATCTCAATGCCCACTTTGCATTTAAGCTGAACAAATTTGTCTCCTACTATCATGATTTGGACAAGAAAATCAAACAATTATAATATTCCTCAGAAACTGAGGAGCTAATTTTGATATACAATATTAATGCAAAACGTTCCTTGTGTTAATTTTCTTTGTATTGTTTATCTTCCGAGCAGAAATGGAAAATACAGACCAATCTTAATGAATTCTGTGGCTAATTCATGGTAGGATCAAACTTGCCTGGACTTACTGTTTTGGCTGAAACCAGAATTTGACACATGGATCTTGTTTCAACAAGGAAAATGTGACAACTCCAAGATGACATAAGCTCTGGATGCTCATTGATTACATCACAGACTGGGAACACTGCATGCTGCCATTTTTGCAAATCATGTACATTCAAACTGGAAATGAGTACATTCAAATTGGAAACAACACAGGGTGCAGCGAAGAGAGTGCCAAAGGGATAAATAGTGATTTAAAATACAGTAAAAGGAAATTTTCAGGACTGTATCACATCTATAACTTGGCTAGTCTGGACACAATGATCTATAGGGTCCCTTCCAGTTTGGCATTTCTAAGATTATTATTATTTATTATTATTAAATACGATCTGTAATTGCTTTCTCATATCCCAGTTCATCAGACCTGAATACAAATAAAGTAGTTTATTTTATATACCCCAGTGTTCATGTGCATTACTTTATAGAAAATACTCCTCTATTTCAATGCATCATCTATTTGGAGGGCTAGATAATTAAAGTCTAATTTAAAGGCCCATTTTAAAATTAAAAAAAAAAAAAAAACAGGAAAGAGAGCATTAAGAAGCCCATGAACATATAACTGAGAAAGTACACAGACCACCTGGTCATAGTGGTGAGATGCACTGTAGGCCTGTTTATAGCAGTTATTTCTAAATTTTATCTGTACATATCAATTAATGGGGAAATGCAAATCTGTATCTTCTTTTGCCCATTTTGGTGTAATGAAATCCCTCTTTTCAGCAATTATAAGACGCCAGACAAACCCCAATTTGTAAAAAAGCCAAGGCAAGCTACAACTTCTATCCATCATAGTAATATACAGAATACCACTTGCATTTTAATAATGCTTGGAGTTACAATAAGATCACCCACGCTATGTGTCAACCTAGAAGGTCAGTGCCTATAATATGGACTAATGAACAGAGCTTCATTAGAAAAAATACAGGAGGTCTTATTCTGAGAGGCAATGCTACTGGTGTTGTGAAATTATGTTTCCTCAAAAAGCAGAAAGAAGTATGTCACTGTCTTTTTGCAAACAGCCAAGGGTATGCACATGTGTATTTAGCAGTCACACTTCAGTTCAGTGAAGCCATGCATACAGTACAAACCAGTACATTTCCATCTAGGGTATTTTTTGAATTTTTTAAAAGTTATGATGATGCATAGCCTAGCATTGATATTTATTCTCTTCTCAGTAGCAATAACCTTTGATTTAAAGTCATTAGCTACTATATAGTACTTTCTCTTGTTCTTTTAACTTTTGGGATGCTGCACACTTTTCTGCAGAACTCATATGAAGAAGCTCAAACCTCAATCAGCATACATTTGGAAATGTCACTTGATCCCATTCCCTTTTAGAAAAGAATGAGGTTACCCCTGAGGAAATGCACTGTATCTGAGCAGAATGGATGGAGACATGACTTGGTGGCATCCTAACAAATTCCTACTCACCAGGGTAGGAGAGATTTTCTAGTCGGCAAGAAAGGTAGTGGGAAAGGAGAGGAGACACAAAGAAGTTCAGTAGCCTGACAGTCTATCTCAATTTCCCTGTGCAATTTTCTCTTACTTATTGCAGTTTGGGCACAATAAATATCAGATCCACACACCCACCCATTGAAAGTAAATACAAACACGTTTACTGTATAAATAAAATTATATTGTTAATGGTTTCTTTTTTCCATTACCAAGAACAAACTATTGTCCTAGGTAAGTGGAGTCCAACCAGGTGTTCTTGGACACTGTTAACAGTTAAATGGACAAGGAAAAGAAGTGGGTGGAATTTCCTATTCCTGTGGCACTGAGATAAGCTCACCTGCAACAATTCCTTAAAAAGTAGACATGTTAGTCTGCTTCAGCATGTTGGCAAAATTAAAGAGGAAAAAGACAAGAAAGAAAAAAGAGAGAGAGAAAAGGTGAAATATTTCGGCACTTTAAAGACTAGCACAGTGGTGCCCTGCTTAACGATTACCCCGCTCCACGATGAAATTGCTTCACGACAATGTTTTTGCGATCGCTTTTGCAATCGCAAAATGATGTTTAAATAGGAAAAAACCGCTTGACGATGATCGGTTCTCTGCTCCGGGAACTGATTTTTCGCTTAACGACAATCAGGAAACAGCTGATTGTCGGGTTTCAAAATGGCTCCCCACTGTGCAAAATGGCTCCCCGCTGCCTTAAGGACGGATTCCTCGCATTACAGGCACCAGATAATGGCCGCCCTATGGAGGATCTTCGCTGGACAGTGCGGTATTTCACCCATTAGAATGCATTAACCGGTTTTTAATGCATTCTAATGGGTTTTTTACTTCGCTTGACGACGATTTTGTTGTACAGCGATTTTGCTGGAACGGATTATCGTCGTCAAGTGAGGCACCACTGCATTTATTTCAGTGTGCACTTTCATAGATCACAGCATTATTTTTCAGACACAAGTATTTGGATTCATTATGTGTGAAGAAGAAAATTTTGATTCATGATTGCTTGTACTGAAATAAATTTGTTAGATTTTAAAAATAATAATCATGTGCCATTAAGTCAATTCTGACTTATGGCTACCCTTTTCAGGGTTTTCTAGGTAGAGAATACTCAGAAGTGGTTTACCATTCCCTCCTTCAGTGGGGGGGCGTCCTAGAATTGTGCAGCTTGTCCAAGACCACACACAGGCTGGCTCTACTTGCAGGGGGCAGAATGGTAAAAACTGAACTCCCAACCTCTGGCTTTGCAGCCAGACACCTAAACCACTGAGCTATCCAGACAGTTTTAGACTTTGAAATGCCACAATAGTTTGCCTTTTCTCATTCTTTTTACACTCTTTCTCCCCCTGTCCCAATTCTGCCAACATACAATAATTTCCATTGCCATTCAGTGTTCAAAAGTTGTAGGAGTCCTAATTCAGAAAGTTTAGCCATCCTCCACTAAAATCTGTGTTAATGTAAATACCTAATGCCATGTTTGGAAGCTCCCCGAAACACAAAGCCTTTCCCTGCCACCTATTCTGTCCACTCCACAGTGAAATGCATAGAAAGCCACTGTAAAACTGTTAAAATAAATGTTATTATCAAACAAACTATATTCTTTATTAATGAATTTAATTAGGGGAATTCTTTTCAGTCGTATGTTGAAAATATCCAAGATACATAGCTAGAAGACACTGGGAAAGGCACCAATTGCTGCTAACCCTTCTCATCTACTCATCCTTCAAAAAAAATCCAATATACCATTTGTAATTAAGACTCTTTTGTAACAGCAGATACAACTTTTATAATAATCTAATCAGATGGCAAGTTTGGGGTTCTCACTTATGTAAAGAAAAACAATGAAATCAAAATTTGTAGGGTGCTTGACAAAAATAGGTGGCAAATCACAGTAAACAAAAAGTAGTTTCATAATATACTAAATACCAGACACATAAAGAATTGCAATTTTATTGATGTCTACTAAATATTTCTTTATCTAATATAGGTGTATAGTGCATTTAAAATCTTCTTATAAACATAAACATACCATTAGTCCATAAATCTCTGAGGAACTGCATACTTTGGGAAGTATTTCCATAGGAATTTCAAAGAATCTGGAAAAAGTATTAACACAGGTTAGTATCAAATCCTTCATGTCTACTCATGGAGTGAAAAAATATGGACAATTACAGTTAGCCTCACTTATGTTTATTTTCATCAAATCTGCACCATTTCAACATTTCTATACATTTTTGTAACATTTGTATGATTAGAAATAAATGACAACTCTTTATTACCCTTATATAATGGAAGATGGTTGATTGGCAACTGTTATTCAAATAGCAATGCATTTTGCCAATTGTACAGCATCTCTACCTTCAAACAATTACAAGAGCAGGGTAGAAGTCATCTCACTGTATAGATGAGCATTATAAATGATCACTGGGAATACTGATGAAGCTTGCCTAGTTTGGGCCCAGATAAAAGTTCTGGTGTCTTATAATGCTTACATCAATGAAGTGGTATATGAAATTCTTGTTTAAAAATCCAACTCGTGTAAGAATTTCTGGTGCATCCCCGTCACTTATGTAGGCCCAAATCATAGCTTTGCGTGGCTAGGAGAGAGGTCCTTCTGGAGCCTCATGAAGATTGGTCACTTCATCCAAGAATCCTTCAAGTAGCCATGATCCTTGGGTGAAGTGGCAGTACAGGACATTTAGTCATCAGAATCTGCCAGATGAACCTCTTATTACTAAATCATCACTTTGTTCTTCACTGTTGTTTCTGAGCGCACGTAAAAGTTTATTCAAAACCTACACAGAATTTTAAGAAAAGGAATGTGAAGTTCCACTGAACTGACAGAACTTATGTGCAAGCAAATTTGTTTAGAACAAGGATGTCAGATTCAGTTTTTGAAGTTCAACAAGGCATGTTACTACTTACTTGCAGAGTTCATCATCCCATTCTAATGAATGAATATTGAACAGCATTGTTCTACTGGCATTGGTTACATCAGTGCAGTGGATACCTCCATCTTTTCCACCTGTCAAGCTCTGAGGGAAAAAAAATCAACAAAAATAATGTTTATATATTGCCACACCTGTAACGGAAGTTCAGAATCTTGCAGAGTGCAAGTTCATTGCTACTACCAACAAAGGCTATTGTAGGAGTCATGGCGCTAGCAAACCTAAGCTTAATATATGTGCATATGAGTTATACAACAAATCTAATCTATGCATAGCTCCCATCCTTAACAGATACATGCTTTTGAAAACTCTTGCCTGCCTAATTCATGGCAAAATCCTGCTCTTATATATAAAATACTAGTGACCTATGCACACAATCTCTTACCATGAATTCAGTGTATGTGTTTCAGGAGTACAGCCATATCACTGGTCACGTCCACTAATGGACAAACATTTGCCATTTGTGTAAAAGCATTTATCCACATGATGAAGGGTAAGGGTTCCCCTTTATATATCCAAGCTGTGCTTTTTTCACACCCATGTCAAATACACAGCTGTACTTGCATATAGTACAATCGCAGCTCTTTATGCATTCCCTGATATATCAGGGGATATATTAGCCACTCAGATGACTGACTGAAATTGCACTAGAGAATTTCAATACTTTATGATGGAGTCTCAATGAGTTTGAGGGTTAAGTGATATATGCCTGTTCTATCTGTGTCCAATGTGTTTCACTACCAATACTTTTTGAGGAAGATTATAAATGCATGTTAATACTCTAGGAAATATGGTAGCAAAATTTAACTTCTTTGTATGTGATTTGATTCAAGCTGAGGGAAGAAAGAAAGAAAATGATTTTCAATATAGATTGTAAAACGTACCCATATGAGCCACGAATCAATGGTACCAAACAAAGCTCTTTTCTCCAGAACTGCTTGCTTGACCTTTGGCACATTATCCAGAAGCCAGCGAAGTTTCACAGCACTAAAATATGTGCTAAGTGGGAGGCCAGTCCTACTCTGCAAGAACATTAAATTAGCCAGGACACAGAAAGACAAACTACTCTAATAATACATAAACTCTAATAGAAATATTATAAAAATAATTACTTTCATAGTGTTAGTATTAGCAGCATTCTTATATAGCAAACTCTGAATGTGGTTAAAATTAACCCTGGCATGATCCATGATCTTAGATAAAGAAGATAGTCTGAAAGTTGCCACCTAGCAAACAAACAGAAAGTCATCTAAGGTTATAGTTTATACAAACCACTTGGGTCTTGGTTTGCTGGTTTGTTATTATTGTATTATTTAAATTTTTTATTCATTTTGTTCATCCATTACGTCTTAGGATTTTTTTTGGTTCCTCCTTCTTTCTTGGTCTAGAAGCCCTTCATATGTCAATTGGGGCCAGGGATGGTATTGGGATCTTGCTGGCATACCATGCTCCCCGCAATCCAGCCATTTCCTTACCAGAGCTAGTGGACTTTGTCTTCGCGGCTCTGTTGGGATCCCCTAGACTGATTGTCTTGGGTGATTTCAACATCTATGATTTCAACATCCATGCTGAGCTGGAGGTTTTCAATCTGCCCTTGAGTTCTTGGAAACCATTGCTTCCTTGGACATGTCCTAACATGTTAACTGCCCCACCCACGTAGGTGGTCACATGCCAGACCTTTTGTTCTCTTCTGAGCAGAGGGAGTGTGGTCTAATGGTGACTAACCTTGTGTCTGTCCCCTTGGATTAGGTGGATCACCACCTAATAAAATGCAACTTCACAGCGAAACCAGCAGGCAGAATTATTCTGCATCATACGCAATCTCTCCAGAATTGGTCATAGTGATTGGCCTCCCCTTATTATCTCACCTGATCAATTTGCAGCATTTTTTAAAGCTAAAGTGGAGGCCATCCGCCAGGACCTAACCTCCTATTTGAAACCAGCAGATTGAGCCGAGACATCTAGTGCACCTTCTTGCCCAGTGGGAATTACTCATTTTTAGCCAGTAACATAACTTGAGGTTAAGACACTTGATTGCTGTCATGCCAGCACCTCCTCCCTTGACCCTTGCCAGCTTGGCTAATCAAAACGGCCAGGCCTCTGACAACCGAATGGGCCAAGGCAATAATTAATGGGTCTCTCCAGGAGGACAGGGTTCCCCTTGCCCTCAAGGAGACACTCATTAGGCTCATTAGGAAGAAACCAAGCTTGGTGGCAGGCAACATTGGCAATTATAGGCCTGTCACCAATGTTTCTTTCCTTAGCAAGGTTGTAGAGAGGGTTGTGGCCTATCAGCTTCAGACTCTCTTGGATGAAACCAGTGCTCTGGATCCCTTCTAGTCAGGCTTCAGGCCACGTGACAGTACGGAAACGGCATTGGTCGCCCTGCTTAATGACTTACTGAGGGACGCCAATAGGGGCAAAATGTCCCTGTTGGTTCTCCTTGATATCTCAGCTGCCTTTGATACTGTCGATCACGGTATCCTCCTGAGACAGCTTTCCAAGTTGGGGATCAGTGGCCTGGCTCTTGTCCTTCTTGGGAGGACTATTCCCAGAGAGTTCAGCTTGGAGAGAGTGTAACGGCCCCATGGCTCCTCAATTGCGGGTCCTGCAGGCCTCAATAACCTCTCCAATGCTGTTTAATATCTATATGAGGCTGCTGAGTGGGGTCATCCGGGGGTGTGGGGCTTCATGTCATCAGTATGCTGATAACACATGGCTCTACATCTCCCTTTTTCCAACAGCAATGGATGCCGCTGTGTCCCTTGAGCGCTGGCTGGCTGCTGTACTGCAGGAGAATGGACTGAGACTGAACCTGGAAAAGACGGAGGTTTTGAGGGTGGGCTCTCCTCCTATTTGGTGAGCCCCCTTTCTTTTGGGAGGGCAACTCTCACCACAAAGAGTGTGGTCCAGCTTGGGGATCCATCTTAACCCAGTGCTTACCATGGAGTCCAAGGTAGCATCTGTGGTACTCATTGCCCACCTACATCTTCGGCGGATTGCCCATCTGTGCTCCTATCTTGATGTCGGGGCGCTCACCACTTTGGTCCATGTACTCGTAATATTGAGATTAGACTACTGTAATGCTCTCTACATGGGGCTGCCCTTGAGACTGATATGGAAACTACAAATGGTCCAGAATACGGCCACCAGATTGTTAACTGAGGTGAAAAAATACCATCACATTTCCCCCACTCTGGCAGCCTTACACTGGTTGCCCATTCGTTTCTGCATTGACTTCAAGGTGTTAATGCTTACATAAAGCTCTAAATGGTTTAGGACCTTGATACCTAGAAGAGCGCCTGCTCCCACCTAGCTCTACTAGTGTCACTTGATCTACTCAGGCTGGGCGGCTGAGGGGCTTGACCCCGAGAGGCCCATAAGGAGAGCTGGGCCTTCTCGGCAGTGGCCCCTTGCCTCTGGAACATCTCGCCCCTGGAGAGTCACCTGGCATCCTCGCTGGGAGTTTTTAAGAACAAGCTGAAGACTCGGTTCTTCAGGCAGGCCTTCCCCCTTCTATTTCTTAATTTCATAAGTCTTAACATCTTGGTCTTTGCTTGTCTATGTTGTCTGATATTGTTTGTTTTAAATTTTGCTTTATATTTGGAATGTAAGCCGTCCAGAGTAGATTCATCGAATCTAGATGGGCGGGGTAAAAACCAGAAAAATAATAAGTTTTAGACAGTAAACACACTCACAGGAGCATAGTGGCTATTTTCATATTGGCTACAACCCCTTTTTGCGTGTTTAATCCAGTAAGTATAATAAATACTGATTTCTTCGTATGTCCCTAAATAGCATTCTTCTTAGACATGGGGAAAAATCTGCTAGAACTAGGCATTCAGAGAAGTTTAGGAATGAAATTACATTGAAATAATCTCCCTCACTATATAAAAATTGGATAATTTCATATTTTCATTTAGCTTATAAACTCAGAATGCATGCTATCCTATCTGTAACTAGTGTAGCAGGTATTCAGGATATAAATAATTAATGTTACAGTTCTATTTTCACTTACATAAGGAAAATTGCTACTGAATTCAATAAGACACACTGCCAAGTGGACACGTGTATCACTGCAGTTAGCTCTTTAAACATGTCCCATCTAATCTCAAGAATCTGATTTTCTCAAGTGTTGAATAAAGCAGACTATTGTAGCATTCAGCCCTGCCCTCACCTGTCCGTCACAGCTGAGCAGTGGAACCTCAGCCAATGAGGGGATGGAAGGTGGTGCAGAAGGGGGAGGAGCTGGAATATATAAAGGGGTGTATGATGTAAAGGAGGAGGATTGAGTGAGAGATTTTGAGAGAGTTAGTGAGGAGTGTGTCTATAGGCCTGTGAGCCAGACAGTCAGTGAAGGAAGAGTCTGTGTGTGTCAGTGAGGGAGAGACCTTGATTAACATATTGTGATTTACTTACTTTATTTTGTTAAACAAATAAACCAGTTTTTGTTTTGAAACAACACTTGTCTTTTTAAAATATTGGATAAAATTGGTGGCAGCAACTGAAGAAGAAGAGTGAGCACTCCTGGAGGCCTGAGTTGGTAGAGGCTTCAGCGTGCTCGCTACAACTATCACAGTGTGTTATGTGCTGCCAAGTCATTTCTGACTTGGGTGATCTTAACAGGTTTTTCAAAGTGTGCAAAATAGGTTCATAGGAAACAGAACTCTGGTATTCTAGCTTGTTTTGTTCACTTCAAAACATGTATACATAAAAACATCAGTGGATCATTTAACAGAAAATAACTCCCAAACTCAAGAGAAAAAAAACCCTTACCTTTAAGAAAGATTTATTCTGTCCTGGAATTCTTTTAAGCAGCCTCTCAACTGTAGGTTGGGTCCTTAAGTCAAGCCACACTATAATTCAAACACAAACATTAGTTATAGGTGAAGGATTTTTTCTGAGTCATTAATTAAACAAGCAAGTCACTAACTAAACAAGACCAGATTCTGACATTTTGAATAAGCCTTTACAGAGGCCGTGGTGGCGTTGTGAGTTAAACCGCAGAAGCCTCTATGCTGCAAGGTCAGAAGACCTGCAGTCGTAATATCAAATCCACGCGACAGAGTGAGCTCCCATCACTAGTCCCAGCTCCCGCCAACCTAGCAGTTTGAAAGCATGCACATGCAAGTAGATAAATAGGTACCACAATGGTGGGAAGGTAACTGCATTCCGTGTCTAGTCATGCTGGCCATGTGACCACGGAAGATTGTCTGCAGACAAACGCTACCTCGATGGGTTGGAAACGGAGATGAGCACCGCCCCCTAGAGTCGGACACGACTGGACAAATTGTCAAGGGGAACCTTTACCTTTACCTTACAGAGGAAAGTCCTCTCTCAATCCTCCTAACACAGCTGATGCATTAGCTCTCTTTCTCTCTCACCTCCCACTTGACATGATGTCTGCATAAGTGCCAACCTCCCCCCACTAAAAACAAAGAAAGTGAAAGTATGTTTTCTACAACACACAAAGCTTTGTTTGCACTTGAGATTTGTTTTAAAAACTTCACCTGCTGGTATTTTTTGATTCCAGATACTATTTGGAAATCTTGCTATTGTGACTAAGACAATGGGCCCTTTGTTCCACCTTCATCCTACAACAGGAGAGATCCAGGAGTAGGCAACCAGGCACTTCAAAGGAAGACCCTGCCCATTCAAATGTTAAATTGATTCCTGACTCTGGCAAGAGCACAGCTGACAAATAAAGGCAGACCCAGGGTGCTCACAACCAGAGCTTGTGAACAGGAGACAAAACAGGGAGTTTGCCTGGAGAGGCCAAGGCCCAAACACATTTTTTTTCAGTTCCTTAGGTGTACGTACAACTACATTTAAACTAACAAAACAAGAGGGACAGGTATCCTAAACAAACAGCAGAAAGCAAAAAAGCTAGAAGGGATTATGGAGGGTGGAGTCAATTCAGTTGTGGTTACCTGCAAAGTTTGTGCTATGTTTGTCTTTTTTCCTAAGTGCAAAATGCTGTATACATGTAACAAGTGTAAACTTATGGCACAGTTAGAAAAGAAAGTCAGAGACCTGGAGCAGCGAGTAGCTACACTCAAGGCTATATGGGAAGATGAAGCCTAGATTGATAGAATTCTTGAGCAGCAGCAGCTGGAAGAGGGGCACTGCTGATGGAAGAAAACCAAAACATTGCAGTGGAGGAAAATGCTGTAGAGGCTACAAACATAGTGGAGGAACCACCATGGAAAAGAATTACAGTTAGGAGCAAAAGAAGGAGTAAACACTCTTTCTTGGTGGAACTACAAAATCACTTTCAGTTACTTGAAGAGTCTGTCAGACATGACACAGAGAGACCCCACAGGAGGACATGAGTAGGGCTGAAGCGCAGCAGAATACAATCACTGAGCCCACATCCTACAGAAAGAAGAAGAGGAGTGTAGTTGTAGTAGGGGCTTTGAGATTGAAATTTGCCGGGAGGATCCATGGACTCCCCAGGGATGTTGTCTCCCTGGAGGACAGATAAGGGATATGATGGAAGGATTGCCATCACTCATAAAACCTACAGATATATATCCCTTTCTTCTTGTACACATGGGAATAAACAACACAACCAAGAGGAGCTACTGAGAAATCACATCTGACTTTGAATCTCTGGGAAGGAAACTCAAGGACTTTGGGGCCCAGATAGTTTTTTCTTCCATCCTAAGAGAAATCGAAAGAGAAAGGAAGATCCTCTGGGTAAATGACTGGCTATGAAGGTGGTGTCAACAAGAGGGATTTGGTTTTTGGGACCATGGGCTAAGCCTCCTGGAAGATGGACTGCTAGCAAGAGATGGCTTGCATCTAACAAGGACTGGGAACAATGTGTTTGCCCACAGCATGAAGAACGTCACCACGAGGGCTTTAAACTGAATTGGAAGCAGGAGAGAGATGTAAGTACAGAGTTAAGGGTAGATGAAGCCTTACACACAATAAGAGAAATAGACCAAACTGATCAAAAGGGGAACAATGATAACATTAACAATAATCGCAATAATAAACATAACAATAATCATAACAATATTAATAATATTATTCATAAAAATGTACAAAGACAAACAGGCCACAAATTGCACATCCTCTGGTGTCTATATATAAATGCCAGAAGTATGGGAAGCAAACAAGAAGAAATTTTAATTCAGAAGGGTAACTATGACTTGATAAGAATAACTGAAACTTGGTGGGATAGCTCCCATGACTGGAATACAGCAATTGAGGGATATAAACTGATCAAAAAGAACAGAGAGAATAAAAAGGGAGGTGGAGTGGCAGTATATGTCAAAAATACACATTCCTGCACAGAAATACAGGAGGAGGAGATTGGCTGTCCCATCGAGAGCATCTGGATCAATCCAGTTGGGGCAAAAAACAAAAGGAACTGTAGGCAGGAGAGGAGCTGATACGAAAAAAGTAAGAAAGGGTTAGCACATTGTTTTGCGGAAGACAGTGCTCCTACTTACCAATAGCATCGTGGAGAGGTTCTCCAGTTAATTTATCCCAAACCACAGTTGTCTCTCTTTGATTGCTAACTCCAACAGCTTAAGCAGAAAAAAGAAGTCTTAGTACCAATTTATACATTAGTATACAGTGGGGTCTCGACTTAAGAACTTAATCCGTATTGGAAGGTGGTTCTCAAGTCGAAAAGTTCTTAAGTCGAATCTGCATTTCCCATAGGAATGCATTGAAAACCATTTAATCCGTATCTGCTCTTTTCTGTCCATAGAAACTAATGGGAAGCTACTATTCTGCCTTCTGCCACTAGAGGGGGATATTTTCTTTCTTTTTTCCCCTTAGGTTCAGGGAAGACAGGGAACACTAAAGGCAGCACTTTAGAACTCTTTTTTTTAAAAACGAAGCCAATTTTAAATAATGTTTTAAAGCATGTTGTGCTGATTTTTTCAGCACAAAGGCACTCAGGCAGGCTTTTTAGGTGCTGAGCAAGCCTCCGGAAGCCTGCTCAGAGCCAGCCAATCAGCTGTTAGGTGGGGAGAGGAGCGGGGAAAACCACAAAATGGCTGCCAGGCTCTTTCTGGGTGTCGGCTTTTAGCTCTTTCCTGCTCTTTTTCCTGTGGTTTGGGGGCTACCAAGGCCTGGTAAGTGACTTTATTTAACAGTACAGTATTTATTTTTAAGTTTCTGACCCTTTCCCCCCCTCCAGAAGCCTCTAAGGGGAGGGAGGGGGGACTTTTTTCCCTGTTCGTAACTCGAGGGAAGTTCGCATGTCGAGTCCTTACTTTCCCTATAGGGCAGGTTCGTAACTCGAATTGTTCGCAAGTCGGGTCGTTCGTAAGTCGAGACCCCACTGTAAATCTAATGTTACAAGATTTAGACTGGATACAGATGAGTGGATTTCAACTTATGCAACAGGGCTTCCTGACATTCTAGAGATCCCTGTTGCTCCCCCCCCCCCCCAAACCATACTGCCCAGGGTTTCCAGATTAGCTGGAGTGGACTTTGATGTTGTAAGAGGATACAAAAGTGAGGCAGGAAAATCAAGACAGCTCAGTGTAGCTGCCTTGAACAAACAGAATTCTGTGCTCTTTCATTTCTGCAAGGTATTTCCTGATCGAACTATTTATTTTATATTACTATTGAACTATCTTTCAGTATTTTTATTTTAATAGTACTCATGTTAGTTCATTATACATTTTGATTACATCCCAAAGTAATTGGCTGATCTGCAGAAAAGTCTATGTATTCCCAAAGTGCTCCTGGGTATCCATTTGGGGCAGAGGGAAGAAATTGAGTTTACTGATATTTTTGTTGACCTGCCTTCAGGAAGAGCCACTTGACCAGCAGGCTGAGGCAAAGAGGCAGTCCCGAAACCAGCAAAATTGGGGAGCTGGAGAGGGGACAGATTGTATTTGTCTTCAGTGTGGAAGGGATTGTCATTTTCATATTGGCCTTCTCAGTCACACTAGACACTGTTCCAAAACCTCTATTCAAATTACCATAGTCCAGCGATAGCGAACCTATGGCACGTGTGCCACAACTGGCACACAGAACCCTTTCTGCGAGCACGTGAGCCATAAGTCACCAGATCGCTACTCCCCTGCCCCCCACACAGCCAAACCTCAGGAGATGGCTGCAGATGCAGTACTGGTGCTTCAACAGGCGACGGGCCAGGATATGGAGCAGCTAGCGCTGGCAGTGGATCCAAAGTGGGGTCTCGAGGCACCTCAGTGCCTGGGATTACCCCTTCTGCCACCACTTCTGTGGCACGCCGCCTGCTGGTTTGTTTTTTTGCTTTTCTCAATTTGGGCACTCGGCCCCAAAAACGTTTGCCACCACTGCCATAGTCTCTCAAGACTGAAGGATGCCTACAGCCTTCAGGAAGAAGAGGCTGAAAAGCTCAGACCTTTGGCTTCCAAAAAAATTTTTTTTAGAATAGTCTGGCTACTTCTTTTCACTTTAACTCTTCTATTATTTCTACATTTAAAAAACTGTAGTACCTTTTATGTTGGCGATGTCTATATTCAGCTGGTTAAGTTTCTCACATGTCCTTTCCATGCATTCATACACTGATTCTAATATTTCCTTTGGATCTTGCTCTACCCACCTAAAATAGACAAGAAGCACAAAACCAGGACTAACATCAGAAGGCTGAATTTTGCAACTGAAATTATGAACCAAAAATATAATACATTCTTGTCAAGCAATTTAGATGACAATTCAGATATACTGGCCAGAATCATAACTGGTCCGTTATGTCAGAATATGTGCACTGACATAAACTGCAGTGGTGAACAGCCATTATTTAACAAGCTGTCAATTGTATCTCTCATTGTACATCCATCATGTGAATGTGTCCATGTGCAATTTACGTTACAATTTTTGCCAGTGTATATATGCTAGTGTAACTAACCAATAGGTTTCTGGTCATCAGTTACTAATATCAACTACTCTGCTAAGAAGCATAGTTTACTAGATTTTCTCATGTTATCAAGAACTTGTTCGGGCAGAAAGCATATATTGCTCAAGAAATGTTTATATTTTGTGTTTTGTAATGCGATTGCAGAGCGATGCCCCCAATGGGCGAAAATTGCAGAGCGAAGGTCAGTAAGCGGTTCGCTTACCGACCTTCGCTTTGCGACCCGCCGATCAGCTGTTCCGTGGCTTCAAAATGGCCGCCGGAACAGCCGAAAGGGCCGGGTGCAGCGTTTTCGCGCCCTTGGTAAGCAAGGGAAGGGTGCGAAAACGCTGCCGGAACAGCCAAAATGGCTGCGTGCAGCATTTTCACGCCCTCCCCTCGCTTACCAAGGGCGCGAAAACGCTGCGGCCGGCCATTTCGGTAGTTGCGGCGGCCATTTTGGACCTGCCGGACAGCTGATCGCAGCCATTTTCGCGCCCTCATTCAGCAAGGGGAGGGCGCGAAAATGGCTGCCGGCCATCGGAGAAACATTGCTGAACGGTGAGTACAGCAGCCGATTGGAACGCATTAAACACTGTTTAATGCGTTCCAATGGGCTTTTCTGCCCCGCTCAGCGATGTTTCACACAGCGAGGGTTAATCCGGGACGGATTAACCTCGCTGTGCGAGGCACCACTGTATTTTTAAGGTTGTTAGCCGCCTAGCGTGGTCCTCGCTTGACCAGATAGGCGGGATATAAATAAAATAAATAAATAAATACATCTCAATTCAACCCTCAAGATTATGCCTTCTAAAATGGTAGGCATATTGTACATATGGAGAGATGCTGCAAGTTCAGAGAGAGGGAAATCAGCAATGCAGTTTGAACAGTGGAAGTACATTTATAAAATGCAGCAACGTTGGATACATAAAAAATCATACAATAATTACGAGAGTTAATAAAAAAAATCATTCTAAACCATAGAGGAAACATACCCTTCTTTTGGGAATTTCTGTTGAATTTCTACTTGATGGTGACTCAGTAGTTCAGATGTTCTTGCATTGAAAACCTGGAAAAAACAGAGCATAAAAATTTACCAAATCAGATTGTAAAGCATAACTGACAAACGAAGACTGGTATCCACACCTTAAACATTACAAAGAAGCAAGGTCCTTTGATGATAGCAACATTAAGCAGCAAATAGTCCTAAAAATAACATTTTCTATATACAGTACAGAAAACTGTCAAAAAGCAATGATACAAGAATCTCTGGTTTCTGTCTAGAACAGGACAGTAAATCATAAGCTAATGTAAACTGAAGTTGGAAGCAAGTTGATGGCAGAAAGCAATAACAGAGGTGGCAAATGTTATGATAGTTTGCAACTTGTTGAGAACTTCTTGGTATTAAGGGTCTTCTAAATTAAGAAGTGGCCCTAGATATTTAGTGGGTAGTTCCAAACAACAACTACTACAACAAAAAGACCTATGATTGTGCTTGCAATCTTGTGGAGGATCTGCATGAGGTGAATTGGTCTTATTTCTGTGCAAAACATTTGCCCAGGACCTCCAATAGGAATACTGTTTTTGTGCAAATAAACATACACAGAGAGAAGGGCCATGGGATGGAGAAAACAAAAGAGGAATGATGGAAAGAGAAAAAAGAGGCAAAGAGAAAGACAAAAATTAATGCCATTTAGAACTCCATGAAAGAAAGATGGGGTATAAATGTAATGAATCGATATGACATAAGACATTATCATAGATGTTGCTTTGTGCTTCAAGCAATAGATACTGAGAGAATTTGTTGAAAAAAACAGCATGTTTGGGTGATAAGTAGTTAAGTGATTACAAAAGGAATCAGGTTCTATGATTTTCTCCTGCTTGATGCTCTTTGTGAAAGGTAACACAATCCCACATTCATAAATTGGAGGCTTATGATTGGATGAATAATACCTACCAACCAACCAACAATTGGTCACTGTGTTATGACAGGTAGGATAACTTTACTGTTTATTATTATTATTTAAAAAATACAGAAAAAATATGAACTGCCTCTGGTCTCAGAATACATGGTTCTTTCATATATTTATTAGTAGCAGAAGACTACTCTAGCAGAAATGGTATCAGAATAGAAAGGAAATCAATTTCTAAGACTTATGTGATTTCCCTTACACAAATGTAAACTGCCAAATGAATCATGGCCAATAAACTAAGGGGAAGGGTGCTACAAATCAGAACATGACATAATGGCCCTCCACTTCCCTGACGGCACATGGGAACTTTTTGAGCATTAAAAAGAAACTGCTCACCCATGCTCTAGGACCTAAGGCCAAACCCTATATGCATTTTCCTGAAATTACATCCCTATGAATTCAACAGTACATATTTTATTTATTTATTTTATTTATTTATTTATTTATTGGATTTATATACCGCCCCATAGCGCTACAAGCACTCTCCGGGCGGTTTACAATTTTAATTATAAAGGCTACACATTGCCCCCCCAGCAAGCTGGGTACTCATATTTTTCTCAATACACAGTCACAGTGTTGCACTGCAAATCATCAGAAAACTTGTGTCATTGCCTATTAACACACAAACAAAAGGAGGAGCTGTTTGTGACAAACACTAATATGAACCAGTTCATAACATGCATTCTGCACTTGCTAGAACTCATAGACACAAAAGTGTGATTGGTAACTTCAGCTGAAATATTTGTGAAAATTACTTCTGTTTCACTTTGGTTCAGGGGAATATGGAAGGAACCTCCCCAAATAATATGATGACTGTGAATACATTCATATGTCCCTTGGGCAACAGCAACACCCTGTTGGCTGATCCTTTCACTCCAGTAGCAGCACTGGACTGATTCTAACATGAACAAAGATGATGATATTGGTTCATTCTATCAACTCTGTTTCTATATATTCGTGAAGGCTTTCACGGCCGGGATCTAGTGGTTGTTGTGGGTTTTTCGGGCTCTTTGGCCGTGTTCTGAAGGTTGTTTTTCCTAACGCTTCGCCAGTCTCTGTGGCCGGCATCTTCAGAGGATAGCACTCTGTGAGAAACTCTGTTTTTTTCTATATTTTGATGTCTGCATTCTTGTTCATGTAACTAGGCTGTTCTGGCTTTCAAAGGTCACAATCAGCAGACACTTCTAAGGGACAAATGCTTTCAAGAGTTGTTAATCATTGTCTGAGAGTGCATTCAACTCATTTATCTCTGACTCTAGAACAGCAAGTGTGACAGCTAGTACTGCACCAAATTATCCTTATTTTTCAAGATGCTCATCAAATATCATTGTCTGCTCTGGTTTGCCTTGTGCTGTACACAGGAAGAAGACTATTATTTCTGTAATTGAAGAAGAATTGCTGGGTAAAAGGCACCTAGAGGCTTCCCCTCTATACCGTAACCCCAGGTTTTCCCATGAAGTTACAGTGTGGAAGGACAATATCCCTTGGAGTATACATGAAGGAAGCTGAAACAATCTAAACTAATCAAGAAAGGAATAACAGGTTAACATGTAATCCTATCAATTTGCATTAGTGTACCTAAGCATTTTATACTGACAGATGTTCTTGCCTTAGGATGCACTGAAATCCAGTTCTATCTACTGTGGAATTAAGAAAATGTTTATTTTGTTTTTTGACTGTTGCCTAACCACACTCATGTTGTGTTTGTTAGGTATGAAAGATCTAAAGAAAATGAATTAAATTTCAACTGTCCCAAGCTCAAACAGGGCCCCTTCTATTTTCAATTTTCTTACTTGAGGCTCAACACACATCTAACAAAGGAAACTTTGCTATATTTCCACTTCTGTCCACAGATTCAGCCAGCACTGAGGTCAGAGTACTTTTCTCTGTACACCTTGGCTCCAGACTTATGAAATGTTCTTAGCTAACAGACAAGTCTACACATTTTGGTACACCTGGACACTCCTAAATACACAGTCCTGTTGCACAACTTTATATTGCATAACTCTGATGACATCATCAACGACAGCCATTTGGGTGGAAATAAATGTTGCCCGTTCCCCATTCCCAAAGTTCTGGAAATCCTTAGGGAATGTGGGGGGGGGCAGTTTGTTTTAAAATTGCTACTACCAATTGAAACATTTTATTCCTCCCAAATGGCCATGGTTGATGGTCACTTGGCAGGAATAAAATGTTCAAGCTGCAGCAGGCCCCCTCCTTTTCTCCTTCCCCATTTTAAAGAGGCCACTGAAGACCCTGCTCTTCTGTGAGGCCTTCAAATGCAACCTCACCTGAAGTCTTGGCCTCATGCCCTGCTGTCATCTGGAAACACTGTGCCGTGGCTTAATACTGATTCAATTTGATTGTCTTGTCTATGTCTACTATTGTTTTATTTTGTTTGTACTGTTTCGACCTTAATATAAAACTGTTAATATAATAATATAAAACTGTTAAGCTGTTAACAATATAAAACCTGATAGGTTTTTACATTGTTAACAGCTCAAAGTAGTGCTGTGCACTAATGGGACAGTATATGGATTAAACAGTGTTACAAGAGGAAAAGCTGTGCAACAGGATCCCCGTCAGTGATGTGCCAGCTGTTGACCTTCTGCTTCAACTAGGGGTTTGGCATAGCAACCCTTGGGGTCCTTCTCAGCTCCACAATTGGAGATGCAGCCAACTAGGAAATGAAGACTTTTGGACTTCTTTTGCCATGAAGTCAAGTGATTGTAACTACTTGTGCCTTATTTCTGCTTCCATGTATCATCACTTTCTTTGGATGCTTCAGGTAACCTCCCAAACCCTTGCCTTGCCATTTCAATTTCACCTTCTTCTTTTCCATGTGTAGAAAGAAGAATACAGAAAGAGAAATACCACAGTATTTATAAACTCTGGTGTAAGGTTAGTACTCTCTCAGGTTATACTCCTATCCTGCAATTGTATCACATGCTTTTCTGCACATTTCCCTTATCTGTAATGAGATTCCACTACAGCATCAGCACGGACTTTAGACTGTCCCTGAAAGTTTTTTGCCTCCACTTGCTTTCACAACATACAGTTCAACAAATCCCTGAACTTTAAGTTGATATCCACATGCTTTGTTTAAAAAAAATGGGAGGGAAAGGAAAGACTCGGAGATCAGAGACAAGATTCACATCAGTACAACCCCACCCCAATGATTATTAAGTTTACTCAGTGACAGATCCAAGATCCATCCCTGACCTGAGCCATCAACATTCCAAAGTCCAAGCAAGGTGTCACCTCAGATAGACATTTCATGTATGCTTCAAGTAGGTGTCTCCAGGTTCAACAGGATATTGCCAGGGTTCTGCGTAAGACTGCAGCTATAGAAATGGATTAAGCTATTGTGCCATGACTGGATACAAAGTTTGGGCATATGCATGAGTCAAAATCTTGTCAGATGACAATGTTCCCGAGTTTTGAGGCTCAAAGCAGAGCACAAGAGCTCTGGAAAGTGTAACTACAATGCAATGAAAACTTTGTATTGAGCAACACCACTGTTTTTTCACTGTTGTATTCACTAGAAAATTCTAACAATCCTTCTTTGGCGTTTTAGCATAGGACTTATAATGAATGAAAGGAAAAGAATACCATTGAGTTTATATCAAATTCTCAAAACCTGTGAACTACATGGAACTACAGGGTGTAAACTAACCAGTAGTCCCTAGATTATTTAACACAGTAGGTCCACCTGGGATTTGTAGGTTCAGAAATACCAACTATGCAAAAGAACACCATTAATGCTACCTGCATCCACTACATCACAGGCTGGGTGAGAAACTTCATCCTCAGACTCTCAATCCCCCAGAGATCCAAACAGTGTAAAAGAAAAAGAAGATACACCCTTTCCAGCAGGTAATTGGATCAGCCTGCCAAGCTCAACCTGCGCCGCTCTCCACCCCCTGGGAGCACAGATTGAAGCAAACAATCTTGAATGCCTCAGTGGCTAGGGCAGAGGAATCAGGAGGCTCTGCTGCACTTGTTGGTCCCCTAATTCACAAGACGAACAAAGCAAAACCGTAGCCTTCTCTGAGCCAACAGGCAGCCTTTCTCCTTGCGCCCAGTAGCAGTGGGGCGGCGCGGGGGAGACGCTCAGGGCAGAGGGAACGAAAGCACACTTCGCGGTCTCCCTCAAGGACACTTTTCCGTCTCTCTTTCCCTCCCAGAGCCAGGAGAGGAGCTTCGGTTTGGGAAACCGGCGTTAGATGCGCCGGCCAAGAGGAGACTCGCACGGACACATGCCTGTTTCTCTCCCTCCCACCCCCTTCCTCCGCCTACCCCCGGCTTCCCTCCGCCTGCCCCCGGCTCTCGTCCTCTCTGCCGCTCTCCCGGCCAAGGACATCCACCGTCCCCTCGTGTCTCGCCTCGTCCCACCACCACCACCACCCCCGTCCCCGTCCCAGGCAAAGACCCCCTCCCTCCTCCTTCATCCATCGCGCTGTTCAAGCGGCGCCTACCAAGAAGCGGGAAGAGCTGGTCCCTTGGTCGATGGCTCCAACCAACGGGCCCATCGCCCCACCTTGGGCCGCCCCAGCGGCCATGGCGCAGATTCCCGGCGAGCGAGCGCGACCCGTCACCTAGGCGACCCTCCCCAAGCAAGAAGCCACCGCGGCATTAACTGACACTCCTAAACCGGCGCTCTTCAATCCGTTACCAGCGCGCGGCGCTGGCTGGTCCGGAACAGAGGCTGAGGGCGGGGAAGGGGCGCTGCCTCATACGCTGCTCCGCCGCCAATCAAAACCCGCGGCGGAGGAGGAGCGGACGGGGTTTCCCACGAACTACAGGAAATAGGCGAAAGGTTCGGGAATGGGCGCGCGAGGCCGGGCCGGCTGGTCACGTGTGTGCGTCATCTACTCGCGGGGGGGGGGGCGCGAGGCGCAGGTGGCCGAGGGGGAGCGTTCGTGAGGGCCGAGAAGCGTCGCCTTGCGACGGGGAAGGCGGGACGCTTGGGCGGCCTATGCGCCTTCTTTAGCTGCCTGTGACGAGGCGGCCTCCCGCTTGCCTTCTAGTGTACGAGCTCCTGGAGTGAGCGCGGGAGTTCGGGAACGAAAAAATCCCGGCCTCGTCTCGATACGTTTCCCTCAGTTCAAAGAACGAGGGAACAAAATCTGTTCCTTGTATGAGTGCAGGTTGGACTGGTTTGGTGAGATGGTTCGTGTACGTTTACTAGTAGGGCGGAAGAAGAAATGTCAACCCCTGTGGTTTACACGGAGAGGTACACGTGCTGAAATTTCCTCTTCTGCACAGCCCTTAAAGCTACATCTCCATTGCATGCGGCCACCCAGGAAATTTGGGCGCAGTTATCTCAGAAATAGTATAGTCTTGGGTGATTTACATAATCCCAGAGCAGTGGTTCTTAACTTTTTGAAAGAAACGCCCCCTTGAGCCATTCAGGAAGTTATCATTGCCCCCCTCCCCGCTGCAATAACTCATTCATTCATTCATTCATTCATTCAAGACACTTAAATCCAATGACCCCTGAATATAAAATTCAATTGCAAGAAAACGAAATGCCCGAAAAAAAACCCAGTAACATTTAATGATTTAGTTACAAGTGAATTTTAAGACGCAAAAAGAAATATAAAAAGGGCATAAAAACAAACCACAATGCAGGAACTAAAAGTTTCAAGACAAAAACTGTAATTAATTAAGATTCGAGGAAAATATATATTCATGCACACTATAAAAAGGGTTAAAAAGACACAAAGAAAAATTTTACAGAAGGAAAGCAGCAAAAATCAGTGACAATATATATATACACAAAAAGTTTACACGAAGAGCACAAAAAAAATCGAAACCATAAAACCGAGAAACCAAAATATAATATCTCACTGGAGTGCACGTTTAAAAAGTACAATACAAAGAGACACACAAAATGTTTTCAGAACACAACAAGAATTCAAAAATGAAGCCGAGAACTCAAACTGGAACGTAAAATCCAATGCAAGCAAATACAACAATAAGAGCTGAGACAATTATTAATGAAGAAAATATATGTACACAAAAAGCAAAAAAAAGCATCAATGGCTGCCTTGTGGTTGGTGAGCTGATGCCAATTTCTTGATGTTTGGAACCATTTTTGTTAATCTCATTCTTAAATCGCTGCAGTCAATGATCTTCAACATTTTCCTTGACTTAGAAAGCATCTGTTGGGCGGCGCTGAAGCCCCTTCTCCACTAAGTGGAAGGCGAGGCTAAAATAAGCAACTTAACCTCCTCCCACAATATTGGGTAAGTGTTCCTTATTTTCACCCAAAAAGCTTTGTAGCTGTAACTCTGAAAATGTGATTGGGCTTCACAGTCATGTTTCAGATCTGTCAGTGGCTCTTGCAGTTTGGGATGAAGTTGTGCAAAGTCTGTGGTGAAAGGATTTAGCACCAAGTGGGCACTTTCAGATTTTAGATGAGCTTGAAATCCATGATATTGTCCAACCACGGATGCAGCTCCATCGGTTGCACATGCCACAACGTTTGTCAAAGAAATTTTTTCTCATTAAAAAAACCCTTCAACCTTTTCAAATATTGAAGCACCTTTTGTGTCGGTGGCTAAATTTTGAGCAAATAACAGTTCTTCCCCAATCTCTTCATTTCCGTTGATGAAATGGACATAAGCCAATAATAAGGCTTCATTTTCACGAATTGTTGACTCATCAATCTGCATCATGAATTCTGTACTTTTCAAGGTGTCAATAAGCCTTTCTTCCACATCAGCAGCCATTTCATCAATTCTTTTTGACATGGTGTCATTGCTCAGAGGAACTGATTGTGTGACGGTGCTTGCACTGGACCCCAACATGGTGGCAAAAATCTGTTTCACTGCTGGTAAAATCAGCATTTCTCCGATAGTGTGAGGTTTCCCACATTTTGCTATCAACAAAGATGTTTCATAGGAACAAATGAGCTCCTTGTCGGCGTTGAGTGACGATTTTCCAAATAACTTCTCAACAGTGCTGCGACCCTCAAACTTGGGCTTGGAAAAACAATACCGGGTTGTCGACTTTATCCGAATGAATTTTTTTACCAAATAGTCTTTTAGTCGGGAAGGCTTCATTGCTTCATTTGAAAAAGATTTCTCACAAAGAAGACAAAACGGAACCTGTACATTGGAATGAGATGGAATGAATCCCAATTTTAGGTATTCTGTTGAATATTGACGGCACCTCTTCTTCTCGACCATGTTGAGAAGTCTTCGAAATGAAAGAGGTGGCAGCAGCTGCTCTGGATCTGACTGCCGGATCATAAAGTAGGAACTTTAGATCATAAAGTAGGAATAAAGCTGAATGGGTTAGACATAAAAATCTGTTTCACACCCATGGGCATCCTTTGTGAGATGTTTGCATCCTTCATGTCCTATGGTACTCCTCCTTCCCTTTGCAGGTGGGAAGGTGGAGTATCACAGGACATGAAGGATGCAAACATTGCCACACTGTATAAGAACAAAGGAGACAGGGCAACTGCAATAACTATCGTGGCATCTGTCTTCTCAGCATTGTAGAGAAGCTGCTTGCCCATGTTGTGCTGAAGAGACTCCAGGTCCTTGCAGACAGAGTCTATCCAGAATCACAGTGTAGATTTCAAGCTAATAGATCCACCACTGACATGGTATTCTCCCTCAAACAGTTGCAGGAGAAATGTAGGGAACAACGACAGCCACTCTTTGTGTCCTTCATAGATCTCACAAAGGCCTTTGATTTAGTTAGCAGGGATGGCCTTTTTAAAATACTTTCCAAGACTGGATGTCCACCTCGACTCCTTAACATCATCAGGTCCTTTCATGAAGGAATGAAGAGCACCGTAGTTTTTGATGGATCAGCATCAGATCCCTTTGACATTGGATTCCAAAAGATCTCCTGTATGGAGAATTAGTGCAGCGAAATCGCCCCAGAGAGAGACCACACTTGCAATACAAGGATATCTGCAAGTGGGATCTGAAGGCCTTAGGAATGGACCTCAACAGATGGGAAACCCTCACATCTAAGCATTCAGCCTGGAGGCAGGTGGTGCATCACACACTCTCCCAATTTGAAGAGACCCTTGTCCAGCAGGCCGAGGCAAAGAGGCAGTCCCAAAAGCAGCAAAATCAGGGAGATGGACAGCAGACAGACTGTATTTGTCTTCAGTGTGGAAGGGATGGTCACTCTCGAATTGGCCTTCTCAGCCACACTAGATGCTGTTCCAAGTCCTCCATACAGAGTACGTTACCATAGTCTCTCGAGACTGAAGGATGCCTAATCAATCACCCATGGGCAAAACACAAAACAATACAGAAAATGAAAAAGGGTGCTGAGGTTTTTATCCAGTCACTCCACAGATAAAAGGCACTGTTCCCTTTCAGAAGAGGGAAGGAGACAGTTTTCAGTGATGCCCCTCCCTCTTGCAGACCATTTCAGATCTGCTGTTAAGTGTGAGTTGGGTAACTGAGCTTGTTGTGGTGGCAATGGAGAATGAGAGCAGCCCAGGAGAAAGAAGATTGGTTTAGAGAAGCAGCCTAATTTCTCCTTCCACCAGCAAGATGATCCTTACTGGACACAAGTGTATCCCAAAGCTTGAAAAATGCAGCTTGATAAAAGCTTCACTGTATCTTCCATAAACTACCTCTGACACTTAAATGTGCCTAAAGTGTGGCAATTAAAAACAATATGTCTCCATGGCTTCTGTCTCCACATTCTGATGCAAACATAGCCAGGACTATGTATTAATGGCCTGTTCTAGTTTCACCAAAAGACTGTTATACTGACCAATAATATGTTAGCTGGCATATTATTGCCATTGCTGGCAATAATATGCTGGCAATTGGTTTTGTCACTTCAAGTCCTAACAGAATCTTAAGAATCAGAGAATCTTAGTATAATAGTATTTGTTTGAAAGGAAAGGAATATTGATTTTACTGCTGTCTGAACTCTAAATTCAAGATAGCAACCCACTTGAGTCTCAAAATAATTTTTTTGAAATGGCAGAGCAAAGTTAGAAATTCTGTAGATAGTAGACTTTGTATTAAGGAAATAGAGAAGCAAATTAAGGTTGTATATTACCTTGTAGCAGCTTAAAATGTTTTTTTAATTAAAGGAGCATTATTAGAATAATGCAAAAGTCTGTTGACCAAAGCAACCTTCTACACACGAAACTTGTTTAATGTAACATTTTCACATTATCTTTTCAGAAGATTTTGAAAAGAATTTTCAAGTTTTATGCCAATCAGTTCACAGTCTGAGATTGAGACTTGGAAGAGAACCTTGGGATATATGCCATTAAAAGACAAGACTGGCTGGAAAAGACAGTCATGCTAAGAAAAGTAGGAGGCAATAGGAAAAGAGGAAGACATAGCCTCAGATTGACTCAATAAAATAAGCCTTTAGTTTGCAGAACTTTCAAGAATAGGACCTTTTGGAAGCAACTATTTCAAAAAGCCATCACAAGACAGAAATTACTTGATAGCACATAATCAAATATTCTTAACTCTTTCTGTAATAAAAATTTACTACGTTTAATGATATATTTATCTATTCCAGCTTCATGTCCATCATTAAGCCAGATTATAATATGCCTTTGTTTCATACATTGATGGTTCCACATAAGACTCTTTTACCCATATTCTCCTACCCTAAACTCTTCTACCACAGAGGACGGAAGATGGAGTCAGTGTGAGGACACTGTAAAGCAGACACTTTGCATGTAGATACATTCTGAATTTTACTATATACTAGGATGATGATCTATGCCTAAATTTAAGGTATGTAAAATTAACTAAAATCAATGTAGTTATCCAGGGGAAGAGAGTTTATATTAAAAAGAATAGAAACATCTGAGAATAATACCATCTGGTATTCCATCACATCATGCCGCTGTACTCTCTGACCCAATGTATAATATTGTGTTCACAAATCCACACTGTCTTGACACTGGCTAAAACTAAACATAAAATATTAATTGTGAGCTAGTGTGCTTGACTGTAGGTACACTTTATACACTAAGGATTTCCACCACCCTATAGCCATGATGTGTATGGGTAGGAGATAGAGCTCAGCTGCCAATGTAGCAGTGCCAGTCCTAAAACAGCAGGTCCCAGATGTGCTGGACTGGAGAACAATGACTGTGAGTGCAGCCCTTGGTACATGGACAAACTGAAATTTTATGGGGAGAGGAGCACTTGGCCTGGACAAATTATGAGCCAGGCTAGGGAAAGTACATACCAAGATATTCTTTCAAGACCTTTGCAGGGCAAGGTCTCTTGGTGTATGAGTAACTGAGGTTCACTTCTGCCTTAAGTGTCTGCTTGTTATAATTCTCTTTTTTATTATACTTTATTTTATGTTTTATTTTATTCAGGATCAAACTAGCTGCCACCATATGCCACTCGCAGTCTAGATCTCTCACACTGTAGGCTTTCTCTTGTAATTCTTAATCTTCATAATTATTATTATTTATAGTTTTTGTGCTTCTGTGTTCTGTAGTTCCTCCCTGCTCCTACTCATCGGAGACCTCCCAAATGTACCACCAACTTTCTTCTGCTTTCCTACCCTCTTTTGTGTCAGTATGAGCACACATACATGTAATCATAATTATTGCCTCAAGTTTCTTGTATCAATGTCTGTGTGTACAGTAAGGCTGAAGATCCCCAGCCAGTGTCCTCCAAGAGATCCCTTCATGACTTTCAACTTAGGGAGGTGTTATTTCATGTTCAGGTGCTGCCTTCTGTCTTCAGCTTGATTGCTCCACTCTCCTTCTCCTTCTCTCCATTATTATTATTATTATTAGTTTTATCTATATGCCACATTTCTCCCAACAAGGGATTCAAAGTAGCTCACAGCATTAAAAAATTCACACAATTTAAAAACACAATAAGTTAAATATTAAAAGATAAATTAAACAATATACGATTTAAAAATTAAATTAAAAGATTAAAACATGGAAAAGATTAAAATTATTTGCTGAAATGGGGTTCAGGGATTCAATTATAATTGTTAAAAGCCTACCTGAAGAGATGGGTCTGTAGCTTTTTTCGGAAGGATAACAGGGAAGGGGCCATTCTTGACCTTCCGAGGGAGAGCATTCCATGGCCTAGGAGCTGCCACAGAAAAGGCCCTCTCCTATGTCCCCATCAGCTGTGCTTGTGGTGGCATTGGGACCATGATGAGGGTTTACTATGCTGATCTTAATTGCCGAGAAGGTGCATATAGGGAGATACAGTCCTTCAGGTAGCCTGAGCCCAAGGATCTCCCTCATTTCATTCTTCTTTCTTCTTCCCTCATGGCCCATCATCATCAGAGTTCCAGCTAGATATGAAATTGCTCCCTAAAGTGTGCAGTACTCTTACATCTGTAGTATGTACATCTCATTACATAAATGATGTGTTCTAGCTTTTTTTTTGCATTTTATGGGTGTAATGATTTCTTGGTCTGTAGTCATTCATTTTCATGTAGAGCTATGATTTTTTCAAGGCTAACTTCTAACCAACTATATTCCAGAGTGCAATTTATGAGGTCTTTTTTCCAGTACCATAAAATAGTATTTGCATATAAAGCGGACACCAGCTGCAGTTTCATTTTCATTTTTATGTAGTCATAAAGCACATTTTTTGAATGTTTTTAATGCAGAATTTGGAAATTAACTCAGTTCTTTTGTCCATTGTAAAATTCCTACAAGGAAAAACCCTACATTAAAAAAAAAAGAATTCTTACTCATTCCTTCTTTTTGCAATGAGCTTAGAGTTAATGCTCACACCTCAACACACACACATTCCACAAGCAATAAAGATACTGGATTGTGTAATATATTACAATTAGTTACAGCTTGGCTTCCCTTCAAGGACGCACAATTTATTGCACCATTCATTGCCTATGCACATTGGGGACAATGTTTTCGTTCCATAGAAATGATTAGTAAGAAGTGGATTACATTTCAAAATTAACGATGTAGAATACACATTTGAACAAAAAGATATAATAGAGATGCCAATTTGAAAATGAATTCCATTGTAAATTAAGATCTCATTAGCTGTGGAATGAAGCAATGGAGCATTATCTTTTTGAAGTATTTTTGGGGAAAGTATGGAATTGTGAAAAAGACACCATTAGATCAGGACAAGAACTTTGGGACAATGGAGAGAACACTTGCTCTATAAGTTGTCATAGCTGCCTCTGGGGACTGAAATACAGTGGTGCCCTAACTTACGAACTTAATCCGTCCCAGAAGATGTTCATAAGTCAAAACATTCGTAAGTCAAATCAGCATTTCCCATAGGAATGCATTGAAACCCAATTAATCCATTCCGGCTGGTTTTTGGCTGTATGTAGAGGCACCGGTTGTAAGTCATGTAAGTCGAAGCATTAGTTCCCATAGGAACTAATGCAAAACCGATTAATCCGTCCTCTACCACTGGGGGGAGAATTTTTCTTCTTTTAACCTAAGATGAACTTAGAGAGAGAGAAAGAGAGAGAGAGAGAGAGAGAGAGAGAAAGAAAGAAAGAAAGAAAGAAAGAAAGAAAGAAAGAAAGAAAGAAAGAAAGAAAGAAAGAAAGAAAGAAAGAAAGAAAGAAAGAAAGAAGGTCTACACCGGGGCACACAGACCCCTCAGACAAAGGTTTGTACTTTTAAGCACAAAAAGAGAGAAGACTATGGGGGGGGGAGAGTTTGGAGTCTAAAACACATTTTAAACCCACACATGCTAAACCCACACATTTTAAAACAACACATTTTAAACCAAGCAACTTTTAGACAAAATACATTTTGAAACAAATCAAGCAACTTTTAAACAAAATACATTTTAAACCAAACCAGGCACCTTTTAAAACAAAAGAAAGATCACTTAGCTTTAGAGTCCAACAGCCAGACAGACCTTTGCAAACAGTTTTCTGATTTTAAAACCAACAGCCAACACAGAAACATAACCCCCACCTAAGTCACTTAGCCCAACCCCAAGCTGCAGAACCCCTGTACAGTAAATATATATATACAGTCTGTACAGTACAGTACCAGGTAGTACCAGGCAGTAGGCAGTCTGAAGTCTCTCCGTATCCACACTCTCTAACCGCTGGGGCGAGCAAGGTAGCAGACAAGCAGCCTCTTCGCTGGCCAATGGTTAACTGAAAGTTCAAATTTCCCACCTTCCCTGCATATTTTGTTTGTAAGTTGATGCTCCGTTAGTAAGTCAAAGCAAAATTTTGTGAACGGAGCTGTTCGTAACTCTAAATGTTTGTAGGTTGGGACGTTCGTAAGTCAAGGCACCACTGTACCTCAGTATTATCATTACTATTTTAATCAGTCATCACTAAACTATACAAGAGCATTAAATTACTGTATACAGTATTTTGCAGCAGGTAGATGAAAGGTCCCTACCTGTTCCAAACCTACTGTAATACTGAGTTCTGTGATTTTTCGTTCCCTTGTTTCTGTAGAAATAATATAAAGGAGAACATGAGAATTGCACGAGTTTGTGGAAAATACCATGTACACAATGAATGTGAACACCTTAAGTTTATGTGTCCAGGAGCAAAACCTCCCATTGATAATGGTGCAGGTGGCATTTGAACACTGTTAGAACTGTGACAAATAACTATAAGATAGAAATCAGATACTTCATAAGAGAAGTTAGTAAATACCATTTAGGAACACTTTGTAGCAAGTTCTTCTGGCGAGTTGTAGCACTGTTGTCTTTGCTATCACAGCAAGCAGCATAGAGAATAATTTAAGGATTCAGCTCAGCAGAACACATGGCTGTCTTGGAGAAGCAATAGCTTTGCCACTACTTAATCTAAGAAAATAAGAAAATTAGTATCTATTAGAGAAGTATATTGTGAAAGGAAAGATGACGGAAATCCTAATTGCAGCAAACTGAGATGGGAATGCAGGGACCTATGGCTGCCCTCTCACTGTTTGAGAACAAAGGCAAGATGGCTTCTTTGCTCTGTCCCAGACAAGGTCCAGAAAAAAATATGAGAAGGAAAGGTAGTGACATCGAGGGTGAAGGAGGGTCAGCATATATCAGAGCAGGTACTGGACAATCTAGGAAACCTGAGGAGGTCTATCTGCTTTTCTTCAAACAAGGACATGCATCTTCTTCATTGCAAGCTGAATTGCACCTAGTCACTTCCATCAGTCTGAACATGTTCTTTAATAACCTCACCTAGTGATGTAGTTTTCTATGAAAGACATTTGTCAACGCCTCCCACCCCAAAAGGAACAGTAACGCCTAATCTGCTCATATAAATCTAGTGTGATACATCCACCTGAATTCTCAACAACACACCTACAATGTTTGTTGATGTAAATCTCTCATAAGGATATGCCCTTTTCTCCCAGAGCAGTTTTTATGGGTAACCAGAAATTTAGAACAAGTACACTGAAAAAGAAGGTACCCCCATACCATTTGAAGAAAGTTCTGAAATTGAAATATTTGACAATCTGATTGTGATAGCATGTTGAGATGTATAAAAGAACAGCTATATTATTTGGTGTCAGGGTATTAAAAATTTACAGGCCTGAACAGAACAGAACAGAACAGAAGCAATAATGAGCTGCCATGATATCCAGGTGTGTAAAATACTGAGTCACAGTGACTCTTGAGAGGTGGTGCCTGGATGATGCAACACCTGCTCTGATTGGGCAAGGGCAGATGCTTAAGTGTATACAGTGGTGCCCCGCATGACGACGATAATATGTTCTGTCAAAATCGCTGTACAGCGAAATCATCGTCATGTGAAAAAAACCCGTCATTGGAATGCATTGAAAACCAGTTAATAATAATAATAATAATAATAATTTATTGTCATTGTAAGTATATGCGTTCCCATGGGGAAATACATCATCGTCCAGCGAAGATCGCCCATAGAGAACCACCGATCAGCTGTTTAAAATCGCTATTTTGCGAAGCTTCTGTCCAGAAAATGGCCATTTTGCAAAGGGAAGCCAGCCATTTTGCGAAGGGAAGCCATTTTGCTGAGCTGGAAAAATCATCGTTTTGCAAACAAACAGTTCGTGAAGCAGGGACCTAATCAACGTAAAGTGAAAAAATCCCATAGGAACCATCATTTTGTGATCGCTATAGCGATCGCAAAAAAGTCATTGTCAAGCAATTTTGTTGTCATGCGGCATTCTCGTAATGTGGGTTACCACTGTATAAATGAAATGTACAGAGAAGATGTACCACCCTTCACTTTGATGATTCCATGCTGTCGTGCTGCCACTTTGTATATTTGTATATGCTGTAAATACACGTGTCGTGCTGGAGGAAGCTGAACATGTCTGCATGAGTTATTTTGCCATGTTTGGCATCCTTCAGTCTCAAGAGACTATGGTAATGTGTTCTGTATTGGTATGGTAATGTGCTCTGTATGGTAATGTGCTCTGACTTGGAACACCATCTAGTGTGGCTGAGAAGGCCAATTCGAGAGTGACAATCCCTTCCACAATGACTAAAAATACAATCTGTCCCCTGTCCAGTTCCCTGATTTTGCTCCTTTCGGGACTGCCTCTTTGCCCTGGCCTGCTGGACAAGGGTCTCTTCAAATTGGGAGAGGCCATGCTGCACTGCCTGCCTGCCTCCAGGGCCTGAATTTTGCCATCAGGACCTGAAAACATTACTCTGCTGGATTCTCGTGGGTTCGCGGTAACATTTCTTCCTTCTGAATTCATGTGTTCTCTTTTATCTTTCAGATTCTTTAATGATGTCAATTGTGAGTCTTTGGGGAATTTTTTTGCCTTTGAGACAAAATGTGCTTTATATATCACATTTTGATCCTTCTTACTCTTGTGCACTTTGCCTTTGCTGTCTTACACCTGTTTCTAGTGATTTCCTTCAGCTGACACTGGTGAATTCACATGGAAAGGAGTAAACAGCCCCCAGTGCTCAGTTTTGGACCATAGTGGTTTAGTTAGGCATCCTTCAGTCTCAAAAGACTATGGTAATGTGCTCTGTATGGATGACTTGGAACAGCATCTAGTGTGGCTGAGAAGTCTGATTTGAGAGTGACAATCCCTTCCACACTGAAGACAGATCCAGCTGTGGTCTCCCTCTGGGGTGATTTCCCTGCACTAATTCTCCATACAGGAGATCCTTTGGAATCTGACCATCAGCCATTCTCTCGACGTGCCCAAGCCAACATAGATGTCGCTGTTTCAGTAATGTATACATGCTAAAAATTCTAGCTCATTCTAGGACTACTCTATTTGGAATGTTGTCCTGCCAGGTGATACCAAAAATCCCTCGGAGGCATATGGAAGGTGTTCAGCTTCCTCTCCTGCCATGCACAAAGGGTCCAGGACCCGCTGCAGTACAGGAGTGTGCTCAGGACACAGGCTCTATAGAGCTGGATCTTGGTATATGTCGTCAGCTTCTTATTGAGCCATACTCTCTTTGTGAGTCTAGAGAACATGGTAGCTGCTTTGCCAATGCATTTATCCAGCTCGACATCTAGAGAGAGTGTGTCAGAGATCGTTGAGCCAAGGTACACAAAGTCATGAACAACTTCCAATTCTTGTGTAGAGATGGTAATAGAGGGAGGTGAGTCCACCCCCTGGCCCATGACTTGTGTTTTCTTCAGGCTAATTGTTAGTCCAAATTCTTGGCAGGCCTTGCTAATGGTGGTTAGTGCTTATTGTTATAGGTAGAGGGAAAGGGACAGCATCCAGTGGTGGACAGAGCCAGGGTGAGACAGAAACAGAAGTGCATATTCATACACAAATGGACACACAAACAAATATCCACAAAGAGTGAGCGAGATGGAGGCTGGCATTCATTAATTTATTCTGTGCTTATTTTAAGCTCAGTGTTGCTTATTCCCCCAAAAGTGAGCAATGAATGCCATCATAGCTTTCCAAAGAGAATCAGTCAGAGAGAGAAGATGATAGTAGAAGACCCACAGGACTGCACTGCCAATTGCCTCAATTGCAAGATATGATTCAATTTTTACTTGGGCTGTTAAATTGTGGATTTGGTTATTTTGCTGGCAATTGAGTTCAAGGGTCAGATTGCTTTATGGGAAATGAAACTGTCCTAAAATAGCTGCAAATAATAGATGGATTAGCAAATGAAATAAAAAGTCCGAATGTCCTCTAGGAACAAATATTGGCAATTTTCATTTATGATGCTGTAGAAGCAGAATGCAATGTCACAATTCTTTTATTGCTTTACAAGAATTGTAGCAAACACATGTAAATATAATGGTAGCTGCATGAAATAAAAAGGAACTAGAAACTGCTTCCTTCAGTGTTGAGTTAGATCTATTCTAGACAAAGGCGTGTCTATGCCATCTTTGGTTCAGAATACTTTGTTTCTGTCCATTATTTGGTAGTTATCAAATTTCGTCCTCTTTGAAGCAATAGCCTAAATCATATAGAGTTGTTGTGCTCACCTAACAGAACTGGTATAAATCTTCCTGGTGAATTGCTGTAGGTTAAGAAATAAATGAAGATGTTTGCTATTGCATACCAAGTCACATGATTCTATTTGCAAGAGCAAATGCCTACATTGACTACTTTGTTGTTACTTAGTCGTTTTAGTTGTGTCCGACTGTTCATGACCCCATGGACCTGAACACGCCAGGCCGTTCTGTCTTCCACTGCCTCCCAGAGTTGGGTTAAATTCATGTTGGTAGCTATAATGACACTGTCCAACCATCTCGTCCTCTGCCATCCCCTTCTCCTCTTCCCTTCACACTTTCCCAAAATCAGGGTCTTTTCCAGGGAGTCTTCTCTTCTCATTAGATGGCCAAATTATTAGAGCCTCAGCTTCAGGATCTGTCCTTCCAGTGAGCACTCAGGGTTGATTTCCTGCAAAATGGATAGGTTTGTTCTCCTTGCAGTCCAGAGGACTCTCAAGAGTCTCCTCCAGCACCATAATTCAAAAGCATCAATTCTTTGGCGGTCAGCCTTCTTTATGGTCCAGCTCTCACTTCCATACATCACTACTGGAAAAAACCATAGCTTTGACTATGTGGACCTTTGTCGGCAAGGTGATGTCTCTGCTTTTGAAGATGCTGTCTAGGTTTGTCATCACTTTCCTCCCAAGAAGCAGGAGTCTTTTAATTTCGTGGTTGCTGTCACCATCTGCAGTGATCATGGAACCCAAGAAGGTAAACTCTGTCACTGCCTCCATATCTTCCTTCTATTTGCCAGGTGGTGATGGGACCAGTGGCCATGATCTTAGGTTTGTTTATGTTGAGCTTCAGACCATTTTTGGCGCTCTCCTCTTTCACGCTCATTAAGAGCTTCTTTAATTCATCCCCACTTTCTGCCCTCAGAGTGGTATTATCTGCCTATCTGAGGTTGTTGTTATTTTTTCTAGCAATCTTAATTCTGTTTTGGTATTCCTCCAGTCCGGCCTTTCGCATGATGTATTCTGCATATAAGTTAAATAAGCAGGGAGACAATATACAGCCTTGTTGCACTCCTTTCCAAATTTTGAACCAATGAATTGTTCCATATCCAGTTCTAACTCTTGCTTCCTGTCCCACATATAGATTTCTCAAGAGATGGATAAGTTGTTCAGGCGCTCCCATTTCTTTAAGAGCTTGCCATAGTTTGCCCCTGGTCCACACAGTCAAAGGCTTTTGCGTAGTCAATGAAGCAGAAGTAGATGTTTTTCGGGAACTCTCTGGCTTTCCCCATAATCCAGCACATGTTAGCAATTTGGTCTCTAGTTCCTCTGCCCCTTCGAAATCCAGCTTGTACTTCTGGGAGTTCTCGGTCCATATACTGCTGAAGCCTACCTTGTAGGATTTTGAGCATAACCTTGCTAGCATGTGAAATGAGTGCAATCGTACAGTAGTTGGAGCATTCTTTGCCACAGCCCTTCTTTGGGATTGGGATGTAGACTGATCTTTTCCAATCTGCTGGCCACTGCTGAGTTTTCCAAACTTGCTGGCATATTGAGTGTAGCACCTTAACAGCGTCATCTTTTAAGATTTCAAATAGTTCAGCTGGAATGCCATCACCTCCACTGGCCTTGTTGTTAGCCAGGCTTTCTAAGGCCCACTTGACTTCACTCTCCAGGATGTCTGGCTCAAGGTCAGCAACCACACTATCTGGGTTGTGTGGGACATCCAGATCTTTCTGCTATAATTCCTCTGTGTATTCTTGCCACCTCTTCTTGATCTCTTCTGCTTCTGTGAGGTCCCTACCATTTTTGTCCTTTATTTATTTATTTATTTATTTGTTTGTTTGTTTGTTTGTTTATTTATTTATTTATTTATTTATTTTATTTATATCCCGCCTATCTAGTCGATTGACCACTCTAGGCGGCTTTATCATGTACTACTCATCCTCGCACAAAATGTTCCTTTAAGATCTTCAATTTTCTTGAACAGATCTCTGGTTTCCCCCTTTCTATTATTTCCTCCATATCTTTGCACTGTTCATTTAAGAAGGCCCTCTTGTCTCTCTTTGCTATTCTTTGGGAGTCTGCATTCAATTTTCTGTAACTTTCCCTATCTCCCTTGCATTTTTTTTCCCTTTCTCTTCTCTGCTATTTGTAAGACCTCATTGGACAGCCACTTTGCTTTCTTGCATTTCCTTTTCTTTGGGATGTTTTTTGTTGCTGCCTCCTGTACAATGTTATGAGCCTCCATCCATAGTTCTTCTGGCACTCTGTCCACCAAATCGAGTTCCTTAAAACTGTTCTTCACTTCCACTGTGTATTCCTAAGGGATTTGGTTTTGATTATCCCTGACTAGCCCAGTGGTTTTTCCTACTTTCTTCTCTTTAAGCTTGAGTTTTGCTATAAGAAGCTGATGATCAGAGCCACAATCAGCTCCAGGTCTTGTTTTTGCTCACTGTATAGAGCTTCTCTATCTTTGGCTGCAGAGAATATAATCAACCTGATTTCAGTATTGCCCATCTGGTGATGTCCACTTGTAGAGTTGCCTCTTGTGTTGTTGGAAAAGAGTGCTTGTGATGACCAGCTTGTTCTCTTGACAAAACTCTATTAGCCTTTGCCCTGCTTCGTTTTGAACTCCAAGGCCAAACTTTCCTGTTGTTCCTTTTATCTCTTGACTCCCTACTTTAGCATTCTAATCCCTTATAATGAGAAGAACAATTTTCTTTGGTGTCAGTTCTAGAAGGTGTTGTTAGTCTTCATAGAATTGGTCCATTTCAGCCTCTTCAGCATTGGTGGTTGGTGCATAAACTTAGATTACTGTGATGTTGAAATGTCTGCCTTGGATTCGTATTGAAATTATTGTATCTTTTTTGAGACTGTATCCCAGTAGAGCTTTTCCCACTCTTTTGTTGACTATGAGGGCTACTCCATTCCTTCTACGGGCTTCATGCCCACAATAGTAGATATGATAATCTTCTGAACTGAATTTGCCCATTCCCGTCCATTTTAGTTCACTGATACCGAGGATGTCAATGTTTATTCTTGCCATCTCCTGTTTGACCACCTCCAGCTTCCCAAGGTTCATAGATCTTACATTCCAGGTTCCTATGCAGTATTTTTCTTTACAGCATCAGACTTTCTTTTCACTTCCAGGCGTGTCCACAGCTGAGCGTTCTTTCAGCTTTGGCTGAACCACTTCATTTGCTCTGGAGCTACTTGTACTTGTCTTCTGCTCTTCCTCAGTAGCATGTTAGATGCCTTCCGACCTTAGGGGCTCATTTTTCAGCATCATATCTTTTAGCCCTTTGTTTGTGTTCATAGTTTGTTTGTTTTTTTGGCAAAGAAATGAGTGGCTTGCCAGTTCCTCCTCCAGGTGGATCGCATTTAGTCAGAACTCTCCACTATGACCTGTCCGTCTTGGGTGTCCCTGCACAGCATAGCCCATAGCTTCTCTGACTTACTCAAGTCCCTTCGCCACTGCAAGACAGCAATCTGTGAAGGGACATTAACTATTTAGTTTGCGGCAATTCAACAATGAGAATTATGCCAATTGCATTATGTCAGTGAGTGACAGAATTTTGGCCCATGGGTGTTAGATGTATATAATTTCTAATTTCGTAATTTTTAGATTAGACTACTGTAACACGCTCTATGTGGGGCTTCCTTTGAAGCTGATGCGGAAACTTCAAGTGGTGCAGAATGCGGTGGCCAGACTCCTTACTGGAATGAGAAAATATCAACATATCTCTCCTACTCTGGCCATGCTGCACGTTTCTGCATTGACTTCAAAGTGTTAATGCTTACATATAAAGCCCTAAACAGTTTAGGACCTCGATACTTGGCGGAACGCTTACTCCCAACTAGCTCTACCCGTGTCACCCGTGCGAGCCAGGAGGTGAGGCTGAGGAGCCTGACACCGAGGGAGGCCCGGAAGGAAAGAACTAGAAACCGGGCCTTCTCGGCGGTGGCTCCTCGCCTCTGGAATAACCTACCTCCGGAGATTCGCACTGCACCCTCACTGGGTACTTTTAAGAACCAACTAAAAACGTGGATGTATAGGCAGGCCTTCCCTTCCAGTTAAATCCTGTCCTCTTTCCTTTTTTTCTCTTTATTTGATTTATTTTGTATTTTTTCCATTGCAAAATCATTTAATTAATTAATTGTTCTAAATTTTTCTTGAACTTGTTATGTTTTATGTTGTAAGCCACCTAGAGTGGTCGAAATGACTAGATAGGTGGGGTATAAATACAATTAATAATAATAATAATAATAATAATAATAATAATAATAATAATAATAATAATAATAATAATAATAATAATAATAATAATAATAATAATAATAATAATAATAATATACAGTTACTGGCCAATGCCAGTGTTTTTTTGCGGCTTCATCAGTGCAGTGTGTATGTTTAAGTGTCCCACTGAGCATAAATAAAACATTGTTTTTGCCTTCCTTTTATTTTAAATCCCAGAATAAGCACAGCGATTTTTTTAAAAATCAAGTCCTTAAGAGTTAATGAAAGTGCAGGCTTGTGGGAAATTATGATAGAGTTATGTTGTCATCACTAATCACCTCCAAAAAATATATTCTGCAGCTTCTGCTTATGAAACTCACCCAACCACAGTACATGAGATAATCACACATGTAAGGAACATACTGTATAAAATGTGGCAGTGCCTCAAGGCCTGTGCTTTGATTGTTGGAAAGATGCAGTTATCACTACAAAGCAAGAGAAAGACAGTGATGAAGAAAAATAGGAGCCTTGATAAACACTTGAGGAATACTGGCACTTTGTTGGACAATATAATAACTGTGTCTGATATTCCCCTGCCCTTATCATGCCTGATAAACAGTCACTGTGGAGCTGCTCTGACAACAGGTAAAAAGTAAAATAATTCTACTAATCTTTTCCATTGCATTAACTCAAATAGCACTTCTGATGCATTTAATTTAGGCAACCTTTTCATTTTTCAAACCATTTAAGCAATATTCCTGAAATAGCTTCACTCTTGTGGTGATACTGCATCATCTCAGCAATCAAAGCAATAAAAGAAAGAAAGAAAAAGAAAATGAGAGCTGGCCACAGTTAAGTGGAATGCTTCGAACATACAGTAATCTTATAGGTGGCCTACATGGAAGTGAGTGCTATGAAGTTCATTGGGGCTTGCTCCCAGCCCCACATAGGTGTGATAAGATTGCAACTCTGGCATTACAAAATCATTTAACACAAAGCTTTATATACTGTCTAATGTAATTTATCGAATGTTGGACTAGGGCTTAGAAGACCTGTGTTCAAATCCCTACATGGTCATGGGAACTCACTGGGTGATCACAATGGTAAATCATTCTTTGACTATCTCACATGCTTTGAAAAGCTTTTAGGGAAGCCATACGTAAAAAGTGGCTTAATGGAACATAACAGCAAAGAAGGACATTACTAAGTAATGAAAGCAAAAGATATTAGAGAAAATATCAGATACGTTCATTCCATATTTATGGAGAATGGTCTTTTTCCATCAAGAGTGGTCAGGATGTAGCACATACTTGTGGATAACCTTCATGCTGTCACATGATGACTCTCTTAGCTCTACTCTAGAAAAAAGAAAATGAAATGGCCATTATACAGTATATGTCTATGGCAAAAGCACAAAGGCATTTCTTTGTGTCTCTTAGGACATAGTTACATGTGCAAAAAACCCTGTTTATGATTCAGGTTTAGCATATGTGAAATTGAGTTGAAGAGGAGGTGGGGAGAGGGAAGATATACCTCTTCTCTTCTCTTCCCAGGCTTTCTCCCTTCTTTTCCCCCACCCTGCCTTAACTCAACAGGAATACAGTGGTGCATCATATAACGAGTGCCCCGTTTAACGACGAATCCGCATACCGATGCAGATTTTGCGATCGCAAAAGCGATCTCATACCGATGGCCCCTATGGGGAAAAATCGCTTTTCCACCGCCGGCGCTCAGTAGGGCTTGCCTCCGAGCGCTGGGGGTGGGCACTGAGGTTGCTCTGAAGGCAGCGCCGCCCATCTGGGTGGTGCTGCCTTCAAAGCAACCTCCAGGGAAGCGTCCACCGCCGGCGCTCGGTTGGGCTTGCCTCCGAGCGCCGGAGGTGGATGCTGAGGTTGATCTGAAGGCAGCGCCGCCCATCGGGGCAGTGCTGCCTTCACAGCAAACTCTGGGAAAGCATCCACTGCCAGCGCTCGGAGGCAAGCCCCACAGCTAGGCAGGGCTTGCTTCCGAGCGCCCCGGTGGAGGCTGAGGTTGCTCTGAAGGCAGCGCCGCCCAGCTGGGAGGCACAGCCTTCAAAGCAACCTCTGGGAAAGCATCCATCGCCGGCACTTGGAGGCAAGCGCCGCCCAGCTGGGGGGAGAAGGCAGCGAAGGTTCAGGGCGCCCATGGTGGGCGCTTCAACTGGAGATTGCTCTGAAGCCTGGCTTCAGAGCAACCTCCGGGGAAGCTTCCACCGCGGGGGCTCTGAACCTTCTCCCCCCAGCTGGGTGGCGCAACCTGCGGGGAGGCGTCCACAGCTGAAGCAAGCGCCGCCCAACTGGGGGAAAATGACCACCCGCAGCGTTTTTGCACCTCGGTACCGAGTCGGCGAAAATGGCGGCCGGATCGGGATTCTTTGCTTACCGTTGAGTTTTCCCCCAATAGGAACGCATTAAACAGAGTTTAATGCCTTCCTATGGATTTTCCCCTTCCGCATAGCGAAGAATCTGGATAACGACGTTAATCCTGGAACGGATTAACGTCGCTATGCGGGGCACCACTGTATCTGCCTGTGGATTGCTTACAAGAAACTGAGGGGGAGAGGGAGAGAGAAATGCCAGAGAAGGGAATCAAGAGACTGCAAGAAGTCAGGAAGCAGCCCTCTCAGGACTGATCAGTGTGTGCACTGTGGGAGGGGGGCGTGCATCCATGTGTATGTTTTATTTGTTTCTATATGTAATACTGAACTAGCACTATCCCATGTCAAAATAAATTCAAATAATAAAAACGAACATTTCAAATAACACCGCAGCAGCGGGGTCAAGTGGCTGTGAGTGGCAGCCAGCATGAGAGCAAGAAAGACGGGAAGAGGGAATTCCTGTGTCATTTCCTGGATTGATCTAAAACGAAGATAAAAAGTTGTCCCAAAGGGGTGCACAAAATTTTTGAAATCTGTGCAAAGTCAAGTAGTAGTCACATGGGTTTTGTGTCAGAATTTGAACTGTTTCACTAGCATAACTGCACCCTTAAGAGGCTAGGCAGTAATACAGAGAAAGGCTTCATCCTGCTCAAGTTGGTGTAGCCTCATAAAGTAGAAATTCCTATTATGAAACTTTTGGACACCTCTAGGCCCCAACACACCCTTCTTGACTCAAGCCGACTGCTGAAATCTTTCTCTGAATCTCTCTTAGAATATTTTTGCCAGCATTGCAATCAGTTTTCATTAAAGTTTCCCAGAATGCTGAGTAGCAATGTCACGTTGAATGCACTGTGGGACATAAAAAAGGGAAACGTTGTGATTACTATTGGAGCTAGCCCTGCAGAAGGCCACCAAACTGGACTTGTCTAGCTCTATCAAAAGGTGCTTTGCCAAGGTGCCCTTCAAAATGCAGAACTGTCCCTGCACCAAAAGATGGCTGCCGGCAGCTTGAAAGGGTGTCTCAGGCTGTAGTGTCAGTTTTGAAGTGGGCTATGTTTGTAAAAATTGGAACATGGCTGAGCTGTCTACCTCAGATAAATTACGAATGGCCCATCCTGTTCTCCCTTAAATTCTCTGTACTTTTCTTTGCTCCTAGCCAGCTGTGTGTGAGAGAATGCCCAATTTTGTTGGCTTTCGGAACAACAATTCTGGAATTTAGAGTACAGGTCTTAAACTCACAAATGGGACATCTTTCTTTATGTTGGTCTTCTATGTCTTAATTATTTCTCCATATTTTTATCTTTAGTATTATTTTAGATTGTGAGCTGCAGGCAGAGTCTGCCGTAGGTTTTTATTTTTTGATATCCAGATCATTCTGAGACTAGATTTTCAAGCAGGTTTAAAATAAATTTTATAACAATAAATTCAGGGGTGAGGAAGCAAAAACAAATCCATGTCCATTTAAAGGTATGGCAACAATTTTGTTAATTTAAATGAATCTGAACAGTTCTTTATACCAAGTTCCTAATGAGCAACACTGAAGTTGATAGTGTCAACAGAAATAAATAATTATTCTTCCAATTAATTAATAGAGAAATAAATAAAGGAGAAATAGAGTTGGGCGTCATCCACATACTGGTAAAACGGAACCCCAAAACTCCAACAACTTCTCCCAATGGTTTCATGTAGATGTTAAATTGCATAAGGGACTAAACAAAACTCTGAGGGACCCACAGGATGGGGTGTTGAATAGGATTTCCCCAGCACCACTTTCTGAGTTGTCCCTTCCAGGAAGGATAGAACCACTGTAGGACAGTGCCTCCAAGTCCTATCCCTATCCCAGAGAGATGGCTCAGAAGAATCCCACAGTCAACGGTATTGGAAGCTGCTGAAAGGTCTGGCAGAACCAACACACTCTCTGTCCAGTTTGCAACATAAGTCATCCTCCAAGAGCTGTGTCCACCTCATAACCAGGTCTGAAGCCGTCACTTCATTTTTTTTAATTAATAAAGAAAATGGCCATTGTTTTTATTAAACTAAAAACGTGCTGCTCATATACAAAGGAAAAGGCAGCTTTAACGCATATAAATGCATGTTAACAGTACTTTGCAAATTGAATCTTTTACGCTATACGGTGGAAAGTACTGATATTTGTTTGCTGTGTTGATTTACTATGTTTCCTATTGCTACCTTGGGATATCTGTTACATATGAGATAAAAGACTCTATTATGCATCTCTTTTGAAGCTGATGCCTATTTATTTTCTAAAAGGCGAGAGGAGCAGCAGAACATATCAAAACACAGTGGCATATAAAGCAAGGAACAAACAAGTAGCATCCATTTTAACTCTCACTAGGTGGCTCCAACAGCCAGGTATTATCAGTTGTGTGTTGCTTATACTTCTTTAAACCTTGTTCACTGTAGCTCACCATAAGTGACTTTTACATAAATTCTGAATATACTAAAGACATTCATATTTAGCCTACTGTGCTTAGTAGTATATTCTAGGGGGAAAATGGCACGTTCTAATTTGAAAGGGGGAAAAACACATACCATCAAACCTTGTTCTTAAATCCACTGAGGACTCATTAGTGCTTTTAAAAGTAGTATCCACTCCCCCACTGACCAGTCACTCAGGATGGAGTGCGCAGGATCTATTGCACTTGTAAAACCTGTGGCATGTTTGCTTTCTTGCCAAACAAGGCGCCTGGGTAGAAGTGCTCTAAGTGTAAGTTGGTGGTCCTCTTGTAAGGCAAGGTCCAGCAGCTGGAGGCCTGTGTTTCTAATCTTTGCACTATTAGGGAGCAGCCCGGGTCGGTGGGGCTCGTCAGCCTTAGAAGGCAGCCCATCTAGGAGAAGGAAAACTCCAATTTCAAACCTCCACTGCTTGGTGGCTATATCCACTGATGGAAAAGGCTTAAGGAGTTAATTTCGAGGCAAAATCCAGAGCCAGAGTCCCGGAGGCAGTTTGTGCCATTCTGGCAACTCCTGTGATGTCACTTGGAACCAATTGTATTGGCTCTTGCCTTTCCATTGGACTATTTCAGCGACGTGGAGAGGGGGGATTTGCTGCTTGGGTAATAGCCTATCCTCCATATTATTTTTCCTTTCCTTTCCTTTTACTTTATTTAGATTTATACCCCACCCCTCTAGACAAAGTCTACTTGGGGCGGATTACAAAAAATGATAAAATACAATAGAATAATTGTATTTCCCAGGTTTCGTGCTCTGGACACTCTACCTACACATATAGCATCAAAATAACACGGGAAGTAACAATTACTGGTTATGTCTTTGCTCGATTGGTGTAGAGCATGATGTCAGGAGCTATTTCTAATGGTGGGAGAGGGCATTGCACCTCAATAGGTGGCTACCTCCTGCCTTAAGCTGGACAGTCCTCAGCCAGTAAGGTGCTGCCTCACCATGGGGTTTAGGGTGAAAGCCAACAAGCAGATCGATAACCCTGCACCATTCAACAATCATAAGAAAACTTCCGCCCTAAAGTTGTGCACCTGGAATGTTTGGACAATGACCCCTGGCCTTTCTGACGACCTGCAGGAAATAGCCAATGTGCACAAGACAGCTGTCATCGACACGGAACGGAGTAGGTTGCAGATGTACATTGCTGCCCTGCAAGAGACAAGATTGCCAGACACAGGATCTGTCAAAGAAAAAAACTTCTCATTCTTCTGGCAGGGAAAACCATTAAATGAGACCAGGGAATATGGTGTTGGTTTTGCAGTCAGAAATACTGTGCTGAGATCCATTGTTCCACCTACTGTGGGGAGTGAAAGAATCCTGTCTCTGCAGCTCCATTCATCAGCGGGACTGGTCACCCTTCTTAGTGCATATGCACCAATACTGTCGTCTACAACAGAAGTCAAAGAGAAATTCTATGACGATTTGGCAGCTGTTATTAAAAAATCACCAAGAGAGAGACACTGTTCATTCTAGGAGACTTTATTTATTTGTTTGTTTGTTTGTTTGTTTGTTTGTTCGTTCGTTTGTTTGTTTGTTCGTTCGTTCGTTTATATGCCGCCCACACTACCCAAAGGTCTCTGGGCGGCTTACAACATTTAAAATACAGTGGTGCCTCGCATAGCGAGGTTAATCCGTTCCGGATTAACCTTCGCTATGCTGAAGCATCGTTGAACGGGGCAGGGATTTCAATTGGAACGCATTAAACATGGTTTAATGCGTTCCAAATGAGCCAAATACTCACCGTTCAACGAAGCTTTCTAATGGCCGGTAGCCATTTTCGCGCCCTCGCCTCGCTTAACGAGGGCGCGAAAACGCTGCGCGCGGCCATTTTGGGCCATTTCCGGGCTTCCGGCGGCCATTTTGGCCGCCAAACAGCTGATTGTCGGGGCTTCGTTTTGTGAAGCTCGGTAAGCGAAATGCTTACCGGTCTTCGCAAAGTGAATTGTGCCCCATAAGAAAAACGTTAAGCGATCGCATTTGCGATCCGAAAAAACGGATCGCTATGCGATTTCGTCATTATGTGGTGCACTCGTTAAGTGAGGCACCACTGTACAATAAAAAGTCACAACAATTTAAATGCAATTAAAATATAAACTCAAAAAATTGCCATTTGAACTACAACTCCCATAATGGAGGCCAGCCCCAGGACAAGCAATGATTTCCTGATTCTGAGTGCAAGCAGTTCTGCCCTTTAATCCTGTCACTAATGATTTCATCTTGCTCAAAGTTTCCAAGCCATTTTGCATTTGATTTTAGTTAATTACCTAGTAATCTACTGGCTAAAACTACAAATAATAATCTGGTAAACAACTCTGGTCCAAAAGAGCTTTGTTGCGAACTGAGTCACAGACAGAAGACCAGCAAATTTGGTTCTCACTGTCTCCCTCTTACAGAAGTCAAGGATTAGGGAATATCCCACCAACTCACCCCACCTTAGCCACTGTGGGTAATAGCAACAAAGATTTTAGCACCTCCTGATTTTTGCTCACTCCTGTTTGTTTTGGCTCCAACACAGAAATGAGAAGTTGGAGAGACTGGGTCAGGGAAGGAATCTTACAAAGCTTTGGTATGGTTTCACACCAGAAGAGATGCAGAAGAGTCCTTTGTTAGTGGCTTACCTCAGTAAAAATGACTGAAGGGCAGGATCAGTACTTTTCAGCACATTGTCCAACGTCTGTGTTATCCTTGTTCTGTCATGAACCTTTCTGGGGTGCCTGTCGATTTGTCTGACATTGGCTGGTCGTTCCTTCCCTGCCTCTGATTTGGGTTGGGTCCCGCCTTCTGTTCTTATTTCTCCCTCTCTCTTCTCTGTTGAAGCAGGCTGTGGACTGTTGAGGCCTGTTGTTCAAAGCAATTGTGTTTTTAACTTGCTGTCATCTGTTTACTGTAAGCAAATGAACCCTTTTATTATTTCTACTATCAATTTCTCAGAGTGAGTTATTGAGACTATAATGAGAAAAAGAGGTGGTTTACTCTGGGGAACTTGAAGCCATTCTGCTTTGTGAATCCCTGCACTTTTGCTGCACAGCTAGAGGCATTTTTTTAAAAAAAAAAAACTCTGCAACAAAAGCTGCCAAACTATCATCTCATCATGCCTAATAACCTCTGCAATTACAGGCATTTTCTCCGAAGGATTTCAGACCAAAATATTTCTCAGATCTATCTGGAAATGTTTGGGGCTGAGTCTGGAACCTTTTGAAAACTACCATCCCATATCAGGAAAACAGAAGTCGCTGCTTCTTCCACCTTACTTATAAAGCATATTGATTGTGTGTCAAAGCGATAATTAGCCAATGAATGCTATTTAGTAAATAGACTACAGGAGGTTATTTCAGTTTCACTTGATCATAACTTTTAATTTTACATAATACTTCACTGTTGACTCATATCTGTGAAATACCAACAAACAACAATTTTCTTCTACTCCTCCATGAGAGCAGTCTGGAAGCAAACTATTTTAGCAAAAGATTGTTCCATAAAAGCAGTTTCATGGGGGAGCAAAAAGGGGAAGAAACAACCAGAAGTGTTACAGCACTCCTCCTCTGCTGTGTTTGGGGACTTCCGTTAAGTGTTAGTGGTTGTCACTTACACAGCTATAAATGAAATGTCTTGCCCATAAGCTACTTCAGCGGAAGAAGAAGTGTTGCATAAGAAGCTTCTAAGACACCCAAAGATCTGTGTGGCATTTCTTCACAGCTGTGCATTTCTTGTCTGAAGGGTACAACTTAGTTCTTGAAGGTAAGTAAGAATTCGAACATATCATAGAAATAGATTTATGCTTCTCACATGTGGATTTCTTTATCTGCCCTTGTTGTTGCAAATTTTTTTGATGATGATTGTATAAATTAATGAAGAGAAACCTAGAATGACAAGAATTTTTTAATCAATTTAAACTGTGACCAAGATGGATGGGCAGTGAATGTATACCATCAAACAATGACCTGTATATATCTAATTTTTGTTACAAATCTTCCTAAGTAAATGGACAGACAGAAAACAAAGTCAGTTGTGAAAAGGACAGATAAATGCTAATTCATGCTGACTTTGCCATGTAAGAAATGTGTGTGAAATGAAACAACTGTATAGAGAGCAAAGACCAAAAAGATAATCAGCCTCTTGGTGTGCATGTGTTGACAAATCAAACTTTTCTTAGGCACAGTGTACAGATGTAATAGACCATATCTGAGGCAATATTGTGCAAAATAGCTATTACAGAGAAACAATTTGGAAATTGACTCCCCCAGCTTAAAATAGCATAGTTGTACAGCTGCTCAGAAAGAAGCCAGGAACATTTTGAAATTCTGTTACAAAATGATTGCAGTTTACTTCTGCTCATTTCTAAAATGGAATGAATAACCTATGTTCTTTTTCCTCGCTTTTTTCCTTTCTTAATCAGGAAGCAATTTATCTCAGGTTTTCCTTTAGGACAGGCACAAGAATGGTGGCACAAAGACATAATTGCAATGTAAAGTTTACATATGTCCACCTGCAAACAGTCAGCTGAGACTTCTCTGCCAGTTCATGAAGCATCTGTTGAATAAAAGAAACATATTTTCTTTCTGAAACAAAACTAAACCAGTTTTCTATTCTAATCTGATGCTAGACTTAATGGTCGTTTCCAGTTTATTTTGTTGAGACCCAGTGTGGTGCTGTGGATAGCGTGGCAGGTTAGGAATCAGGACTTCAATCTCTATTCAGCCATGGAAACTCACTGGGAGGTGGGAGTGGTAAAACCATGCCTTTAATATCTTGCATACCTTGAAAACCCAATTAGTTTTACCATAAGTAGAATGTATGTATGATGGTGTGTAACAACTGATTTGTCTATGAACAGATTACAGTATGTGAAAAATAATGTACCCTGTTTTCCCTAAAATATGACCTAACCTGAAAATAAGCCCTAGTTAAGTGAAACCGCGCCCTCCACCATTGTGCAGCAACCAGAAGGTGACATGATTGCATTTGAATAAATGTAGATGGTTGTACATGACAAAAAAATAAACATCCCCTGAAAATAAGCCCCAATGCGTTTTTGGAGCAAAAATTAATATAAGACCCTATCTTATTTTTGGGGAAACAGGGTATATACATTGCTAGTTCAAGTATTTTATATATGTACACCTGCCATTTGTTTCTCAACACCTGGAGCAAAACCTTCTTGGCCCCAAGCTAGTGTCAGCTGGAGACTTTAGACATAAATTGATGTGTACTGTATGTATGTACATCCTGATGTGTGAGTAGGATATTACCTTTGAGATCACTAATCACCTCTCCCATTAGGTGCTCAAAATTAGAGACCCTGATGGAGGGAGAGGATTTGGCCACCAAGGCACAATATATTTTCAGGGGCCACATGTGGCCTTCAAGGTGTAATTTGTGCACTCCAGCTATGGGCCAAGGCTGCATACAGTCATTGTGCTTTTTGTTGCTGTTCTGCCTTTGAACACTTTCCTTTCTTGCAGCATCACTTTAGCGCTCCTGGACCAACTCTCTTGAAGGGTCTTGTAGGGTACAAGCAGAATGTCTTGTGTTGGCACAAGGGGAAATATCTCTACGTTGCATGAGCGATTACTATACTGGGCATGAACTATAAAACCAAGGGTTTCATTTCAACAGTTTGCCACCTTATGACAGGGAAAAGGAAATGAAAGTTATTTACTTGAAAGAGCTATACAGCTGGAGTGAAAACACACAAATACTTGCCTTATATACATACACACACACACACACAAACAAACAAACAAACATACAACTCCAATAAAAGTGGTATAAAATATTTAATTAATTACTTATACATTTAATCTCTTCTCTTAATACAGTAATATTAATTTGGTAGCCAAAGTTATAATAATTTACTGAGTGGCCAGGTTTCAATTTTTACATTAATAACTTTGGAAATTTTATAGAAAATAGAAACATCTTTTTACCTGACGTACTTGACAGTAATTTTCTTATAAATTTCAGTTTGTTTATTTTGAGATTTGACATACTGAAAAATAATTTTGGGGTAGTTGAAACTTGCTACTAATATTTTAAAACTGAAGTATCTGAGCAGCGGCCCAAACCATTGTTTTGACTTTGCTGCAACAAACTAACATAGTTGCCCCACTTTAATTTCTTTTGTTTTATGTTAGCCATTGATATACAACCATGATTCCTAGGAAAACCCATATTTCTTCACATCCCCCTGCAAATTTTAGCCAGTTAAACTCAAGCAAGGAAAGAATGTAATGTCTAATCCATTCTTGACAAGGTTATTAATTATAGCCTTTCAGTCAAGACAGAGTGTATCTGTGCTCATGCATATGTGTGAGCATGCAAATGTCCTGATACAAATCTTCTCTCCTATTCTTTTTCCAAAGAATGTTGTCAGAAGGGTATCTCTGTGGAATTCCTTATCACGACCTCTTGAATTTCAAACTGTGTAACAAGCAAGAAGAAGAGTCACTGCATGAGCTGAGGTCTTTGAATGGTGTTGTTTATGAATCAACAGAGGAAATGCATGGCAGAAATCCCTTTTGGAGATGTAGGTCTGTTGGCAAGTTAATCTACTCTGTTTGTTCCAAGGAAAACAGAAACACTAGAAGACAAAAGGATACATTGTCTTCTCAAAACCCATCACTCAAAAGGCAAACATCCATAGCTATGGACATCTGTGTGGGTTCTGCTACAAGCAGAGAGACTTACTTGATTCCTTCTTCTTGTAAAAGCATGTTCAAGAATTATAATGATCTTCATATTGCTGGTGACCAGGTGATGCCTATAAGCTCAATGAAAACAGATTTTACTTATGACAGTAGGCTAAGTCCATTCCTGGAATCATCAGAGATCCCACCAGCAATGGAATCCATATCAGTGCCACCTGCAGAAATACTGTGCAAGACAGTCCAGAGGTATTCATCATGCTGGCGATCGGCCAGCATTGTGCAACACCAGCAGCCCCTGTCTAATTCTATACTGAACAACTACTTGGAGGAGAAGGTGGTGGAGTTGTACAAGCAATATATCATGGATGGTTTGGGCAACAGCTCATCCCCCACTCAGATTTTGGCATCAGAGTTCATCATGACCAACGTAGATCAAATCAGCATGAAGCTTTCACAAGAGAAGAAAATGAACGCAACCAAAGCCAAAGATATGGTCATTAGCTGCCTATTGAGACTAGCCAGTGGAAGAGCCTCTGTTGAAATGAGCACTCCCAGCCTTCACATTTCCCAATTTAGCACTGTGACTAAATAAAGCTATCAGCAACTATAGTTCTTGTTGGGGGAAGAATGAAAAAAAAAGGCAAAATGTGGCACCTTAAAGATCAATGGATATTATTCCATGTAAACTTGTATGCTTTCTTAGACACAACATGTTGGTCTCATACACCTCTTATAAATCTCTTTAAACAATGGGTGAAATCCTGTTGCTCAGTTTAGTAAGTCGCATGAGAGTAGGCCCACTGAATCAGTGAGGATGTGGTGAATCAACTCTTCTGTAAGTTCCATTGATCCAAATTGGACCCACTCCAGTTATAACTTACTGTAGCATAATAAATCGCAACTAGATTAGGTCCCCTTGAATCAATGGACCTTACAAAAGAGTTGACTCACCAAATCTCCACTGATTCTATGGGCTTATTCTAGTGGAGCTTACTAAGTTAAGTAATATCAAAAGTACATTTAGTAGATGTGAGGGAAAACTATGAGATATGATCAGTTTATGTTCTTAAATATTTCAAATTATCAATTATATCACAAGTGAATGCCCGCAAAACTGAATTGCTTGGAAACCATATAGCAAGGATGGGGACAATTCAGCTCTTCAAAAATTTTGGATTACAATTGCTGCAGTCCTTTGCCCATGGCCATTCTAGGTGCAGCTGAGGGCAGCTGTAGACCAAAAATATTAGAAGAGCCAAAGGTTCCTCACCCTTGCTGTACAGAGACCTTCCATGCTCCTTCAAATGTAATTAATTCTTCTTTTCTTTCAGCAATTGATTCAGTGAGTCTACTGCAGCTGGAACTAGCAACTGGATACTGGCTAATTGTAATAAATAAATAAATAAATAAATAAATAAATAAATAAATAAATAAATAAATAAATAAGACAGAGTATATCCACCTTGTTAATAGAGATTCTGTAACTAGATCTCCTTCAAAAATGTACTTGTTTCTTTGCACTACCGTGAGACAGAGCATCAGTCAATTTGATTTTCAAAATTCTGTCTTCATCACTATTACCACCACAGAGCAGCATCTTATCTATACAATAGTGCCTAAAATTAAACACTTGCATGAGCTGAAGAAAGCTGACTATAAGCAACAGATTTGTAGCACCTGTCTATCAACAATTACATCATTGTTAACAGTACAGTTTGGCTGATCTGCACTCAGGGAAGTAAAAGTCACTATGTTTAACGGTCTTATCCAACATAAGCAGAATTTATTTTTTCTCTAGAAAATCAGAGTGGAACTCACATGGTGTGTTTACTTGGGTGCAAGTTAAGATGCATTAAGAGTACACCCCTACATGCTCATGTTTTACATTAGGATAGAAGGACTGATCTGGAATTTCTTTCTTTTTACGGATATACTGTAGCTTTCATCCATTGTCTTTTCTCCTGTCTTTTGGGAGTTTTCTTGCTTTTTTACATGTAGGAACATATAAGCATCATTGTTGGGAAAAGCTGTCTGTACTGAACAACAAGGTAAGAATTTTTTTAAGAAACAGATGCCAAATAAAGCTAACAGACAACAGCACCATAGCCATCTCCCAATCATTTTTAGCAAGATCTCTAAGGAAATCACATCTACTTGAAAAGGAGAAGGTGCTGTGCTGTTACCTTATCTCATCAAATGACAGATCCTACCTACTAGAAAGCATTACTCATGTATGTAACATATTTCAAGGACAGTCACTTGCCACCAAAATTAGTTCTACCTAAGGAAAGGCAAGTTGGAAAGTAGTGATTTTCACACTATAGTAGCAATTATACATTATCCCTTTGGAAACTTTATACCTTTAGAAGGTGGCAAGAATGAGAGGTAGAAAGGCAACATCAGTAAATAATACCCTTTAGAGAAAAAAGTGCAAATTTTTATCATTCATTTCTCAGAGGAAGCAAAAGGAAATCTCCCATTAATTACCATTAAATGGTGGCTAGAATGGACATACAGTAATGTGAAAATTAATATAGAAGAACATTTCTGCAGTCCTTTGCCTTCACATCTGTGATTTTTTTGTTATTAGGATTATTATTTACTGTTATATCTTACTCTTAACCCAAGGGTTTCAAAGTGGAATAAATGGATCTCCTGTCCATTTCAATACTCACAAGAACTCTCCAAAGACTGAAAGATAGTGACTGGGTGAGTGAAACTCTGAGCCTTGACTTTCCCAATCATGCCTTATCTTCTAATGCCTCCCTGGCTCAGAAGTCTCATTGATTAGGGTTATACCTTGGGGTTGAATGAAGGAGAAATTCTCCAGTATCCCACATCACCTAAAGAAAAAATCATGTAAAAGAGGCAACTTAATGTTGCATTTGTATGATTATTCAAGAAATTATGTAGACAGGCTGTGCCTTTTATAAAACATTTGTGGAAAGACTTTTATAAAACATTTGTGGGAAGACTTGCTAAGCCTGTGGCATTGGCACAGTTTCATGAATGCTTATCATGTATATCATTTTTGTTAACAGTGGTGTGCACGATAAGCAGCTAAGAGGCTATGCCAATGCCATAGGCTCCCATGTCAGTAGGCAGCATGGGTGAAATGGGTATTATGTTCAGACATCATAAATCTTGTCCTGCCAAACTTACATGAAATTTTACTTCTCCAAGTGTGCAAATGCTTTTTGTGGTAACTAATTTTTCTCTCTCCAAAATCTTGTCTTCTTCCCCTATTTAATTGTTCAAATGACAGAAGATTTCCGACAAATGGCTAATAAAATTTGAGTGATACAGAGAGAATCTTGACAGCCGGTGTCATATTGTGGCTAAAGTATTGGATCATGATTCAGGAATAGAAACGGGCATGCAACACTTTGTGTTGGGTCATCTTAAGCTGTATGTCATATTCCTTCTCACCCTACTGGCTCCCGTACTCACCAGCCTGTGTGTGCTGCTTGTTCCCTCCCCATTGTGCGATCTTCCACACTGGCAGAAACACAGACTTCCCTTCTCTGCCTCCTCCATCAGCGGCCCTCTCACAGGCAGTGCTGCAGGAATCCTTGCCCACTTCCTTGTCTGAGTGGGCAGCTGCTTTCTTAAGGAAACCGTTCCCAGGTTGGAGATCTGCGGCTCTCCAGATGTTGTTGGCTTGCAGCACCCACAACAACAATAGCCAATTGTCAGAAATGATGGAAGTTGTAGAATACCTTAAGCCAGTGGTAACCCAAGGAATTCTTGGACTGAAATGCCCAGAAGCTTTCACCACCAGCTATGCTGGCCAGGGTTTCTGAGAGTTGCAGTCTAAGAACACCTGGATTACCCAAGGCTGGTAACAACTGTGTCAAGCAATATTTAGAAAGCCACAAATTCCACACCCTTCTCTTATTTTTAAAAACATATTATACAAATGTATTAAAGTCCTTTTAATGGTAAACAAGATTATAACTGGAACTCTGAGCACAATCATTACTAGACCTTTTAGAAATTCCCTTTTTAGATTACAGCTGTTTGAAATCCCTACCTGGGCTCAGGAAGTCTGGGAGCTGAAGTACAAAAAATGAACTTTTCCAAGCTCAGAGTAATACTGTGTCTTTATTGAGAACCTATGTTTAAAGCAAAAAGCAGGTGCCCTTGAAATGTGGGAAAAAAAATTGAATTGAAAACTATTAATATTTTGCATGCATTTCTGTCCCAGTTGAAGTACAGTATATTACTTTTAAGGCAGGAACAAGATTACTTACTAATGATTTTTTACGTTTTCTGTGGTATTTGTGCAAGAGGCAATGAATTTCATGCCACCTCTATTAAATACATTACAAGAGTCATTACACCACTGATAAATTTAAAGGCTCCTATAAGTGTTTAAAGACTAACAGCAGTTTCAAGAAGATAAGACAGTTTTAGTCTCTGTTCAATTTATATTCCAATTGTCATGAACCGTGAGCTTAAGTTTTTCAGTGACCCTGTGCCTCGATTCTGATTGTAAAGGTAAGATCAACTGAAAATATGAAAAATCACAGATCTCTCCTTCACTTTGATGGATTTAGATGACCTCTGATCCTTGTCTTTACCAGGACTTTGGGAAAGCAAACCTGTCAATTACAGTTTTTAAGAAACAGGGCTGGCTGTTCAGCCAGCAATGTGTTGTAAGTGAACCTTCTACACAAAATATCTATCAAAGATTTAACTGGAAACAACAACTTAACTGCCATTTTAAATTTCTCACTATACCCCAGAATGACATGTCACTACGGTCTCCTGTAAAAAGCGCAGAAGACCCAATTCTAAAGAGCCCTAAATCATACCGGATGCAGTTATAGTGCTTCACAACCTCCTTCATTAGCTTTCACTCTGTAGATCATGGCTAGCAGTAGAATTACAGTCCTGTTTGGAATGTGCAACAGCTTCAGAGAATATGGAGTGGAGCAGGAATATTTCACTGCTTTAACTGCCCTGTTGAAGAAGCTCCGAATCACCCTGGGCTTCTTGCATGCCCATACAAGCCACTAAAGTTTGCTCTGACATTTTCTGGTTTAGAAATGCTGAAAAGGGAGGAGTGGTAGAATATATGGCACCAGTTGCTGTAACAGAACAATGACACACCCAGATTGGGGGGGGGGTGTAGGATGAAGCCTCAATGAAAGCCAAAAATTATCTTTCAAAACTCCAGGCCCTGAGACCCTGGGGAGTCCTCAGACCAATTTCACATGCCTCATTGTTTGCTAGACTTGCTGCATGCTTCTCCCTTTGATACAGTTACACTGAGTCTGTGTGTGATTTAGGATTGGGTGTGCAGGTGAATGTGGCATGGATGACTAGTTCTCTTTCGTAGGCTTTGACTGAAGAGGTCAAAGTAGTGCTACAGACTATCTTCCTTTTCATTTTAAAAATGTCTGCTGCAAGCCTTTATTTGTAGACCCATATTTTTTTCTTACTGCGGGTGCCTGTGTGTTTTCCGGAGTGCATGCCCGTGCAACACTGTGATTTGGGTTTAGCAATCAGCACACATTGGTAAGTACTTAGAGAGACATTTTCCTGCTCCCAGCACAGATTTTCTCCTGTCCTTTTCCTTATATATATTGTACTATTTGGTGTACTTCAAGAGTGACACAGAAGAGATTCTGGTTTGAAGTCACAGAAATACTTCCTGCCTTCCTTTTTTCTTTGTGGCATGGAACAACTCTTCCTGTGCCACTAACATATTTGCATTGGGAATTTCCCCTTCAGAGGATCCAGGAACAATTATAAGTGAGCAACAACGTCCAGCTGATGCAGTGAGATTCAGGGAAGAGCACACCAAGGACTAGAGTTCATGGGGAGAGACCCACACTGAAGATGCACCACATTCCCCAAAGTAATGGCGCTTTAATCCTAGGCCATTGCCTTTTGTTTTCCTGATGCACAGCTCTTCCACCCATTCAGAAAGTTACACATATTTGCACAAAACCCAAAACAAATAATTTCAGGGCCTCTTCAAATACAGCTTGAGCAGATTGACAAGATATGCAGTTACTTAAACAGGCCACTCAAAGCATCTTACAAAAAGTGGCACAAGGTTGTTTTATTTTTCATCCTGGCCTTCGTGACTGTCTCCTCTCTCCAAGCTTCCTACCTCTTGCAACCCTGTAGTGCACTGCTGAACCCGTTTCATCCTGAATACTTCCTTTTGAGGTGAAGTCACTAAATGCTTGAAGTCTCCCTGAGCTGGAATCACTCTCACTTTTTCCCCTGAATCCTGGATTTAACCAAAGAAATTAATAAATCCCTGGCTCCGCTCCAGGATCTTCATTAGCCTGGCCTCTCTTGGGATTGAAGAAAAGAGAAGTCTTAGCTAGACTTCTCTTTTCCTGCATTGCTCCAGCTGGAGTGACAATGCTCTCAGCTTCTCTTCAAGGCAGTCTAATGAAACAAAGGAGAGGTGGTCCCTGCTACCCCTAAATCTATTTTTAGAGACTATTTTTCCTGAACAGTGGTGGTTCTCTCATCTCTCCACCTTTTCCTTTTCATGTGTGTGCATAGCTTAGGGAAATATCTTTCCCCTTCTCTCTGCATTGAGGTCTTGCCAGAATGCAAGTCTTGAGGATGGACTGCTGTGATGGGCATAGGAACGGAACAGGAAAGGGTAGAGATCAACATGCCCTCTAACTTTTAGCCCCGCTGGGCAGGGCTTTGGCTCTCTCTCTCTCCTGTGTCTTTGCCCATGTGTGCGTGCACAACCCCACCCCTTGCATGCTGGAGGTTCTGTTGTGACTGGAACCAAAGGGGCTTAAAAAGTATCACTCCATGAAGAAGGAGGAAAGATGCACAGAGGAATGTGGAGTCATGTGCATGTGTGCAACCACATAGCTTAAAGGAAAGCTTGGTAGGGATGGAGGAGTGTTTTACCCCAGGCTTTTCGCCTCTGCTGCCACAGCTTGTGCAACAAGTCTCCACTTGTTGCCTTGCTTAAAAATGGCAAGTTGGGCCATATATGGGCATCCCAAAAGCCTGGAGGAAGAGAAAGGGAATGGGGAGAAACACAGAAATGCTCATGCTGAGCCAGTGGGCCCATTGCTGACTGACAATGAGTAGAAATGGGTGCGGTGAAGGCTTCAAAGTCACCTCACATATAGAAATGAAAGTTGTCACCCTGAGATTTGTCATCCAACCAGGAAACCCAGAAAATCTGTAGTCCCTGGTACTTGTCAATCCTAGAAAAAAATCCTGTGGTAAATATTTCAGCTAAGACTTGTCTAAGGGTAGATGAATAGTATTTGAAAAAGAAATCCCAGTCTACTCAAATTATTTATCACTGGGTAGTTTCATTTGTTGGCACAGTTTCCTTCTAACATGAAATGTGCAGTGAGGAGGGCAACAGTGAAGAGATTCAGTTTGTGACTTTGGTGTATGCTTGCAGCCAGCTGTGTGTACTGCCACCAGAAGTTATTATTGAAGTAAAATCTACAGGAAACTAGTCACTATCTATCTATCTATCTATCTATCTATCTATCTATCTATCTATCTATCTATCTATCTATCTATCTATCTATCTATCTATCTATCTATCTATCTATCTATCTATCTATCTATCTATCTATCTATCTATCTATCTACCTACCTACCTACCTACCTACCTACCTACCTACCTACCTACCTACCTACCTACCTACCTACCTACCTACCTACCTACCTACCTACCTACCTATATGAAATTTGTCTATTTAGTAGATCACTCCTTAACTTCACCAGCACCCAGAATGAGGCACAGGTGTGGCCTCCCTTTCCCCCAATAGTTCCAGCAACCTTGGGGAAAGAAAGGCAAAAGAGGCTTCAAACAAGCTGACAAACATTTCTCTGATAGAGCGATTTGACTGTACACCACAGAGGCTGCTGTCTCTCTGTGTTTGTGGGCTTGCCCTTGGAGAACAGTAGTGAAGATTGTATGCCATTTTGATTGGTTGTGAATGTACAGGCAAAATAGCATTGTTTTGTGGGCTCCATGAAGCGTGATGACATTTCCTTGGATAATTCTTGAACACTAAAATAGACTCTTAATCACCAACAACATAATGGAGGTTTATAAAATTATTTACGGTGTGGATAGAATCCAGATAGAAAAACATATTCCTCCCTCTCACATCACTAGAGCTCAGGGTCATTCAATGAAATTGACTGGCAATAAATTCAGAATTTGTTCATACAACTGTAAAAATACTTGGTATTTATGCACTGCAGATTGCAGTGTTTTAATGAAGAGGCTTTTGGTTATTGAAAATGAATAATTACTGTGGAAACTGGTAATCAGAGAAAAGGGGGGGGGAACACTTAAACTTCATTGTTTCAGAAAATCTGTTCAGGGATACAGCAAGTGAACGATCTATAACTTACTAACAAGAGCAAATAACAGCAAAAGCCTTGTAGAAGAAGAGGAAGGAAGTGAGCCGGAAAGTAGCAATCTATTTACATAACATCAAGTGGTTAGTCTCAAAGGACAAAAACCCAAGGTCTGCCTGGCTATCTATCGCCACCTGGTTCAGGTTACTTGTTATATGTGTTGGTGCTCCATTAAGAACAGCATTGTGTATTAACTTAGTGGAAAAATACATTTGTTTAGTTGTAAATTTATGATGTTGAGGTATTGGTTCACTCTAGGGAGGGAGAGGGTCCATAGCTTTAATCAAATTCATATTGAAGCCCAAAAATAATTAAGAACCACTCGACTAAATAAATTCATGGAGTATGCATGGAATTTCCAGCCATCTTCAGAAGAAAACCAGTTGCTGAAAGACAAACCGGGGTGGGGAAAGGAACATGGCCATTGCTTTCAGATTTCACTTGCAAGCATTGAGTTGGCCACTAAAGGTGATAGGATTCATGACTAGAAACACCTTTGGTCTGATCTAGGAAGGTTCTCATATTCTAAATTGACTTCCCTGTTATTTCAGAATATGCATCTAATGTGATGAGATGGGATGATATGGACTTACTCAAACACAGTAACAGCCCACATTCATTTGTCTGTCTATAAGTTAAATTTTTGTTTTTGTAAAGACCAGTAGAATGTTCAATTTAGTCCAGACTAAATTGCTTTCAAAAATGTTAATTATTTCATGAGCTATTATTTCATTGACAAAACAGAAAAACAAAACCAAATAATATTTTTCCTCTTGGCACAAAACTTCTTTTTCTCCAACTCTTGATAATTCTTCTGTAATAACGTACTGGGAGATCAAGTCCCAAACCCCATCTTGAGTATCAGTGAGAATGAGTACTTACATATATGAAATACAAACCTCTCCCACACACATACTATGATTCTTTCCTTAACACTCAGTCTCATGAGTGAGAGAAGACATTTCTATTCTCATTTCCTGAAACCACATTTTTTACATTTCTACATCTCTAAAAATCCCCTCATGGTCCACAATAGAATATTTCTGTGATACTTTCTAGAGGAAGTACCACTTTTGTTGTATTCATATTACATCCAGTTTGAAGAAATGTTACTACAAAGCTTCATCAGAATTTTGTAACTTTTAGGCTGGTCATAAGAAAATATTACCTTAACCATGTTTTGATTATTTAAACTCAAATGGACTAACAAATCTAAACATATTTTATAAATAAACTGTTTTACATTTGTCATTGCAGAATCATGTATTGATTCCCATTTATTTCAGACCCCTTAATTCTTCCAGCCATGTTGGCTGGATGTCACTGTCCAGTTTTATCACGATGGTTCTCTTTCCTGTCTATGTACAAAGAATTAAGGGAATTAAGGATTCAGGATTCAGGAAATATGTTGTGCAGGTATATAAACAGATTTTTTTTCCTATCAAAAATCCAGGTTACATGGAAGAAAGAGGCTTTGCTAAACAGAACATTCTGGGGTAGCAATTGTCTGTACAAAGTGTTGCTCCTTTTGCTCTAACACTGCCTTTGATTAGAGCCATCAAATCTCAAGATATGAAAAGTAGTTGCATACAGGTGTAGAAGCACATTTGCATAAACATCTTGAAATATGATATTCAATTTATTTACACTCGCAGTCTTCTGGATCTCCCGTCCCTGGAAAGACACCTCCCCAGTGCCACCCAACTCCCATGTTTTGGGCTGTGGAAAGATACATGACTGGAATTGAGGATGATGTGGTACAAAACCCTATATATGTTGAAACGTAATTTGGTAGCATGTGGACAGAACAAATGTGGAGAAAACCTTATTTCTCACTGCTTAATATTTACATTCATTTAAGACTGTCAGTATTTTTGTTATAGCAGCAGCAGCAGCAGCTTGGAAGAATAAGTGGCTATAGGCCACTGAGTGACAACCAAGAGGGAGAGAAATCCTGCACCCTTATCTATAGACATCTATCAGCATCCAATGACAGTCCATATTTGTCTGTAAGGAATGAATGTGATACCCTCTTCGTTGCTGTTTAGCCTATTTTGCCCTGCTTTTCAGGCAAAAAAACTGCAGTAACTGCTCCTTCCCCACCACCAATAACATCAGAGAGGCAAGGTTCATAGAGATAGGCTTGCTGTCCGGTTCTGTCTTTCTCATGTTAATATTGGTGGCCAAGGGTGCTGCTGATGTTGGATCCCACCTGTCCTGCAGCCCACCTGTCCTCTGACCAGACTGTTATTAGTGACAGCATGGGGAATATCAGCTGCACCACCTTATCCTATGACTCATCAAGTAAGATTTGTATGGGTCATTGCATTCTGTAATTCTTAATCGTCACATTCAAAACAACAGTATGAGTTAATTACCACCCACCCAGCACTTTTTGGGCCAGGGCAGCACAACAGGAAAAAAAAAAAGGAAAAGAAACAGCTAGGTAGCTAGGCACTGGCAGCTTGGCACACAGAGATACCTACTCTGCAGAACCACCATCAACAAGACTGTCATCTTGAACAAGAACAAGGAATGCCCCACGCTGTGTCCAACTGACTGCAGCCACAGACACAGCCCAGCGACACACTGGCACAGTTACAAAGTCAAACACCACTGTCCCACCTTCCCTGCAGAAGCAAACAAAGCATTCTCACCCCCCAATATACACATTTCACAGAATGCATACTCAGTAAGTTAACCCAATAACAATTTTTAAAGTTCAATCAAACAGGGAGAACCCATCCCACAGAAAAAAAGCAAAATAAAACACACATACACAGCACTCCCACCCCAAACACCAAGAAAACAAACAGCTAATAAAGGCAAATATATATAAAATGAAAGTGTGACCCCCAGCCAAAAGTACAAGACTATGGGGAAATTTTCCCTGTTGCCCCAACATTTGATGCCTTCTCCTTTCTTCTTTGAGTCCAGCAGGCAAGGCACGGCCCGTGTAGCAGCAAAAACAATCCAAGAAAGGAAAGGACCAGAAGCAGCAGCAGCAGCACAAATAATAATAATATTTTAAAAAAAAGAAAGAAGGGAGAAATCCAAAACATAATCCCAGCGAGGCATGCTGGCAGAGGCAGAATGCCTGGTAACAGCAAAAATAATCCAATGAAAGGGAGGGGAAAATATCCCCAAAATCAAGAAAAGAAATGGGTTGAGGATTCAAGATGGAGATGCAAGCAGGCAGGCAGGCAGGCAGGCAGGCAGGCAGGCAACAAAAGCAATCCAAGATGGAAGGACCAGGAGCTCAGCACACAAGAACTGAAATCTTATTACATGGCATATTAAGTTGCAACTAGAGTAGGGCCATTTGAATGTATTCGATTCACCAAATCTCCATTGATTCAATGGGCTGAATCTAGTGCAACATAGTATACTATGCAACAGGATTTCAGCAGTGACTCCACAAAGAACAACGGGACCAAAGAGCACTCCTCCGTCCTTACTGGGTTCCACACTGTTTTACAGATTAATTCCTGCTCCCTGTATTCTGATTGGTTGCTGACATTTCTACAGATTCAGAATGTTCATTTCCCCTCTACTACACATTCTGATTAGCTGCCAAGTGCAATTCTTGCAAGACTACTGGATGAAAAAATCATCACATGATTTGAAAGACAAAGAGAAAAGTTACATGACAGAGAAAACATGGAAGAAATACGAAGCTTTCGTGTACCCCTCTTTCATAAACACAAAATATGTGTGCTTAAGAGGTTCTTTTTCAGCAGGCAACACAACAGGGAGACACAGACAGGAAGACAACCTAGCTGAAAACCTATCTACTAGCTGTGAATCTACATCTACCCTAGCAGCAACATCAAGCACCCTAATAATGTTAGCCACAACTTCTGAGGTGTATTTTCTTGTTCATGATGCTATCCTTTGCCAACCGTGCCCTTCTGCATTCCACATAGGGCAAACAGAGCAATCCTGTCTGCAAATGGATATAAACTTCAGAAATGGTAACACTCAGAAACCAGTTTCAGAGCCCTTCAGTCTCCTAGACTTTCTGTCATGGATCACAAAGTGGCTATTGTGTGGGGAAATGGAATTAAAAGGAAGATGGAAGAGGGAGAGGAAAGAAGTAAACAATTTAAAAAAAACTTCCAGTACATATCTAGGGGCTTAAATACAGATCAAGTCTTTGCAATGCACTACATAAAAAGGTAAAGGTTCCCCTTGACATTCAGTCCAGTTGTGTCTGTCTCCAAGCCGTAGAGTCAGTGTTTTGTCAGTAGACAGTTTCCGTGGTGACGTGGCCAGCGCGACTAGACATGGAAGGACGCCGTTACATCATACATTACATACTGTATACTAAAAACCAATTTTTCTGTAGTACCTTGAGTATAAGATAGCTGTCTCCTTTGATATACTTTGTCTTCTGCCCTAGAAATATAACTGTTAGTAACTCTATGATAGCTAAATATACCTAGCACACAGCTGATCACCCCAGCTGTTGTCTGCAGCTCTGAGTAATTGATATCATGATAAGCTCATTCCTTTTTTAATTATTTGTATGGTTTATCTTTATGCTTACCTGGTCATGACATCAACCATTATAAGAATGTGCATGAATACAGAGGGCACAGGCTCCATGTGTCTGAGGCAATGAACTTTTTTTTTATGTTGTTATGCTATAAGTGCTTTATTTAGACAACATATTAATTAATAGTGGAAGAAACAAAAATGAGCAATGAACTTTGATCCACAAAAGTTCACATGAAAACAAATGTACTAGTCCTGAAGATGCTACAATATTTTGCCTTGGATCCACCGCCACCCCCACAGAATGAAAACCACCTAGCGACCTACCAGTCAATCTTGATTTTCCTTTTGTTTGTTTCCTTCTCCTGGTATAAAAGGAGCTGCAAAACCTCAACTGTCCCTATGAATTCTCAGTGTCTTGGCTTGTCTAACACATTAATTATTTTTCTTAATTTCAGTCAAGTACTGTGTGTTTTAAATTATAATAGACTATGTGTGGAGGCAAAAAGGAATTTAGGGAGTTTGAACCTGATTTTGTTAATTCTAGCTAGCTAGCTTCTTTTTCCTTTCCAGGCAGCCAGCACTCTGAAAATCCTTTCTGCTCTTTTCCCACCCAGGACTGAGTGGAGTCAAATTCTTGCCTGGTGGAGCTGGACAATAAGGCATCTCATTATCCTAGAAGCACAAGAGAAAATGCTGCCACAGTTCAGCAGAGGAGCGAGGGGTGTGGTGGGGTGGGGAAGGAACTAAACAGGAGTGACTGGATAAATAAATCCTAAAGAAATTAAAAATGTTGAATAGTATCCCTCCTCTCTTTCACAGTTTCCCTCTTTTCCTTCAGGAAGCCTGAAAAGAAATTAGAAATGTGGGGTTCTGTTGGTTTGTGAAAGGCGGCTGCCTGCCTCCAAAGCAGTGCTAACTGCAGTGCTTTACCGAAGAGCCAAATGTGTCCACATATCATGCGTTCTCTGAGGATACCTGGGCCATAATGGTTGAAATATTCTAGTTCCAATGTCAGTACAAGACAGCCCATGTAGATGACAGAGCTCATCTTTTTCTTCCTCAGGATTTCACTTCTGGCAGCAGCTGTAGCAAATCAACTGTAAAAGTGTGAGCAGGGGGAGTCTAATATGCAGTTCATATTTTTCAACTGCTAAAATGCATTTTAAACCCTTCCTTCTTTCCTTCCCAGAGTGACTGCTACAAAACTGATAGATATGGAAGGCATGGTGTGTAGGTACACATCTAAACTAACATGCTTAGAAAAGCACCGGGTGAGCACCACTTTTGGTTATGGGCAGTGATGTAGGGCCCACACATGGATACAGATGCTAAGACTCACTCTTTCCATATTTTGGCACAGAAGAGGGGAAATGAAACCTCCCCTCCCTGTGGGCTGAAATATTGCACAGCTTTTATCTTCAGCTGCTTAATGCTGAGAACAGCATTTCCCAGCATAGGGAAGAGGTCCACAATTTAATCAAGAGAAAGGTGCATGGGATATGTTGCCTTCCCTGCTCAAATTGTATAACATGCTGCCAGTTGGCATTCCATGTGAAACAGAGCCTAGAATATACTTTTTTAAAAGGAACATACATTACTCATTATTTTGGAACACAGAGGTGATTGTTATGCTTGCTTTTCTGGCAAAAATATCTGATAAGATATGCATTATTAACACATTGCATTGTCATTACCAAATGATGGGTAAAGATACAGGAAAATCCTCTCCAGTTTACTCTAGTGGCCACTTCTGATATTGCAACTTGAAACTACAGTGATGCCTTGACTTATGAATGCCCTGACATACAAACATTTTGAGTTACGAAGAGCTCTGGATGCAGAATATTGCTTTGAGTTACGAACCGTGTCTTGACTTACGAATAAAAAAAAACACTTTCCTGCCCTTTTTTTGGACCTAAGTTCATCTTAGCTCTAAAGAAGAAAAAAGAAAGAAAAACATTCTCCCTGTAGTGGTGGAGTACGGATTAACTGGCTTTGCATTAGTTCCTATGGGAACTAAAGCTTTGACTTAAGAACCATGCCTTGACATAAGGACAAAAAACAGCTGGAACGGATTAATCGGTTTTCAGTGCATTCCTATAGGAAATGTTGCTTTGACTTAAGAACGTTTTGACTTACAGCCACCATTCTAATACGAATTAAGTTCTTATGTCAAGGCACCACTGTACTTAGAAAAACTTGTTATTACCTGCCATCAAGTTGACTCCAACCTATGGGGACCCGATGGATAAGTGATCTCCAAAATGTCCTGTCCTTAACAGCCTTGCCCAGCTCTTGTAAACTCAAGCTTGTGGCTCCTTAAGAGAGTCAATCCATCTCATATTTGGGCTTCCTTCCCCCCTCCCCCGCTACCTTCAAACTTTCCCCGGCATGATGTTCTTTTCCAGAAAATATTTCCTTCTTATAATATGCCCAAAGTATGTGGGATCTTGATATGGCCTGAAATGTGCCTATACATGACAGAAGAATTTAGAGAGCCCATCTACCCATGAAAAGTAAATTAGGGAAGAAGTTTGATTTAAATAATTAGCCTGTTTAATAACAAACTCTATAAACTTGGCTGTGATGGATACCACATTTTCTATCTTACAATAATCTCTACTCACACTAAAATCAGCAGAAGTGCAACTGCTGGTCCCACTGGGCAGAATACTGTATATGCAACAAAGCTTTAGGGAATTATTATATTGTGGAAAGCATATAAACAATGCCAGTTAACTTCTAATCCAGTTTGTGGGAAACTAACACCCTTAAGCAATAGACACATACTTAATTTCACTAATTTCTTCTTGCTCCAGAATACAGAAATACCCTTGCCTTTATGTGTCATCATAAAAACTATGCTCAAATAGCCAAATCTAGTGCTTGGCAACATATAATACACAACAAAACACCTTTGTGAATGGGTTTTGCCATCAGTAGATTTCATATGAGCTTCACAGCAGGTGAAAAACTGCAATCTCCTCTTCCCAAGCATGATGCAGACTTTCTCATATCCTGGTGGCTGGTACCTCCGTGACTTTCTTGGTGTGTGCTGCTCGCAGCAGCCAATTTATGCATCATTAGATTTCACAATAATTGGTTTGTATAGCTTTCTTTCCAACAAGAAAAGCAATTTTCCTGGCATCACATTTTATGTAAGTGTGCTATTAGTCATATGCCCCAGCCAGTATACTTCACTTGTTTGTTGTCTAATGTTTCAGGTGAAGACTATTTAAGATTTATTTCGTAATTTTCGGCATGCCAATGTAAAACATATAGTTTTTGCCTACCTTTCACCACCAGGTTAGAATAAATTGGTTCTTGATGCAAAATGGATGTCAAGTGTCGGAACACTCTCATGACAGATGAGCCAGGGGCCAGATATACACCTGCTTCTTTTTCTTTTTAAATATCACTTTCCTGCCTAGGATGGATTTTGCTTCTCCATTTGTCTGCTGGACACCCTGGAAATGAAGTGCTTTCATGCCAATTTTAAAACCACAACATGGTTCTGGAAAAAAAAAGGGGGGGGGAGTATCAATCACATGAGTTTAATTTGTTTAGTCCTTCTTGCCAAAGACCAATAAAAAACAAGAGACTGTCCGTAGCATAGACAAGACAGGACGAAATGCACAAACAAGGAGGTTTCCAGCTTGGAGACAAAAAGCAGGATACAACAAATCACAAAGGAATTAATATTCTTCATTCATGCTCCCATTTCCTCTTTGTTGGGTAGAGGAGGTGATATTATTTTGGGCTGTAGCCTTTTCTGTTACTGCCCCCCCTCCACTTCTTTCAGTGGTCAAAGCTGGAAATGTGTATAAATTATGGTCCCACATGCCTCCTGCCATTTTCATACAGAGAATAGCACTGTTGTGCTCCGTAGTTACATAAATCTATGATAGATGCCTATTGCACTACTCTTGCTGTTTCCTTTCAAAACCCTGAGTTGAACAGTATTAGAATAGTTAAGAAAACAAGACAAGGAAAACAAGGATTAGATGCGTTAGCATAAAATCTTAACTTTTATTATCTGAACTTTGTTCAGGAACAACTACTGCCAGTAGTAGGGAACCAAACCAGGCGACCCAGGACTGGGTAGCTCAAATCCCTTTTCAGCCAGCTGCTTTTTTTCCCAGTCTAACCTAACTTACATGGCTCTTGAGAGAATATAATAGGCATGAGAGAAACATATGCTAACCTGAGCTCCTTGGGGAAAAAAGGCAGACTTAAAGGGAAATAAGAAGTAAACAATAATTAAAGTCAAAGGGACGTATGTACTCTCAGATAGGGCCAAGAGCCAGTGTGATGTGGTGGGTAGCCTAGGGTACATGTGCCACAGCCGGCATGCAGAGCCCTTTCTGCGGGCACACAAGCCATACATCGCCAGATCACTACTCTCCCCCTGCAGCCAAACCTCAGGAGGCGGCTGCAGCTGCAGTGCTGGCACTTTGACAGGTGGTGGGCCAGGATCCAGAGCAGCTGGAGTTGGTGGCAGATCCAGGGTGGGGTCTCAAGGCACTTCTGTGCCCAGGATTCCCCCTTCTGCCACAACTTCTGGTTCTGCCACTGCCACTTCTGCTGTCACTGCCACCGCAGCTCACCGCCCGCTGCCCGCCCTCTCCCCCAAGCTGGCCTAGGGCTTAGAAGACTTGCTCAGCCAGGGAAACTCATTGGGGAATAGCAATCATAAACCATACTTTCAACATTTTACATACATTTCCAAAACCCTTTTAGGGTCACCATACATTAGACATGACACAGCAACAAGTATGGATGAGGCTGCATTTTATGTCTTCGCTGTAACCATTGGTAAGACCGACTAATATAATTTGCAGAAGAAAACGAAAAGGCTTTAATGAACTCTGCGCACAGGGAAAAAGATGTGAAATGAAATACTTAATGTTGTGTTTTCTGTGAAATAAATAATAAAAATTCTGTTCATCTTTTAATTATCTTCTCCTTACCACAAGATGTCACTGTTTTATCATCATAACCTTATGCTGCAAGGCATTACAATCACAGTTTTTCCCTGGTATTTTAATAGCTTCTGTAAAGCATATGCAGATGAATTATATAGGTTTATCTGCAGTGGAAATGGATAAGATGGCAAACTGTCAAGGACCAAAGCAAAAGGATGTCTTTGTGACACTTCATAATATACCAAAGCTGTCTATTTTGATCTTTGTGGAGGCATCCTGCTCCACCATGCCTAAGAAATTTGGTTGCTTCATATCCCTCTCTGTCTTGGTCTTTGGCTCTTTCTTTGTGGAATAAATATACCATGAATAAAACCCACCCTTGAGATAAATGTCAGGTTTGTGGGCGAGGTATTCGCTACCTTGCTCTGTTACAGATAAGAATGTATGTCTCTCTTCTTCAGCATCAGGAATGACATTGTGTTGATATTTTGATGTGCTTTCAAATGTGACAGTGCTGTGACCTTGCTGCTTCAGCATCATGCACTCTGGCATTACCTAAACAGTGAGGCTGCTTGTTCTTTTTATTCGTCAGGGTTAAGTAAAAGTTAAAAGCAACCATTAAGCAAAGACAGGGTGACATAGGCAAACTATTTAAATCAATTTGATTTTCTCTCTTGCTCTTCCGATGAAAAATTCTGCTTTCAAAATTACTGGCTCTTTGGTCAGCTTCCCCCTGCCTAGGACTTTGTAATAACTCAAGCAGGCAACATCATTCACCGGAGCTACTTTGGCACCGTTCAACCTTGCCTGCTCATTAACAAGCATCCAGAGTTTATCCAGATTCATTGTAGGGTAGAAGAGCTGATTTCTTTTTTCTTCAAAAGAGCCTCGTGGCACAGTGGTTAAACCGCTGTACTGCAGCCAAAACTGTGCTCACGACCTGGGGTTCAATCCCAGGTAGCCGGCTCAAGGTTGACTCAGCCTTCTATCCTTCCAAGGTTGGTAAAATGAGTACCCAGTTCACTGGGGGGGGGGGGGGGACAATGTGTAGCCTGCATAATTAACTTGTAAACTGCCCAGAGAGTGCTTGAAGCACTATGGGGCGGTATATAAGCAGCACACTTTTTTTTGCTTTTTCAAGTGGTAATACTGTATCTCATACCAAAATAACCAGGATGGCATTTATCAAATTAATCGCATGCAGGTGCATATCCTCAGCATACCAAAGCATCCAGGATGTTTCCTGTGTTTGGCAACATGAGTGTGGCCATGGTTGACATGACCCCTTCATTTCCCAGATTTTCTCAACCAGCATCTTGCCAGGCTACAGAAAAAGAAATTTAAACCAATATCATGAAGTTCTTTTCCACCCCCAACCCCAAATGAAATTCTTAAGGTTACAGGCAGGGGTCAATATGATGTTGCTTCCTCTTCAATAGAGAATGATACATCTAGACACCATATTTTTCATTCAGCTACTAAAAAAGTAAACAGGAACATTTATGTATTAAACTCTTCTTTTATTCCAAATACAGTAGATTGTTTCCCAAAAAGCAGGACAGATGTGTGTGTGTGTGTGTGTGTGTGTGTGTGTGTGTGTGTGTGTGTGTGTGTGTGTGTGTGTGTGTGTGTGTGTGTGTGTGTGTGTGTGTGTGTGTGTGTGTGTATTCTTTCTACCCAGCATTAAAAGAAACTGAGCAAGCATAACATGTTTATTATTTAACTGTAACTGTGTTTTGGATCCCTTTGGTGATCAGAAAAATTCTTAATAATCATAACATTATCTGATAGTACTGTGTTTGCTCCATGCCATTTGTCATTTATCAGCAGCATTTGTGGACTGGATCCTTCTTACAAGACCCTGTTTTCCTAACTGTAGTATATAGCCACTGATAAGTTATGATACATTCAAAGATGGGCTTTGCTATGGCCAATTTCCATGCTCTTGCTTGGGGCCTTGGAATATTGACCCATAGAATACTGCTGCTCAGATTCTCTCTGTGTGTATCTGTTAAAGATTTTAAATTGCTTTTTTATGCTACAGTACAACATATCCCCCCCAACAGTAGCAACTTTGTGAATTCTTGTTGTTTGTTGAAGGGTTAGCCAATGGCCAATTGCATCTGCTGCAGCTATTGCCTGATGATGCTGGCTCCACTGGGCACTCCCAAACTGTCTTCCATCTTGGCTACCTGGCATACAGGGTGCATGGCTTCTCTTCCTTCCCACATCCTTAGCCACTGATAAGTTATGATACATTCAAAGATGGGCTTTGCTATGGCCAACATACCATGCTTGGTTTCTAAAGACAAAGAGATAGAGGCTCACCAACCTTGAGTTCTCTTCTTTTCAGTACTCTTGTGTTTCATTTTGGTGAATAGTGGTACCTAGCAAAAAGGAAGAATCTCATTAATAAGGTGTTCCTTATTCTGGGAGTGAGTTAGAGCTACCATAGCTGTATGGTTTCAGTGGTAGGTGCAACTCTTATGTCAATCTTTTCAACTTATGCAGACTTTCATAGGGTGCACTCTCATCTCTTTAATGCACTTGGCTGTATGGGTCAATGACGCTCTGTTCTTCCATTGAAGTGTAAGCATTCATTGTTAAATATGTAATGTCTAGAGAATGATCTACTAACTGGGCTGTTTCAAGCTTTTCAAAAAGTATTTAAATATACAACCAACTTGTTCCTCATAGTAATCCAAACTCTATAAAACCCCACCCCATAAAACCTCCCAGGCAACCAACACTAATTTACTAGAAGTGATAGATCTGTTAATAACATATGAAAAAGTTCTCATACTCTTGGGAAAAAGCAGATAATTATTCAAGACTGAAATAAGAATTAGCTTCAGGATAGAGGTTGAGGATTCTCTCTCTCTCTCTGAGTGTGTGTATGTGTGTGCTTGAGCCCTGATCATCTTGTGTACAAAAGCAGCATGGCTATATCACACAACTATAGCAACCAGATTTACACATGTAGAGACAACCTTTGAAGAAGACAGAGCTGTTAAGGCATCACCGCTACTGCACTGCCTCCTTGTTGAGAGAATTTTGAGGTGGAACCTTATGCAATTCACATACTGATTTGATGATTGCAGCAATTTTCACCATTGAGGCATTCCAAAGGTATTGTAAGCCCCAGTGCCAGTTTCCTAAGAATAATTCCTTATATTAACTTGAACAAAGCAATTTTCATTACAGCAGATTTTTTAAAGGGCTAATAAAAATTCAGTGCTATTTATAGTTTTTAAATACCTCATTTGGCCTTGAAGAGCTATCACTCAGCCCTCTAGCCATAACAGTGCGTTTAAATGGCGCAAGTTGGTATGCAGCAAGGTAGGAGGTTGGGCAGGCAAGTTACATCAAGACTTGTGCGGTGCTGCATTGCTGTGGTAATGGTTGCTGTTCACGAGAGACAGTGTGACTAAATGTCTGTACTATAGCAATGCTGGAAAAAAAAACACCCATGAGAATTTCAACCATACTTATTCAGTTTAATAGAAAACAATCTCCCTCTCAAAATGGAATTCAAAAAGGAGAAAATTCTCATGAATGAGGTTCAGTATTCTTGTTCTATGATACCTCTATGTGTGTGACTTGTCTTTTACTTTATTAGCACTGCTCCGGTGGCCTCCTCCTTCCCAGTTTCCCACACTTCTATTAAAACTCAGGAAACATTGCCATAGGCTAACTCTTTTGCACAGGAAGTATAGGCAGAGAATCTGCAGAGTGTTGAAGAGATGTGTGTGGCGTTCGCCCTTGTGGCCCCTGCTTATTTTGCCCTCACATCGTTTTCTCTTCTTGCTGCCACCACTTTGTCATGTCCACCCAGAGCCCCTGTTTAATCTCCCTTATAGGTTCACCCTCTGGATGTGTTTCCACTTTACACGCTGCCACCAGGTACTGTATTATTCACCCAATACCAATTATGTATTTCAGACACATGTGCTGCCAAGTATAACAGGTTTATTGAACTTTTGAGTTTGAGAATCAGAGGTTTAAATTACAGATGTTGCCATGTAAATCACAATGGGTAAATCACAGATGCTTGGTATCGTTCATTAAATAGGATTTGATTATACATTGATTTGATGGTACTTTTATTCAGAACAACAATATACTTTTACTAATCTATTCTCTATTAATTATAACTCTTTATTCTCTTTATCATTCCAACTATTCAATCTATGCATTAACCTTCTCAATTTTCTCTCCTAACTCTCCCTCTCCAAATTACTATCTATCTTCTGCTTCTCTCTAATTCCTAACTGTCATCTTCCTTCTCCCTCTAACTCTTAACTCTTAACTGTCATTTTTCACTCTACTGTCTCTTTTTACCCCACCCCTCCTGCCTTATCATTGGCTTCTCCTTTTGGAGCTTTCATGATGGACAGACAGGAGTGACGTCATGTGATGGCATTTCACCACAATGTGTAATAGAAATAAAGAAAAATGCAGCATTGTCGACCATCGTGTGATTTTATCATAAACCCAGAAATATCTTCAAAAAAATCCTAAAAGGCTGTGAGAATGAAGCAGTAATTATAATGAAGATCCAATATATTTTTTAAAAATGCTCAAGTTAATATGGCAGAGATCCCTGACATATTTGGCAATCCACCAGAAGCAACAGAGAATAAAGATTTTTTGCAGAAATTAAGAGATGTTTTCTATAGCAATCCTATGAAATTTGATGGAACTGCTTTAACCCACAGCCTTCTTCTGCAAAAATGAATGAATGAATTGTAGCTTCTTTCATAGAGAATTAAAATCTGTAAGAAATTGGACAGATTACAGTATGTCAAAACATTTAGTTAATGTTTTCCCTGAAGCTGCACGCCACGTTATCATATTTGCTCCAAAGGTTATAGGGAAAGAGTTGTGTTATAAATATTTGCAGCAGAAACAAAATGTGTCAACTATGCTATTGTTACCTTGTACACTCATAATTGACATTATTTACAGTTTGATAGCCTTTACTAATAAACCATTATCACTTTGTCCATTATCTGTATCCCCACCTGTTCTTGGGGCCATGTATAAATATGACAACCATATAGTCTCACCCTTGGGGTTTGGTGTCATCAGTGTGCGGTTGGCACCCAACTCTACCTCTCCTTGCCACCTAAATCCGAGGAAGCTGCTTCGGCTCTAGATCATTGTTTGGTATCAGTAATGGAGTGGATGAGGGTGAATAAATTGAAACTTAACCCAGACAAGACAGAGTTACTTCTGGTCAGCTGAAAAGCAGATCAGGGAATAGGGATGCAGCCTGTACTGGATGGGATTACACTCCCATTGGAAAAAAAAAAGATGGACAGCTTGGGGGTATTCCTAGATTTATGTCTCAGCCTGGATGCCCAAGTCTTGGCAGTGGCCAGGAGTGCATTTGCACAATTAAAACGAGTTAATCTGCTACATCCATTTCTTGAGAGCTCTGATCTAGCCACTGTGACACATGCCCTAGTTACCTCCCGGCTGGATTACTGTAACACGCTCTATGTGGGGCTGCTGATGGAAAGTATCAGGAAACTTCAGTGGATCCAAAATACAGCAGCCAGATTGCTGAGTGGGGCTGGTTACAGGGATGACATTACCCCTCCTTACAGAAGCTTGATTGGCTGCTGATCGGTTTCCAGGCACAATTCAAAATACTGGTTTTAACCTATAAAGCCCTAAATGGCCTGGGTCCAATCTGTCTCAAAGACCGTATCTCCCATTATGAACCAGCTTGTGTGTTAAGATAATCAGGATCTTTCACAGGTGTGTTTGATGGGAACATGGGAGAAGGCCTGCCTGGTTGCTGATCCTAGACTTTGGAACTCGCTCCCACTGGAGGTCAGGCTGGCCCCATCTTTGCTGTACTTCCAAAAGCAGGCAAAGACCTTTCTCTTCAGGCAAGTCTTTCCACAATAACTAGCTACTGATGTGTGGTTATTATTACTTTTTTAAAAGATGGATTGTTATGCATGACTGCTTTGACTTGATTTTAGTACTACCTGTGTTTTCCGGGTTTTTTTGTTTTCCATTTTTCAGAGTGGCATTTAAAAAAAAAAACTATATTTGTATACTTATTGTTCTTAGCTCTAATATTGTCTTTTAATGATATAAGATGTTTCTTTACTCATAGTTCCAAACTTGCAGGGATTGTAGAGGAGAATCAGGAAGCTTCTCTGTGATGCTAGTGTCTCTAGGTCAGTGGTCCCCAACCTTGAGCCTCCAGATGTTCTTGGACTACAGCTCCCGGAAACCTTCACCACCACCTCTGCTGGCCAGGATTTCTGGGAATTGAAGTCCAGGAACATCTGGAGGCCCAAGGCTGATGACCACTGCTCTAGGTGCTTGGGGCCCCATTTTGTAAGGTTTTAAAGTCAAAAACAAATTGATGAATCAATTCATCAATTTGTCAAAAAAATCATAAATTTATGATTTGTGATTCATCAACCTTGATGAATCATGAATAAAAGCGAATCACTGTTTTTCAGATTCATGCCCATCTCTAGTTTAGTACTATTTGTTGCTTGTTCCTTTTTAGTACTTGCATACTTATTGTTTTAGCTTTAATATTGTCTTTTAATGCTGTAAGCTGCCTCTTTATATTCACTGTTCTTAGTTTTAAATATTATCTTTTAATGATGTTAACCACCATTGTATACTCATTGTTTTCAACTTCAGATACTGTCTTCCAATATTGCAAGCTGCCTTGAGTCCTTTTCAAGGAGAAAGGCAGGGTTAAAATATTTTTAAATAAATAAATGACATCTGAGGAAGTGGGCTTAATTCACAAAAACTCACACTAAAATAGTTAGTCTTTAAGGTGCCACAATGTTTTTGTCTCTCTCTCTTTTTTTATCTGATATGGTTGCACAGACTAACACAGCTACGCTTTTGTAAACAATTTGCCATGTTCTCCCCAACTTGACGGTGTCTCTGCAGTAATGGAAGACAGTCCCCTCACTAATCTTAGATAATAACTGAACTGCCAAACAGGGAATGGGCAGGGGAGGGGTATCATGTTGTCCTTCAACTCAGGCACCAAAATGCCTTGGGTCAGTCGCTATCACAGAAGCATTCTTAATTACTCAGCTTTTGTAGCAATTGAGAAAAGATGTACCCTACTCCCAAGGTAGTAAAAAATGTAAAACTTAACTATAGTTTATTAATCCAGTTCAACCAATATTTCTATTCATACTCCAGAGAGAATGTGATGAGAAATACAAAAACTATACCAGCCCTCTAGCCTGTTATTAGTATAAAAATTCATTCCTCACTCTCATACAAAATAATGTTTCTCTCTCTCTCTCCCTCTGTGTCTGTGTGTGTCTGTGTGAGAGAGAGACTCTGTGTGTGCATCTGTGTGATGAGGGGATCAAGTGTTGCTCTGCCTATCTGTCATATCTGATGCCTAGAAAAGGCAGGAGAAAGTTTTGTGTAAACTCCATCTGTTGGCTGAGGTCTCCTGAGATTTCTACTCACAGCTGCCATAAGTAGGCCTAGAAGCATTAGGCCTCAGGTTTCACGTATTAGGCCTCAAGTTTCACATAAGCATAAACAGAGTGGATACACCTGTCCTCTTTTACAATAGTCTGGGTGGCCAATTGTCATTCTTTTGAAGAGCTGCCAAACAGCAATTCTCCAATTTGAAGCTATCCTCCATTTGAAGGGCTATCCAGTCCAAGTCTTATTAAAAGACAATGAATAATCACAGGAGGAAGACTGAATGTTTTCCTTTTTAGTGATGTGTATGTGATGATAATACAAATAGATTATCTACTTCTACCAAAAAAAAATATAAGTGCAAAATTCCACAACACAATGAAAAGCAGGTAAAATCAAAGGCTTCTTTATTCCATGGCAACAGAATTAATCACTGACTGGAGTAGATCAGCAAAATTACAAAATCCTATACAACTAGCCACTGCCCATCTGTATGTAGCAATCTGTGCATATTGTGAAAGATGAGGAAAAAATTTCCAGGTGATATAGTCTGGATTCACTCATTATTCTGTCTTCTGCCAAATCAGGACAAATAGTTTTTAAAGAATATATCGACCATTACGACTTGAAGACCAGAGTGTCCCTTTATGCTCACATCAACTTTATTGTGTCAGAGATGCTCAAGGTTATCTTGAATGCTTTATAGCTGCATGGAGAGCTGAAACGAAATTCCCTTCAGCCAGTTCCAATAACTGTGTCATGATACCATGCTTGGTTTTAAAGTGTGCATGAAATATCACACGTTGCAAGAATTAATGCAAACAGCAAGAAAGCAGGAGCACAGTGAAAGAGAAGAGTGCTGTAGTTGCCCCACCAAAAAAAGTTAAAGGGCTGGGCCAGACTCCCAACCCAACCTTTTCATTTTAAAACCATGCTGGAAGCAACAGGCTTCTTCCAAAAGAGCCGGCATGCTTCAGATACTGGCATAGAAGATGCATGTGTTTCCAACAGATGAGGCAACTTCATTAATGCCGTCATTTTAATGAAGAGACGTGAAAGACAGGGAAAGGTTTACCATACTTTTAAGCAAAATGGGAGATCCACCCTTTTCCAACAAGCTTTATAAACAGAGAGCAGTTTTTTTTCCAAATTGCTCTGTGATGCACTTAGTATTGTTTTCCTCCAGAAGCTGTTATTTATTTGTTTGCTTGATAAGCTACAAGTGGTGGCCCAGAAACTTTTACTTCTGCCAGGGTTGCAGGCATTTTAGAACATATTTGACACTGGTTATTTCAAGAAGCCCACAAAACACTCTCTGTCAAGTAGCCTTTGGCACAATATTATATGCATCACAATATCTTTTGCTGCTGGGAAGAAAGACCTAAATAACTGTTCATTTCCCTGACAGTCATTAGAGGGCTATTGGTGACTGCATTCACTTTAATATCACAATTCACTTGCCTTAGCAAGAATTATTTGTATCAGTCTGTGAATCCGTATTTTGAGACTTATTAAGGCTTGTGTTACCCTGTATTATTTACACCCTCTGACATGTTCTAGCTCAGTGGTTCTTAACCTGGGCCATATCACCCCTCCAGGGGGTGATTTCTTTTTTCAGGGGGGTGATGGAATGAAAAGGGGAAATGCAGGGGCGAAGGAACAGAAGGGGGCGATATGGAGGTGAAGGAGTGAGCCAAACTTGAGAAGGCGGCTGCAACTGCAGTGCTGGCAGCATATCCACCAGGCGGATCCAGAGCAGCTGGTGTTGGCAGCAGATCCGGTGCTGTCGCCGCGCCACCACCGTCGCGGGGAGGGGGGCGATTATAACTTCCTCAATGGCTCAAGGGGGTATTTTTTTCAAAAAGGTAAGAACCACTGTTCTAGCTGATCAGGAAAGCCACTCACCTGTGCTAAATTTATCATATTGTCTGGGATGCCCCATTTTTAGAATTGCCTTGTGGAATGTTAATTTTCTCTGCTGCACAATAACATAGTTGCACTCTCATGCAGTAATAATATCCTCCTCCTGCTTTCTAAAGTACAAAGCCTTTAATCATTCATATAAACACTGCTAAAAAGCTCTACCAAATCAGTACCCAGCTGCCCAGTAGCAGACCATTTCTTATGGATGTTATTAGGCAAACCTCAGCCCATTTTCATCTCACATTATTTAAAAAGGATTTCATTCAGCACTGATTGAAATTGCCATGCTTACCAATATAGCCACAAAAGAATGCATAACGAAGACAGAGTAGTTAAGTCCCTTTTTAAATGCCTATAAAGGTTTAAGTAAAGTAAAGTAAAGTAAAGTAGTTAAGTCTCATAATCACATGATTATAAATTGTATTCTTGGCACACAAACCTGAAAACAATTCTTTTTCCATTTCTGATAAGAAACTGGCAACTTCATATCAGAACTGAGCGGCAGTGTGGTGGGTATTGTTTCATTTTAATTTGGCACTGGAAAAAAAAATACATATTTTCCCTATATCTTTCCATGGCAGGCAAATAAGAAAAGCAGAAAATGCAGATGAAGGAGTGCATAGTGGATGTCAGTATACTCTCAATTAGAATGTTTCAAAGAGAAAATTATTTAAATTGGGTGGAAGCAGGAATCCTGCCAAAACACATCTACAAACCTCTGGTTCTGCATGTTTCTAGAGCACACAAAAGAAAAATGCTAGAAGCACTTCAGCAGGTGTATACAGCATAAGGTGAGGAGGCTCTCAGTCAGAGTTCCTCTGAACAGAAATGATATATATGCATGCGCCTCACCAGCCCCCTCACAGGCATAGCCAGGGTACCCAGTTAATAACTTAATGGCTCCAGCTCAGCATCTTGACTCATACAAGTTTTTATTATGGTTACAACAGCAGTTCCCTCTGCCTTTCCCCCCACAGTCCCACAGGATTGAATTATAGTTTCTAAATTATTTGTCAGCTTAGAGGCCCTGTTAGTTTCACTGGAATTTCCCCAGATTCTAGGTTCTGGAAGGCAAGCAGGCAGGCAGGCAGGAAAAGAGAGCTTCAGTCCAGAATGCACCTGCTTTAGAGAAGAGCAGAAGAACTCACTCTCTGCAGTTCATCTCTCCTGGTCTCTTCCTTCAATTGCCTCTCCAGAGCAGTGGAGGCATCCAGGCTAATGTAGCCTTGTCCAAGCGTGTGCCTGGCTTCTGTTGCAAGTCAATAAGCCTGGTAAGGGTAGACAGCTTCTGGCATCTTCCCCCTCACCCTCTTCTTCCAGTGTAGGTAGCGATCCCTTGCCTTCACAGTTGTGCTCTTTTATTCCCTCCTCCAGCTGCCTCTCAGCAGGATGCTGTCCCTCCTGTGGCTGCAGAAACTCCCTCTAGCCAGCCTGAACTTGAGGCAACTCATCCTCCTCCTGACGGACTGCTCTCTCTGTGCTGGAAACAGATGGCGTGCTAGGGGTGTGTGCCTGTACCCCCTCACAATTTGAAAGAAGAAGAAAAAGATAATGGCAGGAAATATGCATATGCAGGTTTCAAAATGCTACTTGAAAATTAGGCTTCTCTTGGACTTCTCTCTCTCTAGCGTTCTGTGTCTAAGTCACACTGGCCATGTGACCACGGAATATTGTCTTCGGACAAAATGCTGGCTCCATGGCTTGGAAACGGGGATGAGCACCACCCCCTAGAGTCGAACACGACTGGACAAAAATTGTCAAGGGGAACCTTTACCTTTACCTGGACAAATTATTCTCTTTTCCTCCCCCACATCTTCCACCCTTATAATAAATACCTCCTTATACTCTTTGTCCTCAGCATTCAATTTATTCTATAAGGAGCCTCTGTCTGGACTAATATACAAAATGAATGCTTCCAAAAAAATTAATAGCAAGGACATATTTTACATTTTCAAGTTTTGGCAAACAATGGATTTTACAAATGGCCTAGGAATCGCCTAGAAAAGCAGGGAAAGGTTCAGAAAATAATGTTAAAATTAAGGATGCTGTTAAATGTTTTTGTGTCTGTATCTGAAAACAAATGGGCCTGATTTGCACCTTTCCAAAGTATGTCAATACTAGAATGCAGTTATGTTTCTGAATTTGTGTTTTCCTGAATTTTGCAAAGTGGTTTATGGTTTTTTTTAAACATACCCCAATGCTGTTAAAATATATATTTCACAGTAAAATGCACTTTTAGCTTAAAATAAAAGGTATTTAGAAGGCATAAGAATTTTCTTGGTGCCCCAAGTGACAGGTTAATGAGGATGTAAGATACAAAAGATTGCTGAATGCATATGTGCAACCGTGTCATAGGTGAAACCCAGACTAAGTTTGCCATCTTATTATTAATATATTAAACACTATTTTTATAGACTTCATAATGTGAAATAAATCATTTTGCCCCAGGAACGCCATTGAAACTGACCTCATCAAAACCGAACTCCTCTCATTTCAATTTCTAACATTCACACACTCACTCCTCATCCTCCTTGGCCAGCTTATTGCCCCTAAAATATGTGATCCCCTGCATTGTTTCATTCTTCTGCCCCCCCAGGTCTCTATAATACTGTTTCTAACAAACGCTCTTCCTGTCTGTCCATTAATTTCTATAAGCTTCCTCTAGGAAAATGCTGTTTCTGAGATCTTCCCTTCTCTGTAGGTGTTCATCAATTTTATGATAATCTCGAGCATATCCAAATTCTCAACCTTTGTCTCAAGCTCTTCCCTCTTATGCACTCTTTCTATTACTGGCAAATAACATCACCACCCAGGTTTATGGTGAAGTACAAAGCTTGGCTTATCTTGGCTTCCACACTTTGCTTTGCTCCAGTCGAAAAAAAGGACCACTACTCCATCAGCAAAAAAACTGGCTCTCTTATTTTGATTATGTCAACCTTCTCCTTTCTGCTTTTCTTTTCATACCTATGCACTAATGGGGCAGTACATAAATGTAAGAAATATAATAATAAATAAAATAAATACCTTGTTATTTGTTCAGTTGGCAGAGGAGTACTGCTGAAATCATTAACTTCTCATGTTGTTCTTACAGAACTGCCTACCTGTCCAGGTAGTCCAGGTATTTTGTCCTTACATCAAACACACATCATTTTCCTCCTTCTATATGTCCTGTTACCTTTCATTATTTAGTTTCCACCTCTTCAATTATCAGAAGGCCATCTCCTCCTTGTGATAGATCCAGTCTTTCTCCCAGGTACCCCACATATCTGCTCTTGTTTTGCACAAGAGCGACATGGTGCCAATTCCCTAATTTGCTTTTCAAGTTGAACTCTCTTCTACCCACAGTGAATGTTCACATTACTGGGACAGAAAAACCTTCCTTCAGTTCTAACTGAATATGGTCAGGTTTGATTGGCCGGAGCAGGACACAAAATTTCATAACTTGGGGGGAAAGCTGTGGAAAGCAATTCTCTCTTTAAATTCTTCAGAAAGAATTCTTTGAACATTTTCTTTGTAAATTCCCAGAACTCAGAAATGGTGGCTGGGCACAGGAAGAAAATAATCCCATGCACAATCTGTCTGCATACCCAGAAGTCAGAGGTTTGATTCCCCACTATGCTATCAGCGAGACTCAAGGATCCCTTTCAATTCTGCAGTTCTAAGGTTTTAAAGTTTGACTTTTAGCCTGACATCAGTACTCTATTGTACATCTTCACTACTCTGGACCTTTCTGGCCTGTAGAGAGAATTTCAGAGTGTGAGTGGTGTAGTGTGATCTATTTCCTGGTGATCACACAACACATGGGGAAATGTATTCCAGCCTGACCCTGGTTCATGTTCAAGCTGTAGGGCTTCTACTTTGGGGAGTGGACTGGAGTGATTCCCCAGCAATCAGAAGGGTCATTTTCAGGGAAACTGCTTCTGTTAAAGCAATTCCTTCTGGTGCAGTCAGGGATGTACCTTTGTAGCCATCTGATCACACCTCAACAAATGTGCGTTCTGATCATGAGTTAGTAGACCTAATTTGTATTTCTCATTCTCAATGTGGACATGTTCAGCAACATTTCATTCCAAAACCAAATATCTCTCTTATCCCTTGGAGAAGGGTTGTACATGGTACTGAATAACACAATTTCTAATCAACAATCAATCCTGACAACTCCTTTCCTGTCCTTTCTCAACAGCATCACTTGTTCTTGGTCTATTTATAACCGAGTGAACAATTCCTACGTGTTTTCTTAATGGAGTTCACTTTCTCTCTTTTATTTCTGTTTCCCTTAGTTTTAAAGCTTGACAGTAAAACTGTTAAATGTTTAATTGCGAATCAGAGTTCCCAAGACCAATGTTTTCAGTTGTACTAGTTAAAACTCTGTTACTGGCAGGCAGAGCATGGCTCATTCCTTTGAGACTTGGAGGTAATGTAATCTCCTTCCGAGCTGTGTAAAAGCTTCTGCCCAAGGCTACTGAAGGTCAGTATCACCTCTGCTAATGATTTCCCCAACTGTCACTGTGTTAATGAGTTCTTTGTAGCCAGTTTAAAAGCCTACTGTTCTCCATTTCTAGTGCTTAGTTTCCTCATTGACAAGAGTGTACTTGAACATAATGAATGTATGGCACACGAGGTCTTGCATGCTATCCTTTTGGAAAAAAGATAACATATTTGCACTTCACCTGTGCTTCCTCAAATTTCAGAAATAATGTTATTTAATAGTAAGACTAAATGCCTAGTCATCAAGGTCTTGGACTCTCAGTTTTTGGGAGCTGTATAAAATCATTTGGTCAAAATACTGGCAGTAATCAAATTAGTATGGAAGCAAAGATGGGGCCCTTTGCTCATGCTTGTATCCTGTTTAGCATTGCTGCCCCTGATCAAACATTCTGCTGAACACACAGAGGTTACATCTGGAGTGGAATACTGTTTGAAGAAAGATCCGTTCTTTCATTTGCCAGTCTGCTAGCATCTGCTGCAGACTTTTTGTACCATCAGAACATTCTGGAAGGCACACTCCAGTCATGACCAGCTTCATCAAAGCTTTGCAGGAAATGGGAAATGAGACTGTGACCCTGCTACCCAAGGATGCAACTTGGTCTCCAGCAACACCAGATTACTAAGGGAAATTAATAATGAGCAGGGAGGATACCTTTCAGAGTAGCTGACAGTCCATTACCTTATTCTGCCATTGTCTTGCCGTTGAAGCAGGAGCAACCCAGGAGCAACCCAGTTCGAGGGGTGTGTGTCTCATCCTGAAAGAGTGGGGGAAGGCTGCTGCTATCCTGAACCACCCATGAATTGAAAGACCCCCATGAATCTTCAAAGGAGTTTTGCAAACTCACCGGAACGCAGTTTACAATCTGTTGGGGAAATGGTAGAAATAGCAGCTGAAATACTATATTTCAGAAATGGGAGGGGGGGGAGGAACATGGAGACATTTTTGCAAACAACGGAATTGCATCCTTTCAATATATAGAACACATTTCATCCATTTTCTGTAAAATGTTTCTTTTTCCTTTCATTCCTACAGTCTCTGAAAGAAATCTCACTTTAAGAATTGAGTTGGACAATGCTCTGTATTTCCATACTAATTTGGGGGTGGTATTTTAAGGTGATCCTTTATTTTGAACGGTACCCCATTAATGGTCCAACATTCCCATTCGGACATTCCAAGAAAGACACCGCAGGAGAAATGCTGTGCTGAAATGTTTATTTGCTGATCATAAGCTTTTCTCTGTGTGTGCTTTTCTTTTTTTGGCTAAATCCTGTTTTTCCCCCCTCTCCTCCTATTAAGACATTCTTTAGTCTCAAACTGACAAATACTGATTAGTGTCATTTCAGATGAATACTCCCTTCCCAGTGCTAGGCAAAACCCAGCTCCCACTAGCAACCTTGACTAAACATTCCTTCACTTCTGCTGATACTGAATAGCTAACCTATTTCTGATACATGATTCAGTTGATTTGGAAGCACTGTGCGATGTTCCTGCTACCAGTTACGTCCTTCATGTTTTACTATCACCAATTCTATATGAATGGAGAGACCTCTGCACTTCTTATTGGTCAGGAAGCTAATCTGTGGTGTCTACAGACCTAAGTACACCTCTTGAGTAATTAATTCCAAGCACTTATGATTTTCAAATCATTGCTTCCAAGTAACGGGACAAGGTAAAAGCCAGAAAAGAATGGAACATGGACTTCTAAATAAAAAATTAATGCCAAAAATAGTGGGATGCAAATATCAGAAAAATATTTTAGATCTCAAAACTTAAAACAAACAAACAAACAAACAAATAAACCCTCTTTGGCCAACAAACCTGCTGGAATGGAACACAGTGGCCCAGAATGGCAACTTCTGAGATGGATAATCAAACCAAATTCATGGCCCAGAATGGCAACTTCTGAGACGGATAATCAAACCAAATTCATGGCCCAGAATGGCAACTTCTGAGAAGGATAATCAAACCAAATTCATGACTCTTGTGTGAATAAATGAGAAAAATGCAGCAAGCCACAAACAAGCCTACATTTCAGTAGCAGTTCTAGGCAGAAAATCAATATTGCAAAAAACAGCCTCAAATAGCGACTTCTGATTAGGGCAGTCCAAAAAATAAAATAAAATAAAATTCACTCATTCTGTCTGACTAGAGAAGAATGATGCTACTATCCCCCCAAAGTACCCTGGAAACAATATACTAGTATCTCTTCTGCATAGAACATTGATACTGTAAGACAACCAAGAGCAATGACTTTCAAGTACAGTAGCCCAACTAAATTCACCCGTCCCATCTGACTAGAGCAAATTGTGGCACCCAGTCACCAAACACTCCCAGGAACAACATTCAAGACAATCCATCAATAATCTGAAAAACAGCCCAGAACAGTGACTTCTGAGTAGGACAGTCCAATGGAATTCACCCATCCCATCCGAGTAGAGGTGACTTATGCAACCAGCATCCAAACACCCGTGGAAATGACATTCTAGTACCTGTTCCAAGCATAAAATTTGTACTGTATTGTGAAAAATATCCAGAATGGTGACTTCCAAGTAGGACAGCCCTATAATTCACTTATTCCATCTAACTAGAAGGGACAGATTGTGGTTGGGGTGGAGTGTGTTTTCCTGTACATCATGTCATCACTGGGAAATAGATTGCACTGGAGCAGTCCACAAGTGATCCAAATTGCATCTTTCCCTGTGTAATCACACTCAGTATCACTGTGGCCACAAACAGTTCCAGGGTAAGTTTCTGTTGCGTAGCACAGAAACACATTGCTTTCATTCAACCCCATTCAGGGGTGTACACGTGCAGAATAGAATGGACGAAACAGTTTCAATTGATTTACTCTGATTACTTAGTTATACGTATGTATATCTAACCTTTCCTCCAAAGAGCAAAGAGTGACTTTCAAGGTTTTCCTCCTCTGCACATTATTCTCCCAACAACCTTGTGAAATAAATCACACTGAGAAAGACTGCCTGGTCAAAAGGTCACCCAGTTGAGTTCTATGGTTTACAGGAGGCTTGAACCCACATCTCCCAATTCCCAGTCCTATATTCAAAGACATATATAAATAAAAGTGATTTGGCTAGCAGCCTTTCAGTATATGCTGTAATTCTGCAATACCCAGTTTAAAGAATGTATTTGGCTTTCCAACGTGGACCTATCATTTAAAGATAGACACAATTGCTCCTAAGCACTGTGTCTTCCTGAATGAATCCTGTTTGGTCCCCTGGTGTGATTTGTCAATGAAGCATAGAGAACACAGACAGAAGAACCAAGACTTCCAAGGACACTGGAGAGAATCCTTGACAGTCTGCTCTGATTTGTTTGCCAAACATCCGGCTGATAACATCACTTGCATCTGGTCTAACCTGGCTACTGCTTTCAATACAGTACAAACACTGGATGTTGCTGAAGACCAAGATCCTTGCATTGATTTAGATGATTTCACTTGTCATAGGAATGATTGGTGGAGGGTAGACTACTGTATGTTTCCTTGGCTGAAAGCATTCAACTGAGAGATAATTGGCTGGAGGTAATTAACACATCATCATATGAAGGAATAGCAGGCCTGTCCTACTGTTAGGTAGAGTGAAGCAACTGCCCTGGGCAGCAAATTCAGAGAGAGCAAAGTAGGGGTAACCCCCTGTGCACTATTTTTGGAGGGTAGAGTGGTATGAGCCATGTGGTCTCTTCTGCATCCCTAAACTAGCCTGTTGCCTTCAAGTACAGCTGGGGATATTTTGACATCACCAGTGTAGATATAAAATGTCAGTCCAGCTTACATCTGTCCGTAGAGTGGGGTGGAGCTAGAATCTTGTCCGTTGCCTCAGGCAACAAAATGTTTTGCCTTCGTCTTGACACTCTGTTTCTTCCTTACATCAGCAGATCCCAATGGCAATGGATGTATTAACACATGTCTGAATTTTCTTCCTCTTTTCTGACTTCTAATCAGGATGAATGAGGTAAAGGTAAAGGTAAAGGTTCCCCTTGACAATTTTTTGTCCAGTCGTGTTCGACTCTAGGGGGCGGTGCTCATCCGCTGTTACCTTCCCACCGAGGTGGTCCCTATCTATCTACTTGCATTTGCATGCTTTTGAATCACTAGGTTGGCGGGAGCTGGGACAAGCGACGGACGCTCACTCCGTTGCGTGGATTTGATCTTACGACTGCTTGGTCTTCTGACCCTGCAGCACAGGCTTCTGCGGTTTAGCCCGCAGCTCCACCACGTCCCAACAGGACGAATGAATGCTGGATTTAATGTGAGGGATCCATGGGTGTGCTGTCTCAGGGCTCTTTGCTGGGGACATACAATTTTCCTTGTTTTGAACACTATATGAATGTTGATGCAGCCTAGAATTTAGCAGTATTGACTCATGTTTAGCTTGTTATCTAGTAAGATGTCTAGATCCTTTTTACGAGGATACTTGGTGCAATTAGGTATCACCCAGCCTGTATTTGTGCAATTGGTTTTTCCTGCCTAAATGCAGAATTGTACTTTTTTTTTTTCCTGATGGAACTAATGTTGTTTTTAAAGTTGTCCAATCCTTCAAGATCCTTTTGAATCCTGATTCTGTCTTCTGAAATATTAGTCCCCTCCTCTATGTTTGGCACCAGTTGCAGATATGATAAGCACCTACCCTATGACCTAATTCATTTATATTTGTGTTAAAAGAATACCAGCCTTGTGGCACAGTGGTTGAATTGCTTGTTTTTTTTTTTTTTTAAAAAAAACACCAGAATCAGGATGGAACCTGTAGCATTAGTCTTGTCAACTCCCTTCAGGGTGATATAAAATTCACCCAGCTCATCTGACTAGAGGAGTCCAATGTGACTGGCCACAAAAAGCCCACAGGCACAATATTTCAGTATCCACTCAGGGTAGAAAATCAATATTGTGAGGTGGAAACCTAAACAATCAAATTTGGAGCAGGAGAGTCCAATGAAATTCACCCTCCCCACCTAACATGAGGGGACTTATGCAGCAAACCACTAAACAGGCCCAGGTATCACATTGCTCCACTCATAAAATCCTTATTGCACAAAATAGCCCCGAACAGTGATACATGTCACATCAGTTGAAAGGGGAATGATGTAACAATGTACAAAATATCAGCAGGAGCATATTCCGGTAACTATTTCAGGCAAGAAACCAAAATTATGCAAGACAGCCCAGACCAGCAATTTCTAAGTAGGACAGCATACCAAAATCCATCCATCCCATTGCAGTAGGGGGAACAAATGCAACAAATGCCACAATATGGCACCAAGAACCGCATTCCAGAGGCCTCTTCTCAGTTTACGTTTCATGTTTTTGAAAAGGTCCGGGAATAGCATCTTCCAAGCTGGTGACAGCAACCAATTTAGCAGTCACCTATGACTGGATGGAAGTGATACAGTAAACCAGCAGCTTTACACAGGGATCACACTGTACACACAGAAAAAGAGATTGTGGCTGAATACGTTTTGCCAGTCTTCCCAGACCCATAACTTTGGTTTAGCCTGGAGAGGAGAAGACTGCAAGGATGTATGCTGTTATTCTGTGCCTTCACATTGTTAATGCTTCGTTTCATTTGTGATCTGTGATGGGTAATTTTTATTGAGTTGTCCTACTCAGAGGTCATTCCAGGTAATGTTTGCAATACAGATTTTCTGCCTGGAATGGGTACCAGAGTGTTGTTCCTTGGGGGGGTGTGTGTGTGTTGTAGCTGGTTTTGCTTCAGTCCCCTCTAGTTGGATGGCAAGGGTGAATTCCGTATGGCTGCCCTACTTGGATATCACCGTTCTGGTACCCGAACAGGTACCCAAACATTGTTCCCTGAGATGTTTTGTGGCTAGTTGCATCAATCCTCTTTAGTTAGGTGGGACACATGTTGCTCTGATGTTTGTCCTTCGCATCCCACTATTTTTGGCATAATTTTTTAATTAAGAAGTCCCCATTCCATTTTGTTCCGGTGTTTACCTAGTCCATATATTTTAGTAGCAACACACCTTCAGCCTCAAAGAGTTACAGTAAATAATGTGTAAGAAAAGTCAACAAGAGAACCACATTTAATGCTGGGAAAAAAAAGAAAGAAATGGGGAAAAAATCCAATACAAGAGCTCTTTTAGAAAAATCATCTAATTTGTAGCCTGATATTACTACTTGTCTTCTTCTGCTTAGAATCATAGAATAATTGAGTTGGAAGAGGTCTATAAGGCCATTGAGTCCAACCCTGCAGGAATCCAAATAAAATCAGATCTGAGAGATGCCTGCCCAATATTCTCTTGAATACTTGTGAGGATGAATATTATTCAAATCTAAGCACTGTACATCACAGTCTCTTTCAATTTACACTGTGCTGGAGGGAATAAACTTCTTCCAAAAGAATAAGTATGAGCAAGAGAGTGAAACTATGAATATATGCATTTCCAACAAATGAGAGAAGGTAGTTAGCACTGTTATTTTAAGGAGAAGTGAAGGAAACGAAGAGAGAGCAGGTGAATTATAAAGAAAAAAGGCATGTGGACCACTAAAACATTACAAACAGAAAGTAACTTTTGACCCATACAGGTCTTCATCAGAATTGTTTTCAAATGCACCCTCAGGTATAGTGTGTTGTACTAATCCAGAGTAGAATTAATCAGGGCAGAAATACCCATGGCCTTGCTGTCTCTACCCGGGAAAGACCACAGATGGTATATCAAACTAAGCTAACAGAAGACAGGCTGTAATGCTAATTGGTTGCCGGGGGGTGGTAGTCACCCATTTCAAGGTCTCCTGTGATAGTAGTAAAACAACAAACACCCAGACAGTGCATCCACTCTTCCAGTCTGCAAAAATGCATTACCTCTCCTTGGCATTCATGCTTACTAATAATTACTGCTATTTATCAGGCATTAGGGCTGTGTACTTCTGTATTTTTGGACTGCCATTTCGAAAACTCCCCAAGAATTCTGGACATTGCAGCCCAGAAGCCCATATCTGCACACCTGCAGGTTTGAACCCCACCCCCACCCCCAGTTTTTTTGCACATTTTTTTGGACCCTTGCTTCTTGTTAATGATTAGTTTTTTAAAAAAATGTGAAAAAAACAGACTACAGCTCTCCCATTGCTTCATTACAAGGAAGCACAGTGGCAGCTTCCTTTTTCTTTTTTCTAACAAATCAACAGCAGGAAGCAAATGCTGGAGAAACTGATGGTGTAGGTAGATATCCTGCAAGTCCTCTAGAGCAGCAAAATTTACAGGTGTGCAGATTAGGGCTTCTGGTCTGTAGTTCCCAGAATTCTTGTCGCATTACAAGAACTGCAGTTCAAAAAACACCAAAGAGCACATCCCTATCAATCATTAATTATGGTTATGTTCTAAGGTTTTCCATGGAGTCTGACTGCTATTTAAATAATATCAATCGGCCTTGCATTATAGCTCCTAACTGCATGTGCTACATCTTGCACCAGTATTACAGCCGCTCCATTTCTTCCAAGCTTCCAGAGTAGAACACTTTGTAGTCCAACTGAAAATATCCCACTCCATGCCACTTTAGTTCACTGATAACAAGCACTGCAATGTTTATATGTTCCATTTCTTGTTTTATGGTTTCTAGTTTACTTTGATTCATTCTTCTCACATTCCATGTTCCAACTGTATGTGTCGTGCAGCATATGACTTTCCTTTCAGCTGTGCGCACATCAGCCGTCAAGCATCCATGAACACTATATTTTGTTTCATTTTGGACTCATAGGTTTTTCATGGTAAGGAATGTTCAGCAGGGGGTTATCATTGACACCTTCTGCTCAGTACTAACAGAAGTTAGCTTGAGTGTCACCGCTGTTGGCTCTTCTGCCAGGGCCATCCTCAACTACCACTGCTGCTGAGTAACTAACTGCCTCGAGGAGGGTAGATACGTATTAGTTTGGTGTCTCAGCTGTGACCATTCCTCCTTGGGTGACCCTGCTAGCAGTCCAGGGGTGTAATGGAGTCTGGCCTCCTGACAGCATTGCTCTCAGCTTCACTGACACAGTCAGACCCCTTCACCACATTAAGGTGTACATTCAAGAAAAATGTTCATAAAAGGTATTGTTATACAGCATTCTAAACTAACGCTAAATCTCTTTTCTGTATTTCTTAAGATTACTCAATACACATAATGCAAATGTATCTAATGGCTTATTTTCACCAAAGCTCATTCCTCACCTAGTATCTTCCTTAACAGACTCTGATGTAATTTCCTCTTTATTCTTTGGACAGCAGTATTAAACCTATAAAGTAATCTTAAAAGGGTATCCATCTCTTTGCTCCAGAACTCGTTTGCTGTATTTATTCTTATCGTTAGATTAAGAGGATAGGGAGGGAGGCTGACAAGCTGTCAAGAGTGGAAAGCTAAGTATTCCATTAATGAAGACTTGTGTATTTAAAAAGTCTAAAACATGGAGATTTTGTTGAGGAATGGACTTTATTTATTTTCATTGTTTGCATTTACACACCATCAAGGACATTTTAAGAGCAACATTGCAATTTTCCAGGATAATACAAGCAATATTTTACTCACTGGGGGAAATGTACACATAGAAAATGCAAAAGCAAATTACTATGCCTAACACACTACAGCAAAACTGAAACAGTCTCATATGGCTACCAGTCAGGGGACTATGGTAACAAAATTGACATATTGTTTACACAAAGAAGGACCTCCTGAACTCATGTATGTTTCAGTCCATACCACTATATCACCACATATACACAACACAAGATGATGCCAGTGTACCCCAACTTTTGCAATCTTCATAAACATTTGGAATGTTCTCTATGCATTTATTGAAATACATATAAAGAAAGTGTCTGCTCAGCTTCAGGGAGCAGACACTCCCTGAAGTGTAAAGTACTGCACCTCGGGGGGGGGGAGAAACCAATTGCACAGTTACAAGATGGAGGATACCTGGCTCAGCAAAACAACGAACAAGAAGGATCTTGGAATTGTCGTAGATCACAAGCTAAATATGAGCCAACAGTGTGATGTGGCTACAAAAAAGACTAATGCTATTTTAGGCTGCATTAATAGAAGTAAAGTTTCCAAATCCGGTGAGGTGCTAGTCCCCCTCTATTCAGCACTGGTTAGGCCTCACCTTGAGTACTGTGTCCAGTTCTGGACACCACACTTCAAAAAAGATGCTAACAAATTGGGAGAAGTTCAGAGGAGGGCAAAAAGGATAATCAGGGGGCTGGAAACCAAGCATTATGTGGAAGGGCTGAAAGAATTGGGCATGCTTAGCCTTAAGAAAAGAAGGCTGATGGGTGATATGATAGCACTTTTCCAATACAGTGGTGCCTCGCTTAACGATTTTAATTGGTTCCAAAAAAACATCGCTATGTGAAAACATCATTAAGCGAAACACCATTTCCCACAGAGATGCATTGAAAACCAGATAATCCGTTCCAATTGGAACGGATTACCATCCTTAAGCGAAAATCCCCATAGGAAAAAACGTTAAGTGAAACCCATTGAAATGCATTGAAGCCTATTTCAATGGGGGGAAAAATTCACAAAAATTCAAAAGGACTCAGAACAAAGCCAAATTAAGTTAACGAAGGTTTTATTAGGTGCACTAACGATTCCAAGCATTTTAAACATTTTATAAACATTTTAGAATATTTTAAAAATAGCAAAAACGGGGCTGTAAAAAAAAAACGTTAAGCGAAACAAGGGGACCTAAAACTGTCATTGTTAAGTGAAGCATGGTCCCGAAATCGTTAAGTGAAAATCGCCCATAGGGAAAATCGTTAAGTGAAGCACAAGATTGCTCCGAAAAAGCCATCGTTAAGTGAATTTTTCGTTGTATGAAGCAATCGTTAAGCGAGGCACCACTGTATTTGAAAGGCTGTCATACAGAGAAGGGGCAGGATTTGTTCTCAATCATCACAGAGTGCAGGACATGCAACAATGGGCTCAAGTTAAAGGAAGCCAGATTTCGGCTGACTATCAGGAAAAACCTCCTAACTGTTAGAGCAGTACGACAGTGGAACAAGTCCAGTTACCTTGGGAGTTGGTGAGTGCTCCAACACTGGAGGCATTCAAGAAAAACGTAATCAGCTGGCAGATATACTTTGATTGTATTCCTTAGTTGAGCAGGACTTCCCACACACATCAAGCAGGACTTGATGGCCTTGTAGGCCCCTTCCAACTTCACTTTTCTATGATTTCCGAGATCATGAGCACATACCTATCATTTTCATCCCTCTTCTGCCAGGTTACGGAAGAGGTATGTCACTGATCTGAATGCAGAATACTTTGTACTCCTGGAAATATACAATTCCCAGAATCCTTATGACATCTTTTGTTGAGCTACAACTGGCAGCTGGGGGGGTTCTCTAAGTTAATGTGCTCACTGTTATTCCAAGTTGAGGACAATTCAGTTTCACACCTCTTCAATCGACATTTCACTGAAAATGTGTGCGACTAGAAATTGTACATTTGACTCTAAAGACAGGTACAGTATATGCTCATGGTGGCAAGTGCAACCCTTTGCCAGACTTTTCCTAGTCTGTACCTTTTCCTCCTCCTGTTCATGCTGAAATAGATGGCTGTGCAACAGCACTGTCCTTGTGGACTTCTTTCACCAAAACAATTAATTTCCACATTTATTTATTTATTTAAAGCGCATTTTTACTGAAAAACAGTTTAACTAGAAAATAAGAGAGTGTCTTTAAACTGAAAAAGCCCCCTTGTTTATCATAGTTTTTAAAACTGAAAACATCCAGGTATCCTGGGGCTTGTCAAAACATGGCAAGATTGCTCCCATCCTCCCTAGAGAGACCACAAGGGAACCTTTTGATCTGTTGAAAATTCTTTATTTTTAACATTTGGTATGTGGGGTGCTTGGGGACCAAGGAAGGCTATACAACTGCAAAAAATATTTGGGGTGTGTGTGCTACAAGTGGCTGGCAGGCTTTATTGTGCCTTCATTCTTTACCTACTGAATAGAAAGGAATAGTTCTTCATGAACGATGATTTCTTCCAGCACTTTCACAGTACTAGGTCATGGAGGGGTTTTGCTATTGCCATTTGTATGAGCATGTCTTTTGCCCAGAGACATTTCTGGTAAAAGTTTGAGATGGAAAGGAGTGTTTGGTTAGGGGCAACTGCCAATTTTGACCAAGTTCAGAATTAATCCACCATTCATAGTTTGGCCTTGAGACTCAATGCTTTCATTTTAAAAGGGATTTCATATGCTAAAGCTTTGGAGAAAGGATGTACAATGCCTGGAGAAATATAAAGACATTCCTGAGGGTTTCACTGAAAGTAATAGCAACAGTTCAAACATCTCCTTTAGCATACTGTTTTGCTATAAGGTGTACCCAAGTTCTGAATTTTCCTACTTCCTACTTTTCAAAACTGAATGAAAGCAGGGAAGTTGACAAGACATTGATTCTATTCCAAACAGCCAACAATTCCTGCTCATTCTGATAAGAAAGGAAGGTTTTGATATAGAGACATCAATACTGTGGTTCACGGAATATGTAGAGCTAACCAAAGAGGAGTATGATAAAGAAAAATAAGACAACTCTGGAAGGGGATGAGATGTGAGTTAAAAGTGCTCCTAGATGTAACACCCTGAAGAAGAAATAAAAGACAGGCCATAATTTTTGACCGGAAACAGATTCCCCACTTACTCACTTTATGCAATGCCAAGACCTTGATCCCTTACTATGGTGTGGGGTGACACTGAAGTGAAGAAAAGAAATAACGTATTTGTGTTGTTGTGCAAAAAGCAGAAAATAATGCAAAATATTCAAAAATATGCAGCTTCTAAAACATATCCGTGTTAGCAGGGGTTGAATGGAAGGAAGGAAAGAAAGAAATTCCTTTTTAAAACGAGGTGGGGTGTGGGATTTCAGGCTTCCAGACTGCTACTATTTGGACAAAAGGGCACGTTGACCTCACATTCATTTGGCCTACAGTGAAAAATGGGGAAAGTTGTTCCGTACATTCCAAGCCATTTAAAGCATCTTTGAGGATTATGTGACAGCTACTAGATACCATAGCAGGGAGAAGCAACAAAACATATGCCAATTCAGTTATGAATTGAAAAGTCACATAGACTGGTTTCCTTGGAAGGGCTTTTTAAAAAAATTGTTTTACAGATTTTGAAGTCTGTAATAATTTTGCTATTTTAAATATTTTATGACTTTGTCTTCTCTGCCTCAGTAGTTGTTAAATAAGACACTACATAACTGTAAATTCTTTTTTCATACCTCTTAATTTTGTTTATTAAAAGGGAGCCTGTAAAGTTTAGTTCCTTGGACTACTACAACTTCCAGAACACCCCAGCCATCATGCTGGTGAAAGAGGAAGTCATGGGAATCCCACAAGTGAAATAGCATCTTTCTGCTTGTGTTCTTCAGCCTGTTGATACAATAGTACTGTATCTGGGAAACTCAAAGCACATTACTGGACTTACTCAATAGCCATCATGCCTAGTAGCCACAGAGAAGTTTATTTCTATATTCTTCATCATTTATTTATGTATTTATGTATTTATGTATTTATGTATTTATTTATTTATTATAAAAATAATTAAATACACATTATAAATAAATGTGTGTTTTTTTTTTAAAAAGTGTCCCCTCAAGAGATGGACTGAAACAGCTTCCTCGGATAGAAATAGAAAGGAGAGATAAAGAAGAATGTCATCTGCATGTTGTTGGTTTTTTATCATTTATTTACACAGTAGTACCTCGGTTTACGAAATTAATATGTTCTCCAGAATGTTATATAATGTGGAAATTTTGTAAACCAAAATGCGGATTCCCATAGCAATGGCAGCGGTGCTGCAAACCTCCAGGCATGGGGAAACTTCCTTCACAAACCAACTCCCCCCCCCCAAAAAAAACTTAGAGGCATTATTTTCAACGGATTTCCATTTCTAAACCAGCAATTACATAAACCGAGGCATATGTAAACCGAGGTACTACTGTAATCTTATTGTTCTTGTGTGTGCTTTATTTTATCATGCTGGAAGAAAGAAAGGAAGAAAGAAAGGAAGAAAGAAAGAAAGAAAGAAAGAAAGAAAGGAAGGAAGGAAGGAAGGAAGGAAGGAAGGAAGGAAGGAAGGAAGGAAGGAAGGAAGGAAGAAAGAAAGAAAGAAAGAAAGAAAGAAAGAAAGAAAGAAAGAAAGAAAGAAAGAAAGAAAGAAAGAAAGAAAGAAAGAAAGAAAAGCTTCGTTGGAATCAAATGGGAGAGACAGAGGTGCATGTCATCAACATAGTGATGGCACTGAACCCCAAAACTCTGGGCAATCCCTGAGGGACACCACATGCAAATGGACAGGGTGTTGAGCAGGAGTCCCCCAGCACCACCTTCTGAGGAACCCCTTCCAGAAAGAAGCCACTTGTGTATCAGCTCCCTGATAAACGAAGGTGCCTCTGTTAACTCTGATTCATGGGAGGGACGCTCAGGAATGTTCATGTTGGTGGCCCTGGCCATTTCCTCTAGAAATCAACCAAGGCTTTATATTATGAAGTCTAGCAAGAATCCATTTTCTTCTAAAGACACGCTGGTAGTAAATGATAAATATAACAATAATAAAAGCCAGACGCCCATAAAATATAAGAGAAATGCTAACTTACATCATTCAAGAACGTAAAAATAACTAAAAATATAGTAAGGAAAACTGACCCCAGTACACATTTGTCTAATCCCTCTTTGCAAATTCCTTTTACAACCTTAAAGCATGTCTTCACTTGATCTTGTGGAAGCAAATTTTATCATCTAGTCACAACCTGTGCAAATTAATTTGTCATGTATTTATTTAACATGTTCTTATACATCTTTATAATGATCTTACCAAAACAGTTTACAGCATTAAAAAATACAAACATATTAATAAAACCTTGTTCAATATCAATAATTTTAAAACCTAGTTACAATAAAATACAATACAGTGGTGCCCCGCATAGCGACGATAATCTGTTACGGAAAAATCGTCGCTATATGGATTCGTCGCCATGCGGAACAAAAAAGCCCATAGGAATGCATTAAAACACGTTTAATGCATTCCTATGGGCAAAAAACTCACCGTTCTGCGAAAATCTTCCATACGGCCGCAATTTTCGCTGCCCGGTAAGCGAGGAATGGGCACGAAAACACTGCGGGCAGCCATTTTTTACCCGGCAGCCATTTTGGAACCACCAATCACCTGTTAGGAAAACATTGCTATGCAAAAATTGGTAAGCGAAACAGCTTACCGATCATCGCAAAGCGATGTTTTACCATTTAAAACATTGCAATGCGATCGCAAAAACGATCGCAAAAAACACATCGCTATGCGAATTCGTCATTAAACGGGGCGCCCGTTATGCGGGGCACCACTGTACTTGACCATTCATTAACAGCATAACATCACATTAAAAAAATTAATTAAATTGACAGAGAACAGGTGAGTTTTTAAAACTCTCTGTAGAGAAGTTCCTCCTTTTGTGAGCCCTCTGTCTCTAACTGCTCAGAAACTGCACTTGCCACTTTCCAGTGTATTTTTTTAAAAATATTATTATTATTATCATTATAGATGCTGACCTTTTGCTACATAGTTGTGTAAGAAGACCAATGGTTTCTTATTTTTCTTCATAAATAACTTTTAGATGGATGCCATCTGGGCCCAGGGATTCATTTCTTTTCATTTTTGTCAATAAGGTCTACGATTCTTATTTCCATTCTTTGCCACAGTTCCTTAGGCACAATTCCTGAAAGGGTCAGGCTCAGACATGGGTATCTGTCCTGTACCTTCAGTGAACATAGACACAAATAATTTGTTCAGCTTCCCTTCAACCTCTGCATTATCTTTTTAATTCACTTGTTCTTGTTTGACAGTAAGTATGCAGTGGTATGGGGAAAAGGTTCACTTGTGCATTCATCCTTTTGAAACTTGGTATGATTACATGAGCGCAGTTCCTGTTCTGTAAAGGAATCATACTTAAATTTCTACAATAATAAGACAACTTTTGTTTACTAGAGAAATACACTAGTAAAAGGAAAGGTGAAATAATTCCTAATTCTAGCTGAGTTGGAGATTACAGGAACCATGGCTCTCCTTTTATTTCTAGAGAACAAAAGCAAAATATGTCTCCTTGGAAGAACAAGAGAAAGGAGCAATGGAACCAATTACCTCAAGAGGTGGTGAGTGCTCCAACACTAGAGACATTCAAGAGAACTTTAGACAACCACCTGGCAGATACTGTATCCTTTGATTTGTATTCCTGCACTAAGCACTGTATTCCTGACTCGATGGCCTTATAGGACCCTTCCAGCTTTATGATCCCATGAGTAAGAAGGAAGATAGTAGCAGCCTATGGTTGAAGGATGGTCAGCACAGGTGCGAGCAGGTAAAAGACTCTCCATGAAACCTGATTAAGTCCCCTCTCTGCTATTCTTTATGCATAAACATGCATCTTCTTGAGTGTAAGTGGAGTTGCACCCTGTCACTTCCAACAATTCTGATGTAATTTATTATTGTAAGACTTATTGAGCACTACCCTAGTAGAAATGCATTAAGTTTTATTACTAACACCTAGTGCATTTCTACTAAGGTAGTAGAAATGCACTAGGTGTTATTACAGCAAGAGGAGAGGGGGACAACAGAGGATGAGATGGTTGGACAGTGTCATCAAAGCAACCAACATGAATTTGACACAACTCCGGGAGGCAGTGGAAGATAGGAGGGCCTGGCGTCTTCTGGTCCATGGGGTCATGAGGAATCGGACACGACTAAACGACTAAATGGCGATGACGATGACGAGGTGTTATTACATAGTAGAAATGTACAACCATAATAATAATATTTCAAGAATTTATTCTCAGCTTTAGTGTTAGCAATATGGTCTTCAGAACCCTTTCCCCCATTGCTTATTCTCTACTTTGTTCTCTTTTTACGGACCCTTTTTAGCAAGAATTACATTTTCTGGAGGGAGTCTTTTCTCTGCTAGCTTCTTTCCCACTGCTCATTTCTCAACGGTTAGCTAGTAATCGAGCAGCTAGTAATCCCTTGAATCTAGGATCATACAATTGCAGAGTTGGAATGGGCTCCAAGAGTCTAACTCTCTGCTGATGCAGGAAATCCAAAGCTAAAATTTCCCTGACAGATGGAAACATCAACGTTTTCACTAAAATCCTGTTGCTTAGTGCTGTAAGTTGCAACTAGAGTAGGCTCATTAAATCAATGATACTTACGGAGGAGCTGACTCACTAAATCCACACTATTTCAACATACCTGTACTAAACTAAGCAACAGCTAGGGATAGAAGCTTTTGATTTCTTGGACTAGAAATCTCTTATTTTCCCATTATGGGAATTTTACTTGACCTACACACACCTTACAGACACCTAAATGTGTTTCACCTGGAATAAAAGGCCTAAACTGGAAGGCTTTGCAGCTTAGCTAGTCCTCACTCTTTATAGCTTCCTGTTCAGTTGACAGCTCACTTTTGATACATCCTGTCAAATAGCCACAGATCAACTTAGTGGATTTTGTTGAAACCTTTTCTGGCCTATGGTGCCTATTCTAGAAGCTTCTATTGTTATGTTTTTGAGCAATCCCCAAGTATTTGGGAGATATTTTAACATGCTCAGTCTTCTTTGACTACTTTTAACTAATCCCATCAGTTAATTAAAATGGGTTGATATGCTATATACATCATAATAAACCAGGAGTCTCTCATAGGTAACTGAGATCTTTGATGCATTCAGCCCTATGTGCAATGCCTCAATGCAATCCTCCACCTCTCTCCTCAAATAATATTCATGTACATATTTTGAGTAGGACGTGGTGGCGCTGCGGGTTAAACCGCAAAGCCTCTGGGCTGCAAGGTCAAAAGATCAGCAGTTCGAATCCACGTGGTGGCGTGAGCTTGTCCTAGCTCCTGCCAACCTAGCAGTTAGAAAGCATGTAAAAATGCGAGTAGATAAATAGGTGGGAAGGTAACAGCGTTCCGTGTCTAGTCACGCTGGCCACGTGACCACGGAAACTATCTATGGACAAATACTGGCTCTATGGCTTGGAAACGGGGATGAGCACTGCCCCCTAGAGTCGGACACAACTGGACATTTGTCAAGGGGAACCTTTACCTACATATTTTGAGAATGTATATAAATACGGAAGAGTTAATCTAAAGATTTGTATGTCATCTTTAAAACAGAAACAAAGTGAGATGTAGCTGTTTCATTTAGCAGTTGTTTTCTATATACTGCCATAAATGGATAAATAATATATTACCACTACTTTAAACTGTTGCTTTAATAATTCTTTTACACCCTTGTAAAAATCATCTCAGCACTGAGAATTCAAGAAATCCAAGCATTTCACCCAGCGCTTTAGTTTCCATGGAATAAGGAACTGGAAGTTTATGCTGACTTTGAGATATATCCCTGATTTACATTTATACACTAGTTAAGCAAAGATGGCGTGGTGGCGCTGCGGGCTAAACCGCAGAGGCCTGGGCTGCAGGGTCAGAAGACCAAGCAGTCGTAAGATCGAATCCACGTGACGGAGTGAGCTCCTGTTGCTTTGTCCCAGCTCCCACCAACCTAGTGGTTCGAAAGCATGCAAATGCAAGTAGATAAATAGGGACCACCTCGGTGGGAAGGCAACGGCATTCCGTGTCTAAGTCGCACTGGCCATGTGACCACGGAAGATTGTCTTCGGACAAAACGCTGGCTCTATGGCTTGGAAATGGGGATGAGCACCGCCCCCTAGAGTCGAACACGACTGGACAAAAATTGTCAAGGGGAACCTTTACCTTAAGCAAAGATGGGGGAGACACAGCTTCAATTCTCCACTAGATACTGGTTGCTGTTTGATTACAGAGCTCCATCTCAATTTTCCACCTTCAACTCAACTGTAGAATGTGGCAGACCCCAGCTAACAATTTGCTGCCTTCTCACATATTGAGTTTGCACACTCCCTAAGAAGGGGAGAGAATGGGGCAGAGGCAGAGGAGAGACATCCTTTCAGATATTTGTTGGATCATTGACTTGGCAGAACTGGCATCTGTGGAGTTAATCCTGTTCAGCTAGTTTTGGCCTTTCTTTAATTCTAAATTCATTGTGGTCAGTCACTAGGCTACAATGGATTCCTGAAGAGTCATCTTGATGATCCTCCCATTATTGTAGAGCTATGGGTTTTGATGGCCAAAGGAAGAAGAAACAGGTTATCTGGGGATAACGGCAAATAACGGCAACCCATTTGCACCATAATTGCAGGCAACCCATTTGCACCAAAACGGCAAATGGGTTGCCTGCAGAATGTCCCAGGTTCAATCTTTGGTTCCCTGAGCTAAGAGAATCAGGTTGCAGGTGATGTGAAATAATTCTGTCTCAAATCCTGAAGAGCTGTTGGTCCCAATGCACGATATTGAGGGAATATCCAAATGGAGGACCTTGAAATGGTCTAGTTTGCATTTAAAAAGTTCTTTTGTTTAGTGCAACCTATTTTATCTCTCACTTGAGCAATCCTTCCGTTCACCCTGATCAACATTTTTTCTCCCATGAGAAGGGTCCAGACAAGTCTTTGGTTTGCTCCAATCAGTTTCCCTTTTGATTAATGCCACTCTCCTTCCTGTCTCCTTTCCTGCTTTTTCCCATGATTGTCATGCAGCACTCCATGGTGACATTCCTTTTTGGAGGGGTTAAATAAAGAAAGTGATTAAGTGAAAGAGCAATGCAGCAACCTAGCATGGTACACATAATACCACCCATGTATCTAGTTTATCTAGAATACAGTGGACCTCGACTTACGAACATCCCTACTTACGAAAAGTTCCGGCCACAAAATTTTGCTTCAACTTGCGGCTGGAGCTTCCACTTATGAAAACAAAAAGGCAGGGGGAAAGGATGGGAAATTCAAACCATTGGTGGCAAAGAGGCTGCTTCTTCGCCCCAACAGTTAGGAAAAGAGAGGCTCAGTCTCCCAGGCTTCCAACACTGCACCGAAGCTGGCACCCGGTGGGGCGGTTGGAGTGGCTTTGGAAGCCCAGGAAACTGGCACCTGGGTGCCAGCTGGGCAAAGGGGAGGAAGGCTGTGCTGCGGTGGGGGCTGAAGTGGGAGGCTGCCAGCAAGAGACGAAGGACACCTCTTGGAGGAGGGGAAGATGGGGTTGGGGGATGAGGAGAGGTTAGGGTGCATGCAGGGGTATAGATGGGAGGGCAGGGGAGAGTCGTTTGGAAGGGAACAGACAGAGGGGATATGAGGGGGCACCAAGGTGTCTGGGCTTCCAAAGCTGCCCCGACCGCCATGCCAGGTGCCAGCTTCCCAGGCTTCCAAAGCACCATGTCACATTCCCAGGGGGTTTCAACAGGCAAAAGTCAAATAAGCCAGTCCAATATCAGAAGATGGAAAGCAGATACCAAAATGCCAAAGCCAAAACACAAACCGTAGTCAGAAGTCAGAGTCCAAAGCCAAGGGTCCAGAGAACAAGGTCCAAGATAAGCAGGAGCGTGGATGCAAGCCAGAGTGTTGACTTGTTGCTTCCACAAACTTCCAAGACTCTGAGTGCAGATTTTATAGCATCAGCAGTCATCTAAACACTCAGGGCTGGTCAACCTGATGTTCCTATGGGAAGCATTCATGCGAGGCTCTGATCTTCGTGTGATGAGTCCTTGCCGAAGCTTATCCCTCACTCTGGTTACTGGGGAAGGAGAATCTGGTGGTGATTCAGCTGTCTGCGATTCTGATTGCCCAGCATTTTCCTCAGCTGTAATTAACCCCTCAGATTCCAGATCTTCTTTGTCTGAACTCATGACACACCGGCACATGGCATGGCAGTTGGGGCGGTGTTGGAATCTGGCACCTGGCATGGTGATCAGGGCAGCTTTGGAAACCCAGGAAGCCAGCACCTGGCACAGCAGTTGGAGGGCTTTGGAAGCCCAGGAAACTGGCACCCAAGTTCCCAGGCTTCCAAAGCTGCCCTGACCGCCACGCCTGGTGTGTCACATTCCCTGGGGTTTCAACAGCAGAGTCCAATAAGCCAGTCCAGTGTCAGAAGTTCAGAGAATGCAGAACCAATATCAACATGCCAAAGCCAAATCACAAACCATAATCCAAGGTCAGGGGCCAAAGCCAAATCACACAAAGTAGTCCAGGGTCAGAGTCCAAAGCCAAGGGTCCAGAGAACAAGGTTCAAGGTAGTCAGGAGCGTGGATGCAAACCAGAGATTTGACTTGTTGCTTTCACAAGCTTGCCAGCATCTGGGTGCAGATTTTATAGCAACAGCAACCATCTAAACACCTCATCCTGCTAAAACTCAGGGCTGCTCGACCTGATGTTCCTATGGGAAAGCATTCATGTGGGCTTTGGATCTCCGTGTCATGAGTCCTTGCCGAAGCTTGTCCCTTACTCTGGCTACTGGGGGAGGAGAATATAGTGGTGTTCCAGCTGCCTGTGATTCTGATTGCCTAGCATTTTCCTCAGCTGTAATTAACCCCTCTGATTCCAGATCTTCTTTGGCAAAATTCATGACAGGGTGCCAGCTTCCCGGGCTTCCAAAGCACCAGCACCCGGTGTGGTGGTCAGGGTGGCTTCCAGAGTCACCTCGACCGCCACGCCAGGTGCTGACTTCCAACACAGCCCCGACTGCGACGCCAGGTGCTGGTGCTTTGGAAGCCCAGGAAGCCGGCACCAGGTGTGGCAGTTGGGGTGGCTTTGGAAGCCCAGATGCCTTGGTGCCCCCTTGTATCCGCTCTGTCTGCTCCCATCCAAATGACTCTCCCCTGGCCTCCCATCCATACTGCTGCATGCACTTCAACCTCTGCTCATCCCCCAACCCCATCTTCCCTTCCTCCAAGAGGCATCCTTCATTTCTTGCCGGCAGCCTCCCACTTCAGCCCCCACTGTGGTACAGCCTTCCCCCCTTTGCCCAGCTGGCACCGGGTACCAGCTTCCAAAGCTGCCCTGACTGCCACACTAGATGTGGGTGCTTTGGAAGCCCGGGAAGCCTCTGCAGCAATATTTTGGATTTGTTTTGTTTTTTGCAGCCCCAGGGGCTTGCAGTGTTTTATTTTTAGGTGATATTTTTTTCTTTGGCTGGAACATATTAATCGGTTTTCAATGCATTCCTATGGGAAATGGTGCTTCGACTTATGAAATTTACAAGTTACAGCCACCGTTCTAATACAGATTAATTTCATAAATCGAGGCACTACTCTATGGGTCCATTAATAGGAAAAATATATAAAAATTTTAAAACTGTAAATGAAAATGAAAAGAGGGGAGTTCTCCATCATCCATTTCAATGCCACAACTCAACAAATGTGTCACAGGGTTGTTACCTCAGATAACACTTCCCACAGCTTTATTTTGGTGCAAACTAACCATCTGCATGGAATATAGAATGGGATAATTAGGAGCACTGTGAATAGCATGCACATACAGCTCCCCCACCCCGCGGCTCTAGCACTGTGCCAAAAAGTAGTGAGGCAACTCTAAAAAGGCTGGATCATTTTAAGTCAAACCACATGTGGATGCTGTAATTTGATTCGAACCAAACAGCACCAAAAGCAATCCAAATACTGGAATGCTCTGAATTAGAGATACGAATAGATATGAGGCAGGCAGCTTCCAATGCTTAATAATCCTTAGCCATAGCAAGTGAAATGCAAGGAAACATAAGTTGCACTAAATGCCAATGTAATTTGGTTCTGTGAGCAAGACAATCACCTGAACAATATTTTCTGAGAAATTCAACACGTTTGAATCATTTTAAGAAGATGATTGTCTGGGGTTTTCTATTGTTTTATTTACAGCTTGTGAGACACATTCATTCTGATAAAGATCTACAGTGCTTTCTGGAGCATCTGAAAAGTTGGCAGTATGCTGGGAAATGTGGATAGGTTTTCTTTTGCTTTTTAATTTCACAATATGCATCTGAAACTTGGGATGTTTTGCACAATGATTTGCTCAATTAGAACTGGCCAAGTGTTTTATAATTCAGGTGCCAGGTCAACATGAAGGTGTTGCAATTTCTAGAGAATTTTCTAAAATTAGTAAGGATTTTTCTGCTTTGCTGGGTCAAAAGTGAGAGCTACCATGCTACTGGACAACACAACAGCCAGCCTCCACACAGCTTTCACTGGACTCAGTTTACCATAAAAAATTCTCCTTTCTGTGAGGGTTTGATTTTAGCCTCAGCCTGATGGGACACAAACACAGGCTGAGGATCTTTTGAAAAATCAGAACTGGGGTTTATTTGAACATTGAATAAAGAATTGTCAACATTAAACTTGTTAGTAGCTTTGTCTCTCACCAACAACTGGTCAAACGAGGGCATCCATAAATCTTGTAAAAAAAGGTTGTAACCTGATTCTTACGAGGGACCTTTAACAAAGGGATTAGTGTCCTCCTGGTCCCGATTGTCCGCACCGACATCTATCAAGGGAAGGGTTTCTTCATCTGTTGCCTCCAAGTCGAAGGGGTCAGTTCCCTCCATGTAGGGGTCCCAGGGTCCAGTAAATACCCCCTCCGGTGAGCCTCCTCCAGACACCATGCCCGTCTGTCTCTTTCTTCCCTCTCTACCGCTTCCTTCTCCTCTCTCAGATGCCTACGCCACTCTCTAGCCTCGGTTTCTCCCCAATACAAGGGTCTTTGGGGTAGACCCCATCTCCTTCTGTAATCGGCCTCCTCCTGAGGCACTCTTACTTTTTCGCATTTCCCCGTCCAGAGATCTTCAATCCATATTAACTCCCAACCCCAGGGTATGGCGTCCCATTCTCTCTTTATATCCCCGTTTCCTGCCTCAACCAACAGTCTTCCTCTTTCTCCTGTTCCCGCCTTTTCCAGCCCTGTTTGGATGGTGACTGAGAGTCTTGTCATATCCCGTTCTAGCTCACGGGTGTCTACTCCCTGATGCCTGCTCATGATGCGGGGAGTTGCAGCCTCAGTCTGGGTCTCTTGTTCCTTTCTAGGGGAAGACGACACTCCAGCGAGAGCTTCAATTGCCTCGCTTCTGGTCTCACACTTTCTTCAAACATCTTCCTGGCAACATATGGTCAAGAGGCCAATAATCTCTCTCTCTCTTTCTCAGATCAACCTTACAAGTAGGTAACATATAAGGAAATTATATTAACTTTACTGATTGTGTTCTTTTTGTGATCATTGCCTTCCCTAGTTTTCCTCATTTTGTCTGCCCACTGCATTTGGACATTTAGGCTGTTCAAATGTTAAAAGAAAATTTCCTTGTAAACCTTTCCCTTTGGGAACAACACCCACCTGCGTCCAGGACATTTTCACAGTTTTATTCTTGGGATTTTCACAATATTTTTGGCAGGTATCCAAGAAGCACTACTTTCAGACAGTATTGAAAGATGTAATTTTTCAACACATAGTTTGAGTCTTCCAATTTAGAAACCATTTTGATCTTCTTCCCTCCCTCCCTCCCTCCCTCCCTTCCTATGACCTGGAATTAACCATTATAACCAAATGCATTGTGAATGAATCTAAAGAGTTTGTTGGGGAGGGGTGGAGTGGATAGTCTTTTCCCTAGGGACAAAATTTGTGGTTATGGAAAAGGAAGAGAAACATGGATGCTTTCTTTTCATTGGAATTTTTTTACTTGGTTTTTACTGAATAGAAATCTCAAGGCTATGTTGGAAAGAAAAAGCTCAGTATAAAGTTAGGATAAAGTATAGAATTTATATATTAAAGTTTTCTCTTGCTGGCCAGATAATGTGTCTACTAAAGGAGCTTCAGACACAAATGCAAACTTTCATATATTTTATTCTTTCTATACTTGCTATATGATTACAGTCATGTACTCACAAACATGTACTATTCTGTATATATAAGCACTCCATTGGTCTGTTGACATGCTTGTGTGTAGAGGCTCATGTATTGGGGGGGGGGGAAGGGTCTTACCATGCCTACCTATATCCCTCCTATAAATGTTGAATAATTAGTGTTGTGGCTATAAAGCTTATATATTCCTTGTCAATGACACCTTCAAGGTCTCTGCGCTGCCTACTGCTTGACCTTGGTTTTAAAACACACGGAATAGAAACCTTGAAACCAAGATGAACAAGATTCATTCTGACAGAAACCAGATGCAGCACAACAGAGAAACACACTCTCTCTCACACACACACTCTTTCCCCTCTTGCTTGCTTTTACGAACACCCCTACTTTTTTCTGAGATATAGACTGACCTGTGTTGCACAATGCCAACTTTCACTGTTCCAATTATAGCTTATAGAGAAAGCAACTATAGAATCTTTCTAATGATTATATCGTGCATATATGAGAAAAACAAGATGTCACAATTTTAGACTAAAGCTACTTAATAGAAGGGGACGTGGTGGCGCTGCGGGCTAAACCGCAGAAGCCTTTGTGTGCTGCAGGGTCAAAAGACCAGCAGTTGTAAGATCGAATCCACGTGACGGAGTGAGCACCCGTTGCTTGTCCCAGCTCCCGCCAACCTAGCAGTTTGAAAGCATGCAAATGCGAGTAGATAAATAGGAACCATCTTGGTGGGAAGGTAAACAGCGTTCCGAATCTAAGTCACACTGGCCACGTGACAACAGAAACTGTCTTCGGACAAAACGCTGGCTCTACGGCTTGGAAACGGGGATGAGCACCGCCCCCTAGAGTTGAACATGACTGACTAAAATGTCAAGGGGAACCTTTACCTTACTTAATAGAAAATATTTATACTTTGCAAAAGCAGACATGTAAAATCTGAACAAGGGTTTATATGGCTGTAAAACATTCAGAACTTCCTTTCATCTTCCTTCTTTCTCTCTCTCTCTCTCTCACACACACACACAAAGGTATTCTTTTCTGTTATTTTATTTATTTATTTATTTTATTTTATTTATATCCCGCCTATCTAGTCAATTAAGACCACTCTAGGCGGCTTACAACAGAAATATAACAATGTAATTAAAAACAATTTTATATAAGGGAAAAAACTTAGGTCAAGGAGGGACAAACACTAGGAAGAGGAAAGAGAGGAAAATCGGAGGTTAGGGATAGACTGAGGGGACGGCCTGCCGAAACATCAGTGTTTTTAGTTGATTTTTAAAAATACCCAGCAAGGGAGCCGCGCAAATATCAGGGGGTAGGTTAATCCTGAGTAGAAGCTCTGTGTTAGGACAACTAATGGTGCAATCCTGCACTTCTATATAGATCTGAGTTCAGTGAGATTTCCTCCTAGATAAGTGACAATTGCATCCTAAAATTGTTGCAGAGTTCATATTTGAGTTAAGGGTCAGTGAAAATGTCAAGGCTAAATTGTGGGACAAAATCCTTGCTATACATCAGTTTAATACACCCCTCCCCCAAGATGGAATAGAATCAAATTGGTAAATTAAAAAAAAACTTTATTAACATTTGATCCAATTAGTACTACACTAGGTTGCTTCGCCGTTATTTCACGGGTGCAGTACGAATCTGAAACAGTTCCCTGCAGTCGGCATTTATTAAGTGAACTGAATAAGAATCTGAGAGCCGTTGTTCATTCAAGTACAAATGGTTTCTTCTGTTGGCCTAGCAAGAGCCAACAACACACTAGCTGACTTCATGTTACTCATGGCCACTGCACAGTATTGCTACTCCTAATATAGATAGCTAGGTCAAATAATGCCAACTGTACAAAACCTGAGCACAATAAGAAATGGGCTTGCATGAATGTACACAACAGAACCATTGTATCAAATTTCCTGTTGGGGTTCTTGTCCATTTAATACCTGCATTAAAAGCAGAATTTTAGTTTGCTGTGATTCAGTGAATCTTTCTAGCAACAAAGAGTTTCTGACAGTCCAAGCAGCTGTCTGTGATCCCATCCTCCCCCGATCCCGCTAGCTCTTCACTCTTCACAGTGTTGAAGTTAAACTTTCATCCTTAGTCAGCTTGGCTGGCAAAAGCCTTACATCATAAAATATGGAGCCAATGGAAACAATGTGTCTAATGACTATCCTACCCAAATTTTGTTCTGAAGAACTGTTTGCAGACCTTTTGACTAGAAATCTCGTAACAGTGGGCAACAGAGAACACAGAATCCTTCAGCTTAGCAAAACTGCAGAGTGTGCAATTGGAAGGCTAAAATCTTACCACTTCAGACTATGTGGCATGGAAACCCCCTCGTTTTTTTTGGAGCACATTTTAGGCATCACTGTACTAAAAACCAATGCTGACGAAACTAGGAGCGATTTTGTTCCTCTTTGTTTCTTTTTGCAACTGTACTGACCTTTTATTATTTCCTTTATAATCCTTCTCCCATATCTACAAAAGAGAACTACAAACTGCTAATTAAAAAAAAAAAGCTTATTTTTCTTAAGGTCACCTTTCAAAAATAAGCAGCTGAATTATTGGAGACAAAAACATTCAGAAATAGTCTTCATTGTTCATTGAAGACCAAACAACCCTCAAATGGCTTGCTTTAGAGGGGGAATAGCTTTCAACAATGCATTTCTCTGCCAGCTATGAAAATGGTAGATAAGCTCAGAGGAAAAAGGAGGAGCCCGAGAAGGGGGTTGCAGATGATGTTATGGTCTTTGCTACTTAGCAAGTCCCTGGGCTTCAGCACTCTTTGTCCTGGCTCCTTTACACCACTGTCCATTTCATACTAGGATGGGAAGGTGAAGGACAAGGACCAAATGGTGGTGGTGATGCCCTCATCACCCCTGTCCACTCTACCTGAGAAGGCAGCTACACTGTGGTGGCCCTCACATCCCCCCACAAGTTGGACACACTGGAAGTGCACCTGTTAGCAGTCCACACCACCACACCACAGGCAAACTCCTCAAAGCATAAGAGGCAGTGACAACTCCTGCCCTTTCTTTCTGCCCGCCATAACTTATAGCTTTTGCCATTGCCTAAGACTGCTCTGTGGATGCCCAGCCCCTTGGAGCGAGGTATGAAGGAAATAAACAGCTCTGGAGAGTTGTGCAAGCATGGGTGCAGTGCTCCAGAGAAGCCATAGTCCTGACAGTCTTGGAATCTTAGAACTGCAGAGCTGGAAGGGACCCTCATGGCATCCAGCCCATCAAGGAGGCACAGTGGAGAATCAAACTCCCAACCTCTGGCTCTGCAGCCAGATACCTGAACCACAAATGTGCACTTTTTCAAGCAGAATATAATGTTCTAAAATCTCAAGGTTAACTTTCCACAAAAAAAGAGAGAGCACAGAAGCTGACCTCATTTGATTATATAATTGCACACCTCAAACCACTCTTAGCTGAGCTCTGAAAACTTAGCATAAAATCATGCCTCACTCATCATTGTCAAAGGCAGTCTATCAGTTACTTAATACCATGTAGAGAGAAGGGTACAGGATATGGCAATAAGCTCAGCTGATTGGTGGCAGGATTCCAGCAGTCCCACAGCAATGGGAGGCTTTGTCTTAGTGGCCATTCTGAAATAAACAGGCATTTGCGCCTGAGCTCTCAGTTATGGTAGCAATCAGTTTAATCTGTATTCCTACAGTTACCATACTCCAGGCAGTGCCTTTTCAAAAGACTGCATTGTTCTCTCTTCCTTCAGCCTTGTGACTCATAATGCACCATAATGCTTAACCTTCAGAACTGCACCTTGCATCTCTTTAGATGACTTAATACACAGAAATCTTAGAGACAGCTGATAATCTTTTTAAACAAAAATGTTAAAGTAATATTTTACATTTTTCTTTTCTTTTTCTGTAAGCAAGCTTGAGGAAAGTTGGGTACGTGAGAGATAAAATTTCATGACTCTATGTCAGCAATAAGACATTGATAATGATAACAGAGAATTTGCTTATCCTTAACTATGCCTCCAAATCAACTGACTTATGCAACCATTGTATTCGGCTTATTTCCATAAAATGAATTCATTTGACAGATTTTCATAAATGTGGCATTGTGATTCCAACTTTGCTGTTCATGTCAGCTTCGTGCTTAAAACTTGGCTATATACAGATTGACTTCAACCTTTGATGGCTTAGTGAAAGCCTGCTTCAAATACGATGATCAGCAGAGTGAACTATGACAACCCTGATTAAATTCTGGAGAAGAAGAAATAGGATTCTAGATTCAGTCTCCTCCATCAAACTGAAACTCAGAGTGATGATAAACTGTTTAGTTATACGGAGCATTATCTGCAAATCATGAGATCCTGGGATTTTTCCATCCCACTTCAGTTAAAGCTGTCTATATAAACTGGGGGGGGGGGGGGCGTGCGGCAGTGCGGGTAACGAATGGGAGGAAATTGAGATAAAGAGAAATAAACACAATCCTATCAATAACACTGTACATAAAACTAATACTATGCCAGCATTATTCAGCATGCAGATCAGGGGGATTCAGCCTCTACTGGATAGGGTTACATTCCCCCTGAAAACTAAGGTTAGCAGCTTGGGTGTGCTCCTGGATTCAACTCTTTGAGCTTGGATGCACAGATTGTAGCTTGGCTGGGAGTGCATTTGCACAGATAAAGTTGGTGAACCAGCTGCACCTGTTCCTTGAGATATTCAACCTGGACACAGTGACATATGTCTTAGTTACATCTCGTTTAGATTACTGCAACATTATCTATAAGGAGTTGCCTTTGAAAAGTGTTCAGAGACAACAACTGGTTCAAAATGTTGTAGCCAGATGACTGGCAGTGGTTAATATGTAATGACCTTACTACAAGAGCTTCATGGGCTGCCAATCTGTTTCCAGGTCCAAGTCAGAGTACTGCTTATGACTAATAAAGCCCTACATGGATTGAGTCCAGGGTATACAAAGGACCTATCATCGCTTATGAGTCGTCTCAGCTTTTCAGATCTTCTGGGGAAGCTTTCTTTCAGTTGCACACCTTCCTGAGCTCATTATCCCCTTACTCCAGAATAAAGATGTGAGAAAACTGTTATGGAATATTCATAATTATCCTCCATGAAAAAAGGGGGGGTCCTGCCATAGTGCGGAATCAGATTCTGCAGAGGGGTCTCAACGGACCCCTACCAAATTATGGACGAGTCCCAAGCCCTAAGCTCCCACAATCACGAAGATAGCGAGAACCCAGCCGGCCCAAATTTGACCATCCTCGGACCTCAAGCCCCCTCCTTCTTCTTGACTGTTGGTCCGGGAGTGGTCCCAGCAGGTCTTCTCCCCCAAGCACTGTAATCGCACGATCCTCAGCGCTGGGAGATCAGATGAGCTATACATTACCTGTGGTTGTGAGGGGGGCTCACCAAAACTTGTTTTATCCGCACTACCCACCCGTGTGACCAAATTTGACCACCTTGTAATATGCCAACACATCTTGACCAGTGTGGGATAGGCAAAAAATCCCTACCTCCAAGGCCAATCAGGATGTGGATCAAAAATTCCTATCCGGCCCCAAAAGGCAACCAGAAAAACTCACACTAGTATCCAGGGAGGGCGGGCAGGTTGTCCAAAAGGAAGAGGCCCAAGGTAGGTGGGAAGCTTCTTTAAAAATACTACTCCTTCTCCCTTAGGTCGCTCTTGCAAGACCGCAATGTCTTGGACTATCCCGGGAAGGGGATCATGGCGGCCCACGCTGCTGAAGAGCCTCATCAGCGGACCGGCCATTTGGTGAGGATATGAGACAGTCCTTTCTCAATGGCTGCTCCCAGGTTTTGGAGTACACTGTTGCATCAAACAAGGTTGGTCTTCTCCCTCTTCTCCTTCTGTTATGAGGCAAGGACTTTCCTTTTCAGTCAGACTTTAAAGCAATATGTAGAGGTTCCATTAATGCTTTATTTATTTGATTTAGAGATTTGTCTTTTAATCTTTTAAAAAATCATGGTTTTAATATTGATAAATGTTTAATTGTTTTAATGGCACTTAAAAACCTGAGATTATTGTATACTTTTAATTGTTGTGAGCTGTCTTGGTTACCATGGGTTGGGAAGGTGGCATATAAATTACATAGATGAATAAATTAATATGTATGATTCTTTATGACAATTATTTTATTCATTTTGAGGAACCACAGCATCAGTATTGCTCTCATTATGTGGACTGAAAGCTAACAGTGTAAGAGTCTGATTTGCTCAAGATAACCTGAGATTACTTATCCAAGGAATAAATGATCTAAATCCAGTCTCCTCATGCCAGGTCCAAAGCTATAAAAAATTGAAAGCAGGCTTAATTGAAACCCTAAGTGTAGTGGTTTGCTTCTTACCAGTTTGTCACATTGACAGTCTCTTACTATCATGTGTTATTCTGATTATAGCAGGAACACATGCAGTACTTCACAGCTTTCAAAGGTATTTTCTCACTGTGCTGCTCAGTTTGAGCCTAAATACTAAATGTTTTTCTTGTTATATTCTTTTATTCATATAATCATTAAATAGATGGTTTAATTTCAAAATATACATAAACACTTGCAATGGAGATATTAGTAGAATTACAAGCACCACAAATGGACCTATACAGCCACAAACTGATCTCCTGTCAAAATTGGGGAGGAGATTGTAATTTCACTTTCCACCCCCATCCCCCAAAGACTGAGGTGAATTCAGACAGCTAATTTGACATTGTAAGTGACATACTGAATCAACCCTGAGCTCAAGGCTAAAAATAAAATTGTTGTTTCATCTGACATTCATTAAGATGTTAATTAACTAATCTAGTCCATTAAACAAAGAACAAATCACATTTTACTCAAGGCTTCACCTTGAGCAAGGCACTCTCTCACATAAAAAAGAACTTGCTTGTATTGAAAAATGTGTAATTATTGAAAAGCGATTTTTGTAGGCATTCAGTCTTCTCTGACTGAAAAAAATGAAGTGGGTGATTTGGAATGGAAACTGAGTATTCTGTAGAAATTACTTTCAGAAATCTATGTGATCTAAGGGTTATGTAGTTTTGAAGCAAATTTATTAATGCAAAACAGGATATATAGCAAATAACTAAATTATTCATATAAGGTGGTGTAGGGTGTGAAATTGAACATGCCATGGGTATTTGTTATAATTTTATGAATGTAAAAATATTTCTTTGATATGGAAAGTTATATAATGACATGTAATATCAGCATTTGACACGTTGAAATGCTATAAACTACAGATTGTGATTTAAGTAGAGCCATGGACACACCAACAAAATGTTTTCAAGTTCTTCCCCTTTGATTTTGCAATTTAAATTTGCAGTCACATGACACATGACCATTAGCAAATAATTTATTCAGCAGGTGTGCTAACTGTGGATCATTTCTCACTCAGCCAAAGGCTTTTACTATTTTTATTGCAGATCTTTTTAAAAACAATATTGCATTGCCGCATGTGTGAATGATCTTATTCCAAATTTTTTAACTACTGTCACCATGCATGTCCTTTCAAAATGCATTTTTTAGTTTTTCTGCGGTGATTGTTTCGATGTGTCAGTTAACTTCTATCAAATTGTCACAAGAAGAAGCTCTAGATGCTTATTAAATTGGAAGGAAATGACTCAGTAACCCAAAAACACATGGGGATGCACATCCTGGAATAAATGCCACATAGCTTCAAAATACAACAGGACTGCCTGTCGTGCTGGTGTGACCATGGCCTAGGATGTTAGTGTGAGGAAAACCTTGGACTTCACTAGTATAGATTGTGATTTCTTTTCTAGAAATGATAACTGTAAATGTGGCTAGAATTGGAAACCTAGGAATATATAAAGACACACATGTTTGAAGAATCCCAGGTGACTGAACACAGAATTCTACATCATTATCACAATGGTGATAATGATGATACACAGAATTTTCAGTGACTGTGTCTGTGTCTTGTCTTTTAAAACCAATTCTTGATGGCTGCAGGTGAGTCGAGGCAACGTTGGACAAAGTGCAGAGACCTAGGGTACTTCAGAAAAAAGGCAACGGTGAACTGCTTACCAATAATCTATATCTAGAAAATTCTAGAAAAAGTTTCCACAAGGCAGACTCAAATTGACAAGCACATAATTATTATTATTGTTGTTCCAAATGTAAGCCCCACTTCCAAGTTTACTGTACTTCTGTCTCAATTTGAAAAGTTTTGACTTATAATTTTAAACTTTGCTCTGTGGTGTTCCACCTCGAATATTTTCATAGGTTGCATAAATACATGCAAAATTAACTTTACAAGTATTAATTCTTAGTGTATCCAGGGACATAGTCACAAGATACTCTGTAGAAATGAGGTTCTCTCCAGGAATGTTTAGTGCAAATTTGGGTTTCACAAAATAAGCTGAGGTTATCACCGTTACCTAAAGAAAAATGTGCAGGCAGTATTCTATCCTATAACAAAAACTTGCTAGGATATAAACCTGTCCCCAACATCCAGTATTCTGGTGAATGCATGCAAAGATGCTGGAGTGACTGGCAAACACTCATCCCTTATTTTAATTGTATCAAAATATTTTATTTCATGAATAGTTGATTCATTAAATACACTTTTGTATTTAACCTTCTGTGGTCTTACCGCTCCCCTAATGTCCTAACCCATATGTCTGGCTATAGCCATGCTGCTAATACCTCCAATAAACAAACATATCGGCTGCAAACCTTTGTACACTTACCTGAGAGTCAGTCCCATTGATAGATATATTTGTTTGTTTGCAGTACTTAGATAGTGCCTGGTTTTGTGAAAGCTCCAAGCGGGGCAGATCAAAAAGCATATATAATGTGGCACAGCAACAATATAAAGCAATTTTAAAATTAAAAAAAAATCTTACAAGAAAAAAAGCAGTGACAAAAATTAGTCACCAGAATGACTGTATAACAAGATATAATTTCAGAAGCCAGGCATGTTACAGATATGTTTAGAACATTGGATGTGTTCTCCGCCATGGACAGTTGAGATCATTTTTCTAAACCATTAAAGGGAGCTGAAAAATGCAGCTAGAAAATGACTAAGTGAAGAAAAGCAATTCAACAATTTCTTAACCACTCATGCTGTTGGAAATGGCCGTGTGGTGCTGGTCAGTAAGTCATGTTACCAAAACATTTGCAGCTCTTCCAAGTTCTAAACATGTGAGGACATTTATTTTATTTAATTATTATTTATATGCTGCCTTTCTTCCCATAGGCACCCAAGCTGGCTCACAATAGATTAAACAACAGATTTAAAAATACTATATTAAATAGCATTAAAAAAATTAAACATATATTAAGATTTTTTAAATCAAGTTTAATAACAATTCAAAAACATTTAGAACCTGTAAGTTAAAAACCAGCAAGTTAAAAACCAGCATCCTTACATCACTTGCTGTCTAAAAGTCTGCCTGAAAAGGAAAGTGCCTGAGGATGATAAGAGGGAGACGACTACCCTAGTTTGATGGGGTTAATGTGCATTCCAAAGCCTGGGGCAGTCACTGAGAAAGCCCCTTCTTGTGTCCTCAACAAATGAGCTTGGGAAGGTGTGGAACCGAAAGGAGGGCCTCTCCAGAAGATTTTAAAAGCTGAGAAAGTTCATATGAAGTTCAAACTTCAAATAACCTGGAACCAAGCCACACTGGGCATTATAGGTAATAACCAGCCCTTCAAATTGGGCCTGGAAACAGACTCACAGCCAGTGAAGCTGTTGTAATAAAGGAGTCACAGGCTCCCTATAACCAGTTCCAGGTGGCAGTGTTTTGAACCAACCAGCTGAAGTTTCTCAACACTCTTCAAAGGCAGACCCATGTTGACTGTGTTGCACGAATCCAAACAGGATGTAAGTAAGTAAGGCATGTGTCACTGTGACTAGATCAGACATCTCGAGGAACAGGCGCAACTGGCATACCAGCTTTAACTGCAAATGCACTCCTGGCTACCACTGACACCTGTGCATCCAAGCGCATACCCAAGCTGCACACCTGACTTTTCAGGGGAAGTGTAACCCCATCCAGTACAGGCTGAATTCGTAGCTTGTGATTTGCCATACAAATGACCAGGACCACCTATGTCTAGTCTGGATTAAGTTTTAGTTTGTTAGCCCTCATCCAATCCATTACTGACAACAGTTACTGGTCTAAGCACAGAATAACTTCCTTGAAATCAGATGGGAAGAAGAGACATAGTGATGGCACTGGTTTCCAAAGCAGTTTCATGTTGATGACTGGGCCCTGAGGGACACTACAGACCAAGGGTCAGGGTGTCAAACAGGATTCCCCCAACACCATCTTCTGCGTTTAGCCATTCAGGAAGGATCAGAATCACTGTTAAGATAGTACCTCCAAGATTCATCCCAGAAGGATACCATGATCAATGGTATTGAAAGCTGTTGAAACCAATTGGGACACATCACTCTGTCTAGTTCCCAACATGGATCATCCTCCAAGGCAACCAAAGCTGTCTCTGTTCTGTAACCAGGCCTAAAGACAGACTGACATGGGTGCTCAGTACTATTATAAGTGGATTTCACCTTTTGTAAAAGTAAGATGTATAATTTGCTTTCTCTCTAAGTCACTGAAACATTTTTATGTACTTAAAATGTTATTCCTTTAAATCTTGTTCAACGCCAAAATAGGCCAAGTCTAGCAAATCTTTCTTCTTGGGACTATGTATTTCACTTGTGCCAGAAAAGACCAGAATTAAGATAGCTGTATTTATTAAACTTTGTTCTATAGCACTAACACTGTACGCCAACGTATGTGTACTCAGAAATAAGTGTCACTGCATTCACTGGGATTTAGTCCCACGTAGGTGTGTTTAGGATTGCTGCCTAGGACAGGCATTTGGAAACTACTTCCTGTGTCCACTTGTTGTCATGTTACTTTCCTGTGAAGACCATATTGTGAGCATAAACATTATAAACACCTCAGTCAACAAATATTTGAGGGTTGGCTAGGGCTGTAGTGTAACTTGTGATTGTAACTGAAGATTACAAAAAATAAAAATCAGAATCCACAGGAAAAATATCTGATTCCAGTTATTTTTCTGATGTACCAAGAGGAATCATCAAAAAAGATGAACTATTTCTTCTGTTCCAGTGACACCTCACCAGAACTACTGTAGATCAACTGTGGAAAATCTATCACTAGACTCAAAAGAATTTAGCAACGATCAATCAGTGCCAGTGTACACAAGGTGTTTGTAGCTGGGCTAGCCAGCCAGACCCAGGTGCACTTGGGACAAAACTTATTTTCCGGATCAGATCCATTTTAGTTGGGATTTAGGTCTGGTTTTGGCACCTAAACTTCTCTAGCTGCAGATCTCTACAGAATGATCTGTGCTGGGAACAAGACATGATCAGAGGGCTCCCTGTGCCTGGACCTGTCTTGGTACCTTTTGATACCCATGGCTATTGTGTGCTTCTGGGGAGATTATTTGAATTATGTTGTCAGCAGTATGCTAACGACAGGCAAGTCTGTTTCTGTTTTGCCTTGGACTCAAGAGGAGAGGCAAAACTGCTGTATTAGAGCCTGGCTATGTTAATGGGCTAGAAAAGGTTCTATATATATCAAGTCTAAATGAACCAAGGTGGAGGTTCTATTTAAGCACGGTCCATGTATTACAGAGGTGAAAAATCTTGCTAATTTTCTTATTCTCTTCTCCATAGCCTGAGACAAGTTGTCAAGAGTTGGTTAAACCCAACAAGATGTCTTGCTTTAAGTATGAAAAGGAGACATGTGGGGGTTTCTACAGTTTGTGCAAAAGGTCTCTATGCAAAGCTTGTATTGCTTTATGAAGCAAAGCATACACAACAAGTAAAAAAAGTCCGGTTGATGGATTTTAAAAAATAAAAGCAATCCAACTAATGTTCCTAGTTTTGAAAAACTCATGCAACAATAAAGCAGATGTGTTGTTTAGTCGTTAAACTGTGACCCCATGGACCAGGCCCTCCTGTCTTCGACTGCCTCCCAGAGTTGGGTCAAATTCATGTTGGTAGCTTCAATGATACTGTCCAACCATCTCGTCCTTTGCCATCCCCTTCTCCTCTTGCCTTCACACTTTCCCAACATCAGAGGCTTTTCCAGGGAGTCTTCGCTTCTCATGAGTTGGCCAAAGTATTGTAGCCTCAGCTTCAGGATCTGTCCTTCCAGTGAGCACTCGGGGTTGATTTCCTTCAAAATGGATAGGTTTGTTCTCTTTGCAGTCCAGGGTTGGTGGATTTTAAAAAATAAAAGCAATCCAACTAATGCTCCAAGTTTTGAAAAACTCATGCAACAATAAAGGAGATATTGTAATTTTGTGCAATTCTTTTTTTTAAAAAAAAGGTATTGCAAATACAAGAAGCATTGTCAATACCTGCAGCAAATCTCTCAAAAGTGAGGAGAAACAGCCTTCCTTTATGTGCTGAAGGAGACAAGTGAAAATTTAAATCCCAAGAATGGGAATGAGGCAAGTGAGTACTTAAATCTCAATCATGTAGTTTAGGTAATGATGGTTCACTACCTAAGCTACCCCTAAATGATCATATTCATGGTTTTGGGGGCTTCTGGATCTGTACTCATCACTTGAGACTTAGTTATCTTCAATAGCATGAACATTTACCAACTTAGGCTCGTTTGCCAACCATATTGTCAGTCTGCCATCAGTGATCAATGTTGATGCAACCTACCGACTAGATCATTGTAATTAATTGTTTATAGGTTTGTCTTTGAACAGAGTCTGGAAATAAGTATAGGATATGGCAGTAAGGTACTAACTGAAACCAGGCACTATGGTTGCCTGAGGTCTATGTTTCCCCTTTCTTTCTGAATTTCATTCAAAGTGCCGCTTTCAGATTATAAAACCCTTGGGGACACAGTATCTAAAGAACAGCCTCCTTCCTGCCCAAGACTTCTCATTTCAGGCCCTGCTTCAATTCCCCAACATGTTGAGATTCAGGTATCTGAGGTCTCTCCTGTGGTTTCTAAAGTATAGAATGTCTTTTATGGAAAGGACTTCCTGCCACCAGCCATGTTGCATTCCGTTCTCTGTGTTGCTCTGTGTTATTTACATTTTTTCTTTTAATATCCTGTTTTCCTGCCATTTTTAATTTGATTTTGTTTTAAGGCGATATTTGTTGACTTTATTATTGGTTTCATTGTGCTGTTTTCTTCTGTACGTCACTCTGAGAGCTATGACTATAGTGCAGTTTCTAAATGAAATAAATCAATGAAATTCTCCTTTGATCTTTTGTTCAACACCATCAAATCTTTAAAAAGCAATTTCCCAAACACTTCAGCCAGTTGGTTGAGGGATTATGGCTGGGGTAATCCAAAGAGGTAGCTTTTCCAAACTTTGTATTATGCTGGTAACCTCCTGACTGTATACTAATGTACTATTTTATAGGAGATAAAGCTTTTGATAAGTTTTGAAGATAGTCCAGAAATTTAAGTCAGTATAAAATATGGCAGAAAAAACAATCATTTTCAAATGGATATAGGGAAAATACTTAAAAACATTGGAAACAATGCCCATTAAAGGACTTGATATACCTACTTCTCATGTTATTTATCATTTTAGAAAGAAATCAGCTTGTGACTGTCCTTGTACACACTGTTTTGCTTATATGTCCTTGAGTCTGGCGTTAGACTTAAATAAAAAGCCAATGAAATTATCCTTTTTCAGTAACAAAGCTGAAAGTCCATTGACAAATATTGTAACTCTTTTATTCCCTTCACCAAATGCTTCTGTTTGTTAGAATCACTGATCCTATAGGGCCAGCAAGGTTATCAGATTTATGTGCCTATTGTCTTGTTTTGACTTGGCAGTGCAATGTTTTCGTCAAGGAGCAAAACAGAAGGGAGTAAGAGTAAAGGTGAGAATGATCAGGAGGTGGAGATGGGTAAATGAGGGTCAGAGAACTGTCAAGGCCCCCACAGTGGTGATGGTCTGACCGCAAACATTAGCAGCGGTTAGTATTAATCAGCCCCTTCAATCCCACATTTGGTTAGTGACAAGCACTGAATTACACTATAGAAATTTAAGGTTCAATAGAAGTGGTGTATAGCATCCAGGATCAAGAAGAGCAAAAGGAACAAAAATTAATATACTGTACCAGGTAAGGCTTTTTCAGGATAAAATGAGTATATGATCCAGCAGTGTGAATTATATTTATGTGCACAACAGTTGTTCTCTTTCTCTCTTTTGAACACACAAATGCATGGACACACGTATGCACACACACACACACACACACACACACACACACACACCTATTATTAGCACAACTACTCCTATTACTACAGTCCAGTCTTGTGCACTGAGGACCCAAAGATTTTAGTACCAGTGCAAGAGGACTCTAGAGTCACTTGCTGGAAGTATTCAAGCCCACTGTCCTGTGTTCATTATCTATATAGGGATGGCAAGAACTATAGCCAAACTACTCTACACTTGTCCTGAATCAGGCAGCTGCTTCACATGCTGTGGGAAAAAGACAGCAAAACGTCCATGAAATTCATGTACCCCCTGCTCCCAAACCACCATGTCACGAAGGAAAGCAAGGACCCTCCTGTGACATTGCCACTCTTGTATGAAGTGCTGCTGCCTATTTCTTAGCCTCTCTATTACTTGTCACAGAAAGATCAACTCCAATGTCTATGGTTTCTTACTCTGAAGTTGCCACTCTTGCCCTTGAAGGCATAGAAAGTAGTACTTGAAGATGCCTTGTTCTTCTGGTTCTGCTAGAAAAGCCTGAGTGCTCTACAGACTTTTTACATGAGCCTCACCGTTGTGTGAAGCCAGTGCTTTGCATGGCTTCTTCAAAGACCACAAGTGAATCGACAGCACTGTACTCCAGAAGCCAAGATGTTCTACTCCCCTCTCTCCGCAAACACAGAGACTTAACCTCTACAGACATAAGGCATGAGGCTAACATCTCAAGTAGGAGAAAGCTAGTGACTGACAAATTTTTAACAGCATTAATGAAAAGCAAAAGAACAAAAGAACAAAACAAAGGTGGAGGGTTACAAGGGAAGAATAGAAGGCAGCTATCTTGGTAAATAGAGAGAACAAAGCATACAATTTTTCCTGTGTGCGTCCTCTGTTTTTCCATGTAATCTAGTTAATGTAGCACATGGCCTCTCTTCCTTGCTCTCTCTGTGTCAACAGAATGTCCGATAACAGATATCATTAGCTGAACCTGCAAGTAATTGGTATTATGATGTGCCTGCAACCAGGCAGACATGCCCTTTTCCAAGATACTCCCTTCATTCTTCCCTGACCCGATTTTCCATTTCCCACCTGCCAATAGTTAGCACAGTACCTTTCCAGGTACTGCCCAGCTGCGTCCCTATCTTGATGTGGGGGTGCTCACCACTTTGGTCCATGCGCTCGTAGTCTCAAGATTAGACTACTGTAATGTGCTCTACGTGGGGCTGCCTTTGAGATTGATGTAGAAACTTCAGATGGTACCAAATGCCACGGCCAGACTTCTAACTGGGGTGAAGAGGCACCAACATATTTCCCCCACACTGGCCACCTTGCATTGGTTGCCCATTCGTTTCCACATTGATTTCAAAATTCTTACAATTACTTATAAAGCCCTAAACGGTTTAGGACCTCGATATCTGGCAGAGCACCTTCTCCCACCCAGTTCTGCCAGAGACACTTGTTCTAGCCAGGCCAGGCGATTGAGGGGCTTAACAGGAAGGAAAGGCCCAGAAGGAAAGAATGAGGAACCGGGCCTTCTCAGCAGTGGCCCCTCGCCTCTGGAACAACTTGCCCGTAGAGAGCCGCCTGGCTCCTTCTCAGGGTGTCTTTAGAAATAAACTTAAGACATGGCTATTTAGGCAGGCTTTCCCTCCTGCTATATTTTAATATTTATATTTTTACATCTTGGATTTTTTTAAATGTTCATTGGTTCTATTGTTTTTAAATTTTGTAATGCCACCCAGAGTAGACTATCTGTCTAGATGGGTGGGGTATAAAATCTAATAAAATAAATAAATAAAATAAATGTCCTGATTGTTCTGTCCACTTAGGTCTCAATTAGCTGTTGCACTGTGTGTACTTTTTTACCCCCCTCAGCAGCTTTCAGAGAATTTTGTATGCTCCTTTGGGACAAAGGGACAATATACAAATTATTGCTGGGGTCTTTAACAGTAGATTAAGTTCAGTCAATGTAAATTGCAGGTTTGGGATCCCCAACATTTAGATTGAAGCTCCTCCTTTTACTATTTGCATTGGGTTCAGCAATGGCTGAGGAGGAGGCAGTGCTGGAACTTGAAGGGAGGATGAAGGATAAAATGTTCCCATTCCTGAAGGAAAACTTGCACTCCTCCAATAAAACTGAATTTTTACCTACCCTTGTTACTTCTACCTCCCAGATTCCATTAAGCGAGTTGGCGGGTGGTGGTGGAGAAATGGCTTTAACAAACACTCAGACATGAATTTTGAAGCTGGTTGTCCACCACATTGAAATAGAATTATAGAATCCTATTCTGAAAAACCTATTTTTAATGTTTTTTCTTTACCTCATTAAAAAGCATTTTTATGCAAATATGCTGGGAGGGGGTTTCGCAGGTTACTTTGGCATTATAAAAGTGTGTGGGGCTTTTGTAAGCCAACAGCGTAATTCAAAGCATAGATGTGGTTTTCTCATTACCGGACAGCTATGGGGTTGCTAGATACATTTCATTCATTCATTCATTCATTCATTCATTCATTCATTCATTCATTCATTCATTCATTCATATTATTTATATGCCACCATTTTCCCAATAGGGGTCCCAAGGTGGATCACAACAATTAAAACTGATCAAAATACTATACAAAACTGTTTGTGAGGAGGCTGGTGGAGATACCTCCAGTGGGCCATCTAGCTTTGGCTCAGGGCCCCAGGAGTATGCCATATTGCCTTATTGGGGGTGGTCTTGCAAAGCAGACCCAGTGCAACCCAGACGGAGGCTTTCCTGCAGGAGATAATGAAGAGATCACAGCGTTTGCACATCTCTGGCATGACGGTTCAACCCAAACTGAGATCCTTCCTACCTGAACCCTGGGGATTGCAACTGGCTTTGCCCCAGCTGAGCATCTTCTAAAGAAGGGAGAAAGGGACAAAGGGAGTTGGGTGCTGGAGGACAGAAGGAGAACCAACACTGACCCAGTGGCAGTGCTGGAGGCAACAACGCCACAAAGTCTGTCTGCAGTGCCTCCAGGAGGAATAACAACAGTCAGAAGGCTCCTAGCTCACAGAAACAGGGCCACAGATATGTCATGTTCCTTGCACTCATTGTGCATGCATAGGCTCTCACTTCAGGGCTAGCTAGAGCCCAACTTTAAAGAGAATTGTGGACTCTTATCCTCCCCCCCCCCGCCGCCGTTGAAGTTAATTTGGGGAAGCAGAGGAAAAGGGACTGATGGACAACTGATGCAGTTCACAGTATATTAAAACACAATTAAACATTAATCCAGGTTAAAATCAAGATTTAAAACAATTTTAAAACATTTAAAAAAAACATTAAACATATCTGAATTTCATAAATACAGTGTTGCCTAGAACCCCCCCCCCCCAACTTACTGCTTAAAATCCTGCCTGAAAAGGAAGATCTTCTCCTGATGTCAGAAGGACAAAAGAGAGAGAGAGGTCAAATGTAGCAACATGTACTATCATATTCACAGTTTGAAAATACCGATTTCATACTGGTCTGTACCTGCCTGGCAATATGCTGTTTGGGGACTGTATTCAGCGTTTGTGGACCCTCTTGTTTCTTCTTTTCCCTTTATTTTCCACCACTTCCTAATTTCACTGTTTCCTTTTTTTTTCCTTTCATACTCTTCCTGCAACGTTTATATTCCTTCTCCAACTTGGGGCTGCCCTTGCAAGTGTCATTTATCATACTAGTTAACCTAACATACAGCTAGTATCCTAGTAACCAAAAGAATAAATTTAGAAGCTTTGCTTTAGTAGCTTCAGCTACAGATTCAGTGCACCCTATTACTGTTATATATGGCAAGCTCATAGATTGGCATTGTAGTATTTTGGTGGTGGTGGTGTATATTGTTCTCCAAAACAGCATGATGATTTACAATCTTTTGGCTGTGTAAAGCTTCATAAATGTCTTCTACTGATCAGCCCTTTCATTTCACAGGAGCCTCTAGTGTTACTCACTAGTAAATGAGTGTGTTACAAAAAATCTGTCCCTTCCTATGAAGCAGCGCACTGAGAAAAGTTTGTGGAGATGCTGATGACAGTTGTTTTCTACAAAATATAGTCAGTTCATGGAAACTGCAGAATGAACAGTGTTACCCATAGATCAACCACTTTAGACTCAGAAGTATTTAATTTGTATAGGCCTAAGGTTTGGACTTAGGTCTTTGGTGTCCCTGCACAACATAGCCCATAGCTTCTCTGAATTACTCAAGCCCCTTCATGGATTGCTGCCTTATCGTGGCAAAGGTGCTTAAGTAATTCAGAGAAGCTATGGACTATGTCATGCAGGGACACCTAAGACGGACAGGTCATAGTAGAGAGTTCTGACTAAATGCGATCTAACTGGAGCAGGAATTGTCAACCCACTCCAGTAACTTTGCCAAGAAAACCCCATGAACAGAAACAAAAGGCTAAAAGATATGACGCTGGAAGATGAGCCCCTCAGGTCAGAAGGTGTCCAATATGCTACTTAGGAAGAGTGAAGGACAAGGAAAAGTAGCTCCAGAGATAATGAAGTGGTTGGGCCAAAGCCAAAAGGACGCTCAGCTGTGGACGTGCCTGGAAGTAAAGGGAAAGTCCGATGCTGCAAAGAAAAATACTGCATAGGAACCTGGAATGTAAGATCTATGAACCTTGGTAAGTTGGATGTGGTCAAACAGGAGATGGCAAGAATCAACATTGACATCCTGGGCGTCACTGAACTAAAATGGACGGGAATGGGCGAATTCAGTTCAGAAGATTATCATATCTACTATTGTGGGCAAAAATCCCGCAGAAGGAATGGAGTAGCCCTTATAGTCAACAAAAGAGTGGGAAAAGCTCTACTGGGATACAGTCTCAAAAATGATAGAATAATTTCAATACGAATCCAAGGCAGACCTTCCAACATCAGAGTAATCCAAGTTTATGCACCAACCACCGATCCTGAAGAGGCTGAAATTGACCAATTTTATGAAGACTTACAATACCTTCTAGAACTGACATCAAAGAAAGATGTTCTTGTCATTATAGGGGACTGGAATGCTAAAGTAGAGAGTCAAGAGATTAAAAGGAACAACAGGGAAGTTTGGCCTTGGAGTTCAAAACAAAGCAGGGCAAAGGCTAATAGAGTTTTGTCAAGAGAACAAGTTGGTCATCAAAAACACTCTTTGCCAACAACAGAAGAGGCGACTCGACACGTGGACATCACCAGATGGGCAATATCAAGATCAGACTGATTATATTCTCTGCAGCCAAAGATGTAGAAGTTTTATGCAGTCAGCAAAAACAAGACCTGGAGCTGATTGTGGCTCTGATAGCAAAATTCCAGCTTGAACTGAAGAAAGTACTGTAGGAAAAACCACTGGGCTAGTCAGGTATCATCTAAACCAAATCCCTTATGAATACACAGTGGAAGGGAAGAACATATTTAAGGAACTAGATTTGGTGGACAGAGTGTCAGAAGAACTATGGATGGAGGCTCGTAACACTGTACAGGAGGCAGCAACAAAAACTATCCCAAAGAAAAGGAAATGCAAGAAAGCATAGTGGCTATCCAACGAGGCCTTACAAATAGCAGAGAAAAGAAGGGAAACAAAATGCGAGATAGGGAAAATTACAGAAAATTGAATGCAGACTTCCAAAGAATAGCAAGGGAGACAAGAGGGCCTTCTTAAATGAACAGTGCAAAGATATAGAAGAAAAAAATAGAAAGGGAAAAACCAGAGATCTGTTCAAGAAAATAGGAGATATTAAAGGAACATTTTGTGCAAAGATGGACATGATAAAGGAAAAAAATGATAGGGACCTCACAGAAGCAGAAGACATCGAGAAGAGGTGGCAAGAATACATAGAGGAATTATACCAGAAAGATCTGGATGTCCCGGACCACCCAGATAGTATGGGTTGCTGACCTTGAGCCAGACATCCTGGAGAGTGAAGCCAAGTGGGCCTTAGAAAATATGGTTAACAACTACTGTACAATTGCACTCATTTCACACGCTAGCAAGGTTATACTCAAAATCCTACAAGGTAGGCTTCAGCAGTATGTGGACCCAGAACTCCCAGAAGTACAAGCTGGATTTTGAAGGGGCAGATGAACCAGAGACAATTGCTAACATGTGCTGGATTATGGAGAACAACAAGGTTAACAACAAGGCCAGTGAAGGTGATGGCATTCCAGCTGAACTATTTAAAATCTTAAAAGATGATGTTGTTAATATGCTACACTCAATATGCCAGCAAGTTTGGAAAACTCAGCAGTGGCCAGAGGATTGGAAAAAATCAGTTTACATCCCAATCCCAAAGAAGGGCAGTGCCAAAGAATGCTGCAACTACCATACAATTGAAGTCATTTCACACACTAGCAAGGTTATGCTCAAAATCCTACAATATAGGCTTCAGCAGTATGTGGACCGAGAACTCCCAGAAGTACAAGCTGGATTTCAAAGGGGCAGAGGAACTAGAGACCAAATTGCTAACATGTGCTGGATTATGGAGAAAGCCAGAGAGTTCCAGAGAAACATCTACTTCTGCTTCACTGACTATGCAAAAGCCTTTGAGTGTGTGGACCACAACAAACTATGACAAGTTCTTAAAGAAATGGGAGTGCCTGACCACCTTATCTATCTCATGATAAATCTATATGTGGGACAGGAAGCAACAGTTAGAACTGGATTTGGAACAACTGATTGGTTCAAAATTGGGAAAGGAGTACGACAAGTCTGTATATTGTCTCCCTGCTTATTTAACTTATATGCAGAATCCATCATATGAAAGGCAGGACTGGATGAATCTCAAACCAGAATTAAGATTGCCGGAAGAAATATCAACAACCTTAAATATGCAGATGATCCCACTCTGATGGCAGAAAATGAGGAGGAATTAAAGAACCTCTTAATGAGAGTGAAAGAGGAGAGCGCCAAAATGGTCTGAAGCTCAACATTAAAAAAAACTAAGATCATGGCCACTGGTCCCATCACCTCCTGGCAAATAGAAGGGGAAGATATGGAAGCAGTGACAGATTTTACTTTCCTGGGCTCCATGATAAATGCAGATGGTGAGAACAGCCACGAAATTAAAAGACGCCCGCTTCTTGGGAGGAAAGTGATGACAAACCTAGACGGCATTTTAAAAAGCAGGGACATCACCTCGCCGACAAAGGTCCACATAGTCAAAGCTATGGTTATTCCAGTAGCGATGTATGGAAGTGAGAGCTGGACCATAAAGAAGGCTGACCACTGAAGAATTGATGCTTTTGAATTGTGGTGCTGGAGGAGACTCTTGAGAATCCCCTGGACTGCAAGGAGATGAAATCTATCTGTTCTGAAGGAAATCAACTCTGAGTGCTCACTGGAAGGACAGATCTTGAACTGAGCTCCAATACTTTGGCCATCTCACAAGAAGAGAAGACTCCCTGGAAAAGCCCCTGATGTTGGGAAAGTGTGAAGGCAAGAGGAGAAGGGGACAACAGAGGACGAGATGGTTGGACAGTGTCATCGAAGCTACGAACATGAATTCGACCCAACTCCGGGAGGCAGTGGAAGACAGGAGGGCCTGGCATGCTCTGGTCCATCGGATCACAAAGAGTTGGACATGACTTAACAACTGAACAACAACAAAGGTTTGGACACTTCTCTTTGTGAAATACCATAATTGTGGGAGATCCATTCATTTGTATTTGTCAATGGAGTATCTAAAAAGTCAGTGATTAAAGTAGGGTTACCTCATGAGAGAAATGAACAAAGTAGCAATTTACACAAACAAAGAAAAAGAATAAATAAAAATTCTGAGGCAAAGGGTAGCTTTAGCAATTGTTTATGTAATCTGCCACACAAATGCTAGAACAATCAACTCCCAGAGCTGAAAGATGGAAGCTCATGCTTTCCTTTCTTTTCCCAATGTCTGGTTTACAGCTGTGCTGCTAAAGAGGCTGGAGTAAAAATACATTACAAATAAAGTACCAGATAGTGAAAAGGTTTAATATAGTGCCAATTCTTTTAGACAATACCTACCTACTACTGCTATCAGAATTACTACCATCCTTGCCTTGGGTATCATTTTATCTTCAGATCAACTTTTTAAGGTGGATCAGAGAGAGACAAGAGGGACAGAGAGCATGAAGAAGATTTGTTCAACCTGGAGCATTTGATGGCTGAGTAGAAGATATCGCCCTTTCTCACATGTCCCAAACAATCTTCCTGTATTTAGGGTGGGCTTGTGGTCTGAATACAAAATGTGCCTCACTCACACCAGAGCAGATGTGCTCATTTCAGACACACCAGCTTGAAATCTGTTATTTTAGGGTGGTAAGAATAAACTTCTGTCTTTTAAGTATAGTATCATATATCTGGATTCTTAAAGGAGTATTCAGCCACTTCTTTAATAGCATTCCAGCCAAGGAAGTGAATATGTTAACATATATTAAATTAGATCGCATACTGCATGAAGCAAAATGCTTTAAAACATTTGCTTTTTTAAAAGTACAGGACCAGGATGTTGGATGCCCAGCTCTGTAGAGACTTGAGTATGTGTTTTAACATCTAGGCACCAACACTGGTGTTTAGAAGGAAGAGGTGAATCGCATACCAGAACATTACACACACACTCCTGCCCCACTGCCTCTGCCTTTAGCTACAGGGCTGAAAAAGCCACAAAGAGAAGCTATTCATTATAGGTATGAAACAAACATTTCAATCAAGGGCAGGTCTAGGTAGGACTAAGGAAACAAGGAAGCAAAAGAAGACTGGCATGTGCTTCCTTCAAAGTACTCAAGAAGATGTTTAACAGGCAGTCTGTTTTGAGAGGCACTTCTCCAGGGTGTTGAGACAATAGGGTGACCATAGCTGTGTAACAGAGCAGATGTTCTCCAAACTGAATTCCTGGCATCTCCAGTTAAAAGGATCAAGTGGCAGGCAACATGGAAGACTTCTTCTTGAGGCCATGGACAGCCACTGCCAGCTGGCCTGTTTATTTATTTGTTACATTTATATCCCCTCTTTCCTTTATACATAAACAAACAATGCAGCTTGGCAGAAAACAGCAACAAGGCCAAGCAAATGCTACTGGGGCATCACTTGTCCCCTGGAATTATGTTTGTTTAGGTAATAGATCCAGCGTTGCTTGGTGGTAGAATGTCAGATCATTCTACATTCTACGTAACTCAGGAAGATTCTGAAAAAAAAATCCACTCTTAGCCATGGAAACACACTGGGATAGGGGGACAACAATGCTAAACCAATGCTTTTACCTCTTGCACACCTCGAAAATCTTATCAAGCTCACTGCAAATCAGAAGTAACCTAATGGCACATAACAACAGCAGAGTGATACGGAATGGACTGTCTAATCCAGAACATCAAAGATCTGGAAATTCCTACATAAGTTCCTACTCCCAAGACTGATCAGGGATAACAGTGGAGACTGCTTTGCATATTGTAGATCTTCAGCATGTGAAGCTGTTCCTGTATTCAGCTGGCATTTGCAAGAGACAGCTAAATCTTATGGTTAGCACTCAGCAGGCTCATGTAAGTGATGACAAAGCTTGCTCCTTCTTCTCTTCCCTATATAGGAAAGGAGGAGGAGAAGCAAAACTAGTCTTACTATCAGCTTGTGTTTGTGGAGGCAGTTGAGGCCCAGCTTCAGGCCTCAGTTAGCTGAACGCATAGCTAGCCCCATACACCACTCTTCCTTTGTATGGAGGGAATTTCTGTCCATCAGGCAGCTGTTAAATATACAGATAAAGCAAAGCAAAGTGTGCTGTTTGTATGCCACTCCATAGCACTTAAGGCACTCATTGGGTGGTTTACAATCTAATTATGCAGGCCGCACATTGCCCCCTCCCGGAACAGGGTAATCAATTTACTGCCTTCAGAAGGATAGAAGGCTGAGTCAACCTTGAGCTGGCTACCTGAATCCATGGGGTTGAAGGTAGGTTGTGAGCAGATTTTTTTTTGTAGTGCTGTAATTTAAGCACTGTGCCATGAGACTTAGCTGATATGTTATGGTTAAGTAGCAAACCCTTAATATTTCTTCCACTACTAAAGAAATTAAGGAAATAAAACTCTAGCTGAAATCCTATTACTTAGTGCAGCAGGTTGCACTAGAATAGGCCCATTAAATAGTGGTCATTGGCAAGTCAGTTCTTCCATAAGTCCCACTGATTCAAATGGGCCTACTCTAGCTGTGTCTTACTACACTAAAGTAAGTGACATCTAGAGTAGTCCATTTGAATCAATGGGACTTACAAAGGAGTTGACTCTGAAATCCCCACTGATTCAGTGGGCCTACTCTAATGCAACTTCCTATGAGAAGCAACAAGATTTGGGAAGAGAACACTATGGGAAGATGTTGCTTTCAAACCATGATTGCATCAAGCTGTGTGGTTTTTTCATGCTTCAAAATGCCTACAGATAAAAAGGAATTCATGCTATAAAGCAAATTCAAAATAACATAACCAACACCCATCCACTGTGTCATAGCATTTAGAATTTCAATGACAAGTGAAGGTTAGAAGAATAAATCAACTATATTTCCTTCCAGCTTTTACAACAGTTTTCCTTCTTTTTGCCCTGTTTTTCACCCTCCTTCCTTTCTATTTTCCCCCCTTCAAAGCAGCACCTTGGCTCATTGGCTTTCTGCTCTCCAATTCTGCTCCATATAAAAGCTGTGCATTGTCTATAGCAGTTACTTACAATTTTTTTCAAGTCACAGTCAGTTCAGTATCTCATAGAAAAGTAAGTGTGACCTTCATATTGTTTAGAGGTAGCATCTTTCTAGCATATTGAATATTATCGCTTTCAGAGAAGTTTCTGGTTTGGTTGGAAGCCTGTATTACATCTAATGGGAAGTCAAACACTATTATTTCAAGTAAAGAATATTGTACATCTTAAGTATCTGAAGAATTATCCATATGATTGAAAAGATTTATTTTTTTTAATGTAGGATATTTACTGTAGCAAAAAACAGAATAGCACAATATTTATTGCACATTCTTTCCATAGTTCTGCCATGTGGGGACCTTTCTTTTCTTAAAACAGTCATGTCTAAACCCACATCCCATCTCAGTCCAGACATCACCAAGATACACATAGCAGAAGTTTCACACTCTGCTGAGTGGCAATTAGTCTGTTTTGGAATGGATATTTTTAGATCCAACATTGCCACTGGAGGCACAGGTAGCTTTTGATACTCAGGAGGCCCTTTTACCAAATGGAGCTGATATATCCACTAGGAGCTCATCTGGACAGAGATAGCCAAGTGCAATCTTGTGGTTGGACTATTTTGGGATTCTTTTAGAAATACCCCAGAAACCTCCACTGGTTCAAAATAGGACAACAGGATCAGAGAACCTGTTGTTTATCGGTAGCATAAATATGCTATTAATAAATAGTATCACTTAAACCAAATACAATCTCTTTATTTGTGCAGACCCTCGTTGCATGTAAATGCTATCGAAAGGAAAATAATGTCAAGGAATAACAAATGAAAGGTCCATATTTTTCTTCTCCAGCGTTCTGTGTCGTATAGTAGCAATCCAGGTGCTTAAAGGTACTCCACAACCAGGGTTTAAAGTAATAATCCTCTGTCTTGTCCCAATTCCTGATATGTAAAAGTGTACTGTACCTGTACATGGAAGTTTCGTTTAACTATTGTAGTCAATAGCCTTTGATGGACTTACCTAGTAAAACCCAGCAGTTAGAAATCTTCAGTTTTTTACTGATCAGTTTTGTCTGGCCTAATTTTAAAAGCACCTGTTTTGTAGCAGTGAAAACCAGGCAACCACTTTACCCCCAGTAATAAAGTGGCATGGTTTCATAATTTATTTGAGATTTATGGCTCATATATCACGTCTGGGAAATCTTGCTGGCATGCCACCATTTACACCATCAACCTTCAGGTTTCTGCAGCAACAACAATTTGTGTCTTTTACTTGCAGCAAGCTTTTAATTTGAATTACAAATTCCTTTGTGCCTGACTTATTAGCAGTTTATTGTAGAGTGAGAGCTTGCAGGAGTGAATTATTTTCCAATTTCAGCTCTCCAGTACCACCAGCTTATTGAAATTATGTATATCATCTCCTGTAGGCATATCAAGTACACTTTAAAACATTCTAAGAGACAAATTCAGAACATCCAAGTTTATTAAACTGAGTTGACTTTTCATTTGAAGTGCATGCTGCAATAGGACTAGGCTCACTAAAGATATGTGAATCATAATATTTTTCTATGTTTCTCTGTGTATGTAAGGTTTGAAAAAATGTCTATCACTTGACTTAGTACAGATTGGAAAGCATATATATCACAAGCCTGTTGATCACACAGTTCTGAAATTTTGCTTTCAGATTTAAATTTTGTAAAAATGTTTTCATCCAATGTGGACTTTCAGTCAGACTACCTGGACTGGAAGAACTAGAATATGACAACCTATGTATATGCTCTGGATGCTAAATGTTGTGTAGTGGATAGAGGACTGGGGAGACCGCGTCTCCTTTCCTTGCTCAGCCATGTAAAATATCTGGGAGTTAATGACACTGGTCAAACCACTCCTTAAACATCTAATTGATGTAAGAAAGCCATATTAGGGTTGCTATAATTTGGATTTAGCTTAATGGGACATAACATACGCATGTGCATGCTCAGGCCTTTAATCCATCTTCAGGCACAAAAGGGGCAGTATGGAATGGCTAGGTGTGGCATAAATGCTTAGTTATCTCACTTTGCCTGGTCAACATTTGACTGCTAAACCTCAACCCTGTTTCCTTCCAACTGAGGGTAGAAGTCCTAATTCTATGTTTTAAGATTGATATTGGTGCCCGAATCCTGGCTTTTGTCTGACATTCATTCTTTTAGGCACCTATTCTGTACCTTAATTTCTTGTCAAACCTTAGTGGTGAAGATGAAAATCCTACCCTAGGGGCTGATTTATGCTGCACTGGTAGCCAGCGTCTTGGTGGCAGATGGAACATTGGCATCAAATTAGAGAAGTGATAGACAGGTGTTTGGTAATGGGCCCTTTCTTTACCTATTTCTGTTCTTCTACAACACCCTTTCTCATTTGCTTTGTCTCTAGCCAAGACCCAGAATAATCCCAAATGCGATGGGAAATGAATTGAGGGGAAATATTCTTTCAGTGGGAATGCACTAGGTGAGAGAAGACAGCTTGAGGAGTTGACCACACACATATTTTACTGACACATATCCACTCTATATCTATATATCTATATCTATCATCTGTCTTTGTCTCTATATAGAGACAGACACAGGCAGGCATTGCAAAATATCATATCTGTGGACTCAGCTCAATTTATTTAGCCTTAATTTGATTAATTCTGCCGCTTTAAATACAGTATTTTTATATAACGGTATCTTAATGTACATTGTGTTGTTTCTGTAGTTTATTACTTTTTGGTTTTGTCTAACTGGTATTTTAATTAGGCTGTTGTGTGTTCTCTTGTAAAGCTCCCAGAATGGGCCTTGATATAAAAATTAATTAATTAAATAAATAAAACAATAATTTTAAAAAATCTATGTCTATCTTTCCATTTGAGGGAGATTTCTGAAGTTGGGACTACTTAAAGCAGCGTCCTCCCTCCTTGTAGAGATCAATCCACCACCACCACCCCCGCACCCCTTTCTTGAAAAAAGAAAGTCTGATGTCAAAGCTTAACAAGTTGCTTTATCTGTACAAAATGAACCTGAGGCACTTGAGCAAGTACTTTAGTTCTGAAGCTGAAGGTCTCTTCTGCAACATGTTAACAAGTCTGATGGACATTCTAAATTAGGTTTTCTACCAAACAAAAGGACACTGGGCAGTGGGAAAGATACAGTCTTGCCTTTAAAATGTATTTGATTGACTTTCTGTTTTGTGAAATCTCCTCTGCTGAAGCACACTAAGTCAAAGGCCAACCAATCTGTGTACATTCTGAAAGGTGCTGAAAATGCCTATGATGTCATTGTATGAGGGAGATGCATTTTTCAGAGATAACATGCAGTGGGTCATGCTGCACTGTTACAGTCTCACAGACGTGTGTACTTTTCTTTGTGATAGACCATAGATTTGTTCTGTCTTTCACTCTGATTAGTATTACAGTACCATGCAAGCAAATAAGGCAGGTGGGAGTTGGAAGTGCATCGTTAGATAATAACAAAATGAACTTTCTGCTGTTTTTAATTCTTCATTGATAATGAAGACTGCCCCCCCTTAAAATACATAAAGTATTCTTCTTTATGTATACTTCTAAATACATAAAGACAGCTAGTTTTTGATCCAAGCACTCCTCAAATCATTTTTTCCCAAAATTAAAAGCTTGACTTACTGCAGCTTCTGAGTTTCTGCTAAAAATCCTTTTTTCCCCTTTCCTTTTTATTAATGAAAAACACTTACAGTTACGACAGCGCTAGAAAAAACTTCTGTATTTACACACCATTTAAAAATATTTCCATATATAGCAAATGTTTTCCTTATTCCTTTGTCCTCCTAATGATCAAGAACAGTGTGGGGAGTGATGTGAATAAATATGGGTCTCTTTGATGCATATTGGAAAAGACTGGCAAGGAGTGAAAAACAACTTTATACATGCAACGGCTTCTTTTGAAATAGCAAAGACACCACTTCTGAAAAAGAAGATGGTCACATCCAGACTTACTGGCTTTATAAATCCTTAGCACAGACATTTCTAAATATCTTTCTGTAAGCAGGATGGCCAGATATAGTCAACTATGGAATGCTTACTGTAAGAAATATGTAGAAGTGTCTTCTTGAGAGCCTGTTGACATATATGGTGACGAAATAAGTGGTGTTCTGTGTCAGGGTCAACAGTACAAACTGTTAGAGCAGGGAATTACTTAAGTGTTAAAATCATTTGATTATTACAGTAGGAGCTATTCATACCACTCACTGTTGGCTTTGTTCTGTGGCGGGTCTTTCGGATGTAAAGATGGGCGCTTTTTTTTTTTTTTTTGCAAGTCTGTTTCATCAGTCAGAGGTATGTGCTAGAACTGTTTCTCCGGAACATTCATTTGATTCTGCCTTGAATGATATGTTACCAGTAATGTATAATTTAGGCCTCAGCCTCTAAAATAGAAACAAGATCTCAGCTTAGGTAGCAACATGAGATATAAGCAAGACATGACAATTTTGTTGCATGTATTACTGCAAACGCAGAGCCACTGAACTCTTCAACCTTACCCACCGAGAGTAGTTAGGCATCCTTCAGTCTCGAGAGACTATAGTAACGTGCTCTGTATGGAGGACTTGGAACAGCATCTAGTGTGGCTGAGAAGGCCAATTTGAGAGTGACAATCCCTTCCACACTGAAGACAAATACAATCTGTCCCCTTCCCAGCTCCCTGATTTTACTGGTTTCGAGATTGCCTCTTTGCCTCGGCCTGCTGGACAAGTGCATCTTCAAAATGGGAGAGGCCATGATGCATTGCTTGCCTCCAGGCTGAATGCTCAGATGTCAAGGTTTCCCATCTGTTGAGGTTCATTCCTAAGGCCTTTAGATCCCACTTGCAGATATCCTTGTATCGCAGCTGTGGTCTCCCTCTGGGATGCTTTCCCTGCACTAATTCTCCATACAGGAGATCTTTTGGAATCTGACCGTCAGCCATTCTCACAACATGCCCAGCCAATGTAGATGTCACTGTTTCAGTAATGTATACATGCTAAAAATTCCAGCTCGTTCTAGGACTACTCTATTTGGAACTTTGTCCTGCCAGGTGATACGAAAAATGTGTCAGGGACAACACATATGGAACATGTTCAGCTTCCTCTCCTGCCATGCACGAATGGTCCAGGACTCAATGCAGTACAAGAGTATGCTCGGGACACAGGCTCTATAGACCTGGATCTTGGTATATGCCGTCAGCTTCTTATTAAGTCATACTCTCTTCGTAAGTCTAGAGAACGTGATAGCTGCTTTGCCAGTGCGTTTATCCAGCTCGACATCTTGGGAGAGAGTGTCAGAGATCGTTGAGCCAAGGTACACAAAGTCATGAACAACTTCCAATTCTTGTGTGGAGATGGTAATAGGGGGAGGTGAGTCCACACTCTGGCCCATGACTTGTGTTTTCTTCAGGCTGATTGTTAATCCAAAGTTTTGGCAGGCCTTGCTTGGAGGTCTTCAGCAGAGTGGGCAACAACAGCTGCATCATCGGCAAAGAGGAAGTCCCTCATGCATTTCAGCTGGACTTTGGTCTTCGCTCTCAATCTAAAGAGCTTTCCATCAGATCTAGTTCGGAGATAGACACCTCTTGCAGTTCCAAAGGCGTGCTTCAGCATGACAGCATAAAATATCCCAAACAGGGTTGGTGCGAGGACACAGGCCTGTTTCACTCCACTTCGGATGTCAAAGGGCCATCAAAAACTACAGTGCCCTTCATTTCCTCATGAAAGGATCTGATGATGTTAAGGAGTTGAGGTGGACATCTAATCTTGGGAAGTATTTTAAAAAGGCTGTCCCTGCTAACCAAATCAAAGGCCTTTGTGAGATCTATGAAGACCACATAGAGTGGCTGTTGTTGTTCCCTGCATTTCTCCTGCAACTGTCTGAGGGAGAATACCATGTCAGTGGTGGATCTATTAGCTCAAAATCCACACTGTGATTCTGGATAGACTCTGTTTGCAAGGACCTGGAGCCTCTTCAGCACAACACGGGCAAGCAGCTTCCCTATGACGCTGAGAAGAGAGATGCAACGGTAGTTGTTGCAGTCACCCCTGTCTCCTTTGTTCTTATACAGTGTGACGATGTTTGCATCCTTCATGTCCTGTGGTACTCCACCTTCCCTCCAGCAAAGACAAAAGATTTCATACAGTTCGGTGGTGATTATCTCTTTACATCACTTCAGTACTTCAGCAGGAATGTTATCCTTCCCAGGTGCCTTGCGGAGGCAAGGGAATCTAAGGCCACTTTTATTTCTGCTAAAATTGGTTCACAGTCCAACTCTTCCAAGACAGGCAGGCACTTGATGTTATTTAGTGCCTCTTCGGTTACTACACTTTCTCCAGAATATAGCTCAGAGTAGTGCTGCACCTAGCATTCCATCTGCTGTGCTCGGTCCTGGATGATCACGCCTGTAGCAGACTTCAAAGGAGCAGATTTCTTCTGTATTGGACCTAAAGCCTGCTTGATACTGTCATACATTCCCTTGATGTTACCTGTGTCCACTGCTATCTGTATCTGAGAGCAGAGCTGAAGCCAGTAATCATAGGAACATCTCCTGGCAGCCTGTTGGACTTGGCTACAAGCAAGTCAAAGAGCCTGCAAGTTGTACTCACTAGGGCAGTCTTTGTACGCTGATAGAGCTCTCCTCTTATTTTCGAGGGCTGGCATCAACTCCTCCGAATGGGCTTTGAACCAGTCTGCCATCTTTTTGGTCTTCTTGCCAAATGTGAACAAGGCAGTGTTATAAAGAGTGTTTTTGAAATGTTCCCATTGTTCAGGTGCATTTGCATCAGCCAGGCCTGGAAGGGTTTCCTCAAACGCTTGGGCAAATTCCTCCACTTTTCTTTGATCACAAGTCTTGCTGATGTCAATACTTGGCCTCCCCTCCTTTTTTTGTGTGATACAGTCTCTTTGTTCCCAGTTTTACTCTACTACACAGCAGGGAGTGATCAGTATCGCAATCAGCACTCTGGTAACTGCATGTGATCATAATACTAGGAAGGCTAGAATGTCTAGTGAGGGTCAAATTGAGCTGATGCCAATGCTTGGATCTTGGATGTCTCCAGGAAACTCTGTGTTGAAGCTTCGTATTAAAAGAATGTATTGCTGACACAAAGACCATAATAACAGCAAAACTCCATAAGGTAGGCTCTCCCCTATGTTTGATGAGATTTGGTTTGGCATTTTCTATTACCATCACTAAAGCAGTCATTCATATCTAGTGTGGTATCATCATCATCACCATGATTGCATCATCACCACCACCACCACCACCACCATCTTCATCATCATCATAATCATCAACATCAAGAATTTCCAAACTTCACTCATTTTTTCATTTCTAAGCCAAGAATGCATCTCTAGGATTTCTTCAAACAGGAAAATATGGCAAATCTATGAGAAATGATCCTCAGTACATACTCTAGCTAGTAACCTAGAAATTATATTTTAGGATGATTTCTCTGGTGACATGAGGGAAATGTTTTCTAGTTCTTCTGATACTTTCCATACCTCTGTTGTACTGAATCATGGTCACATGGTTTATATCCCGGGACAAACGTCCGAAGAACTTTTAGTGGTACTGTACTGATTTATTTCCTCCTATTTCAGTCGTTATAGCCAGTTTATGGTACCAGTTTATTTTCTCTCTTGCTTCAAGGAGCAATTTAGTTCCTTGATTTATATATATATATATATAATAATATTTATCGATAGAAACAAGGCTCCCTCTAAGGTTCGGGACTGCTTGAGTGTGTTTAACTCTGTCCCCCCTCTGCACAGCTTTCCTCCTCCCCCATGCACCCACATCTATCATTTCCAGCCCCTTTCATTCTGGTAACAACAGAACCCCACGTGAGGGGGAGGCAGACTTGCACAAGGAGGAGTGGAAATTAGAGGGAAAATTAATTGGGAAGGGGTTTTCTGTTTAGGAAAGGGTCCCTTTATTGCACTGGCTGGTCCTGCAGAAATGCATTGCACACAATGGACTTGGTATATTCATGCAGCAGTACTGGTGATAATCTCCCCACCCTTGGTGACATTGACATCCCAACATTTCAATGTATTTGGCATGATTTTTTTTTAAAAAATGTGTGCATTGCAGTAATGGTGGCCACTTTCCTGACTTTGATTCTGAAAAGAAACGGGGCAGGTTGCGCGCAGAGGCAATCCCAGTAAGGAATGCACTGGTACATCAAAGGTACAAAATAAAATAACCCTCCTGGCCATGGGGAAATGTTCCATAGTTACACCACTGACCAGGAAAATGTTTCAATCTTGTCTCTGTGTTGTGTGACCAGAATTGGGGGATAACTAGAGAACATTTCCCTCATGTGACCAGGGGCGAAGATCCATAGAAGACCTGCCTTAACTAATATTCTTTGCAAGAAATTCAGCAATTGGCACATGCAAGGTGATCCACCAGTTTCCTGCCATTGTAATCCCCCTTGTGCCTATCCCAGTATGAAAATGTTAGTAGAAATACGGAAGTTATAGCATTATTGATTTGGTTTGGTTTTTGCCAGGTCTCAGGATGCTAGCTAAAATTTAGAGAAATTGCTATGTTTTCCCAGATGTCCAAGTGAAGAAATAAATCAGTATCAGTACTGATCAGTTCCTCATTTGCTTTGGGTTGACATGAGCCAACCTCTTGGCCCATGTATTCAGATTTCTCTTTGTTCTCTTTTCCACTATCTGCCTCAAAGCAGATGGCCGTTCCTAATGCTTGCCTACCCCATCTCTGTGATAATATAAGAGATTTTCCTACAGAATTGCAAAGCGTGTCTCTTGGTTTCAGCTATTTTAGGGCATAGGATATTGATGATATAATGTAGTGGCATCTATGTTGTCCTCATCACTTTTAACTTTTAACTATCCACAATCAATCAGAGCACTGGTTAAATGAGAAGTGAATGCATTAAAAATGAACAAAGAAAAGCACCATATTAAAGCATTCTATGGAATTTCAATAGATGGCAATGTCAATTACCCCATTTCATGGTCAGATCTGCTGGATAGCTCAGTGGTTTAGATCTCTGTTACTGTTTCATTATGATATGAAGCCAAATATGAGAAGATAATTGTCTATCATTCTGAAACAATTTACAAAAAAAATCCAAGATTTAATTTTTCCATGTTTTTCCACTCCAAAGATGCACTTAATAAGTATATTGTAAAAATCATTGTCTAGATGCAGATGGAATTAAATATCACTTATCAGATTTAGTAAGTTTTTCTACAGTACCTTAGGGTAACTGAAATGTAATTAGACCCAAAAACCTCAGAATTCTTCCTGGATTTAAGAAGGAATATATTAAGTAGCAATGCACTTGAATGAAATAATCTTATGTAATCAAATAAAAATTAGACTATTATTCACAAAGCAAAGATCAGCAGCACATGATAAGAAAATTACAAAAAAGGGGAAATATTATTCAGAGCTAGAAAAAAATCATAAAAATAATTAAATAACAACATCCTGGACAAGTGTAATATTTCCTGTATGCAGACTTAGTTATAAAGCTGTTTGTGATAGTGTTTTAAATTGATTAAACATGGCCTTGACATATTTGGCAGTGTGCAAAAATAATGGGGCTGCTTTCTGTGGTATCTAGGTGAACAAGGTCAGACTTAATTCTTGGAACAAGATAATTCCAGTTCTAGAGTAAATACAAATGCCATGTTGCAGAGGGGCAATCAAATTTTTGTAGCAGTATGTGATGCAGTTCATTGAATCCAACAAGTCTGTATATCCAGTGACAAGCAGTAAAAGAGACTGACTAGGCTGCAATTTTAAATCAATTTTTAAAAAATCCTAAAATTTTAAACATTTCAGAAGTAAATGCCTTCAATACAGATTTATGTTTTATATTGCTTGACGACTACACCAAATATATGCATTCATGGGCAGCAGCCATCACAAATCAAGCAGTGCGCACCATCTGTTCTGATTTTTCATTTTATCTCACTTCATACGAGACCCTAAGTCAAACTTCACATTAGAGGAGATTAGCGTATTGTAGCATTTTTGGTCCAACTTAGGCAGCTCCTGATCAGGGAAGAGTGGCATAGGTTTGAAATCTAGGAGTGAGGAGTCCCCCTATTTGGTCGATGAACTATACCTACCCTCCAAGCACACAGTTTCTTCAAAGGATAGGCAAACTTGCAAATGAAGGTCTTGTTAATCTCCCAGTGCCCAATTAGAAAAGAAGGGCATGCTAATTAGTGAATTGTAGAGTGAGCAAACTTATATTATGCATGAGAAGGCTGGCAGAGCTGTCCAGATTGGGCCCACTACTGTGACTCCCACTGTACTAACCAGTGAGCTACCCATACCCTATTATTGGCACCCATGTGTTTTGTCAAGGAGGAGGGAGACCCAAAGAAAGAGGATCTACCTGCCAGCCACAGGTACATGAAAATATTGGGGTCAGCCTATGTGGAACTTGTGGAACTGTTGACTGAGATACCCAAAGGAGATTGGTGTGCTACCTATAAAAGAGAAAGACATGGTGGCAGGTTTGTATCAACACACCTATATGCCTTTTGGGATAGACAGAGCCAACAACACCTTCAAATGGTTATTGGACATAGCACTTGAATTCATCTCTGATTGTGCTGCTATTTACATTGAAGATATCATTTATAGAACTTACTGGAGATCCACCTGCAGCACCTCCTCTGAGTCTTGAAGGAGACAAGCAGTACTGATGGCCAATTCCAAAAGTGTAAGGTCACCTGAATCATAGTCTATGATCCTGTGGTGCAATACCAACCTTTATAGTTGGAACTGGGAGGTATGACTAGCTCAAGATAAATTATATGGGGTATTGTAGTGGCCATTGTCTCAAAGTAAGTGAGAAGTGCAACAGTTTCTGGGCCTTGTAGGTTATCATTACCAGTTCATACCACATTTTTTTCCTTCCTGGTCACCCTTTTACCAGCTGAGTAAGGAGTGTCCAGGCAGGCAATCTGGGCTGACAGAGAGGAATGAACATTTGTGAGTCACAAGAACCACTTATGCAAAGCTTGCATTCTCCATGCCCATGGAGAATCCAATCCCTTCATTCTACAAATTGATGCTTGTGACAGAGGGGCGGAGGTGGTGTTGGCCCAGGAGACAGAGGAAGCTGTTCACCCAATTCTTTATCTTAGCCACAGACTGAACCTTAGAGAAAGGAAGTATGCCACCATCAAGTGGGCGGCCCTCACTGTCTGCTGGGCTGGGCTATTATTTTTAGGGAGTAATTTTGCCCTTGTGACTAACCATGCCATCTATGATGGCAAGCACAAATGAAAGATACAAATCCCCAATTCACTCAGTACTACATAGCCTTATGCACTTTGTGTAAATTTCCATCATAGTTGAGTGGAAACCAAAGTGGGCTGTTTTCTTCACCTGTGCCCATGGAACCTGGAAGGAGATGGTGATGTGACTCTTTCAGAGGAGGAGTCATGTAAAAGGCTGCCTGAGTTACCCAGGACTTCCCACCACATACATTAGCAAACTACCCATGCCTCATTGCTAGCACCCTATGTGGCTGAGGGTGATTGGAACTGCTCCTGAACTTACTCATAAGGACTTGAAAAGAGCTGAGACAGAATGAAGGACCATGGGAGACAGAGAGAACCTGCAGAGTGTTGCCTTTAGTAAAGGAACTGGATGAAGTCAGATCAGTGTCCAGCTCCTAGGCAGGTCCCCCAAGCGTCTTTCAACATGCCTCTACTGATGAATGGCCTGGAAAGTCATACTAGAACAATCACATGTCTTATATCATGCCGGGGAGCTCTACTTCTTACAACATGATAGCCATGTTATTGTCTAATTTTTTTGTAGTCTAATAAGAGGAAGTGGTCCCCACCCCGTTAAAGGAGGTGGTGATTCACCCACTCCTAAAAAAGTCTAATCTGGACCCAGGTCTAGTGATCAACTACCGACCAGTGGCAAACCTTGCTTTTCTGGGCAAGGTGTTGGAATATGTGGTGGCTGAGCAGCTCCAGGATGAAATGGATTATCTAGATCCATTTCAATTGGGTTTCAGGCCGGGTTATGGGACGGAGACTGCCTTGGTTGCCCTATTTGACGTCCTTTGCCAGGAGAAAGATGGGAGGCATGCATTCTTGTTGATTCTCCTGGATCTCTCAGTGGCTTTTGACACCATCAACCATGGTGTCCTTCTGGACAGATTGGCTGGGATGGGAATGGGAGGCACCATTTTACGGTGGTTCCGCTCCTACCTGGCTGATTGGGTCCAGAAGGTGGTGTGGGGGACAGTAGCTCCGATCCATAGCGGTTGCATCATGGGGTCCCTCAGGGTTCTATACTGTCCCCCATGCTGTTCAATATCTACATGAAACTGCTGGGGGAGGTCGTTAGGAGGTTTGGGCTGAGGAGTCAGCAATATGCTGATGACACCCAGTTCCACCTCTCATTCTCTACCAATCCAAGTGTGGCAGTTGCCGTTCTGAACTCGTGCCTGGACTCGTTAATGGAGTGGATGAGGGTCAATAAACTGAGGTTCAATCCAGACAAGTTGGAAGTGCTGCTGGTAGGTGCTCCGCCAGATAAGTTAAAGGGCCATTTCCCTGCCCTAGACAGTCTTACACTCCCCCTAAAGGACAGAGTCCACAGCTTGAGGGTGCTCCTTGACCCCGGTCTGACCTTGGAAGCCCAGGTGGATGCAGTGTCTAGGGGTGCCTTCTTACAGCTGCGGAGAATATATCAACTTCACTCTTACCTGGATGAGTGGAGCCTGGCAACAGTCACACATGCACTGGTAACGACCACATTGGACTACTGCAATGCGCTTTACATAGGGCAGCCTTTGGAGATGGTCCGGCGACTGCAACTGGCACAAAACCAGGCTGGTAAGTGGTGTCGTGCACGGACTCATGTCACACCGATTCTGAAAAATTTACACTGGCTGCTGGTTGCTGCTCAGGCCCAATTCAGAGTGCTTACTTTGACATATAAAGCCCTAAATGGCTTAGGACCTGGTTACCTAAAGGAGTGCCTTCTTCCATACGAGCCTGCCTGTCCTCTAAGATCAGACCAGGAGGCCCTTCTGAAGGTGCCATCCCTGAAAGAGATGAGGGGGATGGCATGCTGAAATAGGGCCTTCTCAGCTATTGCCCCCCAACTTTGGAATGCCCTCCCAATAGAGATCCACCTGGCTCCAACACTTTAGGCTTTTTGGCACCAGGCAAAGACCTTTCTGTTTAGCCAGCATTTTAATTACATAGTATTCTTTAGCTGGCCATATGAGCAGCAGGATTTATTAATATTAATGTTTAATGACAGTTTTTAATATAGGGTATTATTATAATATTGCCTATTTTTAATGGTTTTAATGTTTTAATATTGTTGTATGCTGCTGAGAGACCATTGGTAATGGCACGGCTAAAAAATCTTGTAAATAAATAAATAAATAAATTGTATTGTGTGGTTATGCTGCCTGCATACATCAGCTTTTAGAAATACGTATGCAGAGGAATGCAGTTTTCAACTATATGCAATATACTTCACCCAACAGTCCTGAGGATTACCTTAGTCCTATAAAGAACACCTCTTCCTTTATTTACTTCCCAGTTGGTAATAGTAGCAATGGTGCATTATCCTTTATAGACTGGCATTTGGAGCCGAGTCTTTACTGCTGTGGAATCCACTCTGTAGAAAGCTCTGCTGGTTGAGACATGGTTGGTTCCACAACTATACCCTTTTGTAGCTTTTTGAATTTTTTTTTTGCGTGTGTGTGTTTTAGTGGTTGCAGAAATAGCCCTTTTTGCAGGGGCTTTACAGTGGGGTCTTGATTTGAGAACTTAATCCGTATTGGAAGGCGGTTCTCAAGTCAAAAAGTCTGTAAGTCAAGTCTCCATTGACCTACAGTGCATTGAAAACCGATTAATCCCGTAACAGGCTGTTTTTGTTCCATTTTGGGTTTTTTCTGGTCTGTAAGTCAAATCTCAGTCTGCAAGTCAAACCTAAATTTTGCAGCCAGAGAAGTCTGTAACTCAAAAAGTCTGTAAGTCAAGCCGTCTGTAAGTCAAGGGTCCACTGTATTACTTTTAAATGAGCTTGCTTTTGTCTACGCCGAGAATCTAATCCAAAGGAAGCTGAACTTTTTTGTTTCGTTTTACTATAGAGTTGCTCCCTCAAATGTGGTGGAGGTTGCTGTCCGATTGTTTAAGTATGACTCAGCTCTCAGTTTGGTTAAATATTACATCCCCAAATAGCAAAATATCCTTCTTGCGGCCATATAACCTGAGAGAGTTACAGTCCCAACAGACCACAGAAGAAGAACTAAAGAAACTAGACCATCTCACAGACCCAGGTGCCAGGTCTGCCCCCACATCTACACAGGCAACCAGGACTTGGACAAAGATGGACATTTTTGCTAGACCCAAGGACTGTGTCCTGTCCATCTGCAAGAGGGGTAGAGACTTCTTTTTGAAACCCTGGAGTGTGACTCACATTCCCTGCAAACGGCACAGTACAGTACTCAGGAGTCTGACATGGTATAGGGGAGTGTCTTAACTGCCTATTTGTCACCCCAGCAAGGATTTATCACAAGGTTATACTGTATATAAGGTGTTGGTTATACAGCCTGACACAACAGAGCCCCAAAATATTCTGCGTTACAACACCATCCTTTAAACCTGACTAAAAACAACTGACTTTCACATGGAGAATCTAAACTGCTTTCAGCATCTCTTACCATGAGTACTCACAAGGCCAGCTGCTATTAGTTACTAGGGTAACGTGTATCAAGAAAGAAGTATTCTAATACCTTTCAAGGTTGAGAGGCTGTGCATTATCTCATTCTCATTGTTGTATCAATCCAAAACTTGTCCCTGGGCAAAAGGAAGTGATTGTTTTGAAGACATTTAAAAAGTTCCCTCTCCTGTCTTTATTTTACTTCATTTCTGTTCTTAATTAGATTGGCCATTAGAACCATAGAACATTTTCTTTTGGTTTCATTGGATTCTGCCATACTTTTTCCTTCTAGAAACATGTACCTCACGGTGACATTTGTTCCAGGGTGTGTAAAAGGTGGTGACAGTAGCAATAGGTAGTGTGGGTCTCACAGACATTCAAGGTATTTCTCACAACTGCATCTGTTAGTTGCTTATATGATTAACACTGCACATGAACATCATCAATACTAAGTATGACACTGAGCCCGATCCTGGCCTGCATGCCTGGGAGAGTGGACTTTCAACTTCCTTGGGAGTAAGGGCCCACTTTCAAAATTGCAGCACACCTTTTGACTGGGGTGGAGCTGCAGACAATGCTCTAGAGGCTACTGGGTTGAGCCTGGAGGGTTGCGGATCTAAGGAGGAATGGGGAGGGAGCAAAGTGGACACCTAGGAGGACTCACAAGACTTGGAGGTCTTTGCAGCACAGGAGAAGCCAGTGTCCCAAGAGCCCTCTGCGGAGGGGTGGGAAAGGATCCATCGCCAGGATCCTGATACCAGACTGTGGGAGGTGTTCCTGTTTCTTCCAGAGGAGTTGGCCCAAGTGCAGAGAGATGAGGCCAGATGATGAGAGGGAAAGCATAGAGAGAAGTGGAGCTGTGGCCGCTGCCAACAGAAGCATCAAAGCCACTTTGTCCCAGCTCATGAACATTTCAGCAAACTTCCTGCATGTCACCCAGCTGGGTTTCCCCTACACTCACTACTCCTGCACATTAATATTCTCCAGAATCTGCTCAGGTTATGTTGGACTTCAGGTTAGTAACCCAGGAGAGATACCAGCAGCCTGGGTACATGACTCCAGGTGAGGATTACCCTCGGGCAACTGGGGAAAGGATCTCAGACTATTCTCTTAAAGGGACAACTGCAGGCTTGCATTCAACATCCCTGCTGTGGCACTCTGTGCCTTGCCTACTTGAGGGGTATGCTGGGGGTCTGTGGATGCTCTGCCCTTACCCACAGCTGTGACTCTAAAGGATCCCATGTGGAGTAACTGATTGTTTGGGAAAAGATTAAACTCCCTTCTACCCATTTAAATAGATTGATGTTATTCAGTTGGCCAAGGTGATTATAGTTTTCGTTGTGTCAATAAGGAGAATCTGTGCAGTGAAAATTTGTCTAGTGCTTCCATGGAGAAGGGCCCGGGGACTGCTCACAATGGCACAAGAGAATATTCAAATGTACACTACAGCCAATGTTACGTCTAGGTCTGTAACAAGAATGCAAGCAAAAGCTAGCTTTAACCCCCACTCCAAAGTCATTCACAAAACCCATAGATTTATGGACAGCTGCACTTTTCTTTCCCTATCACTAAGCAGGATAAACTGTGAAGATAAACAGTGAAGCTGCCTTTTTCAAGCTACATTGGTTGTTTCGGTAGTCTGTGGCCAAACTGCCAGCTTCTATTAATGACAATATCATCACCATAACCAGAGGGCTGTTACTTCTGCTCTCTCATAAAGAAGCTATGAAATGGGCACCATAAATTGAGGAACTGTGGAGTGCAGTTCTTGCAGTCTTTCAAGAAACACTTGACTTTGCCTTACCATAAGGAAAACCTACTTCCACTATCTAGACATTAAGAAGTTCTACTAATAGCAAGAACAAGTGCTAAAAATAGCTCATGGTTTTTTTAAAGTGCTGTCAAGTCAATTACAACTTATGGTGATCTTTGCCAGGGTTTTCTAGTTGTAAAGTACTTAGAAGACAAATATCCTCAGCTAATGGGAGTAGCTGATTGTCACAGCAGGAGCGTCTCTCATCTCTGGGATTCTGCAAATCAGCTTGCTTTATTTGATATCTTCAGCATTCAACCACGAGTTCCTTTGAAGTCTGATTTCACAAAATTGAAAGACTGCCTCAGTCACCATTCTCCAACACTAATGTGTGTCCATCTCAAATTAAGAGCTATAGTGTAATGTTCCTGGCCTATATTATTTGGCTGTCAGTGATAAGGACATTGGGCAAGCTTTGCTAACATTTTCTCATGGACATAAATGCTACAGAATCCACAGTGCCTGCATCATATTCTCTGCTGGCTGAAACACTATACTTGCACAGACATGACTACCTCTTCTACAACTATCCCTTGAGGATTTGAAGGAATTCTGTCCACGTCTGTATTCTAATCTTAATAATATTAAAACTGCAGAGCTGGAAGGGACCCTAGGAATCACCGAGTCCAGCCCCGGTCAAGGAGGCACAGTGGGACTCAAACTGAGCTACAGTATTTGGCAGTTGCAAACTCAAATGTGTAGGGCTGCATACTTCCAAGGACTGATACAAATGCTTGGTATGGTGCAGTGGCTGGAGTGACAGACTAGGACTCTGGAGACCAGGATTGGAATCTTCACTTCGCCATGGAAATTCACTAGGGCTGTGGAACTGGTAAAACTGGTCCTTAAATATCTCACTTACCTTGAAAGCACTATTAGGGCCACTATAAGTCTGTTCTGGCTTGATGGAAAATAACCAGCTAGTCTATAACCATTCCTGATGGCATGACTACATCTTTCAAACAGATGAAGCTTAATGTATTCGCAAAGGCTTTCACGAAGATGAAGCTTACTTTTCTGTATCAAATGCAAGGGTAACACAAATTTAAAACTGATGTCAAATTTAAAAATCTATATTATCAGGCCTGCTGAGATAGCACCTATCTCTTGTTCAGGCATGGTGTTATAAAAAGACACAACAAAATTGTTCTGATAATCTTTTATTCTCTCAAACATGAAGTTTTATGACAGATCCAACACTGCTGTCTTCCATTGGTAATACTTTCATATTTTCCCATTTTATCTCTCTTTTTCTTTCCATGTTACATCCATTATGGAAGAGAGAGAGAACAGCAGTAGATCCGTAAGCGCTCTCCATGTGGGAGCTCCTTGAGTACATTATGAGTTCCCTCAATGGGAGGAAAATGTTTCATTTCTAGTTAAACATTTCCAGGAAGACATATCTCTCAATGGATGAACAGCTGTGTCTGGTTCTTGCCAGACTATGGGAGGGATAAGTGCCTACTTACACTAAGACTACACCACTACAATTAGTGACAAAATTGTTCCCTTATGGACTGTGCATCATTAAAGAAATTGAATTTAAATAGATACAGGATGTTACTGAGAAACAAGGCAACTGTAAAAAATGGTTGAGAGGACAGTGAGCATTTTCCTACCTCTTTTAGCAGTCAATAATAAACAATCACTCTGCAGTTCATAGATATCACTTATTGGGCAGTCCCGATCATGAGGAAAACAGCACCCTTCAGTCTTACACAAATTGCTGTGACAATGACTGCTTTTGGGACACAAAGTGAAATTAACTTCTAGGTTATCCCCGTCAAGGGCCATTAAGTCCTGAACTATGAGGGACACAGTGAACAAGTCATATTTTAGCTTCCCCTGAGCACGAAGCAGGCAGGTTCTGCTCTGTCCCTCCAAACCCTGACCTTCACTAAAATTTATGTTGAAATGAAAGGAGAAAAGGAAGGCTATAGCCCTGCCAAACTTTGATGATGTGACTCGTTTTAATTATTGGTATTTGGAAATTAAATGGCCTAAGGCTTGTTTGGCAGTTTGTTTCTGGCAAAAAAATAAAAAATAAAAAATGATTTAAGCTGGCTCCGGAATCTGAGTACCTTTTTACAGCAGGTGTTGAGCAAGGCACTCATTTTTCTTTTTACAGAATGTCCTTGTAAGCATAATAACAATTAGGGAGCTAGGCCTTCACATCAAGATCTCCTGTTCTCGCTGACATTCCTCCTTGGGCTACTCCATTACTTATAATTTTATCAACAAGCTTCTCACTGGACTATTTTTAAAGAAGGTTTTGAATAATAACGCCATACGGCCTCTTTAAAGTCAGAACAAATGTTTAAAGGTGTGTACCAATAATGTTAAGTTATAAGCTAAATGGATCCCTCCCCCAAATATATTTTCTTATAAATAAGGGTGCACAGAATGTTTGTTTCAACACACACACACACACACACACAGACACACACATTCAGGTCATTCCGTGCAGAGGAGGGGCTGAGATTAAACATTTAAATGTTTTCCTTGTCCAGAATATGAGGCCATTGGCACCCCTTCATCTGAGGGGACAAAGAAACAAAATTAAGCAGCAGAAATTTCCAGGAGTTATGTTAGTCAACAAGGAGTATTGTGCAAATGTAGTGATTTATGAGTTTTCTTTGGCATAGGCCTTTATGAATTGGAGATGACTGGATTAGGTGCAGTTTGGTATTGGAACAGACTGACAGGTGAGAATTTCTAGCTGAATCTAGCAGGAAGGAGTGTTGCAGTCATCAGGGTATCACAATATTAATTATGTTCTGAATTACAGTGGTGTCTCGCAAGATGATTGTCTCGCAAGACGATTAATCCGCAAGACGATTAGTTTTTGTGATCGCTGTTCCGCTTGGCAAGACAAAGTTTTCTATGGACGATTTTCACAAGACAACAATTTTCCCATTGGAACGCATTAAGTAGATTTCAATGCATTCATTCCAATGGGGAACCGCGTTTCACAAGATGACATTTTCGCAAGACAGCGCTTTTCGCGGAACGAATAAACATTGTCTTGCAAGGCACCACTGTACTGGACATATCCAATTATGGAACTGTATTTGTTCTCCCTATGCTCAGCTTGTATATTTGTGCACAAAGATGTTAAAACTTTCCAAGGTTCTCATAGCCAAAATAAACGGGTGGCTCATGGATTGAGGAATGGAGATACCTCCTACTCCATTTTGAGATAAGTGCACCCCACAAATTACCAGGACTCCTGATGAACATTTCCCCCCTGGCTTTTGAAGTTAGCTAATTTGTCTTTTCTTTTCTTAAAAAAAGTCTTAAAGAATATAAAAAACTTTGAACCCCCAACTGCAAACTTCACAAATAACATAATATGTTTGTACTCCTGCACTTATTCTTGGTTTACTTTATGTTTCTAAATCTAAAATCTTTAGAAGATGAAGGGCCAAGGGGAGACTAGGAGAAGTCTCCCTGAAGTAGGTGGTGAGCAACAGAGGGGGAGGAAGCCAGGCAGCAACCTGGTATTTCTTCCGTCTGAAGAAATCAACTCAAACACAGATCAGATGAGGGAAACATCTTTGCCAGTAAAGCTATGAGTAACCCACCCCCTACGGAGGAGAGAAGAACAAACAGATACCGCGTCAAAAACTGACAACAATAAAGTAAGTTGAAGCCTTTGATTTATGAACAGCCCCATAAAGTGGAAAGAGAAACTAGAGTGCAGAATATTTGGCCGAAAGAAGGGAAGAGGCGGCTAGCTTGCTTACCAGTTCTGCTGCCTCAGAAAGCGAAACTAACTTCTAGCTTGCAGGTTGGTCAAGGCTGAACACTGAGAGACTGAGATAAACTGCTTGGCCAGACAGGTATGATGGCACTGGGCATCAACAAATTTTTTCAACTTCCTAAAGAAAAAAAGGTCAGAATGTTTACAGTTCAACTTCCATAAGGGATAATACTGCTATCTGTTTTGGTGGAAACTTTCTATGTAGCCCAGTAGCTAGGAAGCAGTCTGAGGAGGCATGAAGACTAGGGAGCCAGGAGACAGGAGACACGGAAGAAAGGTAAATAGTAGGTAGTCACTTGAGAAACAGGCACCAGAGGAAAGACTAGGGTGAAAAAGAACTTCAGTGTAAAATTCAAAATTACGGAAGATTTTCATAGTAGTAGTAGTAGTAGTAGTAGTAGTAGTAGTAGTAGTAGTAGTAGTAGTAAAAGAACCACAATATAGTCATATAATGCAATATAAAATTAGGCAATAGACTAATTTAACTTATAAAACACAAACTGTTTTTTAAAAATTGTAAAGCTTACATTAATATGTCAGGTAAATGGCAGATGTCAAATAATTTTCACTAAGTAATAGGCAACATTAAGGGCATTGGGGGCAGCTAGTGCCAAATATTCCATAGTACACATTGAGCAGCAAAGAGTACATTAATATAAATATGAAGTTGCCTGTTCTTCTTCACACTTGCAAGACCCATGTCAGTGTGAAACCCCCATTTTCTTAGGTTCACTTTGGTTTTGCCAACTCTAGTCCATAACCTATTAAGTGACTTCCAAGTAACACAGTTCTCCATGTGATGGAGGCTAAACTTTCCTGATGATCCATCCATTTTAAGAGGCAGGTGCTCCTTCTTTCCTCATTATGGTTCTGGAATTTTTGGTTTTTTCTTTATGATTAAAATATTGTTCTAAAAAGGCTTTTTATTTGATTTTAATGGAAGGGGGTAATTGAAGAATGGATGTACATTTGATGTAGGTGGTGAGTTTTTCCTATTAGCTAATACTTCTTTCTGTGTGTTGCTGGGCACAAGGCTGACTGGATAACTGATTTTACCAATGGAGATTGGCTTCAGATATTCATTAATGGTTCTGTAACTTTCATTGAATGCTACATCCACCTGTTTTGCATGGACTGATGTATTTGCTCGGAGAGTAGCAAGGCACCAAGGCTGTAGTTTGTAGCAATTGTGGTTGTGTATCACAACTAGTTCCTGATAGCGATCAAAGAATATTGTTCTTTATTCACACCTTTTGTTTTGTGTTTCAGCAGTTTTTCCGATGGGTCAGTGTAAGATCCAAAGAAACACCTAGGTATCTGGAGGCAAAACAACGGTTTAGTTGAAAGCCCTTCCAGGTAACCTCAGGTTTTCAAGATGTCTGCTTTTTTCTTAGGGGAAATATTTAATATATACTGCTATTTATACAAAGAATTCTTACAGGGAGGAACAAAGGATAGTACGAATGGGAGAAGTTACGACTGAGTTTTAAATCACTCTCTGGGGACACAAACTAACGTTAAAAAGGAGCATCTTTCAAAACCTATCTCTGTTACTGGTGTCATGTCAGGTTCCTGATTAACAAGGTGCTAGAAATCTGAGTTTGGGGAACCAGCCATATTTAATTAGCCATATGCAAGTCTAGACAATAATGTTTTCATGTTGGCTTCAATTCATTTGATGCTGGTAAGTAATTATTTTAAATATTTTCCTAGACATATGTTCCCATTGCTATTATAAACAGGAAATCACCTTAAACATACTGGACAGTTTATGTATTTTGATACATGTTTTCTTTTACTTAAAATATATGTGTTTTGTTTTGTTTTCATTTTTGCTATCCATAAGTTGTTACAAATAGAAAAGATGTCTTGGAACCTTGGTCTTTGTAAGAAAACTGCTCTAGGATTTAACAAGGATTGCACATAAATTACTGTAGGGGAAAATACTGAGAGTCTTAGAGAGTTTTTGAGTAGGAAAAAAAACCTGACCTAGCCTTGAAATGCAGAATTACAAAGGGCTACACATAAATGAAGAGTTAGGTAATATGGCAGCATATTGTTATGATCATTCTGAATTGCCCCACTGTGGGTGAAAAAAAGAGATTCGGTAAAGAAGAATAAATTGGGCAAAAGCGAATTGTAAAAGCCGACTCGCTATTGTTTGTCACTATTGAAAAGCAGAATAATAAAACTTATATTTCCTAAAGAATTGTTTTCAGATTCTTAAAGAGTTTTTTTTCCTGCCCACTTGACTTACCTACAGAATATTGAAATGCCCAAGAGTGTTACAGTGGCTTTTATATTTCTAGAGATGGTACTTATGCCCTGATCCAGAAATGTTTGAGTGGAATAGAAGAATGGATGCTCTGTGTCACAGGTGGTGATTATTTCCATGGTCAACAAATTACGAGTGCCACCATAGCTGATAGTACTACTTACTTGCTGGGAGAAGGAGGCACTTGATCTCTGTCTTCCCCCATCAGTGTTAGACACACACATATACACCAAGCCTTCTCCTTCTCCACCAATATCTGAGGAAATCTCATTGTGGGTGAGGAAATGTTGTTAATGGGAGGGGAAAAAAAATTCCTTTCTTTGATCCAAAGTCACTGAAATTCTCTTGTGGCCACTGCCATTATAACTGTTTGCTACAGTTGCCATGACTGGGTTGGGGATGAGTCAGGATAACATACCTATATAGACCATCCTCTGCAATACATTTGTCATCCTAGAAGCTGCTCAACACAGCTAACTGGAGTACAATTTAAAATTTGAAATCATACTAGCATGCTATCCTCTTCATTTAAATTATGTATCTCCTGCTAGTTGGTGCTGCTGGAATGGTGGAGAACATGACATGCAATGTGACCTCAATGTCACAAAGAGATAGGGAGATGGATCTGTATATGTGTATGTGTGTGTTGCTTAAATGTGTCAAACAGAATTGCGGAAGTACATTTGTATGTCCATATATGCATTTTTATTTATGAACAGAGTAAAGGGGAGTCTCTCTCTCTCTCTCTCCATCTCCATCCCTCCATGTGTGCACGCGCAAAAGGGGAGGCAAAGGATACCTTGGTCAATTCACCACCAGCACGTGGAGGCTCTTCTGGAAATGGGGCAGACTGGAAGTATCTGATAACAGATGAAAGTGCTTGTCATGAAAATAACATTATTAGGCAAAGATTATTCCTCTGTTATTTTCATGATAAGCAGTACCTATATTTGGTTTGGTCTCACCACCATCCCCCAGGACTCCATATGAGTGAAAAACTGCCATATATTCAGTTTGTATAAAAACTGGGGTCAGGTAGGGAGACCAAGGAAAGTTCAGAATTAGATATGCTTTTTCTAAATTCTGTAACCAGCCATTCTCACTTTGTCCTAAGACACTGAACTACGAATGGGGAGAAACTGCTGTGTGCATCTGGTTAGAAGGAGCACACAGAACTGATCTGAAGCATATCGAAGAAGAACATTATGATTTGGTGCAGATTGAAGTGAGGGTTATCACTTTGCTGTGAGCATAGGGGATTTTAAAAACTGTTTAAAAACACATCTGTTTTATTCTCTTCTTCTACTCAACTTTACATTACATCTGAAAATCTGTGCATATTATTATATATTGTATTTATCTCATTGCTATAACAAATCATGTTATGAACATGGAGTCAATGTGGACTGGTGCACTGTTCTGCCCTAAAATTAGAAGACCAAGAAATGTAAAGGTCAGGTGATTTGCTCATTGTAATGTTTGCATATTGTTATATTGCTTTCAATTAGTTATTGTAATATGCTCCAGCCTATGATCTAGAATTTTGCTGCTACAGTGCTTAGGGCTGAACGTATTGTCAAAACCTGAAGATATTATCTTGTCTGTCAAGTACATTGTAGTTGTTTTAAAGTAGAACATAATGAGGAAATTTGTTTGTCTTTATATTGCAGATACAGCTCCTCCATAACCTAGTAAAATGGCATATATTCCATCTTGGAAATTTTATTGTGGGGGACTAGAAATGGCTGACAGATTCTGGGATTTATATGCTTTAAAAGTAGTTTTCCTAAAGTTTTTAAAGAAGCTTGCCAGCTTGGGTCTTTTTTAAGGAGAAAGGCAAGATAGATATATTTTAATAAAATCATTCGTGATTACAGATTTCATATAAAAATGCCAAGAAAACTGTTTTATTGTTCAGATGATGTCAATGCTCATTTATTTTTATTTATTTATTTAACTTATATGCCGCCCACTCTACCCAAAGGTCTCTCTGGGTGAGGCACATTTCCATTGTGGCACAGTGTACATTGTGCCTTGGTTTTCCATATCAAGGGCTAAAATTTAAATAAACAGAAGTTGGGGGTGTTACATACAGCACTGATGTTACCTGTCTGTCATGGGTTTGGAGGGAAAGTTCCATCCTATGGGGAGTGGAAGGCGGGACATCAGGAGGAGGGGCTGTACTGTATATATATGTGAAGCCTGTGTGGAGAAGTTAGGGAGAAGCTGGGAGAAGAGCTGAGAGAAGAAGCTTGAGTAGGAGTCTGTGTGTCAGACAGGGTACTACTGTGTGTCAGTCAGTACCAACCTGATAGGTTCAGGTGTCTGTATGGTTAGCCAGAACTGATAGGTTCAGGGTCTGTGCTTCAAGTTAAGTGTTCTGTGTGAACCAAACTGTGTGTATGTATGAGTGAGACTAAGCCACGTTACTGTATCTTATTCACCTGATCATTTTATTTTCCCTGTGTGTTATGTAAATAAACCTTGTTCTTTTATTTGTTTAAAAATCCATCCCTGGTCTGTGTGACTTCTTATAGGGAATGGTTGGTGGCAGCTTAGTGAAACTGTGGTATATCCCAGTAGGTCTGGGTTTGTCACATTGATTGGTGTCCAGCGTGTGGGATACGACTGGTCCAGTTGTCCAGTGGTACAGCAAAGCCTTGGCAAGTGTGCCCAGAGCAAGGGGGGTCTAGTCAGGGACAATCTGAGAGCACGTAGGTAATCTTCTAGGTGTACCTCACAGGGAGGTGCGCTAGTAGAAGAACGTGTAACTTCAGATTGGGGACTAGATTAGGGAGCTCTGAGGCAGCCTGTTTTGGCGGGAAAAAAGCTGAGGCAAAACTGTAAAGTAGAAGTGATTTAGCCTGCCTGCTGCGAGGCCTAGCAGAGGGGGGTAGACTCTGGCTCGCAACTGTTGCAAGTTAGTGCTGAAGAACAGCAGTAATCTATAGAAAGCTGGTTCTGAGGCAAAAGAAAAAAAAAAAGTGGTCGCTTTATTTTGAGGCTTGACTTTTGAAAGCAGCCTGTTCTGGGGGGGGGGGATTATGCCCTTGACTCGAAGCCAAATGGCAGAAATGGGTGAAGTGAAAGACCCCCAGGTAGACCAAGGTTCTGAGGATGAATTTGGCTCAGTGCAGGGTGACAGCACGGGAGAACAGAACCCAGAACTCAGAAAATTGCTCATAGCCCAACAGCATGAACTGAGGGTGAGGGAAATGGAGGAAAGATTAGAGAGAGAGAGAATGGAAAAAGAAGAAAGATTAGAGAGACAGAGAATGGAAATGGAGAGGGAGAGAGAGAAAATTGCTCTGGAAAAAGAAAGAATGGCGTTTGAGTTAAGAAAATTGGAACTGATGAACCAGAACAATAATAACAATAGGGATTCTGAGGGAGGCCAATTGTCTAAAGCTGACCTGAAGAAATTCCCTGTGTACCACAAGGGAGATTGTCCTGAGGTGTTCTTTTCCCTAGTGGAAAGAGCGTTTGTGGACTTCTCAGTAAGGGAAACTGAGAAGATGACCATCATGCGATCTTTAATCAGTGGCAGCCTTGCAGAAGTTTATGCAGAGATGCCAGAGGAACTGATGAAAGATTTTGCAGAGTTTAAAAAACTGGTGTTTGCCAGACATGGGATAAATGCGGAACAGCTGAGGCAAAGATTCAGGTCAATCACCAAGAAACCAGAGCAGACTTTTACCCAAGTGGGGGCCCAATTGGTGAGGCTGCTAGAGAAATGGCTATCTCAGGAGGGGACAGAGACCTTTCAGCAGCTCAAAGACTTGATAGCGCTGGAACAGTTCTATTCAGTCCTGCATGGGGAACTGAAATTCCAGGTGAGGGAAAGGAAACCGAAATCTGTGGCAGAAGCAGCCGAGATCGCAGATTTTATTTCCCAAATAAGAAAGCCCTTGGGTGAGGGGAAATCGATGGGAAAACCTAAAGAAACCTACAGCAAGTACTCTCAGGGACCAGGAAGAAACCAGCAAGGGGGGGGGACCCATGGTGAAGGGAAGCCCTCAGACATGAAACCAAGACCTCAGATTTTGGAGGGAAAACCAAAACAAGATGAGAAAGACTCAAAATATAGCAGAAAATGTTATTTCTGTCAGGGAAAGGGCCATCTAATCTCAGAGTGTGAGAAATTAAAGCAGCTAAAAGGAATTGTGCCTCAGGATTCGAGTGGAACCAAGCCAAAAGCTGTGTTCTGTGTCCAGAAAGAGCAAAGCTCCTTGTCACTGAGGGAGCCTGTTGCCATGGCTACTCAATCTGGAACAGTTACATCTGCTGATCAGGCTGAGGAAAATGGTCCTCTTGTGGAGGTCAAGCGCTGCTTGCTCGTGAGAACAGATTCTCAGTTGTTTGAAACAGCAGGGGTGGACGTAGGAATACTTGACCATCAGTATCGGGGGCTGAGGGACACTTGTTCCCAGGTGACCCTGTGCCATCCAGATATTATTCCTAGGGAATATATAATCCCAAATGAGAGCATGAAGGTGGCAGGGATTGAGGGGCAGGTGATCTCACTGCCAGTAGCGGAGGTACCTGTGAACTTTCAAGGCTGGAGGGGAGTTTGGCGGCTAGCGATTTCATCGACTCTGCCAGCAGCCGTGCTCGTGGGAAATGACCTGGCTGAACATGTGAAACGGGTGCTAGTGATTACACGTTCACAAGCCACCGCGGGGACAGTTCAGGGGGGTACTGATGAGCCAGAGACGGAAGCAGAGGGGAGTTCAGAAGCTGTGGTGGAAACCTTAACCACAGACAGCCGATTTGGCCAAGAGCAAAAGGCAGACGCCACTCTCCAAAAGTGTTTTGAACAGGTGACTGACGCCCAGCTAACACCTGAAACCCCAGTGAGATTTCTAGAGAAAAAGGGGATTTTGTATAGAGAGACCCTGAGGAATATCTCAAAAGGGGGAGATGGGATCCGAAGTCAGCTAGTGGTACCTGAAAAGTATCGCCCCATGATCTTACAAAGGGGGCACTCTGACATGTTTGCTGCGCACTTAGGGGTGAACAAAACACAGCAGAGAATCACACAGAATTTTTACTGGCCTGACATAGGGAAGCAGATCAGGGAGTTCTGTAAACAATGTGATGTGTGTCAAAGGCAGGGGAATAGCCGCAACAGGACCAAAGCAAAGTTGTGCCCTTTGCCTGTGATTGACACTCCGTTCAAATGCATAGGGGTGGATATTGTGGGACCTTTGCCCAAGGCCACAAAGAGGGGGAACAGGTTCATTCTCACCATTGTGGACCATGCCACGAGGTACCCTGAAGCCATTCCCTTGACTAACATTGAAACTAACACAGTGGCAGATGCCTTGGTGGGGTATATGTCCAGGATGGGATTTGCCTCAGAAATAATCACAGATTTGGGCGCATCGTTCACATCGAAGCTCATGAAACGCTTATGGCAAATCTGTGGAATTAAGCACAAGGAAACCACTGCCTATCACCCTGAAAGTAATGGGTTAACTGAGAAGTTCAATGGGACTCTGATGCGCATGATTAGGGCTTACTTGGCAGAGAATCCAAACAATTGGGACCAGAAGCTGCAATCCCTTTTGTTTGCTTATCGATCAGTGCCACAAGCCAGTACCGGGTTCAGTCCGTTTGAACTTTTATTTGGGAGAAGGGTGAAAGGGCCCCTTGATTTGATCAAACAAAATTGGGAGCAGATCACCCAGGATGACCCACAAGACGTTGTGACATACATAGACACCTTGATGAATGACCTAAAGAGAAACCTAGAGCTGGCAGCAGAAAACCTGCAAGCTCAGAAGGTCAGACAGAAAACATGGTATGACCACAAAGCTAGAGAGAGGCACTTTGACCCAGGGGAGGAAGTGCTTTGGCTTAGGCCCTGCAGAGAGAACAAACTGCAGCTCAAATGGGCAGGACCATATAGGGTCATTTCCAAGATGTCAGACCTGAACTACCTTATAGAGCAGGAGGAGAACCAAGCAAGGAGGGTGGTTCATGTGAATGCCCTAAAACCCTACTACAGAGGGGAACAGAGGGTTTTATTTGCGATAAAAGCAGCTGAGAGTGAGGAAGCTGAATTACCCTTCTGGGAGGGTAGAGGGGAAGTAAAATACAACCCAGAGGAGGTAAAGATCAGTCCTGCACTCACCCAAGACCAGCAGCAAGAACTAAAAATGCTGCTCATTAAATATGAACAGGTGTTTTCCAACAAGCCGGGGATAGTGAAGGGAGTGATGCATCGGATCCACACGGGGGATGCACCCCCGCAGGCAGTATCCCCATACCGAGTAACGGGACCCTATAGGGACAAGGTGCGGAAGGAGCTGGACGAGATGCTTAGGGAGAACATAATCGTCCCCTCTTCTAGTCCTTGGTCCTCTCCGATAGTCCTAGTGGACAAGCCTGATGGGAGCATTAGGTTTTGCGTAGATTACAGGAAATTAAACCGTGTAACCACTCCTGATGCCTACCCAATGCCCAGGCTAGACAACCTGATTGAAACCATAGGGGGTTGTCGGTTCATTTCCTCATTGGACCTGGTAAAGGGATATTGGCAATTAAGAATTGATCCCAGGGATCAAGAAAAGACCACCTTTTGCAGCCCTTTTGGTCTCTATGAGTTTCGAGTCCTGAGCTTTGGTCTCAGAAATGCACCAGCCACATTCCAAAGGCTGATGGACCAGACCTTGGCAGGGCTCAGTGACTTTACTGTGGCCTACATTGACGACATAGGGATCTTCAGTAATACCTGGGAAGATCACCTGAAACACCTGGAATTAGTGCTGCAGAGGTTAAGTGCAGCAGGGCTAACAGTAAAGGCGAGCAAGTGTCAGCTGGGTAGCCCAGAAATAAAATACTTGGGTCACATAGTAGGGGGAGGAGTGATAAAACCCCTCGAGGCCAAGATAGAAGCAGTTCGTGATTGGCCCAGACCCAACACCAAGAAAAAAGTCAAATCATTTCTTGGGTTGGTGGGCTACTACAGAAAGTTCATCCCGAGGTTTAGCGAGATTGCGGCTCCGCTGACCGATCTGACGAGGAAGAAGGCTGATGACCGCATCCCGTGGACCAGCGACTGTGAGGAGGCGTTCCAGAGGTTGAAGCAGGCGCTCATCAACTATCCAGTGCTGCGTGCTCCAGACTTCGACCGGGTGTTCATCATCTACACCGATGCGTCTAACAGCGGGGTAGGAGCAGTTCTTTGCCAGGAGGATTAGAATGGTGACCAGCATCCAGTGTCCTACCTGAGTAGGAAACTCCAGAAAGGTGAGAGACATTTGGCAACCATGGAAAAGGAGTGCCTGGCCATAGTCTACGCGATCCAGAAGGCCAAGCCTTACATCTGGGGAAGACATTTTATTCTGTGCACTGACCATTCACCACTGCAATGGTTAAAGACAATGAAAACCCACAATAGTAAACTTATGAGGTGGGCTTTAAATCTGCAAGACTATGACTTTGAAGTGAAGGTGGTCAGAGGGTCAGTGAACTGTGTTGCTGACGCCTTGTCAAGAAGACCTGAAGAATGAAGACGGCGAAAGAAACATGGACTATGTATATATTTTGATGACAAAAAGTCAAATGTGTCTGTTTATTAAACATGTTGGTTTGTATGAGTAAAGGTAACTTGATGTATTGTTAATGGTAAATGTTTAAATGCCTAATAGAGTGTAAGTATAAGTAAGTATGGTATTGTATGTTATTATATGACTGGTTTTGTTTGTTTTGGGTCCAGGTTGTTTTTTGGTGAAAAGCACCTTAGCTTTCCCCCTACAAAACAACTTATAAAGAGGGGAGGTGTTACATACAGCACTGATGTTACCTGTCTGTCATGGGTTTGGAGGGAAAGTTCCATCCTATGGGGAGTGGAAGGCGGGACATCAGGAGGAGGGGATGTACTGTATATATATGTGAAGCCTGTGTGGAGAAGTTAGGGAGAAGCTGGGAGAAGAGCTGAGAGAAGAAGCTTGAGTAGGAGTCTGTGTGTCAGACAGGGTACTACTGTGTGTCAGTCAGTACCAACCTGATAGGTTCAGGTGTCTGTATGGTTAGCCAGAACTGATAGGTTCAGGGTCTGTGCTTCAAGTTAAGTGTTCTGTGTGAACCAAACTGTGTGTATGTATGAGTGAGACTAAGCCACGTTACTGTATCTTATTCACCTGATCATTTTATTTTCCCTGTGTGTTATGTAAATAAACCTTGTTCTTTTATTTGTTTAAAAATCCATCCCTGGTCTGTGTGACTTCTTATAGGGAATGGTTGGTGGCAGCTTAGTGAAACTGTGGTATATCCCAGTAGGTCTGGGTTTGTCACATGGGGGTCAAAAATCCCCTTCCAGCTCTCAGTGAGACCACCACTGAGGGAAGCTGGATTTTACTGTACTTTTGCCAAGACCTCCAGCTCCAGGCAACATTTGTTCAAATCTCCCACTCATTTTTATTACACTACTTCTGGAAGCTGGCTCTGCAGATAACATATAAAAGAGTTTGCAAAGTGGTTGCTTGCCCTCCCCCCCCACCCCACGGAGTCCTTCTGACACAACTGCTTCATCACTGTTCTGTATGCCCTTGCTCTGCCAGCAATTGGCGTTAATTTTGTTCTAAGTACAGTTCATCTTCTATCTCTACCTTCAAGCCATATAGGCAATCTGTTGTAATTGTAACTTTTATATCATCTTGAAGATGCCCTTCACCTTGGCTTTACCCATATTTCTTTGTTCATCTTGTTTTCCCATGTGATACCAACTTAATATCTTCGCTGCATTGCTCTGTAGTTCAATGCTTGTACTCTTTCTTATCTTTGGAGAAGGGAAAAGACCTTTAATCTCTCTCCAGTTTTCATATAAGAATGACACAATGAAGTCCAGAGTGCCTCTGTCTGTCTGTCTGTCTGCTTGAAATCAGGAACAGGAAATACAGAGCTACAAAAAAGGTTACTCAATATGTCACAGCAGGGGATGGGCAACTCTGTGTAAGGCCATAAGCTGACCTCTTCCTGTAAGTCATCCCACAGAGAACACTTTTCTTGAGTCATTGGGTGACTTATTATCAGTAAGGTGGTAATTATTGCTTCTGTTGTTCTTGCAGCTGGCTGTTTCGGGAAGTCTTACATTCAAAACCAATGCAACAGGAAAAAGCCAGGTGTGTAGCTGCTAGAGATAATGCAACATCCCTTGCAGTCCAGTGAGCCAGTGTGTTTTTCCTGATATTTCTATGTTCACTTCAGACGTGTCTGAGAAACAAAGATCAGAGGAAAGTGTCCTATACCCAAGTAGAATATCCATCTACCAAGCACAGGGTTATCTGCTCTATTGTTACCAACTTAACTCTATAAAATACCTGAGTTCACCTAGGAATTTGCAATCCAGTGTTAATGAATAGGAGTGGAAAATGGGTTTTTAACTGGGAATGAGAGAAGAGGTAGAGAAGAGCTGCTATCATGTGTTCTGTACAAGGTCTGAACAGAGCTTGGAAAAGTAACTCTCGTGGACTATAGCTCTCATCATCTCCTAGTCAACCTGGTCTATAATCCTGGTGGGATGGGTTCTGCTGCTTGGGGTGAGTCAGGGTGTGGCTATACTAGCAGCAGGGTGGGAGCTAGTGTAGCTTGCTTAGGAATAGTTGGGCTTGATTAGAATGATCAAATCAACTCTGTCTGCTTACACAAAAATGGCTCCTGCCAATACAGTATTGTGAAAATGTTTAATAAGCAAACCACTTCAGGATATTGGCAAATTAATCAATTCCCCTGTTCAGCAGGGGGCAGGGGAAGTGAAAAAAAATTGATGCCATGTAGGCTATGGCTGACGCACTGCATCAGTTATAAGATTAAAAACACACACATCACTGTTCATTGTTTTCTCTTAATGGACCAGTTGAAAAACTGCCTGCAGCCAATACCACTGTCGTGGATTCCACTGTGGATAATTTTTCAACCAGCCCTTTCAGGTGAGGATTAAAAAAAGATTTTTTTATATTACTGATATTGGCAAATTAAAAGAGGAAGCCTTGCTTTGTATCAGTTCTAGCCAGCAAACCCTTTATTTCTGCCAAGCGCTGCATGTTTTAATTCTGTGGCGCACTGCATGTCTATCGCCTGTGTTTGGGATTCTGGTTACGACTGGGAGCACATGGGTGAAAACAGTGGGTCAGCTGCATGAACGCGGATGAAACTCTGTGTGCCTGCACGGCTTAGAGAGAATGTTGGTTCTAGCAATCACACTGGAACTGATCCAAATCAGAGCAATCCTACCAGCATCAGAAAAGTAGACACCTCTTGACACAGGCCAGAAAGGTGTGGGTAGGAACACTCTGGAGGCAGGCTGATTGTCTGATGGCCATCTTTAATAGCACACTATTCCATCCGTGAAGTGTTCCAAACAGTGGGCTAAGCAGCCCATGTAGTCAGCCTCTCACTGGGCCAGCTGGGAACAGACTGGCACCTACACAGCTCAGTAAGAACTGTACTATAAACCTAGAGAGCTCCCAACACAGGGCAAGTGAACAAGAGTATCAAACAAAGAGTTTTATGGAGGAATGTATTGGTTGCATTTAGGAACAATATCAGGGAGGCTACATCATGAAAAAGCAAGCAACAGAGGGTAGAAGAGAACAACACACCAAAGTTCTGTGCCATGTTTGTTTTTCAGACTGCAGATGTATAAAGTTAAGTTAATATCCCCGCTGGAGAAGAAGGTCCAAGTGTTCGTAGCACAATAAGACCATTAGTAGAGTGGGAAGCACATCAAACTCCAAAATGATTGGCTATATAGATGGCATTACTGGGAAGAGTTTGGAAATGTGGACCATGATAATTACTTTTGTACTGAAGGACGTCTGGCAGGAAATAGGTTGGATCTCAAAAGACCAAAGAATGTGTTTGACAGCACCAACAATTCCTAGTTCTGGCCAACAATGAGTGTTGTGTTATTCCACACTTTGCCATGATTTCAACCTGAGATTGGTGAGGCGAGCACCACAAAAGTCTTCTGCGTCTTTCAACATTGTATACTCTTCTTGAGGATCTGAATCTCACAAATAGAAACCCTTTTACTTTACTTTAGTTATGAAACTGTGATGGGAAATTGGGGATATTGGTTGAGAAGCAGGAGAAAATGTAGTAGATGCATAATCAGGGGAAGTCAGTGGAAAAACATCACCCTGAAACTTCTTGTTCTGCAACTGAAGGAAAAATCTTCTAATCAGCCAAAGAATCAAAGACAGCAGCAAGAACACCAAAGGTAGTTGCTGGAACACTAGAGGAGTAGATGAGGTCTTTAACTAAAAGCAGGCCCATGATTACTGGCTATTGGCCAGCAATGTCCTAGCTGAATGGCATGGACCCTCTCTCTGGGAACTCACTGATATCTAACTGAGTTCCAGGGATAGGGTTAGCGGTAGCAAAGCTAATATGATCCCTACTAGTAGCTGAGAATGGGAAGGAAATCAACCAGATCATCTGCAAAGAAGGTAAGGCCTTTCACTGATGTCCAGGCCCTTCTTCCAGTTGCTGGTTATTTTTTTTTCCTGTGATGTACTTGGCTATCTATTGTTTTACTGGAAATTTGATACATACTTCGGAGTCTTTAACTAGCTTGAGATTTTATGAGGCCTATAAGCATGGCCATAAGTAGGAGGAGAAAGAAGATTAACAAGCTAGTTCAGAAGAATCAGTTTATATCTTACACTTGTTTCCTTTTCTGGTACTTCTTCAAAAAGGATGCAGGCTCTCTTATTATCTTGCCTTCAGATATCTTGGTGCTTATTTATTCATTGATTTATTTAATGTGTGCACTTCCTTTCTGTTCAAAAAAGGAACTCAAGGTTGCTTAATGCCAGTTTGATCCAAAATTAAACCTTGCTCGTCTAAGTTTTAACTGTGGATGACGGCCCTGAGCTAACTTTGTGTACATAACAGATACTTGGATAGGAAGGATCTCCTGCCTTCCAGTTCTGCTGTCTCAGGTAGTTGCTATAAAAGCAACACAGACTTGCATGTTTCAAATTATTTCGCGTCCCCCCCAATTAAATCATTCAAATTCAGATGCCAAAATGATATCTAAGGAAGGTAAAGGGCATTCTAGGAAACCTGAGGTAGTCCTCTGCTCTTCCCCATGCAAAGACATGCATCTTCTTAAGACTATGCTGAGTTGTACCTAATCACTTCTAACATCTGTCACCTCCAGAATTAATTTGATTTGCTTGATGATTGCTCTTCAGGATTTAAGCACATCTGACTTCACAAAGTCAAGACTACTATTTCAAATTGTCTCTTTGCAACATTAATGATGTTCTGAGCTCTAACTGTGGGCTTTAAAGAATGTTTCTGTCCTAAGAGAGACAGTAAGTGAAAAGCAACTGGGAAATAGTCAATAAGGTTTTTAGGTCAGCAATGTGCACTTCCCTGAGGATTTCAGGAACAGAACCTGAGACCTGAGGGAGGGCCTTTGTGACATCATAGAAGGCAGGCCCTTGTGTAACAACTGCAAAGTAAAATGCACATACACATCTGTGTGTGAGGGAAAGATAATGTGGATTTCCTGCTGTACTTCTTAAACAAATCTGATGTACAAACTCAAGATACAAATAACTTTCCAGTGTGCACACAAGTACTGACAGCAGTTGCCAGTGTGAATGGGATGGTCACTGAAGCTTGAAAATAAAATAATTAAAACACAATAAAATGATTAAAATCAACCAAATCTTCTCTTTCAACAATGCCTGCTCTGAGATTTGTCTCCTTCCTAGGGGAAGTATAGCCAGTGCTCTGCGATTTGGTTATCCTAAGTAACAGGGAGTGCTGCACTGCACACGAACACCACCTCCATGGTACACAAAAAAGTTGAAGCTTTGCAGAAAAGTGGAAGCCAGCCAGGAGACTTCCTTGGTGCACCCACCCCATTTCCTTCCCCTTCCAGGTGATGCTAGCAGGGAGGGCAATGCATCTCAACTCGAAGTCAAGGTGAGATGAGAAAAAGGAGACGATAGGAGTTAAGACAAGTGGCTACTCAGTGACTAAGAAGCACATTTGTGCATATCTGCTTTTACAAACATATAGCACTTTGCTTCCCTGCTGCAGTGGCTCCACATCCTCTACCAGGAAGTAAATAGTCCCCAGACTGGGCAACTGCAGCATGTTGAGATCAATGGTCATTCTATCCCTGCTCTGTGAAGGAAGGACAGGAAGACCCTTGGGTTGGCTGAGCTCCCTCCCTCCTCATTTTTTGCTGCAGGCCTGCTTTTTTAGAGTCCAGATGGCCATCTAGCAGAGACGCTATAGTACAAGATCTCCTTCATTACCACAATATTGGAAAATATGTCCTTTTAGCTCCGTTCCAAATTGTATTTGCCATTTGGGTTGAACATTCACTTTAATTTTTGATAGTTCTTCAGGAGCTCAGGCACTTTTATTTTCCTTTACTAGCTACCAGATCCTTTAAAATGAAGATGCCAAGGATTGAACATGGAATAAACTGCATATAAAACCTGTGTATATATGTATTTGTTTCATTTATAGGCTGCCTTTCTCTGATGAGGGTACCCAAGGAAGCTCCCTGTGCTTAAAACAAAAAGAATTAAAAACACACCATAGATATACATTGAAACAATTAAGCTATAATAGTAATTAAAATACATTGAATTATTAAAAACATTGAAAACTTTAGAAACTGACTCATCTAAAAACAGCATTCAGAGATTTAATTATGGTTATTAAAAGCCTGTCTGAAGAGGTGTGCCTTCAACTATGAGGGGAAGAATAAAAGGGAGGGCCAACAGAGCAAGGATAAAAAATTGTTTCTCTTCATATGTGTGAAGAAGAAATCACCCATCTTCACTTGTATTTCTTTCATCAGTACTTAAAATATGTCATTGAACCATGGTCTCTAAAAACGATAACACAGGGATGCCTGTGTGGTTGTGTGGCAATAGCACATAACATCCTGCTCCTCCATTTGCTTTCTAGTTTATCGTGTGGACTCGGAGGGAAAGTTACACCAAATCAGCACCAGCTTCCACAGGTCCTGCAGTCACTCGGACAGGATCCATTTCACATGCCCACATGACCAACCGACCTGACTCTTTTTCTTAGCACTTTGTTCAAAATTTCACTTTCTCTTTTGCCCACTTACTTTTTCCCAGACTGTTTTTTTCTGTTATAGGGTCAGGGACAAGCAAGCATTACAGGCAACCATTAAACTTTAATAAAATACTAATAGAATTGATCTCTAGCCCAAGGAGCAGCAACAGCAATTTATTTCTGCATTTCATATCTAAGATGAAAAGAGTCTAAGATGAAAAGAATATGTAAGTGTTACAAACATAAGAAAGGTGTTATAATTTTCACCTCTGGAGAATCTGTGGTTAGATAACCAAATGCAACGTGTAGTTCAAATACAGCTCAACAGAGTTCATTTTTAAAAAACCGTATTATAGATAAGACATTATAGGCTGTAGCCTTGACCAGATCATTTATAAAGAATGTGACAGAGAAGATTGAGGGACCTGTCATCCTTGCATTCTATACTGCACATTGTCCTTCCATTAAGTCAGATCTCATAAATGAATTGTGTTATGCAGACTAAAGAGGCAAAAAGTCTTATCTAAAAAAAAAAAGAATTGTCTTATTCAGACTAAAGAGATGGCACACCTTGAAAACAGTAGCTGACAGCACACCTTGAATAAGATTAGCTGACTAAAAATTGGCCCCTGACATGAGCGAATATACAAGGCACATTTGCATCCATCCACCTAAATACAGTACCAGGTTACCCACTTATAGGATATGTCAGTGTCACGTATAATAAAGAGATGTAATCTGTATTTGCCATTTGTGTTGCATATTCATTGTCTCGTCTGTATGTTCAGGCACAGAAAGCTGCAGTTCAACACAGACCTCCTTCAGTGTTTTACTATTGGTTGTACTCTAGTAACCAACAAATCTATGTTATTAGATGTAATAACATAGTTCCCTGTCCCAACAATCAACCAATCTGTTTAGTAAATATTCCTGACACAGTTAATAACATATTACTTGATATTTGTTATGCATCATCAAGTTGGAACAGACTTATGGTGACCCTAATAGAGCTTTCAAGGTAAGTGAGATATTGATTGATTGCATCTATATACCACCCTTCTAGTGGCGAGCCACTACTTTGGGTGGTTTACAAAACATGAAAATGATATAATATGGAAAGACAAAAAAAAAATGATAGCATACTTACCCTTAATCCTATTGTTTCATGTGGCAGTATACAGATTGTTGCTAAATTACAAAGTGGTAAAGCTTACTTGAATGCCTTCTTATGTTCTCAACTCAGGCCTAAAATATACATCACAGAGAGCCCTGGTTTATATGGAGAAGTCCTTAAATGCTGAAAACCTCTGATATAGCGGGGGCTTTTCATGCCACCTGTAGTTTGCAAATTCAGGTTTGTTTTCTAATCAGTCTTTGGGAGGTAAGCACAGGCTTTGTTTGCAAGTTTGATTGTTCAGTCTTAAATGTTTACCTGAATTCTCCTCCTATAACATTAATGTATTTGAAATTTGAATAAACTATGTGTGGAATATAGATTCATAGCATGCTGTGAGGTAACTATAACAATTATTCAACATCAGTCAGAGAATTGAAGGCAATCAAAGTGGTGCCTTGACTTAATCCATCCCAGAAGATGTTCATAAGTCAAAACATTCGTAAGTCAAATCAGCATTTCCCACTGAAATGCATGGGAACAGGATTAATCCGTTCCAATACTTCAAAAAAATACCAAAATAAACAGAGAAAGTCCCACACTGGGACTAGAAAAAAAAAATCACCAGAAACAAAACAACACTGACCCGCAATCCCCACCACCACCAAAAAACCCACAAAAACTTTTTTAAAAAGCAGCACCTTACTGTCCGAAGCCTCCTCAGCCTCCCGGGCTTCCGCTGCTGCTGCAACCGCCGCAGCCAGGAAGCTGGAGCCTGGCCGGGGTGCTTCGGACGCTCCCCTCCTAGATCTCCTCCCGCTCGCTCCTCGCCGCCCTCTGCGGACTGATGTCACCGCCGGTGCCCGACGCCAGCTCCAGAACTGGCCACAGCAGCTGCTTGGTGGGGCAGCCGCATCAGTCCTTGGAGCTCCTCACCACCCTCGGCCGTTTGAATTTTCCCCCATTGGCCCATGGAGGGTGGTGAGGTGTGCCGAGGACCGACATGGCTGCCCTGGCAAGCAGCCGCTGGTGCCAGTTCTGGAGCTGGAGCCAGCGTCGGGCACCAGTGGCGGCATCAGTCCACGGAGGGCAGCAAGGAGCGAACAGGAGGTGAGCTGGGAGATGAGTGGCCAAAGCACCCCAGCCAGGCTCAAGCTTCCCAACGCTGTTCCACTGCTGCCTCCTCCATGGCCGGGAGGCGAGCAGCCGAAGCACCCCAGCTAGGCTGAAGCCTCCCAACGCTGTTCCTTTGCTGTGGCCAGGAGGCGAACGGCTGAAGCACCCCAGCCAGCATTAGCCTCCTGACGCTGGGCCATCCCTGCCGCTGCCGCCGCATCCCTTTCCCAAACCGTTGGGGTGAAAGAGCTACAAGGAAGCAGCCTCTTCTCCACCAGTGGTTAGTACATTTACATTTCCCACCCTTTCCCCCGCCTTTTTTGTTCGTAAGTCAAAGCTGCGTTCTCAAGTCAAAGCAAAATTTTGCAAATGGAACTGTTCGTAAGTCAAAATGTTCGTACATCGGGGCATTCGTAAGTCAAAGCACCACTGTAATTGTTTCTCCGGCATACATATTGTGGCACGTTGGATGTAGTAGAACATTGGCTTCACTAACAGCTCTCTAAAAAGAAGGGGCACTTAGTTCACAGAATGACAAGCAAACAGGTCAATCCCTGTTAATGTTTTGAGCTTTTTTATGTTGTTAAGCAACAGAAGGATTTCCTATGTAGCAGAATTCCAGAACCAAGAATAGTGAATTATTTTCTTGAAGAGATATAGTCAGATTAATTGCTTTGACCCACTATGTTGATTAGTTTGCTGAAGTAATTAAAACAGCATTAAGCAAAAGAGCTTTTATTTTGGATTGAAGCCAATCAACACTAGGGGCTTAGCTGCTTGATCATTATTTTATTACTATAAAGGACAGGGCACTGAGCATATAAATAATCTATGTTATTATTGTTTTTCTGGGATGTAATTTTTTATCACAGCAAATATGTATCAGATGTATTTCAACTAGCTTGACTTAGGTTTTTTTAACTTTGGGTTTAACTCTCTCTCTCTGTGTGTGTGTGTATTAAATCTCCCATTGGAGAATTATGGTATTTTGTAATATTTGAGTTTGTTTACAAATATATAGTTTGAGCATAAGTAAAGATGCAGCTTGAACAGACCGAAGGACAGACATATTCAGTGCCCCAGGTCATGTTTTCAGGCAGAGGCAGCTATCTTCCAAAATTATTTCTCTTCATCTTACCATATCTTTTCGCTTTCCACTCTCTCATGCAACCTGTAGTACATTGATTCATTTTCTCTGATCTGTTTCCACATTGAGAACATAAGGAAACAGACAGAATAGTCCTGAGTTAAGAAGCAATTGGCTAATAATGAGGTTCAATGAAGCACCATCTAAATATCTTGTGTTATTAACATTCCTTTGTCAAGACCAAGACTTTGAGCCTGCATGAGTTTCTGCAGGTGTGAAAGGGGTATGCTTCTCCTGCTAGTCCTAAATATCCTTATTATAAACACATTGTAATATTGTGGTATCCACCATGCATACAAATTGTGTTAACATACCATTATGTGGGTTTTTTTCTCACTCAGGAAGAATTCATCTAAGCACCCTTATGGACATGCATGGCTATAAGTGAACCCACAGAAACAGGAACCCAATAGCACTTTTCCCTTTCCAAAGAAGGTCTGCCTTGGACCTACATTATTATACTAATACATCCAGTTTTTCTCAGCTATATCTCTCTGAATCAAATTGATTGACTGATTGACTGATATACTGCCTTTCTCCTAAAAGGATCCAAGGTGGCTTACACTATTAAAAGAAACAATATTGGGAGCGAAAAGAAAAAATCCTTACAATATTAATAAAGAATTAAACAAGTACCATATTACAGCTTGTAAGGAAAGGTAAAAGTAAAGGTTCCCCTTGACAATTTTTGTCCAGTCGTGTTCGACTCTAGGGGGCGGTGCTCATCCCCGTTTCCAAGCCATAGAGCCAGCGTTTGTCTGAAGACAATCTTCCACGGTCACATGGCCAGTGCGACTTAGACACGGAACGCTGTTACTTTCCCACCAAAGTGGTCCCTATTTATCTACTTGCATTTGCATGCTTTCAAACCACTAGGTTGGCGGGAGCTGGGACAAGCAACGGGCACTCACTCCGTTGCGTGGATTCGATCTTACGACTGCTTGGTCTTCTGACCCTGCAGCACAGGCTTCTGCGGTTTAGCCCACAGCGCCACCACGTCCCTTTGTAAGGAAAAGCGGCATTAAAAAAAAAACACTACAAAGAAACATAATAATACCTTTTAAAATGTTGTGATCACTGTAACCAGCCCCACTTAACAATCTGGCTGCAGTGTTTCGAACCTGCTGAAGTTTCAGAACACTTTCCAAAGGCAGCCCCATACAGAGCACGTTATAGTAACCTAACCAGGATTGAACTAAAGCATGTGTCACTGTGGCCAGATCAGAGCTCTTCAGGAATAGGCACAGCTGTCACACTAGTTTTAACCATGCAAATGTACTCCTGATCACCACAGAAACCTGGGCACCTGTGTTTTCAGAGGGAGTGTAACCCCATCCCCTATTCCTTCGCCTGAGTTTTGACTGACCAGAAGCACCACTGTCTTGTCTGGATTAAATTTCAGTTTATTCACTCTCATCCAGTAGTGACACCAGACACTAGTAGACTACAACCAAAACAGCTTCCTCAGATCTGGATTAAAAGGAGAGATAGAATTGGGTGTCATCTACATTTGGATGACACCAAATCCCAAAACTCTGGAAACCTCTCCCAGCAGTTTCATGCAGATGTTAATACCATAGGGGACAAAACAGAACCCTGAGGGATACCACAGACCAATGGCCAGGTCATCAAACAGGATTTTCTCAACACCATCTTCTGAGTTCTCACCTCCAGGAAGGACAGGAGCCAGTGTAAAAAGTACTTCTAAGTCCCATCCCACAGACCTGGCCCAGAAGGATACCACGTCAGTGGCCTTGAAAGCCAGTGAGAGGTCTAGCAGAACCAACAGGGACAGTTCCTGACATAGATCATCCTCTAAGGTAACCAAAGCAGTTTCGATCCTACAAGCAAGTCTGCAGTTGGATTGAAATGGATGTAGATAATCTGTCTCATCCAGGAACATTCAGAAAACTTGCTCAAGAATAGAACGTCAGAGACTGGCTAGTAATAATCCAATACTGTGGGATTCAAGGAGGGCTTTTTCAGCAATGGCCTTACTACTGCCTCCTTTAAGCATGCCATCCTATACTGCTGCAAGGAGACATTCACCACCTATTGAACCCACTCAGCCAGTCCCTCTCTGCCAGCTTTTATAAACCAGGAAAGGCAAGTATCCAATGGACATGTGGTAGCGTTCACCTCTCCAAGGGTCCTGTCCACATCATCAGGTCACAAAAGCTGAAATTTATCCATTAACACAGGACGAACAGGGACCATAGTTACATTCACAGAACCTGTATCAATTGCAGTATCCAAGGAAAAGCAGATTCAAGTGACTTTGCCTGCAAAGTGCCATGCAGATTCTTTACAGGGTGGTCTGCAATCTTTTCCTGTGGGCCAGCAGGTAATATGCCCTTGGTGACTTGAAAGAACTAATCTGTGCAGATGCAATGAGGGCAGAGGAGAATGACTACTTCTCTACTGCCACTGCCATGGAGTAGACCTTCCAATGGGCTCTACTCCATTTTTTTATTAGGTTTGTTCTGAGTTTTCTGCCATATTTGCTCTAGTCTCTGTCCCATTTGTTACCAGTTCCCATGAGGTCAGTTTGACTCTACTTTGTGGGAGGGGATGCTTTGGAATGATTGTGTTAATGCCCTGGTCATTTCCCAAAGTCAACCAGCACATCAACAGGACCACCTGCTGAGGTAACAGGAAACTCCCCAAGAGCCATCAGGAAACGGTTTGGATCCCTCAGTTTCCTGGGATGGACCATCTTAATTGGTCTCTCAACTTCTGCAGAGGCTCTGAGTTCCAGTGAGCCTAAAACCCACCAGGTAATGATCTGTGCACGACAATGGAATTGCAGAGAGTTCCTCCATGCCCATTCCTAACTGTTAGAACAGTATGACAGTGGAACCAGTTACCTTGGGAGTTGACTGAGTGCTCCAACATTGGAGGCATTCAAGAAAAACTTAGATAACCACCTGGCAGATATGCTTTGATTGCATCCCTGCATTGAGCAGGGGGTTGGACTTGATGACCTTGTAGGCCCCTTCCAACTTCACTTTTCTATGATTTCTATGATTCTAGTGTAGTAAGCCGCAATTAAAGTAGGCCAGTTCTGAGTAGGTTTAACTTAACTATAATAAGCAATAGGATTTCAGTCTATATTTCCATGGGCATGAAACAGCTCCTGACATTCATTTTGTATTTTGTGTAAAAGCAATGATAGTCTGAGGCCTCCTGTTGCTGGAGAGGACTGGACAAATGCTATCACTATCCCACTCATCTCTGGTGTGGTGCTGCCCCTTCCTATCCTCTGCCACAGTTTTTTTTTTTGGTCCTATTTTACCTCCTACGATCCCTGAGTTCTTTCCCACAATAGCCCCCACAAAGCAGCTTTATCCACTTTGTGTGGACAGTGCCTCCCCAGCCCACAAGGACAGGAAAGCAGATTGTAATGACTGGGCAGAATAGGTGAGGTGGGGCAGGGTGATACAAGGTGTGTTGGGGGGTTACTTCTGCTGCAAGCTGAAGCACAGAGGGTAAGGGGGAGAGGCAACACAATGGACAATGTGTAGGATAGAAGTACAGTTTGTGGTTCTTTGTGCCCCACTGCCTGAGATAGCTGCCTCACTGAGACTAACGTTAACACTGGTCTACCTGGCGTTTTATGTAATATGGATTAGCTATGCCCAAATATAACTTACTTCTATATGAAGAGAATTTTGCACAATTTCAGCTACTGCATCCAGTAGCCTAGTTTCCTAGGGCCTGATGATTCTGGTTGCACTGTTATTTCTTATTATTTTGAGAAAGAAACTGAAAACAAGGATTTTAGAATAAATAATAAACACATTTACTTTGATGGTTTGCTTAAGTGATGCTGGCTCTTCCACAATCTTCCACATAAATCATTTATTTATCATTATACAAACAATTCAGTGGTTAACTGAATGTTGAATAAGACTTCAATATTTTCTTGAGGATATCCTGGAGAAAAAAAATGCAGTACAGGTGCAGAACAAAAGATTTTAGCAAACCAGTTTGAAAAGCTTCCTTGAAGAAGGGCAAGGATGGCATAATGATAATATTATCTGTGCAAATAGTGGCTTGGCTTGCAAGGTCAGTTCAGTGTCTTGTAGGTGCTATAGCGGTTCAACTAGGCACATATCATGGGAGGGGCTCACAAAGAAAAGCCAGTGATGAAGCTGAAAATCACTTTTCAGAGATGTGGGAGCTGCTGAGAGATTACAGAGCCAGCCACACAGACTGGATGACTGTAAACCCACTGATAAAATTAGGCAAGATACTTTCAGCATTTGCTGAGTGAGCATCACATGGTAGTTGGAGAAAACTCAATACTGATTATGTGATGGTATTTATTTAGTTCATGCTACCCAGGTATTTTGTGCAACAGTCTTTGAAATAAATAATAGGAGATAAATTGGTTAGGTCCAGATTTAGTCAAGCATTAAGTAGAACTGTTGAAATCAGGGTAATTGAATTTACTCATTACAAAGCTCCCCCTATTTCACTGGACCTACTAAAGGTATAACTAAGTCTAGATCCAATCTAATGAACAAATATAATGCAATATAATGGCCAAAATCCAGTGGTTTATCTTTACTAGATTGGACAAGAGTAGGTCCATTGAATCAAGGTGGATTTGGTGAGTCATCTGTTCTCCTCCATAAATTCCATTGATTCAAATGGGCCTACTCCAACTATGACTTACGATCCTATGGTAATGCAATGGCTGAAGTTCTGTTGTTTAGCATAGTAAGTCACAACTAGAGTAGGCCCACTGAATCAATGGAACTTACAGAGGAATTAAATTACTACATTCTTAGTGATCAATAGGCCTATTCTAGTGCAATCTACTACACTAAGGAACAAGAGTTTGGCCAATTAGTAAAGAGAAAAGTCTCATTTTTCTCTTTTTCCTCTTTGATTGTAATGACAAAGATAGTGATCATGGATCAATAATGTTTATTCAGGAATGTCTACATCCTTTTGATCTCAATGTGTCTTATTACCAGGTAAGTGAGCATTAGAGATTAATTCTCAGGTATGGCAAAATCTTAGTATCAATACCAAGAAAACTGAGTACAGTATATGTAAGTCCTGTTGAAATCAATGAAACTGAATTGTGGCAGAAACAGATGCCACATCTGTATTGTAGCTTTTAGAATTAATCTTATGCAATCTCACAAATTATTTAATTTTGAAGATAAACAGAGCATTTCCTTATGATGTTCGCTTTGATAGTAGTAGATCCCCATGCAGCAGCTGGAAAGCAATTAAAATGGTCTCCTCCAAAATACAGAACCCAAAGTATTCCTGAAAGCTTTAGGGCATTTTCCAGCTGACAGGAAAATTCAGTTGAGCCTCTGGTCCCATTATGAAATACTGAGATGAAAAGGACTATTGATACATTTGTTCCCAAATCATTCCAGTGAAGTGGATTCTGAAATGCTTCTTGGTTTGCTGAAGATCTACAGAAGATAAAACAGGCTGGATAAAGGTTAGAGTACAGGTGTTATAGGTCATGACATATACAGTTGGTAACTAGTGAGGATTCTTCATTGTGCCCAGTATGCTGCAATAAGGAGGGGAAATCATTCTTATACTATTTTATTTTTGATCTGTCAGGTAGCAGAGCTATTCAAGATAGTGAAGAAATTGTGAGGATCTGGCTTGGAAGAAGCCAGGAGTGGAACCCTTGGTCCCATTTTGTAATACATTTTGTTATGTTGACCTTCTTGAAGAGATGGTCACTCATATTTGCTTAGAACATGACACTACAAATTCTACAATCTCTGAGGAGATGTCCAATGCACCATCTAGTCAGGCATCGGGATTAGTTTCAGTTCCTACAGTCTGATGAAGTGGACAAGATGTTGGAATTAGTCCATCCATCTCTTCACATATAAGTGTGACTCTTTACCATCTTGGCTAATAGGATGTATTAGAGGAGTCTTGATTTGGGTTGGTCAATGGCTCATCATGTCAATGGGTAATGGCTGCCATTTTGAAAGAACTGATAGAGTCCCCTCTCTTGAAGACAACATCCATGGACCCATAGGTGTATCAGAACTGCCACTCATGGATATTGCATTTTGGGACAAGGTGCTTGAATGTGTGGTGACTGGGCAGCTTCAGACATTTCTCACAGGAAACATAAGAAGAGATGAACTGGATCCATTTCACTCTTGTTTCACACCAACATTTGGTAGTGAGGTGTTGGCTGCCCTGACTAATGACCTGTTCTGAGAGAAAGACTGTGCAGTTCTATTGATCCTCCTGTACCTCTTGGTAGTTTTTGATACCACTGATCTTGGTTTGACTCAGTGGAATGGGAATACAAGGCACTGTGCTATAATGGTTCTATTCCTATCAGAGAATGGTGGTGGTAAGGACTTCTATGCAGCCTCATTTTGATTAACCTGTGGGGTGCTGAAGGATTCCACTCTATCCATACTTATATGAATATGCTGGGCAAGATCATTAGGAATTTTGGTGCTGGGTGTCATATGTAGGCTGATGACATTCAGCAATACAATACCTTGTTACTAGAATCAGAAGAGACTGGACTGTTGTCTTGATGCTGTAATGGGCTAGATGAGGACCAGTACATTGAAGCTCAATCTTGAAAATATTTGATGCTTCCCACCTCTTGAAATTGGGTAGACTACCTGTTCTAGATGAAGTTGCACTCCTCAGAGGGGGCATGTGCATAGAATATAACAATTTGTGCTAAAATTACCTGAAGGTACAAATGTTGGGTGGTGACAGGGGAGGTGAGTTAGCAGTGAGGTCATCTGAGACAGGATATGAGTGAAACAGCCATGTATACTACATGATATAGATGACCAGCAAGAAGCCAGCTCCTTGCTTCTTGCTGGTCATCCAGAGTAAGTGAGCCAAAGGAGAGTATGACTGCCCTTTGGAGGAGGATCTACCCCCTCTGGTCCCTTACTCTGTCAACTTGAATGGTAGCTGGAATTCCTGAGACCACTCACCATCACTAAGCTGTCACAAAAAGGAACAAGTGATCGTATGAAGACATGAGGTGGCTGATCTTTCCCTAACCGTTAGAGGATAATGGAGGAATCATGAATGCCTCCCTGAGCTCCTTAAACCATATAAAAATGTAATTAATAACTAGTGTAAACAAAACAGTCTCAAGCTGATTTATAACATGTTTTATATACTTTCCATGTAGTTTTGTATCTTTTATACATTTATAATAAATGTAATTTTATTATAAACAGTTCTAAAAACAGTGTTACACTATTTCTGCTAAATAACTTCTTAAAATTAAAATAAACTGAATTTTTGTTCTTTCCTTAGAGACAAAAATAGAAAGACTGAATTTAAGGTCACCAGCAGCAGACAACACCTGATGTCACAGCCATACTAATTTACTATCAGACTGGTAGTATCAGCTATGTATGACCTTCATGAAAAATACCCTGGAGGGTTTATTGACATTATATATGTGAGTAACAGAATGGAGGACAGGTGACTCTTGATGGAAATTTTTGTTTGCAATGGTATTTTATCTAATGGTTTATGTGCAACTCATTGAATGATAAGAATATGCAATCCACTGTAGTTGCAGTATTAAAAGGCTATTTTTGATTAGGAAGCAGACGAGCTAAAATTGTTTCATTATTTACTCATTGAAAGAAAATCAATCGCTGGAGCATAATCCTGTTAACAAAACCAGCCTGGCTGCAAGGCGTATCAGTAGAGTGAACAATTGTGACACTAAATAAATAAGGGACAGACCTTGAGATGATATAGACACTGACCATTTCCTTCCTCGCATGAAGGTTATAATACTTGTTTATGGAAAAAAATCTGAAGGCACCTCTGTACGTCTGGGTTAATGTAAATGTGTTCAGGAATGAGAACAGATGCACCACACACATGCATGTGCACACATACAATCACATGGGGGGATGAGGGAGGAGAATCTTTTGGATTATAACTCTTAGAATTGCCCTAACTCAGTTGGATTGTCCGTGATCTGTCACCTCCCTCTCATTCTCATTCTTTAAATATTTTCCTCAGATCCTTAGGTTGATTCACAGATTCACGTCAAAACCAGCCAAAGAAAAACCTCCAGAACTTGGCCAAACAGTCCGAAAAACGTACAAAAGCCTTCAAGAATACAAAGACTTTTTGCTACCTGAGGCAGAATAGCAACAGATACCCACTGAACTTTGTCTGCTTCCCTTCTCCCCTTCATTGTGCAGGGTATCCAAGGCTGGTCAAGCTATTTTGGCATTTAAGACAGAAACTCTCTCTCTCTCTCTCTCTCTCTCTCTCTCACTCACTCAATCACTCACTCACTCACTCACTCACTCACTCACTCACTCACACTTGCACAAACCTTTCCCAGGTTATCAAATGAAAATGTTAATGTGAGTGGATCCCCTCACTGGCTGAAAAGTGACCTAGAAATGAAACAAATGCACATACTACTACCATGGGAATAAGAATAAATCTCACAAGAATCATCTTTCAGAATGATGGAAATTCTTCTTAAATCATTCTTGTGAAAACTCATCAGCCCAAATACAAATAGTACTAATGCATAATACAATTTTTTCTACTTTAGCAGAGCTGTTAACCCAGGATTTCAGGTTGTACACTTGAGGTGGAAAGCATTAATTCCTTGCAGACATATTGTGAAAAATTATTTATTTATTTATTTTATTAGATTTATACCCTGCACATCTAGGCCAATGGTCTACTCTGGGCGGCATTACAAAATTTAAAAACAATAGAACCAATAAATGTGCAAAAATTCAAGATGTGAAAATGTAAATATTAAGATACGGCAGGAGGGAAAGCCTGCCTAAATAGCCATGTCTTTATTTCTAAAGACACCCAGAGAGGGAGCCAGGTGGATCTCTATGGGCGAGTTGTTCCAGAGGTGAGGGACCATTGCCAAGAAGGCCCAGTTCCTTGTTCTTTCCTTCCAGACCTCCCTCGGTGTTAGGCCCCTCAGTTGCCTGGCCTGGCTAGAATGAGTGTCTCTGGTAGAACTGTGTGGGAGAAGGTGCTCTGCCATATATCGAGGTCCTAAACCATTTAGGGCTTTATAAGTAATTGTAAGAACTTTGAAATCAACGCGGAAACAAATGGGCAACCAATGCAAGGTGGCCAGTGTGGGGGAAATATGTTGGTGCCTCTTCCCCCCAGTTAGAAGTCTGGCCGCGGCATTTTGTACCATCTGAAGTTTCTACATCAATCTCAAAGGTAGCCCCACGTAGAGTGCATTACAGTAGTTTAATCTTGAGACTACGAGCGCATGGACCAAAGTAGTGAGCATCCCCACATCAAGATAGGAATGCAGCTGGGCAATCCGCCAAAGGTGGAAGTGTGCAAAACAGACCACTGACAACACCTGGGTCTCCATGATGAGCTTCGGGTCCAGTTGTACATCCAAGCTGCGAACCTCACTCTTGGTGTTAAGAGTCACCCCCCAAAAAGAGAGGGAGTTTCCCAGACCACTGATGTCTGGGGCATCCACCCAAAGGACCTTCGTCTTGCCCGGATTCAGCCTCAGTCCGTTCTCCTGCATCCACTGCTGAACAGCCCCCAGTCAGCACTCAAGGGACAAGACAGCATCCACTGTTGTTGGAAAAAGGAGATGTAGAGCTGAGTATCATCAGTGTACTGATGACATGAAGCCCCACATCCCCTGATTACATCTCCCAGCGGCCTCATACAGTATTGGAGAGATAATCGAGTCCTGTGGGACCCCACAGTTGAGGCTCCACGGGGCCAAGAAACTCTCCCCAGCTGTACTCTCTGGGGATGGTCCTCCAAGAAGGAACAGAGCCAGGCAAGAGCCAGGCCACCGATTCCCAACTCGGAGAGTCTCCCCAGGAGGATACCGTGGTCAATGGTATCAAAGGCAGATGAGATATCAAGGAGGACCTGCAGAGACATTTTGCCCCTGTTGGCCTCCCTCAGTAGGTCATCAAACAGGGCGACCAAAGCCGTTTCCATGCCATGGTGTAGCCTGAAGCCGGACTAGAATGGATCCAGGGCATTGGTTTCATCCAGAAGAGCCTGCAGATCCTTCTGACAGATCCTTCCTGAGGTTCACTCCTATTTTGAAACAAAAGGTCAAAACTCTATTTTTTACACAAAGGCAACATCCTGTTACAAGTGTTGTTGCATTTTTCATGAATTATACAAGGGGGTCTTTAACCCTCTCCTTGCAGACACCTAAGCTGGAGCAATTTCTGGCTTGGGTAAGTACAACCTTGAGAACTGCAGGGTGCCCCACCTGCAGAGCAGTTGTCCTCTATGACTGATAATACAATTCTGCCTAATTAGTTTAACTTTTATATATTTTGTGTATAAATATATTCTGCATTAATATTAGGTCCCAGTGGTGATTGCCATGTTTATGTCACAGGAGGCAGGGCCTTGCAATAGCGTTGCAAAATAATATGTGTCCAAGTGTAAATGTGTGAGAAAGACAAAGACAGACAAAGTGGATTTTCTGGAGTACCCCCTGATGAAATACTGGCCAAAATGCTGTTGGTAAGTAAAATATTAGAGTAGGCCCACTGAATCAATGAGAATTTAATGAGTCCACTTCTCCCTGAGTTCCATTAATTCAAGTAGGCTTACTCTAACTGTGACTTACTAGGTCCATTTGATTCAGTAGAACTGACAGAGGAATTGGCTCACCAAATCCCCATTGATTTGTTCGGCCGCCTCTAGTGTAAGTTAATATGTGAGCAACAGTGTTGGCCACTACTTGCACAAAATACAGACAAACATCAATGTTGTGTACCCCCAGTGACCCCTGTGTGTTTTGCCTCTCACACAAGTTCACTTTGGGACAAGACTTGTACTTTTCCACTTTTTCGCTGCCACCAGAGAATATTATCCTCACTATATCAATTAAGAATCTCACACCCTTGCTGCCAAATAAAACAAGGTTTATTTAAGGATAAATAAATGAATCACAGAAGGAAAGTCATGGATGTTCTATTATCATTCATTCATGAAACTTGTATTTGATTACTCGTAGGACTGTTTGTATTCATTTACTTTAATCACAATCTCAATATATGCTGCCTGTCTTCAAATTCCTTTTAACTCTTTAATATTCTCTACCTAACCAACTGTCCATTATCCTGTCTAAACACTTCACAGTCTTTTCTCTAACTGTCTAAATGCTTCACCATCTTTTCCCTAACTGCCTCTCTGGCACTCCCGGTTCTCTTGACTCCGCCCCTCCTGTCTTGTCATAGGCTCCTGCATTAGAGCTCTAAAATGACTGACAGGAGTGACGTGTGGGCTGTCCTCCACAATCAAAGCAAAAGTTACAAAGATGAAAGGCATGAAATACAATACCTTTTCCTTCTCCATTGCTACTTGACCTGAGATTTGTCTCTTTGCCTGGAGACCTGGAGAAGCGTAGCTGTTCCTTGAGACCATCTGATGCCCAGAGGCCTCACAACTCTGACTACAGTAAATCAGCTCATACTGTAATATCTTTCCTGAATGTGGCCATGCTATTAAGATCTCCTTTTCATCTCCTAAATCTGCTCTGCAGAAAGTGGATTTTTCCTCATACATGTAGTTCTGCTAGATTGCACACACTATGTACTGTTCTCCAGGGACCATGACCTTCTTGAAAAACAGATGCTGCTTTGCCTCATTGCCTTTGCACAATCCTCATTACAGTGGGAATCAATTTTGTCCTGGACATGCTACTAGCAATTTCATTTCTATATGCACGTCATATTAGTTTGAGCTGGAAGCTGCTGATAGGCAGGCCTTTATGATAACAGAAACAATAGTTTTGCAGAGCTGAAAAGACAAGACACTGCTAAACAGCATCCACTGGCATAACTAACTTTCTATTTTATCCTCATCTGAGTGAATATTTTACTACCAACAGCTATGAAGAGTTCTATACCAGAGCATATATTTGATAGTGATGGATTTATATGCCCAATTAATTTCAAAACTGTGTGGAAGATTGAACAGTGTGAGCACCTGTATTATCTGAGTTTGCACTGGGAACATCCCTGAGATCAGATATGCTCACTTTTTTCTGTTCCCGATTCTTCTCTTGTAATTCCCTCTTACATTTTTGTTGCTGTTGTTTAGTCATTTAGTCATGTCCGACTCTTCATGACCCCATGGACCAGAGCACGCCAGGCCCTCCTGTCTTCCACTGCCTCCCGGAGTTGGGTCAAATTCATGTTGGTAGCTTTGATGACACTGTCCAACCACCTCGTCCTCTGTCATCCCCTTCTCCTCTTGCCTTCACACTTTCCAAACATCACGGTCTTTTCCAGGGACTCTTCTCTTCTCATGAGATGGCCAAAGTATTGAAGCCTCAGCTTCAGGATCTGTCCCCCCAGTGAGCACTCAGGGTTGATTTCGTGCAAGATGGATAGGTTTGTTCTCCTTGCGGTCCAAGGGCTCCTCCAGCACCACAATTCAAAAGCATCAATTATTCAGCAGTCAGCCTTCTTTATGGTCCAGCTCTCACTTCCATACATGGAAAAACCATAGCTTTGACTATGCGGACCTTTGTCGGCAAGGTGATGTCTCTGCTTTTAAAGATGCTGTCTAGATTTGTCATTGCTTTCCTCCCAAGAAGCAGGTATCTTTTAATTTCGTGGCTGCTGTCACCATCTGCAGTGATCATGGAGCCCAAGAAGATAAACTCTGTCACTGCCTCCATATCTTCCCCTTTTATTTGCCAGGAGGTGATGTGACCAGTGGCTATGATCTTAGTTTTTTTTTATGTTGAGCTTCAGACTATGTTTGACACTCTCCTTCCACCCTCATTAAGAGGTTTTTTAATTTGTCCTGGATTCATTGTCCAGCCTTTCGCATGATGCATTCTGCATATAAGTTAAATAAGCAGGGAGACAATATACAGCCTTATTGTACACCTTTCCCAGTTTTGAACCAATCAGTAGTTGTTCCATATCCAGTTCTTAGCTTCCTATCCCAGATACAGATTTCTCAGGAGATGGATAAGGTGGTCAGGCACTCCCATTTCTTTAAGGACTTGCCATAGTTTGCTGTGGTCGACGCAGTCAAAGGCTTTTGCATAGTCAATGAAGCAGAAGTAGATATTTTTCTGGAACTCTCTGCCTTTCTCCATAATCCAGTGCATGTTAGCAATTTGGTCTCTAGTTCCTCTGCCCCTTTGAAATCCAGCTTGTACTTCTGGGAGTTCTCGGTCCACATACTGCTGAAGCCTATATTGTAGGATTTTGAGCATAACCTTGCTAGTGTGTGAAATGAGTGCAATTGTACGGTAGTTGCAGCATTCTTTGGCGCTGCCCTTCTTTGGGACTGGGATGTAGACTGATCTTTTCCAATTCTCTGGCCACTGCTGAGTTTTCCAAACTTGCTGACATACTGAGTGTAGCACCTTAACAGCATCATCTTTTATGACTTTAAATAGTTCAACTGGAATGCCATCACCTCCACTGGCCTTGTTGTTCGCCACGCTTTCTAAGGCCCACTTGACTTTACTTTCCAGGATGTCTGGCTGAAGGTCAGCAACCACTATCTCGGTTGTCCGGGACATCCAAATCTTTCTGGTATAATTCCTCTGTGTATTCTTACCACCTCTTCTTGATGTCTTTTGCTTCTGTAAGGTCCCTACCATTTGTGTCCTTTATCATGTCCATCTTTGCACAAAATGTTCCTTTAATATCTCCAATTTTTTTTAACAGATCTCTGGTTTTTCCGTTTCTATTATTTTCCTCTATTTCTTTGCACTGTTGATTTAAAAAAGGCCCTCTTTTCTCTCCCTGCTATTCTTTGGAAGTCTGCATTCAACTTTCTATAATTTTCCATATCTCCCTTGCATTTTGTTTCCCTTCTCTTCTCTGCTATTTGTAAGGCCTCGTTGGACAGCCACTTTGCTTTCTTGCATTTCCTTTCTTTGGGATGGTTTTTGTTGCTGCCTACTGTACAATGTTACGAGCCTCCATCCATAGTTCTTCAGGCACTCTGTCCACCAAATCTAAGTCCTTAAATCTGTTCTTCATTTCCACTGTGTATTCAAAAGGGATTTGGTTTAGATTGTACCTGACTAGCCCAGTGGTTTTTCCTACGTTCTTCACTTTAAGCTTGTGTTTTGCTGTAAGAAGCTGATGATCAGAGCCACCATCAGCTCCAGGTCTTGTTTTTGCTGACTGTATAGAGCTTCTCCATCTTTGGCTGCGGAGAATATAATCAGTCTGATTTCGGTATTGCCCATTTGGTGACGTCCATGTATAGAGTCACCTCTTGTGTTGTTGGAAAAGAGTGTTTGTGATGACCAGCTTGTTCTCTTGACAAAACTCTATTAGCTTTTGCCCTGCTTCATTTTGAACTCCAAGGCCAAACTTCCCTGTTGTTCCTTTTAATCTCTTGACTCTCTACTTTAGCATTCCAGTCCTATAATGACAAGAATATCTTTCTTTGATGTCAGTTCTAGAAGGTGTTGTAAGTCTTCATAGAATTGATCAATTTCTGTTTCTTCAGCATCGGTGGTTGGTGCATAAACTTAGATTACTGTGATGTTGAAAGGTCTGCCTTGGATTCGTATCGAAATCATTCTATCATTTTTGAGATTGTATCCTAGTACAGCTTTTCCCACTCTTTTGTTGACTATGAGGGCTACTCCATTTCTTCTATGGGATTCTTGCCCACAATAGTAGATATGATAATCATCTGAGTTGAATTCCCCCATTCCTGTCCATTTTAGTTCACTGACGCCCACAATGTCGATGTTGATTCTTGCCATCTCCTGTTTGACCAAATCCAGCTTACCAAGGTTCATAGATCTTACATTCCAGGTTCCTATGGAGTATTTTTCTTTGCAGCATCGGACTTTCTTTTCACTTCCAGGCGTGTTCACAGCTGAGTGTCCTTTCGGCTCCAATCACTTCATTAGCTCTGGAGCTGCTTGTACTTGTCCTCCGCTCTTCCTCAGTGACATGTTGGACGCCTTATGACCTGAAGGGCTCATCTTCCAGTGTCATATATTTTAGCCTTTTGCTACTGTTCATGGAGTTTTCTTGGCAATGATACTGGAGTGGCTTGTCAGTTCCTGCTCCGGGTGGATCACGTTTAGTCAGAACTCTCTACTATGACCTGTCCGTCTCGGGTGTCCCTGCACGGCATAGCCCATAGCTTCTCTGAATTACTCAAGCCTCTTCGTCACGACAAGGCAGCAATCCGTGAAGGGTTTACATGTTTAGGTTTTTTTTTAAAAAACCTGTTATATAGCTCAATGCACTTATTGTTACAATCTTTATATGGGTTCCTGTGTATTGGTTTATATATTTCACAGTTGGAATACTCTAGATAAAATAAAATCACTTGCGAGACTCTAATTTGTTATTTTTTGAAAAACAAAAAACAATAGGATTTTGTAGACATGGTAGACATGGTCTAGAGGGGCGGGGTATAAATTAAATGAATAAATAAATAAATAAATAAATAAATAAATAAATAAATCAATGACTGAATGAATGAATGAATGAATGATTGAATGAATGAATGAATGAATGAATGAATGAATAAATAAATAAATAAATAAATAAATAAATAAATAAATAAATAAATAAATAAATAAATAAAGAAATAAATAAATAAATAAATAAATAAATAAATAAATAAAGGCCTTGGCTTCTATCAGTGCCTGGGATCCTGTTTGGCACCAGCAAAACATATTTCCTTGTAATGTGCAATCTTATGGTTGAGTCAGACAGTTTATACATGTACATGGAGGTATTGGATACATTATTCTACAAAGGCTAAAAAAGTCATATTGCTCACACTCCATCCACTGGGCTGGCAGTTTGCTTCAACATGAACTTAGTCAGTATTAGAAATGTAGCTCTGGTTTTTGGATACAGGTTCAGTGCCCTCAACACTAATGTTTTGCCTTCCCCAGCAAGAATTACCTTGAACACTATTTTTAGTGAAAAGGCAAGATATAAATTGGAAGGAAGGAAGGAAGGAAGGAAGGAAGGAAGGAAGGAAGGAAGGAAGGAAGGAAGGAAGGAAGGAAGGAAGGAAGGAAGGAAGGAAGGAAGGAAGGAAGGAAGGAAGGAAGGTCATATCATACCTAGTTCCACAGTGTTCTGTGCCTAATTTTAAAAAAAAAGAGTTAACTATTTCCCTTTCCTCTTCTCAATAATCCATTTTATTATGAAATGATATCATATAACTTCTGCTACTGCTAATCTCATTCCCTGTTACATAACAGAAATACGGACATTCTTTGTCTTTTTATTAGATATTAGATATTAGACAATCCCATAGAGCACTGGCTGATCCATGGCTATCCCATTGGAAGAAAAATCTGTGTCTTTATAGACACAGTAAAAACTCAATTACCTAAAATTGCATTTGTCCCAAATGAGGTCGTGTCCCTTTTCAAATAGACTAGTTAGAATTTTAAATTCCCTCAATAATCTAAATTCTCATTTAACTAGCATTCCCATTACATTAGATAACTGAAGTTTATCAGTTAGGTATTAAACTAATCAAAAGTTCTTTTAAAAATACCAAACCTTTTAAAAAATCTTGCTGAAGCTATTTACAAATGTTTGGTGCCAGCTTTTTAACATTTGCTACAATTCCATATCCCAGACTCTGTGTATTTTCCATGTGTGAGTAGCACCGATGAGACAAGTATTGTAGGTCAATGGAGCCTCGACCTACAGACTTTTCGACCTGCAGCCACCGTTCCAATGCGGATTAATTCCGTAAGTAGAGGGTCCACTATGGTTTGAACAACCTCATGTTACAGTGGGAAAGAGCACATGACCTGCATTTGCAGGAGCCTAAGACACCTTTTGCTTTGGTATTATGTGCCACTGTTTTTGTTCTGGCCAAAGAATCTTCTGTTTGGCCATGAGATATAGAAAGCTGTGTGTATGACATCTTTGAAAACACAAACAGGTGGATAGAGCCTCCACTAACTGACTGCCCTCCTCAGATGCAAGGGACCTCAGGTCACATACACAGAATGTGCAATAACAAAAAAGGGAAGTACTGTACCTCACAATGGGAATGTATTGGAATACTACCAGTCAGACAGCATGTGCAAGTACAGCCCGCCAAAGAGTTGCGTTACTCCAAGGTGTTCTGCAGCTAGTAAAGCTTTCCCATCCTCAAGTCTGGTCAGACACACAGATTCTGCAAAGTCTGTTCTGTTCACATCAGGCCAAGAGATTTTTCTATCCCCCCCCCTTAAGACAGTGTATATTCTGGCCAAATATGTTTTCCCCTTTGACCGCCTCATTTCAGAAAATGATATTAAAAACCACGATTTGAAGCCTGAACACTCCATTTTTTAAAAACATTTCTCATTATTTTATTTTGTCATTACCACCAATCCCAGTAATTTGCTTCTTGCTGAAATCAAGCTGAATCACTTTGCAGAAATCATTTTGTCATGGAATTTGACAGAAAACCTTATTAGCATTTTTTGTCAAAGCACCTGGTTCTGTCTGTGATGATTCTGCCTGTCTGGAACTTTTATGTATAAATTTATGTAGACTTACTTGTTTTAGGGATGTATGTGGACAGTTTTGAATACCTGAATTGTGTATTTGTTTCTCTAAATATTTTTAACCCACCTTTTTTTGTCTACTTACATTTCCACACTTCTATTTTTGGAGTTCAGAAATTGGAGGAGGATGGAAAGGAAGCTTACAAAGGAAGAACATGATGGAAGAAGTGGTCCGAAGGACTCTGAGGAGTGTGTGGAGGGAAACCCTATAAATTAATAGCAGATTAAGGGCATATCGATTTGCTTTGAATTGTGGCTGGAGCGTCAAGTTACAATAAAAAAAAAGGCAGGGGGGGAAAGGCAGGAAATTCAAATTTCTAACTGTAGGTGGCGGATGAGGCTGCTTCTTTGTAGCTCTTTCACCCCAGCAGTTAGAGCAGGGGTGTCAAACTCGGGGGCCGCATCAGCAGTTTGGTCCCCATCAAAGGGCCGGTTGTATCTGTACTGATGGCCTTGCAAGGACCCCATCCGACTTGGTGGGAAAAGGAAGGAAGAGAATGTGTGTGTGTGTGTGTGTGTGTGTGTGTGTGTGTGTGTGTGTGTGTGTGTGTGTGTGTGTGTGTGTGTGTGTGTGTGAAGGAAGAGAAAGTGCCTGTGTGTGTGTGTGTGAGAGAAAGAGAGATACAGGAAGAGAACGTGTGTGTGTGTGTGTGTGTGTGTGAAGGAAGAGAAAGTGCCGGGGTCTCTGTGTGTGTGTGTGTGTTTCTGTGTGTGAGAGAGATACAGGAAGGAAGAGAACATGTGTGTGTGTGTGTGTTTGTGTGTGTGTATGTGTGTGAAGGAAGAGAAAGTGCCGGGTTCTGTGTGTGTGAAAGAGAAAGAGAGAGAGAGAGACAGAGAGAGTTACAGGAAGAAAGAGAATGCGTATGTGTGTGTGAAGGAAGGGAAAGTGCCGGTTTGTGTGTGTGTGTGTGTGTGTGTGTGTGTGTGTGTGTGTGTGTGAGAGAGAGAGAGAGAGAGAGAGAGAGAGTGAGAGAGAGTTATTTAGTATATGCAACTCTGCTTGGATCTCGCCAAAAAAAACCACGCATTCTTCGGTCCTTTCAAATCCTCAGGCATTCCAATCGAGCAAGAGAGAGAACGGAATGTCAGGGAAGGGAAGGGAAGGGAAGGGAAGCGAGCAACCAGCCAGCCCTCCCGCCCTCCCTCCCTTCTCTCCGCGGCTGGGTCGAACGGCCGCCTCCGACGTTACCCAACCAGGCCGGCGAATCGCTCCGCGTTCCCTCTTCTCTCCCTCTCCTCCGGGCCGCGCTGACCGCTGCCTCCCGCGTCCCCCCAGCATCTCCTCCCTCCGCCTCGGAGCCCGGCCAGGAACTCCCACCGCTCCCCTTCCCTTCCCTTCCCCTCGGGGTGACAGAGGCGGCGCGGAGCCCCCTCCTCGCGCGGCCTTGGGAACGGCTCTCGCCTCAGGCCGAGAGCGAGCGAGGAACAGGCACGGGAGGGAGAGAGGGGCAGCGGGGGCGGAGGGAGAGGAAAGGAGTGACAGCGCCACAGCCAATCGGAAGGAGGACGTAGCCTTGTTAACTTGAGCCATTTTTTCAATGAATTTACTCCGTGCAGGCACGGAGTAAATTCATTGGAAAAAAAGGGGGGGAGGCTGCAAGGCTGGCGGCGGCTCCGGGGGCCATCAGTCGAGGTCTGGCGGGCCGGATTTGGCCCGCGGGCCTTGCTTTTGACACCTGTGAGTTAGAGAGTGTGCAATCGGAGGAGGCTGCCTGGTAAGGTAAGGTGATGTTTTCTGCTTTTTAAAAACTGTTCTGGGTGTTTTTGCAGCGTGGTTTTGGGCTGTGGGGGTTATGTTTCTGTGCTGTGTTGTTGTTTTGTTTTTTGGTGAGTTTTTTTGTAGCCCCAGTGCCGCGGCTTGCTTTGCTGGTCCCCCCCCCCCCCAGTCCCAGCGCCTTCGGGGCTTGCTTTGCTGTTTATTTTTGGTTTGGGTTTTTTTTTAAAGCCCCAGCCACGGAGCATGCTTTGCTGTTTATTTTTGGTTTGTTTTTTTAAAAACCCCAGCCATGGAGCTTGCTTTGCTGTGTGTGTGTTTTTTTTAAAAGCCCCAGCCTTCCAACCAGGCTTCTTTTTTGTTGTTATTATTATTTTTTGCTGGAACGAATTAATCACGTTCCTATGCATTTCAATGGGAAATGGTGCTTCGACTTACGACCATTTTGAGTTGCATCCATCTTCTGGAACAGATTATGGTTGTAAGTCAAGCTACCACTGTATGTGCTAATTTGCACATCTCAGCAGAGAGCACTCATTAAGAAAAACTAGACCCGCTGCTATCAGTTTAGCGCTAGATCACCTCTGCATGGAAAAAAAGAGAGAGAAAATTGATATGAAATACTGGCTATTCCACCGAACTACAGCAGACTACTATATTTCCATGGTATGGGTGTATCTTTTTATACATTTTGGAGAAAATTGTCCCTTTTCTCTAGCACTGTGCAACACCTTAAACAGCCCACTGGCTTTACAACTGACTATAGAAAATAAGTCAGGGATTGGCAGGGGATGGGTTCAAAGGAAATGGGGCTGTGGCATGGATTGAGGAGTCAATGTAGACACTAGCACAAAAACAATCCATGGTCTCTATGTGATCACCTAATATGAGCAGAAGCATAAAACAGGCTGAGAGTCAAGCCACAGCTAAGCCAAATTGCTATGATTTGGCTTGTCAGTGTAGCCGGTAGCCTCAGAGGCTGGGACAATGTTCAGCCACGTAAATCTTCATTGTATCATTTTAAAATCCAGACCCTTTAAATAGTTTTACCAATAGATTCATAATGAGTCTAGGACAAAGTAATCAAAATTGTTGGGAAGATGTTTCTCCTCTGGAATGCCCATAATCTCAGATCTTGGCATGCTTCTTATGCAACTACAGTTCAAAGTCTACTGAAAAGGAGTTAGTTGCTGTTATAATTGCTGGCTTCTAAAAACTAATTCTTTACTTTCTTGTTGCTGAAAAGCACCCAGCAGAATAGCTAATTAAAAAAATTCAGAAAAATCTGAATGGTATAAGTTCCTGGCAGGCGGTATAGCGCACTCCCCGCCGCTACTTTTCTGTTGCTTCGACACTTCAACAAATGCACTGGTCAGCATTTGAATCACGTGATGTTTCTTCTTTAACACTGAGCTTCCATGCCTCTTTTATCTTACCTGTTCATATTCATACACACACCCCATTGTTTGATTTCGTACACAAGTGATGAGCATGTTATTTGTGAAGCATCCTTCTAAGACAGCGATACAGAAACCCCAAGACCTTTTCCACAACATCTCTAGCGGTACCGCTGCACTAAATGGATTGTGATACAAGTTGCTCTTGAAGCAGTTAAACAGCAGAAATCAAACACTTGATACATCTGTGTTATTTTAAATTCCTGTAGTAAAACTATTCAACTTCCACACAAGGACACCATATTCAACACAATATCTTTTTTAAAATAATGCAAGAATAAAGTAGGTCAGTGTCAAGGATTTCTGTTGGTGTTTAAAAAAAAACAACCTCCAAACATCCCTGCGTTTTTATCTGTAAGTGTAATCCCTGACTACCTAAATATTTCAGTAAATCAAACAGATGCTGGGGACAATGGGATTTTATTTTCTGAAAACTTCCTTTAGAGAGCCAGTGAGAAGAATGCTTCCCTATAGTATAACCACTTAATGGGATAAGCAGCACCCAAGTAATTTGTACATCTGTAAAAACATTCCATATAGCAAGTACATGTATGAAAATGCTGGCTTTCCATGCCTCCTTAATTAGACTGCTGGCCCCCATTTTTTAGCAAATGAAGGAGGGGGAAGCGAAGTGTGCAGCTTCTATACCACCCCATACTGCTTAAAGCACTCTCTGAGAGCTTTACATTTTAAGTATGCAGGCTATACATTGCCTCCTCAGTGAACTGGGTACTCAGTTTACTGCCCTTGGAAGGATGGAAGGTTGAGTGAACCTTGAAGCGGCTGCCCAGGATTGTTGGAGATGTTAGCTTGTTGTGTTACTAATTTCTTAAATTGTTAATTTATTGGTAACAATCATTATTACTTATGGTGGGAGAAGCCCACCATACATGGCCCTTCTTGAACTTACTGACTCAGTTTAAGTGAATGGAACTGAGCTTGGCTGTGAACTGGAAGCTTGTGCCTCTAAGTGGAAATACATACCTTTTAAAAATATACTCTCTTTCTCTAATAATGTTGTGCCCAATTATGTATTATCAACTGTACTCTAGACAAATTGTAAGTTAATGTGCCGAAACACAATCTTCTTGTACTTTAGAAGTATAAATGGACCGCCTCTCACCTTTCCTGCCCAGATAGTTCACACGGCTGCCTCTCAATATAAGTACTTTCTTGTCCATGTACTGTTATAAAAGTTGGCGTGAGAGGGTGAACTCTTGAGGAAGAAGATTAAAAAGCTTTCCTACAGCATCTTATTAGAGCAGCCATTGAAGCAGGAGCAGAACTTTACAAGCTTCAGCAAAGAACAATACAAACGAATTAGAACAAAAATAAATGAAGTTACATGTGGCCCACTAAAGGTGTGCGGACATAAAACTGAACAGTGACCTCTGTGTAATAAGAGTTTATTTGCCACATTACATTACAGGGCTGACTCCTTCATGAGCAATTATTGTTCTAAATGTTCCTGCTGCACATGAACATTAAAGAAACTATTATTTTCTAAAAACACACCACTACAATCTTTTTGGCATCCCGAGTTTGTCATTCATGAAATTCAGATTTAAAATTAACCAAATTACTAACAATGAAGAGAAGAGAAACATTTCACTCAGTGAAGCAAACGTCCTTGCCTAACTGTACCAGAACTGGTACCGGGGGGACAAGTCTGCTTGTACAAGAAGAGCAACAAATGCCTTCAGCCCAACTATCTTAGGGTCTTTTGTAGCATGTCTTTTGTGCATAAATCAAAGTCAAACTACGAAGGTGACTTCTCACTTCATCCATTAACTCCCTAGTCTCAGCATCTGATTTATGACCTTGGGATGATACTTGCCTACATAGAGTGGTTGTTTTAATGTTCAGTGAGATATTTTATGTGGTATGTTTATTTATTATTTCAGTTTGTATACCTCCCCATCGTCTACACACTCTCTGAAATTAACAGAGACCCAATAAAGATGTGCCAATGGGGACATGAGTTCATATCTGCTTATTTATTTATTTATTTATTTATTTATTTATTTATTTATTTATTTATTTATTTATTTATTTATTTATTTATTTATTTATTTATTTATTTATTTATTTTTTAAAAAATTGTCTTATTTATAGGCCACCTTTCTCTCAATAAGGGGACTCAAGGCAGCTCATAGTACTAAAAAGAATAGAATTAAAACACAGTAAGATACATTGAAAAACAATTTAATTATAAAACTGATCAAAATACACTGAATAATTAAAACAGGTAAAATATTAAAAACCATCTTAACTGTAAAAAAAAAATGCCATTCAGGGACTTAGTCATGATTTCTAAAAGCCTGTCTGAAAACATGGTTTTTCAGCTGTTGGTTGAACGATAAAAGGGAGGGGGCTGACCTGACCTCCTGTTATTAGTCTGGCTGACATGTTTTGGCTATGCTGAATTTTCTGTACTGACTTCAAGGGCAGCCCTATGTAGAGAGTGTTAAAGTAGTCTGTTGTAGAGATCACCAAGGCATGAATCACTGTTGTTAGGCATTCTTTCTCCAAGTACGGCACCACTGGGCAATCAACTCAAACTGATGAAAGACATTCTTAGCTACAGAAAATATTTACATCTCCATGGAGAGTGATGGGTCCAAGAATACACCCAATCTACAAACCTGGTCCTTCAGGGGGCATGTAACCCCATCAAGGTCAGGTAAATACCCCTTTAACCAGCCCAGTGGTGCACCCAGCAGTAGGATCTCTGTCTTTTTTTGATTCAGTTTCAATATATTGGCTCTCGTCTAGTCCATTAACAACACTAGATTGCACAGAAGGACCCGTTACTGCATCACCTGTAGATGAGGAAAATGAGACATATACTCTGGATCCTCTAACAGTATGTATCATAATGTTCAGGAATTCTAGATGAAGATGATAATGATAATCTGTTACATTTGTACCCCATCTTTCCATTGTGAGGTACTGCCCGAGGTAGCTTATAGTCATAAAACAGAATAAAAATAACAGTAGAAACAGACTGAACCATAAAATAATTAAAATCAACTAAAAACAAACAAAATCATTAAAATCAATAGACAGTTAAAATAATCCTAAAAGATTGTGCACTGGCCAGAATCCTATTTTGTATTTACACCAGCAAAAGTTCAATGGTGTAATTTCAGCAGTGAATTGTCACAAGTAAATGAATCCCCACTTCTATTTCGTGTCATATGCAAAGTCATCCAACTGACACATCAACTACTGGCAATTTGCTACTAGTTGCAATTATGCTTGATTAAAACAGCCAGTAGGATTCTGGCCATTATCATAAACCAGTATTTTTTTAAAAAAATGTTTTCATACTCTTCCTCAAACAGCAAGAGTAGAAATTGTAGCTCTGAAAGGAGTGCATTCCACATTTTGGGACTCATGCAGGAGAAAGCTGTCTCAAACAGGAAGAAGTATGCCTGTCAAGCAAGCCTTCACATCGATTGGTAAACCCAAGGGAGAGTGTCCTGAATTTTTAACCTCTAGAAACATTCATAACAGTGATGACGGTGGTGTTGGTGGTAATGATGATGCAGAATAGCTGTCCTGGGCTAAGATCTACATCTATCATTTGTTACCATAGACCCAAGAAAACATAATCTATCAAACTTACCTTAAATTGTAGCATATTATAATACATGGGAAATGGAAGACATAATTATATCCACAAGGGAACTGCACTGGAAGATTTTGTGAACACAATAATTTTAAAAAGAAAAGCAAGAAAGAAATCTGACATGAGATTAAAAGAACAAAACAAAAAGAAAATATATAAGTGCATTGTTTATTTTGGCATCAGGTAGTTTTTCAGTAGTTATGTGACTTCAACATGAAAGATCAACTGAAGGAAGTGCAAACTATGTGTGTAAGACACAAGGTGATGGCACAGATGCCTGTATCATCCTTTCTTGGTACATCTACTCACTCTTTGCTGGTCCAAAGTCAAAGCAAATTAAAAGAAATGAACTCAGGCTGTCTTTACAAATAATAAAAAAAGATGTTTGGAACTATTATATAACATATAGACAAATTTTCTTTTTCAGTTTGCCTAGTGTATATATTAGACATCACAATAACCAGGACATAAGATGTCCAGGAATTATTAATATTCAGACTTGTCTTTGGATTGCATAAAACAGGGTTTGGGGCATGACAAGAAAGAGCCATTTACACCTCGTCATTGACAAAGAACATAAAGAGAAAGGATACCAAGGAAGAAAAATGTACATATTAATTAACTATAGATGTTTATTCATCATGCCTGGGCCTTTCTTAGATGAACAGATTTTAATATAGTTAAGCAAGAAGGGCAGGGTTTTTCTACTGCAGGCAGAAAGTCCAAACCTTAATTTTGTCTATCTTTAGCCAGCATTTTAATTAAATAGTATCCTTTAGCCGGTATGAGCAGCAAGGTTTATTAATGATAAACTGACTGTTTTAATATAGGGTATTATTATAATATAGGGTATTTTTAATGGTTTTAATGTTTTTCTAAAGTTTTAATATTGTTGTACGCCACTCAGAGACCATTGGTAATGGTGCACTAAAATAAATAAATAAATAAATATTGTTATTATTGTTCTTCCATCTATACAAAAAATAGGTATCTTAACACTACGGTATAATCACAGAATGGTATGAGGACATTTGGTCCAGTTCAGTTTTTTTTTTCAATCTCCTGTGTCAAAATTTACCCCCTACTTGTTTCATGAGGCTAAAAAAGTATGTTTTGGAAGCAAAGGGAAAAATGTGTATTATTTTTAACCTAACTTAGATAAAGATGTCTAATCTAATGTAGACTGTTTCAAAATGGCCTTGATGGTTTTAATGAAGGGTCTCTTGGGAGAAGGAAAAGGAAACCCCTAATAAATTATGCCATGCATGGTAAAGATAGGAGATCCTACTGTGACACTGGTCAGCTGTTATATGTCAAACTGTACAGCCCTTCTGTTTATTATAAAACTGCTGTCACCAACCAATTTAGTTCTTTCTCACACGTTTAATGAAGACAGGGCTATTTTAAAATGTTGCTAGGCTGATGGTCAGTTACATTTGAGCGATGACAGCATTTTTCTCCCTATGAGGTGAAGGACAAAAGAACAATTTGCTTATGTTGAGAACGCTGCAGACAGATGAATATGCTGAAATGGCATGCAACGTGCCTGAAATCTAAAAAAGCAAGTTCAGAAACAAACATCTTCAAAGGAAAATGGTTCATGGGAATAACATGGAATCATGGTTCCCATGGTGGGAAAATGTCTTCCTGATGAGGTGGGGAAACTGAAGTAATAGATGCAAACCCTTGTCCTCCTTCACATTTATAATAAACCTAACCTATATTCCACTAATACCTCAATAATTGTGTCAACTGCACAGGAGAAAGAGGTTGTGGGAAGCTCCACAACTCCTGCATTGATTGTCAACACTGTTGGGGAATTTAATGTTGCACAGACATTTATTTTCATAGAATTTCTCCTTTTGAGAACTTGGTTCATCATCATCACTATCATCATCACATACCTACATGTTTGGGGACCTCAGAATTTGAGGGAGTGCCTCACCCTGTATACCCCAGATTGAATACTAGATCTGACTCTCCTTTGAGTCAATCCCAGAGCATGGGAAAAGTTTCTTTATAACTCACAGAATCAAAAGTATGACATGGTGGGGGGAAATTTAATAAATAAATACTAGAGTGAATCTACAAATGCCTAGTGTCCTGATCAAGAGAAGTAATAATACTAATTAAGAGTGTGGAGATTACGGAAAGAATCTAACATTTTAGCTGATTTTGTTGTTCTCTCTATGGTGAAACGTCTCACCAAGACTTTTGCTTACATAGCAAGATTTCTCAGCTTCTTTTGAAACTAAGACACCTGCTCTCATCTCACAAGATTCAGAGTGAGGTTTCTCAAGGAAAAAAGAAGCCTTGCAAGAGAAACTTTACTGCAAGGATTAAAAAAGGATCCCTCCCCCACCTTTTGCTTTTTTTGCCATGATTCACATCCCCACTATCACTCTGTTCTGCTTTCGTCAGGCCTTACTGAACATTGTGTTCACTTCTGGGCACTGTAGTTTAAGAAGGCATTGAGAAATTGGGATAGGCCAAGTAAAGAGCAAGCTAGATGATGAAGGGTTTGGGTTAGGGTTAACATAGAAAAAGCAATGCTTATGAGGTACAAGTGAGGGAGCTGGTTATGTTTGGCCTGATAAAAAGGTGGTATGATAACTGTCTTCAAGTATTTGAAGCACTTTCATGTAGAATATGGAGCAATCTTGTTTTGTGTAGCTTCTGAGGGTAAGGCCTAAGTTGGTGCATTCAAATTAACAAGGACATTTTGACTAAACATTAGGAAGCACTTCCATGGAGAGTGTTGGCCTTCATCAGGAGTTTTTCAATAGGAGTGTGGATAGCCATCTGCAGTCATGAGTTATCTGTGGATTCCCTGTTTCAGCAGGGGAATGGATTTCATTCTTGAGGTTCTTTTCAGTGCTGCAATTCTGTGATTCTATTAATCTGCCAGCCAACATGCTACTAACTATGCTGGTTAGGGGGATTCTTGAAGATTTCCAACAAGTAACTTATGAAATCTTCTGGACCACTGGAAAATATACTTCAAATGGAGATAAAACAGTGGACATTCTTATGCATAGCATAGCCTGCTGGCTATGGAATCCTTACTCCCTGTAGTTCTGCTCCAATATGAACACCTCAAGACAGCTGTTGCAAAACTCAAATCCATCCCAATTAAGCACCTTTTTGTTCAGATGATTTTAGCTGAAACAGTGATATAATCGACGTATGTTTTTGGATGGATCAAGCCCAAACTTTAAAATACTTATTTTTGGATATATCATGCTTTGTGCCAGCTATTGCACTGGTACACAGCTGCTTTAAGTGGTGTGAAATGGCTTAAATCATGATAATTTCTGAAAGCATAAAAAACCTAAAGGGCTTCAAACACTGAAAGTTCAACAGTCAGTACGCACCATCATTCAAGTCTATTTTCACATTTCTGCACTCTCCCTTTTTCATCCTCCCAACTTGTATGCCCTTCCTGTCCTGGAACATTTTCAAGTTCAGGATTTTACTAGCTTCATTTTGAAATCCTGTAAAATCTTATTTTGGATGATGTCATCAAAAGATACCATGTTTCCCTGAAAATAAGACAGGGCCTTATATTACCATATTTTTCGCACCATAAGATGCACTTTCCCCCCACAAAACAGGGGGGTGGAAAGTCTGTGCGTCTTATGGAGTGAAGAAAACAGATTATATTTTCCTGTTTTCTTCTCCTAAAAATTGGTGCGTCTTATGGAAAGGTGCGTCTTATGGAGCGAAAAATACGGTAATTTTTGCTGCAAAAACTGTAGTAGGGCTTATTTTCAGGGAATATGTTTTAATGTACAACAATCTACATTTATTCAAATACAGTAATGTCATCATCTTCTGGTTCCTGCACAATGGTGAAGGGTGGGGTTTCACTTAACTAGGGATTATTTTTGGGATAGGGCTTATATTATGAGCATCCTGAAAAATCATACTAGGGCTAATTTTCAGGTTAGGTCTTATTTTCAGGGAAACAGGGTATAAACCCATTTTGACCATTAGTTTATTTTGAAAAGGTTTGTATTAAAGAAATCAGTACGTATAGATAGATAGATAGATAGATAGATAGATAGATAGATAGATAGATAGATAGATAGATAGATAGATAGATAGATAGATAGATAGATAGATAGATAGATAGATAGATAGATAGATAGATAGATAGATAGATAGATAGATAGATAGATAGATAGATAGATAGATAGATAGATAATTGAGTGGAATCAAGCTGATTCTGACTTAAGGCAACTCCTTCTAGGTTTTTTTCTGGGGGCACTCTGGGACTGGGCAGCTTGAAATATAAAACCAAATTGAAGAATTAAAAAAAAACACCTGAAGAATCATTTTTACTTCACTTTTCTTTTCACTTACAACAAGCAGCAGATACCTTATTTGATAAAATGTGAGTTTTGGGATGTATTCAACTAAATTATGCCTGGTGACAAAAGTATAAGACATCATATAAAAACTGAGGCAATGACAACAATCAGAATTAAAGCATTTACTTTTCTGTGGTAGGGATGAAACCTTCCAGATGAACTAACATTTATTTTATTTATTTATTTATTTAATTTATACCCCACCCATCTGGTCTTCCAACCACTCTATCCAATGCATAGATAAAAACGTACAAATATACACACATAAAAATTATAACATAAGCTAAAAATTAATAAATTATTCAAGATGGCAAAGAAGAAAAGGAGAGAAAAAGAAAAGAAAAGTAATCAAGGGTTAACTGGAGGGAAGGCCTGCACAAACATCCATGTTTTTAGTTGGTTTTTGAAAATATTTTTCTAAACTACATATCAATACTGTATTGCTAAGTAGCCAAGAAAAAGCAAGGAGATTGTGTCAATTCCATTGTTTTAAGTTACCTTTTCATTGCAGACAGAATTAATATCTTTATCTTTTTGACAGAAGATACAGTGATGAACATGGCATAGTTAACATTCATTACGGTTCTCAGATAACAAGACATTAAACAATATCTACTCATTAATTATCAACCTGACCCCAGCCAGTGAGGATTCTTCTGTTTAGCATCCAAGCTCTTGTCTAGGATCCCTGTATACAACCAAGCATGGCCTTGATCAAGATGTGCAGAGTTATTTACCTACTTCTGTATTCATAGGAAGTCCAGAGATCAGCACCATCTGAGTAAAGGATCATCCACATTGTGACGCTGTCCCCAATTGTTCTGAGTTGTCTGGCTATTTTTGTTGCGGATTTGAACAGACCAGCCTGATATTGGCAAGAATTGTTGCTAGATATACTGTGATACACTGAGTTGTCCCGGTACCACCTGTCCACACACATCTGGAATTTGCTCCCTGAAATTAATGTTTCAGCCCACTACAACAACGCAGACTGTCTGTTCCTTTTGCTTGTCATATCTGCCCTACTCCCTCCTACTTCACTTTCTCCTCTCTCTTTGTTTTATTCATGAGTACTTCACTTTCTCCTCTCTCTTTGTTTTATCCATCAACCATTTTGAAACCTTCATGTTTTTGGTATAATGCTTCCTAATTTTATTTTATTTTAATTTTTCACTTTTCACAATGGTTCAAAATTGATAACATTAAAAAAAGAATAAAGAAAAGTACATAGGAACAGCTGGTCTATTCTCTGTTCTCTATTAACTTATTTCATTCGTTCTTCCCTTACTTTGTTTTACCTACCCACCATTTTCAAATCTTAATGCTTTTGTGTCAATGCATTTCAATTTTATTTAAAAATGTGTAGTTCTTTCTTTTGCGCTATGATGAAATAGTTATAAAATAAAAAAAGCTGAATGTAAAAGAGCTGATATCCCAAGAAAACTAAATAAAAGTGGTAGAAAGGCATGGTGAAGTGGGAAGTAATGGTGAGAAACAAGCTCACAAGGAAATTCCCGCGCACAAAGTGCATGGATTAGCACACATCAGTGTGGAACTAGATCACCATGAGTAGATTGTGCACTGGAGTATATCACAGCAAATCAGAACAAAAAGCTGCTGGTGTTATTAAAAGTGCAGTTTTTTTCTGTTGTCCCACTTTGATTCTTTTGACACTGGTTTCAGTTGTATGTCTTGTGGATACCAGGATGCAGCACTAGTATTATGGGTGCAAGGAAAACAGAACAAATAATATGGACAGGCCCTGAGTCATACCCAGAAATAATGTCCGGCTTTTCGATAGTGCTAGAACTAGAGTAAGTAGAGTAAGAGCAAAATCTGGTAAATCAAAGTAAAGACAAGAGTGAATCACCTGGTAGGCTTTGGGTTGATGCTGGCAGAAAATGACATGAATTGTTTGTAGCCTGACAAAATCCGGGATGTATTGTAGCAACAGAGAAGGCCCTCTCCCGTGTACTCACCCAACGTACCTGTGAAGGTGGTGAGACTGAGAGAAAGCCCTCTCCTGATAATCTTGACATGCAACCAGGCTCATAAAGGGAGATATAGTCCTTGAGATAGCTTGGGCCCAAGCTGTTTAGAGGGCTACAGTATATAGGTTAGAACCAGCACTTTGAATTCTACCTGGAAATGAATAGGTAGCTAGCAGAGCTGTTATAACGGGGGTGGGGATGGGGATGGGGGGATTTATATGATCTCTGTGACCAGCCCAGTTAGCAATCTGGCTGTTTGTTCTTTTTACTATTATGGTTTCTTGTCAACTCAGAGTAATCCAAAGTTTTCCTTTTAAGTCAGTGAGTGCCCCCAGGAATCTGATCAGGAGCTGAAGTCCATGTTGTCCATTTGAAATTCTGAATAGACATGTCAGGCATTTGAAGATGTTATTATGGAAATTTCTGGGATATGTTTGACAACACAGTATCCTATGAAACCATGCCCTTTTGAAATCAGTTAGCTTATTTAAACCTGTTAATCAATACACTCAATGGACCATTGGTATACAGTACTTATTTTTACCTCACAAATACTGGAGAGAATTTTTTCCTAACTGGAGGAAATTGCTTTCATGTATTTCTCCCCTTTTGACATCAGTGAAAGCAGTAATTCCACAGATAATAATTCTTTTCATGAAATTAATGTTTAAGCCCACTACAACTATAAATTCACCCCATCTGTATGTGTAGTGACTTGAGTAGTAGAGATGGGAAGGTCTGGGGAAAAAAACTCTGAAAAACTGAGGGACAAACTCTCCCCCCCCCAAAAAAAAAGCCATTTTTTTCCTGGAAAAATTGAAAACAAAAAAGAGTATGGAATATGTTACTTCACAATGTTAAATAATATGTCTGTGACATGGTATTCAAACTATTTAAAATGAAGACCTTAGTGAAAGACTTCTGAGACTATGTATTTAAGATCTCTCCAGAGATGTAAAATTTCCCAGAAAATCAATCCCCCCCCCCAAAAAAAATCACAGGAGGAAAAAACTTTTTTTCTGAAAAAACTGGAAATTTGCATCTCGATTCAGTTGTGAAAAATTCAAAGGACAGGAAGTTGTGCTTATCATATAATGAATTCTGAGTGATCATGCTTTCATTCTTTATGAAAATGGACTGATAAATTTATTTCAGGTACATCCAAATAAATCTGGCAGAAGACTATTTTAATGTTGTTTTTTTAAACCATGTATCTAGCCTTGTATTCACAACATTCACAACAGCTGAGCATTCCTATTAGGTACATACAAAATATCATGGCAACCACAATGGAAAGGTTAAAGTGCACAATTAATGGAAGCCATATGACAATGTAAGAGATCCTTGTAGTGAAATGCTATTTTATGTGACTTCATCGCATAGTCAGTAAAAAAAAAAATCAGCTCTCAGTTTAAAAATAGGATAGGAGAAACTACACAGGTGTAGGAATTTGCACTGCTGATGTTATGCAAACTGCAGCAAGCTAGTAAGCCATGACTATTAATTGGGAGCATTCACTAAAGATGCTGATGTAAAAAGATGTTTATTATTCCAAAAAAGAAAAACAATCAATTCAGGATAAGTGTAGGATTAAACCTATATTTCAGTAAAAAGACCCTAATGACAGCCTATATGTTTGCAGGTACAGAATACGGATAGCCATCATGGAGATATTTCATGGCCAGTTATCTGTTGCAGGGGAGGATGAACAAAGGAGGTAAACTATTTTATTGAAGAATGGGCAAGTGATCTGTAAGGAAAAGACCAAGAGCAGTAATCTACAAGTGGACACTTATAAAAAAATGGGAGGTCAAGAGATCCAGTCCCACCTACCTATCTATCCATCTGTCATCCCCCACTGGTTATTTTAAATACAATATTGCTGTACTTATTTTAACAAAATGAAGATATATATGGATCATCTTTTTTAAAAAATCAATTGACTCTTCTCTATTGCCTGTTTAAATCAGAGAAGTTTTCTCTTTTCACAGCAGACTGAGATAAAGCTTGCTGGTTCTCTTAGTTAAACTATTTAAAGCTGAAACAGCATCAGAAGTCTCCATTGCACTCTGTAATAACTCTTAATTCTCATCACCAGGAGAAAGAGAACAAGATGCTAAGGTCATCCAGCAACACAGGTAATAAATCTCATAAAATTGGAACATGCCTCTACTAGTTTACTGAATAAGCCAACAAAACAGTTTATTATAGAAACTCCCATTTGAGGTTGAATTATGAGTACACAATTGATGACTTATAAATGAAATATATTGTATGCAATTTATAAAAGAAAATTGAAAGTCTGTGGTAAATTTTCCCATGTTTACTATAAAAAGTCCCCTGCAAAGTGTAAGAAGCAAAAAAAAAAAATCAGATTCAAAAGAAAGGAAACTACCACTCTAAATATATTAATTAAGCAAGTGATAGATATCTGCATTCTCAGCTATATTTTCATATAAGCATTACAAATAACTGTGAAGGAAGATCACATGTCTTTGTTCTCAGAACTTAAACTCCTCATTCAAAATCACCTCAGTGTTCACACTAATACCATAATGTTGACATACTATATACTCCTAATTATAAGGAAAAGTCAAAACCTTCCACCAGAAATTTATTTATTTAATCATAATGAACACTTCCATATCACTCTGTCTTTCTGTCATAGTATGCAAAGGTTCTTGTTTGAAGGGAAGCAAATGAATTCATCGGTATGAGAGAATGCCTGGGATATTTAAGTATCTGAGTGACATTTTCCCCTCAAGAAATGCAGAATATGAACATAAATAATGATGGGTGTATAATTAATATTTATATTACATAATTATGCAATTATGATGCTTAGTTATCTAGCCATTATTTTCACTACACACCCACTAATCTGCCTATTTTGTACTGTATTATACTGAATGATAGTATATTACATGCCTGCAACAACATCATGGCATGTTTCCAAGTGATAGAATTTGTTCAGACCTGGGGAAAAAAGGTGTTGGCTCTACCATCAGCAAATATGTAAATCCTAGCTATCATTTTTGTCAGACCTCTAGATACTTACAGCAGAAGCACTATGCACTAACATTTGCAGAATTATCCATGGCCCATGAATTATTCATGGGTGTTATTTACAACAATATATTAGTTGCCTGTGTTCCTTTATTCTGTAGCAGCAAGACTTGGCCTGACTTAGACAAATACTTATTCAGCTTACTTTTTTAAAACATGTGTGAAGGTTCATGTATGTGGGCTTTCCTTTTCTTAAATAAATCACCAGACTCAGTTTTACAAAAAGGATTTGTGTCATTTATTAACTCAACCAATGGGGTTCCAACTTTAACATGTTCTCGTTTGAGTCTCTTGTTCCAGCAACGGCTCTCACAAGGGTAACCATAAATTCTCTTGAAAAGGGTTAACCGTACCAACGTTCCAAGGTCCAGCAATTACCTGTTCTGGATCAACATTCTCAAACTCTGGTTTGGTCTGGTTCAAAAGCGGGAGGGTCTCTTCATCCCCCATCCATCCCCACAATGGGGTTCCCTCTCCTTGTGAGTCGCCCCAAGATCCAGACAACACCCCATCTTCCGCAGTTCTTCTAGACGCCATGCCCGACGTGCTTCGTTTTCTCTGGCGATGGCTTCTTTCTCCTCCCTAATCTTTCTCCTCCATTCCCGGGTCTCAGACTCACCCCAATAGGAAGGTCTCTGGGGTAAGCCCCTTCTTCTATAGCTCTCTGCTTCAGCCTTGGGCACCCGAACCTGTTCCCATTTCCCTGTCCAAGGGTCCTGCATCCAAACAGTTTCCCTAACCCCCGGGATATTGTCTCGGGCTGTATTTATTTCCCCTAACCCCCCTTCTTCCAGAGCCCGCCCTTTCTCCTCTTTTCCCACCATTTCTACCCTAGATGGAGTAGCCACACATAACCCTTTTGATGTCTTAAGGAGAGACGGCTCCACCAGAAAGACTTCTTGTCTCTGGTCTTTCCCTTCACAACAAGGTGTTCAGTTTGAATTCACCAGGGCTGGAGAACCAGATGTGTTGCTTCTGCTCACCTACACAGTCTAAAAAGAAATAAAACCTAGCCAAAAAGTTATTTTATTTTATCATACCCTTTGAGGATTGAGGCCACTACAAATCTTTTCTGTATAAGTCTTTCCTAGCGTTAAACATCAGCTCATTCAGGATCATCCCATTCCTCGAGACATCACGATGAATAATTGAGACCACAGGGCAGCCTGTTGTGTGTCACTAGAATGGGGACACATACATACAAAGAACTGAGTCTATTGCAGATTTCTTCCATATGACAACTCAGCGCATCATTTCATGACACAGATATGGGTCAGGCAAGAGTGAGGAGGATGAATTTTCTTTAGGCTGCTCCTTATGCTGCTGCTCATGTTAGAGCATGTGCAACAAGAAAACTTATGAGTTGCTACAGTGGTACTCCCTGCCTTGTTCCAAATGGCATGAGTCCAGTGTTAGTACATGAAAAAATTATAGAGGGCAAGGAACTCAGGAGAAACTTGGCAGATGCAGATATTTGGGTTTCTTGTGTTGTTTAGGCTCTGTTAATGGATGGAGATGCATGCCCAGCCTTTAAAGCCCATGTCTTCTAGTGCTGCTTACCCTGTCTTTCTGCCTGAAAACCTGGAGAAGCGTAGCAGTCTGCTGAAACTGCAGCCAGTACCCTATACATCTATTGTACACAGCTCTGCTGGAAGCCAGTATTAGTACACCCGGAAAAAAAACAGAAGCTGAGATCTGTATCTTTTTAGGTGCTCCCACTGCAAGTACTGTAGGAGTGAGTGAACGATGGGAAACAGTATGCTGGATTATTTGTGGTGAACCAGGTTTTCTGCAGATCCCTGGCTTACTGTGATGTGTATCTGAAAGAAAGAATTCAGTGGGTGGATAAGACTGTGTGCACGGGCATTTTGTACATTGATCTACATCGGAATTAAGGGTGCTCCTTTTTGGATACGAAAACTTGATGATGTGCAGAAGCTTGTATGTTAAAACCAATTCCAAAGGTATGGTTTAAGAAAATAACTGTTTCCAGAACAACAAAGGTCTAAAAAGTACAGAAGAATTAGATGGAAGACTGGAAAGGTTATTTTTTAACCTCTTCTTTTGTTCTGTTTTTGGCTTTAAGGATAAAGTCGTTAAACAAGTGTACCTGATTTTTCAGTCATATTGTTCATCTTGTTTTTAACAGCATTAAACTGGATTCAGTCCAAACGCTGTGTGGTTTACATGGCCTGCTGCTTTGCAGGAATTACATCTCCCACCACCTTTTTAGTAACTCTTCATCCACTTTAAAATAACTAAATAAACCATTTGCAGATTTTATTAGGTAAAGAGCAAGGCTGACCGACAGTTCATTGAGGTGTGCCTCTGGCTGCAGTCAGAGACTGGAAGTTTTATACTGTACTCTGTTGTGCCTCCCAGGAAAAGAGTCTTTGAGTGTCATCATCGTCATCATCACTGTACTATACCAACATTAACACTGCTAAGGACATAGCACAGATGGCTTATGGTCTGAGCATCAGGGCATGTCTCAGTCTAAATTTTAGAGTGAGTGTGAGGCACCTCCCCAGTTCTGAGAACACTCCACTCTTACAGAGTCAGAAATTAAGATTCTGTCATGGTTTCCAGCTCATGGCTAGGTAATTTTTGGTACCACCACTAAATTCCTTCCCCTGATTTTGAAATGGATTTTAGTGTAAAATATTTTCCTATTTGCCCAGCATGGAAGCAGTAAAAATACCCAATAATGTATTCCAAAAAAGGTAGAAAAAGCTGGATTACACAGCATATACCCATACAAAGCAAAAGGGTTTCACTGAAAAAAAAAATAAGCTATATGATTTAGTTGTAAGACTTCCTTCTCCACAAGCTGTGCATTAAAACTTTCTCCTGCAAGCTGAAATTTTAATGAAAAAGTGTTCTGCTGATGAATTCCCAGAAAACCCAAGGTACTTTATTAAATTACTGAGAGATTCCAGCCAGAGGAAATTTAATTCCCTAAACTTTGGTCTACCTTTACAGTACAGTATTTGGCTTTCAGAGTGAAGCATTCCACTCCTTCCAAGCCCTAATCGAAATACTGTACTGTAAAGGTGGGAACAGCAAAACAGAAATAATGACATCATTTTGTTCTAACGTGGAAGATGGTTTAACTAAAGCCGAAAAGAGAAATTTTTTTTTGAAAAGAAAAAAAATTGTGAGGGGCGTGGAGACAACATTGTAAACAAATAGTTTGCCTCTGAGGTGACAAGGGGCAGGCACATTGTGAGCAGAGAACAAAGTAAAAGCCCTCATAGGCAGGCGAGTGCTTTCTCTCTCGCCTCAATTTCTCTCGCGTTTTTTTTCCTCTCTCCCCAGTGAAGAGGGGAGGAGAGAAGGTGGAGTTCTGGAGGCTTTTTTTCCCCGCCCTGTCCTTTCCCTTCAGCCAGTAATGAGAGTCTGTGCCTTTGAACTCCAGCGCTCAAGAGCGCGCTATAAATAAAGTTAAGGGCCAAGCAGAGGGCGACGGAAGGAGTATTGAGCTTGGCTACGGGGTGGAAAGGACGAGGGTTTCCCGCTCTTTCTCCTTTAGCACCGGCCGCCGGCTCTCCGTGTGGAGCCATGGCGTGCGTGAACAGATGCCGCTGCTGCACGGACAGCCGAAGGCAGAGCAGTATCCTCTACAACATCCTGAAAAGCGAGGAACAGCAGCAGCAGCAGCACCGTCACCAGCCGGCTGAAAGCGGACAACACCCGGTGCCGCCGCCGCCGCCACTGCCACCCCCTCGGCAGCTCGGACACGCGGTGGGGCTCGGCTGCTCGTGCGGGGCGCAAAGGCGAGTGGCTCTCAAGAGCCCTCAGGCGGCGTGCAAGGCGGCTTCGGCCGTGCTGGTGAAGACGTTGCGCTTCGTCAAGAACGTGCCCTGCTTTCAGGAGCTGCCTCTGGACGAGCAGCTGGTGCTGGTGCGCAGCTGCTGGGCGCCGCTCCTCGTGCTGGGGCTGGCTCAGGATCGCGTGCACCTCGAGACGGTGGAGACCACGGAGCCCAGCATGCTGCACTGGATACTGACCAACAAGCGGGGCGAGGAGGAGGAAGAGGAGGAGGAGGAGGAGCAGCAGCACCTGCAGCAGCAACAACAGCAGCAACTCCTGCTGCTGCACAAGCGGCAAGAGCAGCTGGAGCAGACCTGTGGCGGCGGCGGCAGCGACAGCAGCCCCAGGCTACCGTCTGCGGGGGAGATCCAAGCCATCAAAGGCTTCTTGGCCAAGTGCTGGAGCTTGGACATCAGCACCAAGGAGTACGCTTATCTCAAGGGCACGGTGCTCTTCAATCCGGGTAAGCAGGGAGGCGAGTCGGGATAAGTCCCAGCCTGCAGTTCTCAGCTCCGAGTAAGGAAGCGGGGTCTGCACTAGGTGGGGATGGGATTAATCTGGCCCTTTTGTTTTTCTAGCCAGTCTCCTTTGAGAAAGACATTAATGGTTGATTTCTTTTCAATGCATGGCAGGTAAGTTGTTCGCAGTAGGAAAGCTTTGTTAGAAAAATGATGCCAGTACTTAAAAAAGGGTGTGGTTGATGTTGGAGTAGGGGCTTGGACTCCACGATTGTTGGCTCCGAAGTTTTGTCCTTGTAAATGAGTGGTTTAGGTTTCTGGCTGCGGAGCCAGAGGTTGGGAGTTCGATTCCCCTGGGAGAAGAGCCACCCTGTGTGGCCACAGGCAAGATGCACAGTTCCCGGAGGACTCCAGAAGAAGAGAATGGTAAACCACTTCTGAGTATTCTCTATGTGGAAAACCCTGAAAAGAGATTGCCATAAATCAGAATTGACTTGGTGGTTTGCAATTATTATTATTATAATTAAAGGTAAGCTAGCTACTAGGTCTGACAGCCATCCTCCTTGGAGTTTCAGATGGGGGAGAAGAAAGAGTAGGTAAATTAAGGACAGAATATGAAATTTGGTGGGCTGTGTTGTTTTTTTTAAATGTAGCATAAGGGAAGTGCTCTGGCACTGGAATATTTGGTGCAGAAGTGTTTTACAGTACACCAGAGTCAACAAGCAAAGAATAAAGAATGGCTCAAATTTTGTATCTGCTTTCCTCAGGAAAATGTGTCCTTGCAAAAGCATGTAAGCATCTTGTAAGCATTTTTCCTAAACAGTAACAAAAGTAACATATTCAGCTTAGTTTCTGGAAAACTAGAATTAATTTTATTTATTTTGCAATTCTGTTGTTTAGGCAGAATAACCTCTGTTGTTTACATTAAGCAAAAGATTGTCAAAATGAGGTCACAATACCTCCTGGAAAGTTTTTTTAATGGATAAACCGGTCTAGACATGGCTATAAACTTAAGAATACTATCATTTTATCAGATCTACAGGATTTCATTCAAAGTGATCAGATTCTCAGAGATGTCAACTCCCTATTTTACTTTGAGGCTTTAAAAATAGTTTAGCATGAAGAAGGGTGATATGAAAAAAATTCCTTTTTCTTCTATGGTTAAAAGTTTGTTTTATGATTATTATTGAATGTGGTGGTGAAGAGTAGGGACTACTATACTGTATTTTATTGTGTATTAAGTATAAAAATTCACATTTTGGGTCAGAATTTTAAAGACATCCTCCTTTGCTACTTTACTTTGTAACATTTTAAAAAATGTGCAGTCATTAAGCCAGAGAAAAGTACCAATGCTGTTTATTTTTCTTCATGAATAATTTTTAAATAGAAGAATCCATATTAAGCAATCACAGAATGTGTTTTTCAAATGCATTTGACACAGCTATTCAGAATTGTCAAACTGATCAAGATTAAATATTGGACTGGTTGCTTGGCACAGGTTTATTATAGTAGTGCTCTTGTGTTAATTTGGAGCCTTTGGGGGTTGCAGTATGGAGCAATACAATTCTCAGTAATGCACATTTCAACATGAATAAGATTGGCTGTGAACAGATCATTCGCAGAATCTCCAGTTTAATGCTACCAATTGCAATGGGACATTTTCAGTTCTTAAAACACCCTTATTAGGTCATAAGTTTAAATGTTTTAATATAACTAGATTAATAAAGTTTTACAATAGTTGAGTAGTTAGAAGATTTTACAAAACTTGGTAGTTCCGTTCAAGTTTGGTGTTCAGAATAATTTTGTAGCCTACTGTCCCTGAATTAAATGCAAAATATGCCACTAATTTTAAAGGCACAATACATTTTGAAATGTATTTCAAGCTAAGCTACATGTTTATATTGAAATATGGGAATGAAGAACTTAGTTGAATACTGAATGTTCACAGTATTTTTTTCACTATGTTATTGTTCATAACTCATAAGCAAGTTTGTAGAATGTAGGAAGCGATCTTCAGTTGTGTATATTGCAGATAAAAGAATAGTATAAAGATATAAATTAATTTTTATTCCCCCCCCCCTTTGTTTTCTCACTCTTCTAGATCTGCCAGGGCTGCACTGTGTACAGTACATCCAGGGATTGCAGCAGGAAGCACAGCAAGCCCTAAATGAACATGTCAGACTGATTCACAGAGGGGACCAGGCCAGATTTGCCAAGCTGAATGTGGCTCTGTCCATGCTTAGGTCCATTAATGCCACTGTTGTTGCGGAACTCTTCTTTAGGCCCATCATTGGAACAGTAAATATGGATGACATGCTGTTGGAGATGCTTTGTGCAAAATTATGAAGTTGTGCGAATATAATGTATATGCTAGAAAATTCCAGCATGAAAAGTTCTGCTACATAATAGTGTAAAGTACTGTAAAATAAACTAACTTATTGTTTTTACATAAATAGTATTTTTGTACTGAGTAACAAATTTTTGAGTGCATTCAATTCTATTAAATACACATATCCTTCCATTATTATATTTGCAAAATCTCTGTGTCCTCCCAGAAGTCCAATCCTATGAAGCTTCACTCAGAGGTAACCCTCATCTCCCCATGTTCGTAGGAGTTTATTCTTTGCCAATTATATGTAGGAATGTAGTTGGCACTTAATCTCAAAGGCACTGAACCTCTAAAGTGCCTTTCTCATATCTGTGTCTTACAGATAAGAATGCCTTACATCATTTGTATACATAATTTGATACTATATTCTTAAATCATGCTAGATCAAACTGAGTATTCTCACTTTACATATCTGTTTTAGCTGAACAGTTTTGTCAAATTGAAAAAAAAACTTGTTTAGAGCCTTTGGAACAGTTCTAGGAGTTCAGAGGTGTTGGTGAGAAACACCAGCATTTGGATGGAGTGAAAGGAAGCTTGTTCACCCAAAAGTATTGTAGGCAGGTATGGATCGATTAAAACATTTGGTATTGTAATGCCTAAAACACTTGATTTAATTAAATCTGAATTAGGAAGCTACTTAATTCTGCAAAAATTAATATCTGCTGGTAGATGCAAAATTGATTGATAACCTGAGCTTGAATATCTATGTGAGTGGGAACATTTTGCCCAGGCTTCCAAATTACACTTACAGGAGTGGGGAGGGGGGATTGTTGTAAGCTGGATACAGTTTACCCAGAAAATGAATTGATGGAGAGCAAATAATGCCTCAGTAAATAGTGCTGTACTGATACTGCATGATTTAATGTTGTGAAGAAAAGAGAAACCAGCAGATGAAGGGGTTGTGCATCAGTTGTATTCATGGTCTTGAACAATAAGGTATAATTTTAAAACCTTATATTAATATGCACTATCCTCTTCATATTATTAACATCACACATACTCCTAGAGTGTTGTGTTCTATTCTGTGACTTAATCAATTTAATGATTTCAGAAAAAAAAGGTTTTTTGAAGATGCTTGAAAATTAGAAAATAAAAAAAAATGATGGGAATGCAGCATGAAAATAATAAATGCAAAGAGCTATGTGGTGAAATATTTTGACAATCAGTAGACATAAGGATCAGGCCTGTACAATGTTTGGCTTGGCAAAACAATGGCTAATGATCAAATATGTGTAGGACTGTAACTAGTAGTGTAATAAACCTATTCCTGCTACTTGGTAGGGGTTGCAGAATATTAGAATCTACTGAGATGGGTTTCATTTCATGGTTCACTGTATGTGCAGACTTTGTTAGGAAAATTTGGAATTATAAGCACATGCAAATGTAACTTGTATTTGCTTAATTTATTATATTTCTCTTTTAACTCATACAAAACACGTTTGAGGTGGTGCCCAGATACCATATACAAAATTCAAAGATAAATGTAATCGTAAAATGGTTTGCTACATTTACTTTAAAAATGCACATGTTCTAGCCATTAGCTACCAATGGTTTCTATTAATGGCATTCCATACCTAATGCTACATAGCCTACATGTATATTAGCTACATCTGAACACTGCTGTGGTCCCAGTCCCCAAATAATGATAGAAAAAAGAAATAAGTGTTAAATGCATATTGCAAGTGGAAGTCAGCGAAAGTCAATTTCCTTCCCTTGCTATGTAGAACATGGATTTTTTTAAGGAAATTGAGAAATTATTTATGTCCCAAGGATTGTTCTACAGTTGCATGTTAGTTCTCCAAAGTTTAGCTGGAAGATGTAGACTAAAATGAGAATTGGTCTGACTAATATTACAAGTTGAAATTGCTTGGATAAATCGCTAATCCGTGTCAAGAGACTTTCCCTGGAGTCCTACATGAATGTCCTAGAAATAAAATGAAGATTGTACAGCAGCATTTTATACTGTATTTTTATAAAGCTTTCTGCCAAACGCTACAGCAAAACCTTTAGGTGTCTTATTACATCATTATTAATTGGACATGACTCGCCAAACAATCACTAATACAGAGAATCATTAACATAATGTCTGAAATCCAGTAATAAATCACAACTAGAATAAGCCCATTGAATCAATGGAACTAACATAGGTGCTGACTCACCAAATTCCCACTGATTCTGTGTGCCTGTTCTAGTTGTGACTTGGTACTGGATTTCAGCCGGTACTTCCATGCATCTCTTGATGACTCATTCCTGTGATTTACTGTACCAGTGTACAAGTGGCACACAATACTATATAACCCAATAAGAAACAGTACAGTACCATTGCTGAACAAATCGAGGTAAGAAGAGTGTTGTCATGCACAGTCACCTCTGTCCCCTGAGGGAAACACAAGTGCATGCCCTCTGCTTCACATTCAAATGTCTTGCTGATGTGAAATCTGCACACATGCTTAAGCCTGCATTCAGAAAGGAGAGCTGCATGTATGGTTTGAGGTGCTGGTTCACAAAGCTTGTACATAGCAGTCGTAGATACACAAATCCTTGCCAGGACTGTGTACCTTCTACCAATGTGTATGTGAATTGCTGTGAGGTTCAGTAATGTGTTTACTGGAGTATAAAGAGGTGTGCTGAAGAGCCTGGGTATATATTGTACTTCTTTGATCCCCAGGGCCCCGTGTCTAGGTGTGGAACACTTTCCTGTTGGGCTAGAGATTGCAGTTCAACCGAAGTCCACTAGTCCCATGAAAATGCAACTACTCCACTTGCTCCCTCGTTTTAGGATGTTACGAGAATCCAAAATGTATGGCCCTCCAGGTGTTGTATAACTCCTCAAACCTCACCCCCTTACACTATTAGTTATGCTAGCTAAGACTGATGAGAGATGAAATTTAACAACGTCTGGAGGACCATATGTTTCATGGCTCTCATACTGATCTTGTAACCCCCTAGGACAATACTTCACAAATCTGACAGTTTGTAGAAATCCCTGCCGTTTGCAAGAAAATCCAGTTTAAGATTTCTTCGTCAGCTGAATTTACACTAATGCATTTAATGGATAACCTTTTGAAATAATATGGGGAACAGTCCAAATGGGCTGACTTCTTACTCTAAAAAGAAGGGACAACTGTTTCAGCTAATTGTCTCATTCGTAACGACATACTAGTGAAAAGAATGGGCAGAAAGAAAAATACAGTAATAATTTCCACAGTACCTTTAACTGAGTTTTTACAGTACAGTATCTGCCTTTCATGAACATAAAGAAGTACAAACTGCTACTACTACAATCCTACGTGTCTACCGAGAAAAAGTCCTACTGAATTCAGTGAGACTTAGTTCTAAATAAGAGGATAGAAAATTGGCAGCTAAATGCTTAAATCAATTCCAGCTGAATTTTTAAACTGCTTCCACAACAAGACCAGACTTTAGCAGTAAACAACAGTAAAAACAGCAATAACAACAAACCACAGAGTAAAGCCAGTCCTCTGAAGATGCCGGCCACAGAGACTGGCGAAATGTCAGGAAGAACAACCTTCAGAACACGGCCAAAGAACCCGAAAAACCTACAACAACCATCAGGTTGTTGGGTGCCTTGGACATGTCTAAAACAACACTTTGAGTCCGGTAGTATTTACTACTACTTGCTACAAAATCAGCTTTCATTTTTGCTACCATCAGTTGTCAGATTTCAAGGTGAAAATTCCTGTGACCGTTAATAGTTTCTGTCCCTCCACCATCTCCTGGCCATATTGATACCTTTAATTTTTTATTTTTTTTTTTGTCACACTTTGAGTATTTTTATGATGCCTTGTTTCTTCATATCAATTTCTATCTCCCACTCACTTTTCTTCCATGGCTTACATCTCAAATCTTGAATCCATCTCCTTGAACTTGAAAGCACTGCTTCTTATTGCTAAGTGGTAAAGGAAGGATTTGCTAGTCGATTCAGAGCAGTGACACTGTTCTTTGTGCTTTAATATTCTGATAACCTTAGTGATCAAAAGGTTAATTGTAATTTACCAGGATCATATTCAGAACACTGGAACAGAACTGTTCTCCTAAAAGAGCACCAAGGGTGAGATCAGAAGTCCCATAAGACTCAGCCAATATGGCCGATGGTCAGGGATATAAATGGGCACAAATCAGAAAAAAAAATATTTTACTTTAAAACCCTATAAAATGGCCTCCAAACAACTAGAGACACCATATTTTCAGGGAAGCTTCTCCTATCTCTACAAGCCCTGCAAATTTGGTGAAGTTTGGGTTTTGGAGGTCTAAATTATACACTCACAAGGAGTGCCCTCCCAGGAAAGGACTCCCCAGGCACCTCCCCAGACACCAAAATTACAGAGATGCTTCTACTGACTTTCCTCTCCCCCGGAATCCCTCCAAGTTTGGTGAAAATTGGGTTTCCAAATAGCACTTTTCTGGGGGGAACGGATGTCTGGAACCTCTTTGTGGACATTTGAAACCAAATCTTTACTAAACTTGTAGGGATTGTAGAGATTCAGGGAAAGCTTCCCTGAAATTTTGGTGTCTAGATGCTGGGGGAGGCGCGCGTTTTATAGCCAAACAAATTGACAAAGAAAAATTCCCCCAAAAACTCACGGATTCTTATTATTCACAGGCATTTATTTGTACAAATATGTATGAATCGATTAGCAATTAGCAATTTTTTGAACAAATTTGGTGATTCATTTTTAAATTCATGCCCATCCCTAGTCGGAGATTATGAAGATGATGTCCAAGAGTCTGATTCTTACTCCTGCTGTACAATATGTATTAAAATCCAACCAGCAACAATTTTTAGACAGTCTAAGCTTGCTTCTCTTTCAAGAAAAACAGTTTGAAGCGTGTTTTTCTTTGCTCTTTTATATCAAAGATAAGGCTTCTCTATATGACATTTTCACCTCTAACCTGTTCACTTTGTTCTCCTTACAGGCTGACTTGGATTTTACTAGCATTCATGCTGAGGTTACTTAGATACTGGATATCTAGATACTGAAATCTAGTAGTAAGCTGTAACTGGAGTAGGCCCACTGAATCCATGAAATTTATAGAAGAGGATGATTCACCAAATTCTCACTGATTCTATGGGTCTGCTCTATTGTGACATAACCACTACAGATAAATGTACAGTAACCCATAGATGAAATCAGTGGGAAAGGATCCTAATAAACTACAGGAACTCAGAGCTGCCAAATCTCTGCTCCTCCTTTGCCTCTCTTTTGGACACCCGTAAGTGCACTGTTTAGTTAAATGAATATTCACATGCAAGTAAAATACAAAGAGCTCAGTTATCACAATAGCACCTACCTGCAAACAGTAGAAGAGTTCTTAAAAGGAAAAATCATGGAGGAGGTTGCAAAAAACTTGTGTTGATAAATTAAGATTAAAAATCATTGAGCTTTGGGGTTTGTGGATAAATTAATATTTTTTGTGCTTGTGGATAAATTCCTATAGATTAATAAACAACAACAAGTAAGCAAGCTTTGGACAAAATGCTCAGAAAGTAGGTCTTACTGCTAATCAGAAACCAGTTACCAGCAGAGAGTCACTCAATCTGGCTCTTTATGTGTCCTGAGAGATCTGTTTAGTACAGATGAAAGCATATAAAGAGCTACAGGATTGACATATACAAACCAAGTTGTATTTCTCCCTATAGAGGTAACAGGCATTCCAAACTGGTATTTGGAGACAGTACTGGTTGGTGAGAAAAGCACATTTAAATGAATCCAGACATGATCAAAATGCTGTTAATTGGGAATTTTGCTGATCTAGATGGATTTGCATTGACCTTAAGGATCAGGATTGCAGTTTGGGAGATCTCTTTGACCTGAATCTGGCCTTAGAACTCTAACATAGTTGATTTTTAGTCAATGTGAGTTAACTATATGTAAGGTAAAGGTAAAGGTTCCCCTTGACAATTTTTGTCCAGTCATGTCCGACTCTAGGGGGCGGCGCTCATCCCGCTCTTCAAGCCATAGAGCCAGCGTTTGTCTGAAGACAATCTTTCCGTGGTCATACGGAACGCTGTTTACCTTCCCACCGAGATGGTACCTATTTATCTACTCGCATTTGCATGCTTTCGAACCGCTAGGTTGGCGGGAGCTGGGACAAGCAACGGGCGCTCACTCCGTCGCGTGGATTCGATCTTACGACTGCTTGGTCTTCTGACCCTGCAGCACAGGCTTCTGCGGTTTAGCCCACAGCGCCACCATGTGGAAGGACACAAATAGAAATAGGGAGGAGACAAGCCAATGGAGCATTATAACCATGTCTCCACCCCAGGCCTGCAACCCATGAAAAGAGATGTGCAGATGGAGGCAGTCTTTTGCTCATGCATCACCTCCTGGGTGAAGAACCATGGGTCTAAATGGGATGTGGTACCAAGGACACACTTGGTCTGACAGTGGCACACAATGATTCTGGAAGCTAGGGCCAATGAAAGTAAAATTGCCAAGCCCTACCTCTGCTCAATTTATTTTGCATGTGGATGAAAACATTAGTTACCTCACCCTCTCTGGCATCTTCATGGTCTTTCGCATGTAGGGGGCAATTCTCCTGAGCAAGCATTGCCTTCTGTCCATAAAGGCTGTTTCTGTAGCTTCATATTGTAATTTTTTCTCTGTCCTAAAAATTGAGAGGGCAGCCTCCCCAGATAGATGTAGCCCTCTATTGCCAACACATAGTGGGTGACAAGAATGGTCCTGGAAGGGACCAGACACACCATTTTCACTCTCATTCCTGCTCCTCACAGGTATACCCTCCATTTTTAAAAAGCCTATTTGCAAAGGACGCCCACTCAAGCAGGTGTGGATTGTGATTAAAGAGACAGAACCACTGGTAAGTATTTATTAGCAGCTAGTACACATATTTTCACAACTAAATATCAGCAACTGAAGGTATTTTGTATTATTGCCCGTATTTACTGTACAAAGTACTTTTTCTGATAAGTATGCACTCCTGGGGAATTTAAACAGTCAAGAGAGTAAGATCTATGATCATGGTTTGTAACTAACTCATGTTGTTTCCTGGCATACCATTTCATCTTCCTGGGATGAGTCTGGCATGCTGTGCTCCAAGCAGTCTGCAGCAGGCTTCAAGATCACACCAGCTTTTGCATAACCAAGGGACAAACACAGAACAAGAAGTTATTTTGGAGCAAAGAAATATTTATTTATTCATTTATTCAATTTATATGCCGCCCAAACTACCCAGAGGTCTCGGGGCGGCTTACAATAATTAAAATTCAATACAGCAAAAGATAAAGTAATTAAAATACAATTAAAATACAATTAAAATTGCCATCAGACCCACAGCTAATATTATTTCAATTAAAAGCCTTCTGGAACAGGAAGGTTTTGACCTGGCGCCGAAATGTCAACAGCGTTGGCGCCAGACGAATCTCAGTCGGGAGGGCATTCCATAGTCTGGGGCAGCTGCCGAAAAGGCCCTTTGTCTACAAGCCGTCCCTCTTACCTCCTTAAGGGACGGCTCTTTCAAAAGGGCCCCCTGGCTAGATCTTAACTGCCGGGTAGGTTCATATGGAAGGAGGCGGTCCTTCAGGTATCCAGGGCCCAAGCCGTTTAGGGCTTTATATGTCAAAACAAGCACTTTGAATTGGGCCCGGGCAGCAACTGGTAGCCAACGTAACTTATACAGAATCGGCTTGATATGTTCCGTGGCAGCTGCACCACTCACCAGCCACGCAGCTCGATTCTGGACCAGTTGCAATCGCCGGACCGTCTTCAAAGGCAGCCCCACGTAAAGCGCATTGCAGTAATCTATGCGGGATGTTACCAGTGCATGTGTGACTGTCATGAGACTCCGCTCGTCCAGGTAGGGCCGTAGCTGGTATAATTTCCGCAGCTGAAGGAAGGCGCCCCTGGCCACCGAGTCCACCTGGGCTTCCAGTGTTAGACTGGGATCCAGGAGCACCCCCAAGCTGCGGACCTTGTCCCTTAGGGGGAGTGTAACCCCATTCAGGGCGGGGAAATGGCCCTCCAGCCTGTCCGGTGAAGCACCCACTAACAGCACTTCCGTCTTGTCTGGATTGAGTTTCAATTTATTAACCCTCATCCAGTCCATTATCAGGTCCAGACACGAGTTCAGCACAGAAACTGCCTCACCTGGATTGGTGGAAAACGAGAGGTAGAGCTGAGTATCGTCAGCATATTGCTGACTCCTCAGCCCAAACCTCCTGATGACCTCTCCCAGCGGTTTCATGTAGATGTTGAACAGCATGGGGGACAGTATTGAGCCCTGAGGAACCCCATGACATAACTGCCATGGGGCAGAACAACTGTCCCCCAGCACCACCCTCTGGACACGGTCAGCCAGGAAGGAGCGGAACCACTGTAAAACAGTGCCCCCAACTCCCAACCCAGCCAGCCTATCCAGAAGGACACCATGGTCGATGGTGTCAAAAGCCGCTGAGAGGTCCAGGAGTACCAACAGGGTCACACTCCCCCTGTCTCTCTCCCGGCAAAGGTCATCGTACAGGGCGACCAAGGCAGTCTCTGTACCAAAACCCGGCCTGAAACCCGATTGAAATGGATCCAGAAAATCCGTTTCATCCAGCAGCGCCTGGAGTTGCCCGGCCACAACCTGCTCCAACACCTTGCCCAAATAAGGGAGGTTCGCCACTGGTCGGTAGTTGACCACCAGCCTTGGGTCCAGGTTAGGCTTTTTAAGGAGTGGTCGAATTACCGCCTCTTTCATGGCGGTAGGGACCACTCCCTCTCTCAGAGAGGCATTCACGGCCTCCTGGACCCAGGTGCGAACCCCCCGGCTGATCTTCCAATTAGCCAGGATGGGCAAGGGTCGAGCGGAGTGGTGGTAGAACGGACAGATCCAAGCACCCTGTCCACATCATCAGGTCTCAACAATTGAAACTCATCCATTAATACTGGACCTAAGCACGGCGCACTGGACACATCCTCTGATTCTGCAGTGACTGTGGAGTCCAACCCACTGCGAATCTGAGCGATTTTTCCCTCAAAATGTATGGCAAACTCATCACAGCAAGCTGATGAGCAGTCCGGGACCTCCACCGGATTTCCCGGTTGGAGAAGATCCCGGACCACCCGAAACAGCTCTGCTGGACGACATTCTGAGGAAGCAATACGGCTGGAGAAATATTGCCGTTTCGCCAGCCGTATTGCCACAAAATAGCCCCGATAATGGGCTCTAAGTCGTGTTCGATCGGACTCCCAGCGGGATTTCCTCCACCTGCGCTCCAGCCGTCTCCCCTCTCGCTTCATAGCCCGCAGTTCAGAAGTATACCAAGGAGCTGTCTCGGCTCGGCGAGCAGGGAGAGGACGCTTAGGCGCAATCGTGTCAACCGCCCGGGTCATCTCCCTATTCCATAGGGTGACCTGAGCTTCGACAGGAGCGCCGACCATATCAGACGGATAATCCCCCAGAGCATTCAGGAATCCATCTGGATCCATTAGTCTCCGAGGGCGGATCATCTTAATAGATCCCCCACCCTTGCAGAGGGAAGAAGACGCTAATAGACTGAACTTGACCAGGAAGTGGTCTGACCATGACAATGGGGTCACGACCAGCCCCTCCACAACCAAACCACCATCTTCCAGTCCCGTTGAGAAAACCAGGTCCAAGGTGTGGCCCTTCTCATGCGTCGGACCGATGACACATTGAGACAGCCCCATGGTTGTCATGGTGGCCATGAAGTCCTGAGCCGCCCCAGTCAAGGCAGCCTCGGCATGGATGTTGAAGTCCCCCAGCACCAACAGCCTGGGAGTCCTCAACATCAGGTCCGAGACTACCTCTGTCAGCTCAGGCAGGGAGACTGTTGGTACGCAGCAGGGTGGGCGGTACACCAACAGAATCCCTAACCTGTCTCGCGAGCCCAACACACAATACAGGCCCTCGAGACCTCCTCTCAAAGGGACAGGAAGCCTGGTCAAGGAGATAGAACTCCTATAGACTATAGCAACTCCCCCTCCCCGACCCTCCGAGCGACCCTGGTGCTGGACTGAGTACCCAGGCGGACATAGCTGGGAGAGGGGAACACCACCCTCCTCTCCCACCCAGGTCTCAGTAATGCACGCCAGGTCAGACCCCTCATCCAGAATTACATCATGGATGAGGGCAGTTTTATTTTGTACTGACCTGGCGTTCATCAACAGCACCGTGTGGCTCGAGGGTTTGCTGATATGGTCGCCTGATACCATCTGGTTGGGGGTAGAACTAGAAGAGGGGATAGATGTAAGATATCTAACCTCTCTTCTCCTACGCGGGCATGTCCTACCCCCACCGCCATTCCTTCCCCTACCAAGCACCACCTCAATGGCTGCCCCCTCCAACACCCTCCCCCCTTCCTGTTCCATTAGATCCACTGTGGGTCTCTTCTTCATTGATGGCAATTAATAACAATTTAAAAACATTTAAAACATATATAAAATAAAACTTTTCTAAAGCCCCTTCTCTCCCTCCCAGCCATGTAGCTCATGTTGAGAGGGGGATGACGCAGCCAGGAGCAGCAGGGCCTGATCCTGCAGGCACAGGGGAAGGCTGAGCCAGCTCCCTTGAGAAAGAGCTGGCATCCAACAGGGGCCCGACCACAGTTCCACTGCCTCTCACCCAGTGGGCTGTGGCCGGCAGATGGTCTCTTGTTCCCTCTGTCAGCAGGCACGCTCGTCTGGTCAGGTCCCAAAGGAAGCTCCGGTTAAAACCTTTCTCTCCCCCTGGGCCAGGTGGCCGGTGTTGGTAGGGGATGAGGCAGCCGGGAGCAGCAGGGCCTGATCCTGCAGGCACAGGGGAAGGCTGAGCCAGCTCCCTTGAGAAAGAGCAGGCATCCAACAGGGGCCCGACCACAGTTCCACTGCCTCTCACCCAGTGGGCTGTGGCCGGCAGATGGTCTCTTGTTCCCTCTGTCAGCAGGCACGCTCGTCCTAATCTACCCATATTGTATTAGAGTTTAAAAATATGCAGAGGGAAAGGAAATTAAAAAGCCTTTTTGTCATTAAAAAAAAGATTTCCATTCTGAAGATGAGGTTTCCCTATTGTGCTAACAGCACAGAAAACTAAAAGTGGCTTGGCCACTAGATGAGCAAAATAAAAAGTTAAATATATATATTTTTTAAAAATCCACACTAAAAAGAAACAATCCCACAGTGGGCTTCTGCACATGGAGCTTTATGTCATGTCTTCACTGAGTTTTAATTCAAATTCATCTGTGCCTAATCTACTTCAAATTGCAGGGTAAATGGCTGGTGTAGTCATCCTCTTCCTCCAATCAATTTATTTCCCTTGCTAACAATTCAGGAATTTCTCATTTATTGCCTATTCTAAAACTTGAACAAGAAAAGATACAAGGTACTTGTAAGGAGAATAACATGACAATGTGTCCTGATATCTATAGACGGCTTTGTAATTCAACAAGTTTTATCACCTAACAACTATTTTTTTTCCAGAAAGCCAAACCCTTCCTCACTGGTGCAATCAGAAGCCTGTGGGAGAAGATTGTCTTGGAATGCAGAGTTGCTGCCAGCTCTTGTCTCTGTATGTAAGAGTGCTGTTAACTTTCAAAAAGGGGGACCAAGTGAAATCATGAAAATGCTGTATGGGGGTAACACAGCTTGACAGAACCTGAGCACCTTGTTGTCTGATTCTAATGGTCCCTCCACCTAATCTGAGGAGTCAGCAATACGGTGACGACACTCAGCTCTACCTCTTGTTTTCCACCAGTTCAGATGAGGCGGTTTCTGTGTTGAACTCATGTCTGGACCTGATAATGGATTGGATGAGGGTTAATAAATTGAAACTCAATCCAGACAAGATGGAAGTGCTGTTAGTGGGTGCTTCACCAGACAGGCTGGAGGGCCTTTCCCCTGCCCTGAATGGGGTTGCACTCTCCCTAAGAGACAGGGTCCACAGGTTGGGGGTGCTCCCAGTCTAACTCTGGAAGCCCAAGTGGACTCGGTGGCCAGGGGCGCCTTCCTTCAGCTGTTCCTTCAGAAATTATACCAGCTGCGGCCCTACCTGGACAAGCAGAGTCTTATGACAGATACGCATGCACTGGTAGCATCCCGTATAGATCACACAAATGCACTCTACGTGGGGCTGCCATTGAAGATGGTCCAGTGGCTGCAACTGGTCCAGAATCGAGCTGATTCTGTTCAAATTACATTGGCTACTAGTCGCTGCCCGGGCCCAATTCAAAGTGCTTGTTTGACATATAAAGCCCTAAACAGCTTGGGCCCTGGATACCTGAAGGACGCCCTCCTTCCATATGAACCTACCCAGCAATTAAGATCTAGCCAGGGGGCCCTCCTGAAAGAGCCATCTCTAAAGGAGGTAAGAGGGATTGCTTGTAGACAAAGGGCCTTTTCGGCAGCTGCCCCCAGACGATGGAACGCCCTCCCGACTGAGATTCGTCTGGCGCCAACGTTGATGATGTTTCAGCACCGGGTCAAAACCTTCCTGTTCCAGAAGATTTTTAATTGAAATAATATCAACTGTGGGTCCTGATGGCAATTTTTAGAGTACTGCATTTTTAATTGTATTTTAATTGTTTTATCTTTTTATCTTTGTATTGTATTTAAATTGTTGTAAGCCGCCCAGAGACCTTTGGGTAGTGTGGGTGGCATATAAATAAAATAAAATAAATAATCTCTGGTGCACGTTTTTCTAGATATTCTGACAATGTTAAGGACAATATCTCAATCTCACATTTGGTCTTCCTCTCTTCCTGCTACTTTCAAATTTTCCCAGCATTATTGTCTTTCCTGGAGAATCTTATATTCTCATGATGTGGCCAAAGTATTACAGCCTGAAATTTGTCATTTTTGCTTTTAGAAAGAGTGCAGGCTTAATTTGATCTAGGACCTACTTGTTTGTTTCTCTCGCTGTTCATACTGACTACAAAAGTCTCCGATATTTCAATTAATTTTTTTTGTTCCTGTCAGTATTCTTTGCAGTCCAGCGTTCACATCGATACATAGTAATTCGAAATACGATATCATGGATGATCTTGGTCTTTGTTTCTAGTGACGAGTCCTTAGGCTTGAGGAACTTTTCCAATTCCTTCATAAATACCCTTCTGAATATCAGTCTTATGGTTTCCCAGCTGCAATCTTCATTTGGATTTATGATTCAATGCATGTAAACAATTTTTTTAACAATTTCAGTTTATTCATTGTCAATTTAAAGTGATGCAGTTCCTCTGTAGTCATGATTTTTGTTTTCTTAATGTTCAGTTGTAGCCCTGCTTTTGCACTTTCTTCTTTCACCTCCATCAGGAATCGTTGCAAGTTAAAGCTGCTTTCTGGTGCCATGTGCTTATCTTAAATTATTTATGTTTCTTCCACCAATTTTTACTTTGCTTTCATCTAAATCAAATCCAGCTTTCCATATTACAGTGGTGCTTTGATTTACAACCACAGTCCGTTCCAGAAGATGGACGTAACTTGAAATGGTCATAAGTCAAAGCACCATTTCCCATAGGAATGTATTGAAATGCAATTAATCTATTCCAGCCAAAGAAAAAATCACCAAAGAAATCACTGCAAGACTCAATGGAAACAGGATTAATCCGTTCTGGCCGAGGGGGGGGGGGGGGAAGAAAAGCAACCAAGCATGCAAGACCCATTGAAAATGCACAGAAAATAAACAGAAAATAAACAGAGCAGATCAGAAATGCAAAGAAAACAAAGGAAAAGCAAGGGAAGCACGCAGGACCCATCAGAAATGGTGAACCCCACCCCAAAAGCAAAAAATCACCCCAAGACCCATCAGAAATGGGAAAAAAACCCAAAAGCAACCAAACGCCCCAAGACCCATCAGAAATGGGGAAAAAGACAAAAAACAAACACCCCCCAAGACCCATCGGAAATGGGGGAAAAACCCCCCAAAACAACAAAAACACCCAAGACCCATCGGAAATGGAGGGAAAAATCCAAAAAACAAACAACCCCTCCAAGATCCATCACAGCACAGAAACATAAGCCCCCAGCCCAAAACAACGCTGCAAAAACACCCAGAACAGTTTTTCTAAAAAGCAGAAAACAGCACCTGTCTTATAGGCATCCTTAGCTTGCTGAAGCTGCTCTCGGAGAAGGTCTTGAAGAGCCTGCAACTCGTGTACGTGAGCATCAGCAGCACGAACTACAGTTGACAGCAGGACAGCCGGGGGAAAAATGAGGATGGTATCCATAGGTGGCTGCAAATGGTGTCTGTTTTGTGGATGAGTGTATGGCGTTATTGTAGACAAATTCAGCCAGGATAGCAGGGTAGAGCAATCATCTTGTTGATAGCAGGTATAGCAACGGAGATATTGCTCAAGAGTGGCAAGTAGATAAATAGGTACCACCTAGGTGGGAAGGTAACAGCGTTCCGTGTCTAGTCACGCTGGCCACGTGACCATGGAAACTGTCTTCAGACAAACACTGGCTCTACAGCTTGGACACGGGGAAGAGCACCGTGCCCTAGAGTCGGACACAACTGAAATAAATGTCAAGGGAAACCTAGTGTGACTGAACAGCCTGGGAGTTCCTAGTTCGTTTCGTTTAGTCGTTTAGTCGTGTCCGACTCTTTGTGACCCCATGGACCAGAGCACGCCAGGCCCTCCTATCTTCCACTGCCTCCCGGAGTTGTGTCAAATTCATGTTGGTTACTTCGCAGACACTGTCCAGCCATCTCATCCTTGGTCATCCCCTTCTTCTCTTGCCGTCACACTTTCCTAACATCAAGGTTTTTTCCAAGGAGTCTTTTCTTCTCATGAGATGGCCAAAGTACTGGAGCCTCAGCTTCAGGATCTGTCCTTCCAGTGAGCACTCAGGTTTGATTTCCTTTAGAACTGATAGGTTTGTTCTCCTTGCAGTCCAGGGGATTCTCAAGAGCCTCCTCCAGCACCACAATTCAAAGGCATCAATTCTTTTGCGGTCTGCTTTCTTTATGGTCCAGCTCTCACTTCCATACATCACAACAGGAAAAACCAAAGCTTTGACTATTCGGACTTTTGTTGGCAATGTGATGTCTCTGCTTTTTAAGATGCTGTCAAGATTTGTCATCGCTTTCCTCCCAAGAAGCAGGCGTCTTTTAATTTCGTGGCTGCTGTCTCCATCTGCAGTGATCATCGAGCCCAGGAAAATAAAATCTGTCATTTCCTCCATGTCTTCCCCTTCTATTTCCCAGGAGGTGATGGGACCAGTGGCCATGATCTTAGTTTTTTTGATGTTGAGTTTCAGACCATTTTTTGCACTCTCCTCTTTCACTCTCATTACAAGGTTCTTTAATTCCTCCTCACTTTCTGCCATCAGAGTGGTATCATCTGCATATCTGAGGTTGTTGATATTTCTGTTCCTAGTTCATTTTTTACTAACATGGTCTTCAGCTCTGTAAATCCATTTCTTAACTACAGGAATAGACTTTTCCATTCTTCCTTGTTGACATTTCTGGTTTCAGACCACAGTTTATGATTCAGAGAAAACTAAGCTTCGTAAAACAGATCTCTTCTATATACAGACTGCAAATTCATCAGAAATGTTATTTAAATTATATTTTTACTCTATTATTCTTTTTGTGTTCTTTCTCATCTTTACTCTAATGTTCAATATTAATAATATTCATAATTCATGGCCAGTAACACAATCTGCTCATCTTGATTTGGCAAAGGCAATACAGGTTCTCCATCTGCTACTTCCAGTTATGTAGTCTGTCTGATTTCTGTGTTGCCCATATAGTGATGTCCATGTGTACAGTCATCTGTTTGTTATGTATTTGCAATAAGCAGACTGTTGGTTTCACAGAATTCTATCAGCTGTTCTGCTTCATTTCTGACTCCTGGGCCAAATTCCCCAATGATGTTTGATCCTGCTTTGTCTCCTACTTTGCATTTCAGTTGCCTGTGAGTATCAGCACATCTTGTTTTGGTGTGTGATCAGTTTCTTCCTGGTTGCTTACTCGAAAGCTTTCTGCTGTTTCTTTTTCAGCATCTGTGGTTAGAACATACACATGAATGATGGTTGTTAATAGGTTTTCCAAGAAATCTAATTGTTGTTGGTGTTATTTCATCTTATATACTGCCCCATTGTGCAAATGCACTTTCTGGGTGGTTTACAACATTATTGTCCAAGCTATAATTTGCATTATTTGCTCCCCAGCAAGCTGGGTACTCCGTTTTACCAGCCTCTAAAAGATGAAAGGCTGAGTCAGCCTTAAGCCAGCTACCTAAATCTGTCAAGATTGAACTCAGATCATGAACAGAAGCTTGACTGAAGCACTGTGGTTTAACCATTGCACCAAAGGTCTCATATTGATATTATTTAATCAGACTTTGAGTTAAAGCCACTACCTGCTTGTGCGACATCTTGCTTCAGTGTTAAAGTCACTCTGTATCTTTGGATTTTGTCATTCCAGATTTAAAAAAATCTGTAATTGTCTGGCTGAAAATGTCCTGTTCTAATCCACTTTAGTTTGCTCACACCAAGTACTGCAATTTTTAAATGTTTCACTGTGTATTCAGAAATAGCTGGCTAAATAACTCGGCATATCAGATATCTGGCTGTAAGGTGCGTGCATGTTTGGCCTGGATAAGGTGAAGAACCAGAGAGAGAGTTAGGACTCAAAGATGGAGACCAACAGAACCAGAGGAACTATCGGACTTTGTATTACTGGCTATAAGCCCTCATTGTGAGAAATGCAAGTATTGAACTGAACGTTTTGAACTATGCTTTCAGTAAGTTGACAAAAAAACATTTGCTGCTGAGGGAGTAGAGCAAAGGGGATTAAGAAGACCCTGGTACGAGGATCCTCCTGAGCAAGCAGATTCCACACCTGTCCACTAAGTGATGGAAGACACATTAAGCGTTCCATACTTCACAATAAGTGATAAGGTCCATATATCGAGAGGGAAACAAAGAAACATCTAATGCACATGCCCAGCTAGCAACCTGCCTAAAAGGTATATAAAAAGAGGGGTTGGGGCAAACATAATTTGTCTGCTAAGACCAAAAGGCTTTTGGAACTAACTACAGTGGTGCCTCGCTTAACGAGGGCTTTGTTTAACGATGAATTCGCTTAGCGGTGACTTTTTCAGAGCATTTTTGTGCTCCGTTTAACGATGTTTCCTATGGGCAATTTTCGCTTAGCGATTTCGGGACCATGCTTTGCATAACGATTAGGTTTTTGGGTCCCCTGTTTCGCTTAACGATGGTTTAAACAGCCTCATGTTTGTTGTTTTTTAAATGTTATAAAGTTAAAGTTTACTGTGTAAAATGTTTGAAATCATAAAGTGCATTTAATAAACCCTTTGTTAACCAAATTTGACTTTGTTCTGACTCTTTTTTAATTAGTTGTTGATTTTCCCCCCATTGAGATGCATTTAATGGGTTTCAATGCATTTCAACTGGGGAACCGCGTTTCACTTAGCGATGTTTCCTATGGCGATTTTCGTTTAAGGACGGCAATCTGTTCCTATTGGAACGGATTATCCGGTTTTCAATGCATTTCAATGGGAAACCACGTTTCGCTTAGCGATGTTTTCCCATAGCGATGATTTTTTTTGAACCAATTAAAATCGTTAAGCGAGGCACCACTGTATTTTGGAACTTGGACAACACAAATAAAGAATTCTTCTCTCCTTGGTGAATATACACGTGGTCTGAATGTGCTGAATACATGAAAACCCTTTATTTAGAATTGTAATCAATAGGTAATAAAGTATATTCATTTTGCATTTATTAATGTGTCTTGTGAGGTCCTTTGCTGTTTAATATTGTTCTTCTTGGGATACAAAAGATCCAGTAGTCACCCTTTTGTGACATGGCTGTAGAACCAGAGGTTGGGAGTTCCATTTTCCACTGTGCCTCCTGGGAGAAGAGCCAGCCTGTGTCATCTTGGGCAAGCTACACGGTCCCAGGATGCCCCCAGAAGAAGGGTGTGGTAAATCACATCTGAGTATTCTATACCTAGAATAGTTTGGCACGGGCTTTCATGAGTCAGAATTGACTTGATGGCATGTAATAATTATACTCAGAAATGTTGAAACACTATAGGCTATTGAAAAAAAATTTTCTGGGCAGAAGGTAATAATTTATTCAGTCACAAAGTGTCAAAATCCTAATGCTCTGAAATATTCTTTATTCAAGGCAACTACAAATTTTGTTATGAAAGAGATGAAATAATGAAGAGTACTTCTGAACGGTCAGACAGAAAGGTGAAATGACTAGGTATACTTAATTCTCTAATTGTTCTTTCCTAATGAAGTATGTGTTTATTAATGCCTTACAATATGTATGACTGACTGGCTGGCAGACAGTCATTATACTTCTATATATACATTCTTTTCACACACAAAAAATAACAGTTAATTTGAATGTGTCTTTTCAAGTTAATTTTTTTTCTTAATAGCTGGGCACCTTTCTAGCATTAGTTCAAGTGAGAATTAGCTTTCAGAGAATTCTGAAAAACAAAAGCATATCTCTTTTGTTTGCTGCATGCTCAAAGTAGACATTCTACATCAGAAGTTAAATACTGTAATTATTACAGACCTTTTATTTCAAGTATGTTTGCAATGGAGGGGAGGAGGGAGGGAGAGAGAGTGATTGAGAGAGATTAAATAGCCGACATGTCACTTTTGAAAACTGTCACAATTGTCAGTTATTCTTTTGATACTGACGCCCATGTTCTATGCAGGAGCGTTTCCCAAATGTGAAAAATCTAAGCATTATGAAGCACTAAGTGGTGTCATTGCAGTCATATTGAAGCACTGGTGGAAATGGAGATGTTCCTGAGTCTCCCTCAGTGTCTTGCAGATTCCTTTCACAGGGACTCCTCAACTTAGCTGTAACAGCTAAATGTCATTGTATTCTACCCTGCTGAGTAGAATTAACTAACACAACATAAGGACTATCCACATTTTATAAGCAACAGGAAGAGAAGAACTGAAATCAAGTGAAACAGCATGACCCCCTGAATAAAGAGTTACAGTACGGTTCTTTCAAAAGACATTTATGCATATAGGAACCTTCAAATGAATAGATAGGGCATGTCTAAAACGTTACCTTTGGGGAAATATTACACTACTTGTTTCTTGAACCTTAAATATGCATGAGCTTTGCTGGATGAGATTAGTATCTTTTCGAGTCCAGCACTTGGAAATGTTATCTAAAACAGCTAACACACCAGCATTACTGTAGTGTTACTATAATACATCAAGGTTAACATTCATGTATTTTTGAAAAAGAGACAATTTGTTTAAAATAAAAAACGTTATCTTAACTCTGAAGCTATAACACATTAATGCTAACATTAAAGTAGAAGAAAAGGATATTGGTTTCTTTTCATCATCCCATAAAATAACACATCACAAATAACAAATGTTACTTTTTAAACATTCTCATGCTTGGATTTAGTCCACCATCCTCTTCCCATAATAATCAAGCAGGTGCCAATGGGAAGCTCCCAAAAAGGATATAAGTACAATGGCCTAATGTTGTTCCCCAGCAACCTGTACTAATTTTGTTGATTCTAGCAGTATGACATAATGACCGCATAAGAAATAAAATGTAATCCAGAATGTTAATCTTCTGGCTTTGGTGCAATGAACCCCTTAACTAAAAGTATGAAGTGACAAACAGCTGTTACGCAGAAGGAAATCCGGTTGGCTTCAGTGGGCCTTACGTTCAGGAAAATGTTTACAAGATTGAAAGAAAGAAAGAAAGAAAGAAAGAAAGAAAGAAAGAAAGAAAGAAAGAAAGAAAGAAAGAAAGAAAGAAAGAAAGAAAGAAAGAAAGAAAGAAAGAAAGAAAGAATCTAGCCCCTAGGGAAAGCATGCACTGTTAACCTGGAACGATATATTAATTCCTAATCAGATTTCTTTAAATTAGACATGCAAAACTTTATGGAGCACCCTATTTACTGATGATCACTTTTTTTGTCTTCGATGCATATTAATTTTATGCTCCAGTGCCTCAGCTGCCATTTTATCAGAATGTTTACAGCTGTTTCATGTATATTACTCCAGGGTAATAACAAATAAAGGTATACACAATTATGCAGAGAACATATAGTGTTTCTTTGGTTTCTGAATGTTTCTTTCCTGCTGTAAAATACATTTCTTTCTAAACACATGTGCTACATTTCTTTTTCAGACTTCAAAAAAAGTCAATATTATAACTGGGCAATGAATATTGATTTACACTATAACATTTTTTTTGGTAATAAAATAGAGTTAGAAGTTTATGTCCCTGGGAAGATTACTAAAACTAATTCATCGAAAGAAACATTACAGGAAGTGATAAAATATTTTTGTGTGCGCTTTGCTGTGTTTATTCAAAAATATTTAGTCTGCGATCAAAATTTGCAGGTAGGAAATAATATCAAGAGGTGCTGAGACTTGACAGTTTCAGATGATCAGATCAGGAGTTATAAAAATCTAGATAGCCCATATTGCCTTCTCTAATCCTGCTCAGTTGAAATGTTGTAGTGCACTTTCCAGTCATTTACAGGGGTATCTATCTGTGGGCAGGGAAGGTGGAGGCAGCTGACTTACAGCAAGGTCCTATTCTTGCTAAGAAGTGGAAGCCTGCAGGAGATCCACAGGCCAGAGTTCCACAGGGAAAGTGTGCAGCAGCCAGGAGGTGGCAACAGTCACTGTCTTTCACACAGGGTTCCCCTGGGTCTGTAGATGTTCAAGGACGCTCTGCCCAAACACAGGAGTGCTGGCCTGCAGAAACTTCATCCCCACCAGTCTTGTTAGACTGTCATGAAGCTGGGAAGCATTGTAACTCAGATGGAGGAGTGCAGATAAAGGAAGTTATGGGCAGAAATTCCAACAAAGACAGGATAATGAGTTTCTGTGCCAGAACCAGGAATTCAGAAGACAAATAAGAGGATTATTTCACTAAATCCTGGACTCGGTGGGGGAGGGACTAAGAGAGTGATTTCATCTCACAAATAGTGGCATCAACCAAAAAAGGCCTGAGAGGGCAGTTCAGACAGAGATGGAGATAGCAAACAGCTTCACCTTACAACATCAAAGATGGCAACTGTGTGTCTTTTTATATGGTTTTGAGCAGGCTGTCCAAAGGGATTGGGTCTTTTAAGAGTCATCTAGTGTTCAATCCCACTTTCTTAACTCCTCTTTCCCAACTGGTTCCACAATGGACTAATCTTATCTCATAACTGTAGTCTGCTAAGGGACAATTGAAGCATCATAGAAAAGTGGAATGGCTAAATGGGTGACTTACAGGAAAGAGGATGACTAGAAAATTTTTTGTAAGCAAAGACTCAATACTCCAAGATCATTGCTCTCTTGGGATCTCCAGAAGACATTGTACTTAAAAACAGAAAATTGTGATTTGATTTGTACTGCTTCTCTACAGGATGGCTACCCTGTGAGATCATTCTTTGGCTAGGATGTTCATGTCTTCTATGAATATTTTGGTAAGAGCCATTTAGATTTATGTTCCTGCCATTTCCTCTTGAGGGTTTAGCTGGATCACTTGGGACAGAAGGCTATTTCTTCTTGTTACAGCCAGCTATGATGTCTCCTGTCCTTCAAGGTTTTGGAGGGAGTTTAACATCCAATAGTGGGAGGAAGGCGGGACATCAGTGGGTGGAGCTGGGATGGATATATATTGGGGAGCTCTGTGTTCTGTATGAACAAACATTTAGAGTCTGTTTATGCTAGTGCCTTGATTTAAATAGTCTCTTGTTATATTTGTTTACCAATCCAAGTGTGTACCAATCAATAAATTTTAGTTCTTTTGTTTTTGAAATCCATTCCTGTCTGTGTGACTCATTATAGGGAATGGTTGGTGGCAGTCTACCTGAAGTGTGAGAGAGTGTTGATGTAGTGTAACAGGCCTCCTTGGTGAAATAGAGAAGGAGGTTGTTACATGATAAAGTGGTGCCAGCGTTGTGGGATTCGAAAAGATCCAGTGAAGCCTTGGCTGTGTTGTGCCCAGAGCAGGGGTTTTAGTCAGGGAAGTCTGAGTGAAGGTGTGGGTTACCTTCTAGGATGTGTCTCACGGGGAGAACGTCTAGTAGAGGTGCACTGAAACTCAGACTGGGGACTAAAGATAGGGAAGCTCTGAGGAGACATTTTGGCGGGAAAAGCGTCCCAAAAGGGCAGAGGCTGTGGTGTGGCTGGCCTGTCCTGAGTTTGTGTAACTCTGAGGGGGCAGAGCAGAAGCCAGGAGACAGCTACGCTGAGGGAACTTTCCATTTTGGACAGCAAGCCTAAAAAAGAGAGGCAGAGCTGTATATTTTGCGATTGGTACCACAGACAGAGAAAAAGAAATTTTACTCTGTTTATTAAGAGGCCTAGCTGGAGGCTGAAGCCTGGCAACAGTAGCTAGCTTGCCAGTGCTGGTAGAGCAGTAACTGTAGAACAGACCCACTGACAGGAAAAAAGTGTACCTTTTAAAATCAAGGCCTGTAAGTTGGAACAGAAGCCTGAAGGAAAATTATGCCTCTAACCTGCAGTCAGGTTGTGGAAATGGGGGACCAGGAAGACCCAACACTAGTGGATAATGGGTCTGAGGATGATTTTGGCTCTGTACAAGGGGATATTGGTGGTGAACAGACAGCAGAATATAGGAAAATGCACTTAGCGTATCAACATGAACTTAGGATGAGGGAATTAGACTTAAGGGAAAGAGAGAGTCAGAGACAAGTGGAGGAGAGAGAGAGAGAAAGGCAAAGACAAATAGAGAGTGAGAAAATTCCTCTGGAAAAAGAAAAGATGGCATATGAGATCAGAAAACTTGAGTTGTTGAATCGAAATAACAATAATAACTTGAGTCCAGATGGTTCTGAGGGATGCCTGTCAAAGGCTGACCTGAAGAAATTCCCAGTCTATAAAAAGGGAGATTGTCCTGAGGTTTTCTTTTCTCTGCTGGATAGAACATTTATAGATTTCTCTGTGGAAGAGTCGGAAAAAATGACCATTGTGAGGTCACTAATTAGTGGTAGCCTGGCGGAAGTCTATGCTGAGATGCCAGTCGAATTATTAAAAAATTACCCAGAATTTAAAAAGCTTGTGTTTGCCCGTCATGGCATCAACGCTGAACAGCTGAGACAGAAGTTCAGATCTCTCACCAGGAAACCTGATGAAACCTTTACACAGTTGGGTGCCAACTTGGTTAGATATTTGGATAAATGGTTGTCTCAGGAGGGGGTAGAGACATACCAGCAATTGAAGGATCTTTTAGCTTTAGAACAGTTTTATTCTATCCTACATGGGGACTTAAAATTTCAAGTTAAAGAAAAGAAGCCGAAAACCCTTAAAGAAGCCTCAGAAATTGCTGATTTTATAACCCAGATCAGAAAGCCCATATATTCTGAGGGAAAATATGGGAAGAAGGCAGGGGAAAGTTATGGTAGATTCTCTCAGGGACAGGTTAAGAGCCAGCAGTGTGGAGGTGGCCAGGTTGAAGGGAAGTCCTCTGAACAAAAGCAGCAGAGATCTCAAGTTTTGGAGGGAAAAGTAAAATTTGATGATAAATATGCTGTGAATAACCGAATAGCATCCCCAGCAAAACTTGATACATCCGCTGAGGGCTGCTCTGAGGAAGATGGCCCCCTAGCTGAAATCAAACATTGTCTTCTGGTTAGGACTAATTCCCAACTTTTTGAGACAGCTGGAGATCAGATTGGGATTTTAGATCATGAATATCTGGCCTTAAGGGACACCTGTTCTCAGGTGACTTTGTGTCATCTGGATATTATTCCTACGGAGTGCATACTCCCCCATGAAACCCTGAAGATTAAAGGTATAGGAGAAGAGTTGATTACCCTGCCAATGGCTGAAATATTAGTGCGTTATAAAGGCTGGACGGGTAATTGGTGGGTCGGAATTTCATCGGAGGTGCCGGCAGCCGTGCTCGTGGGGACTGACCTGGCTGAACATGTTAAGAGGGTGTTAGTTCTTACACGTTCCCAAGACACCACAGAGACAGACAGGGGAGTTGCTGAGGTGAATGAGGAGAAAGCAAATGAGGGTAGACAAGGGGCAGCAGCAGTTACAATTGATTTGCCCAAGAGCAGTACCTTTTCAAATGAACAGAAAGAAGACATTACACTTAAAAATTGCTTTGAGAAGGTGACAGAAGCACAGTTATCACCTGAAACTCCAGAGAGGTTCCACATCAAACAGGGAATATTGTACAGAAAGACACTGATGAATATCTCAAAAGGGGGAGATGGGATTAGAAGACAGATAGTGGTGCCAGCAAAATATCGCCAGATGATCTTGGAGAGGGGACACGCTGACATATTTGCTGCACACTTAGGAGTAAACAAGACTAAGCATAGGATCATACAGAATTTTTATTGGCCTGAAATAGGGAAGCAAATTAAAGAGTTCTGCAGAAGATGCGATGTTTGTCAGAGACAGGGAAATAACCGCGACAGAACCAAAGCAAAGTTATGCCCTTTACCCGTGATCTCAACTCCATTTAAGTGCATAGGTGTGGACATTGTAGGGCCATTGCCCAAGGCCACAAAGAGGGGAAACAGATTTATTCTCACTATTGTGGACCATGCCACGAGGTATCCAGAAGCTATTCCCTTGAGTAACATAGAGACCAACACAGTAGCTGATGCCCTAGTAAATTATATGTCAAGGATGGGATTTGCTTCAGAAATAATTACAGATTTAGGAACAACGTTTACCTCAAAGCTCATGAAACGTCTATGGCAAATCTGTGGGGTCAGGCATACAGAAACCACCGCCTATCATCCGCAAAGTAATGGGTTAACTGAAAAGTTTAATGGGACCCTGATGAGAATGATCAGGGCTTACTTAGCAGAGAATCCAAACAATTGGGATCAGAAATTGCAGTCACTGTTATTCGCGTACAGATCTGTACCACAAGCCAGTACTGGTTTTAGCCCATTTGAACTTCTGTTTGGGAGGAAAGTGAAGGGACCACTTGAGTTAATCAAACAGAATTGGGAACAGATCATAGAGGATGATCCCCAGGATGTAGTTACCTACATAGACACGCTGATGAATGACCTGAAAAGGAACTTAGAGCTAGCTTCAGAAAATCTACATACTCAGAAAGCTAGACAGAAAGCCTGGTACGACAAAAAGGTGAGAGAAAGACACTTTAGCCCTGGAGAGGAGGTGTTGTGGTTAAAGCCTCTCAAAGGGAACAAGTTACAATTAAATTGGGCAGGACCATATAGGGTCATCTCAAAAATGAATGACCTGAACTACATTATAGAGAATGAGGAACACCAAGGCAGGAGGGTGGTGCATGTTAACTCTTTGAAACCCTACTATAGGGAGAAACAGAGAGTTTTATTTGCCATGAAAGCAGCTGATAGGGAGGAGCATGACTTGCCTTTCTGGGAAGGGAGGGGTGAAGTTAAATACAACCCAGAAGAGGTGAAGATCAGCCCTGCACTCACCCTGGATCAGCAGAGAGAACTGAGATCGTTAATCACCAAATACTATAAAGTCTTTTCAAATAAACCTGGGGAGGCTAAGGGAGTGATGCATAGGATTGATACTGGAAATGCACCCCCGCAGGCAGTATCCCCATACAGGGTGACGGGACCCTATAGGGACAAAGTGCGTAAGGAGCTGGATGAGATGCTCAAAGAGAAGATTATAGTTCCATCTTCAAGCCCTTGGTCTGCTCCAATAGTTTTGGTAGATAAACCGGATGGGAGTGTCAGGTTTTGTGTTGACTATAGGAAGCTGAACCTGGTGACCAAACCTGATGCCTACCCAATGCCCCGGCTGGACAACCTGATTGAGACCATAGGGGGTTGTCGCTATATCTCTTCATTAGACCTGGTTAAAGGGTTTTGGCAGGTGAAGATTGATCCTAGGGATCAAGAGAAGACCGCTTTTTGCAACCCTTTTGGTTTGTTTGAGTTCCGTGTCCTTAGTTTTGGCCTCAGGAATTCACCAGCTACATTCCAAAGGCTGATGGACCAAACCTTAGAAGGGCTTAGCGAGTTTACAGTAGCCTATATCGATGACATAGGGGTCTTCAGCAACACCTGGGAAGATCACCTAAGACACATAGAAGTAGTACTGCAGAGGTTAGGTGCAGTAGGGCTGACAGTGAAAGCAAACAAGTGCCAGCTGGGTAGCCCAGAGATCAAGTATTTGGGTCATGTTGTAGGGGGAGGAGTAATCAAGCCCCTAGAAGCAAAGGTAGAGGCTATACGTGATTGGCCTAGACCCAATACAAAGAAAAGAGTCAGATCATTCCTTGGTCTGATAGGCTACTATAGGAAATTTATTCCTAGGTTCAGCGAGATGGCGGCACCGCTGACCGAGCTGACGAGGAAGAAAACCGATGACCGCATCCCGTGGACCAGCGACTGTGAGGAGGCGTTCCAGAACTTGAAGGAGGCGCTAATCAACCATCCAGTGCTGCGTGCTCCAGACTTCGACCGGGAGTTCATCGTGTACACCGACGCATCCAATGCCGGGGTAGGAGCTGTCTTGTGCCAAGCAGATGACATCGGAGACCATCATCCAGTGTCCTACCTTAGCAAAAGGCTGCAGAAAGGAGAGAGACACTTGGCGACCGTGGAAAAGGAGTGTCTTGCGATTGTTTTTGCAGTTCGGAAATTATCGCCTTACATCTGGGGAAGACATTTTGTTCTTTGCACTGATCACTCCCCACTGAGTTGGTTAAAGACAATGAAAACCCACAACAGCAAACTGATGAGGTGGGCTCTGATGTTGCAGGAGTCTGACTTTGAGGTTAAGGTCGTCAAAGGGACAGCGAACTGTGTGGCTGACGCCTTATCCCGAAGACCAGAAGAATGAAGACACCGGATGGACAATGGACTGTGCAACTTGGCAAAAATGGTTGAAATGTTTCTAAACATGTGTTGTTTAAAATGTTGTTATGTGGAGAAGCATCCCTGCAATTTTGGTGTCTAGCTGCCAGGGGGGCTGTTTTATAGGGTCAAGATGAATCAACAAATCAATTTGTCATAAAAATAATAAATCTGTGATTTGTGATTTGTCAACCTTGATGAATTACGAACTGTGATAAATTACCATTTTTTTACAATTTGTGCCCAACTCTGTTCACAAGTATATCAAAGTTCTTGGCAACAATGAAACTCTGAAGGGGTGTTTTATAAACCTGGCCAGTTTAATAACATTGCCCTGCTCCCAACATAGGGACAAAACCTGATACGGTACAGCCATGACACTCAAATGACTCCACACAATCCAGACTCCAATGTACCTTGTATGCTAAGCATATTATATTTAATTGAGGAAATACATGTTTGCTGTTATCAAAAGGCATGAAAGAAATTAGTTACGCCTTATTAAACATATCAGCTCAGGCAGAAGCATTACTCTCTGGAGAGAATCTCAACCGTGCTTTGATGTCAGGTATTAAACCAGTAAGAATGTGGCACCTGCTCTAGCGGCAGAATCAGACACAAGGGAGCTTAACTTTTTATTTTGTTTTTTGGCATGGTATTTCATTAACACCTCATCAAAGACACACTAACATATACAATGTTTCTGTTCCACTACAGATTTGCAATCATGGAATAATTTGCATCTGTATTTTAAAGGAACAGAGATGTTCAAGATGAATGCAACTACTTGGAAACTGTAGCTCATTTTCATTAAATAGTAGAAATATTTGGAACACAACAGAGGCCCGCCTGGAGAGTTTAGAACTGTATTGTTATATTACCGTAGGCACATTTTTAGTTTGTATAAACCCAAGCAATTTGCATTTGAGAGAAAAGTCTGCTTGGAAAATTGTTCTGTGCATTTCAAAGAACACATAAAAGTGAGAATTCTGAACATTTTCATATGTCTTGCCATGCCCCTTCATTCCCCAGCTGTGCTGTGTGGACTGATGAAATGTGGACAGAGATTCAGCTTGTTTTCAATTTAATACAAGTAGAAAGCTTCATGCCATCATAGATCATGTTCTCTCTGGATTCCCTGCTTGGATTGCTTTATTTGTATTCCACTGAATGGAAGCAGAGTCTTTACTTAGTTCTTGTTGTGCTACAAAGCAAGATCAAGGAATGAAGCATCCAGACTGGGTGGTGATAGCAAAATTAATTAAAAATTGTTCCATCAAATCAATTTGGGCTTATGGTGACCTGTTCCAGGGTTTTCTAAATACAGAGTACTCAAAAGTGTTTTACCATTTCCTTCTGTGGGCACTCTGTATCTGTGCAGCTTGCTTAAAACTACAAAGGTTGGCTCTTCTATGAAGCACAGTGGGGAACCAAACTCCTGACCTGTTGCTTCACAGCTCAGCACCCAATTCACTGAACTATTCAGTGATCAGATAAGGACACTGGTGGCAGAGAAAGGATACAAAGCTGTTAAATATATGCATTGTGTACTGGCTACCTACAAACATTTGTAAATGTTCCCAAGGAACAATATCAGAACATATGGTATATTTGCATCAGTACAAATGAATTTTTTGTGGGTCATCACTAGAAGAAATTCAGTTCCTAAAAAACACACACACACACACACACAAAAAAAAAAACACAGCAACTCTGATTTATAAATGTGGGACATTGTGCTTCCATACCCACAAGTCAAAATGCCAAGAAATGACCTGATATTGCTATGCAGTATCATACTGTGTTAACAGCAGGAAAAGGATGCCAAGCTTTACATAGCAAAGGGCATCCTGAATGTTGACAACACTAATGGCTGTGATCTACAGGATACCCTCTTGTGCTCACTACCATTTTTTTTCTAGGTGTTTGGATTATTTGAGGCTCTAAGCAACAGATACCTAGAGAACCTGTTGAAAAACAGGCCTGACAATTGCTTTCTGTTTGGTTGTGAAGTAGTTAATTCATGAAAAAAGGAGTCTACTTCTAGGAATTTACTTTCCTTGGCATCTCTTTGTGAACACAAGAAGATATCCTGTAGACCATTTTGACTGCTGCCATTGAGGAAGAGAGAACAACTTAATAGGAGATGTTGCTGGTTTGCAAGAGCAGAGCTTTTACTGATAGGACATTTCAGAGGTCATTAACTCCCATAGTCACCACATATTGGAAGTGGTTTGATGGCACATAACATTGAGCAATTGTATAGTGAAAAGATGGATGGAATGGGGACTATGACAAGATTTTGGAACCAAATCTCTGCTGCCATCAAATAAGGCCATCCCCAACCATAAAGCAAAATGGGAGGGGATAAGGGGGGAAAGGAATTTCACAACTTAAATGCATGAGCTTCTTAATATTTGTTCTGTATTTTTAATATATATATATATATATATATTAAATATTTTTAATATCTGTATTTTTTAAAAAAAATTACATTCTTTTTGTGTCTCCATTTTTACAGCTAGACACATAATCCTTTTGCAAACATGCTTCTGATAAGCCTGTTTGGCCAGGAAGGAGGTAAAAGATCAAACAGTTAGCTAAGAGTCAGCTAATTGTGTCCTGATTGACAAGAGTCACAAGTTCAGATGGCCGAAACTTCCCCAAATTTGGCCCAGAATCTGGGAAAACCCAGCTAAGCAGATAATATGACAGGAGAGGAGGAACTGGTGATCAGTCTAGTAGCAAAGGATCCCAGTAGCTGCTGTGATTGTTGTCATTCTTGACAGGTTTCACATCCTGTGTTGCCTAGAACTCACATGATGTGGTTGGAGCATTCCCCCCCCAGGACCTGTGTTGCTGCTGAGGCTTGTGGGAACCTCACAACCAGCCATTGCCCCCTCCCCCACCAAGACCCTTCCCTGCTGCCCCCAGGGTTCATGCAGCACAAGATCTGCAGCACTGGTCCTCCCACTCCCAATCTTGCTTTGAATAGCAAGATAGGACCCAGTGCATTATTTCCAGGCTCTTTCCCTAGCTACTTCCCCCACTCCTGGCTTTTTGTTGTAGTGATATTCACAGCACCAGCTTGAAGTAATGATACATGGCACCAGGTGGGAAAGGCTGAAAATGGCACTCCCCCAGCAGTCAAACAGTCTCTCTCCTCTGGCCCTGCAGTTCTTTCCTCAGACTAGAAGATCTGGAGAAACACAGCAATTTCCTAAGACTCCAATCAGTAGCCTGAGATCTGACAATTTTGCCAGAACCACATTTTAAGAGTAAATTGTATGTATTTCATTTCCTGGCATCTCTGAGCAAAGCCAAGCATCTCTTTAAAGAAGTGTCACATCTTATACACATTTTTCATGCTTTGAGCCGATGTACGCCCTTAATTCATAGCTTTTCCGTGGTGATTCCATGAGATGTGAATCAGAAAAATCCCATTAAATCATGATAGCTCTGCCTCATTAATGTGATGCCAGTACCCTGAATTTTTAAAGATCATAAAAGTGTGTCATTGCCCCTAAGTACATTAGTAAAATTACAGGGAAAAATAATTCTCAGATAAAGTCACTGTATGTGTAGTTCCAAGGGTGTGTGTATGCAAACTGAAGTGATTTAAATACAAAGTATGAAGCAGGAGAAATGAAGAGATGAGAGCTCTTGAACAACTTATAGTTTCCTGGCCTTCAGTACAACAATGAATGAGTAGATGGGATCTCCTTACATCAGGACATTTACCTTCTAATGTGTATTCTTTCAATTATGCCACACAGGTGTTTGTTACCATATCCATGGGGCAGTGAGTTCAGAATCGTGTGTATGTGTTTCTGTGCAAGTCATCTTCTTTTTTGGCTGCTTCTTTAAATCTCTGTTGCTTGTGAGGGAAGTCATCCAGTTTTGGAATTATGCAGCAGGCTCAAGACATTTCCCCTATTTATACATCTAGGGTGATTTTCAGCATATTCCTTCTGCTACATACTTTTCTTAGAAAAGACCTAGTCTGAGCGTGAAGGAAACAACATTGTAGGTAGATCTAGAGTCATTTCATTGTGTTTGGGAACCAGCAGCATTCTTGAGCCTATTGATTTCCTTGTACTAGTCTTTCCAGGAAGTGCCTCAGGCATCCTGTGGCCTTCCTTTTAGTCAAGTTTTTAAAAACCATGTTTGCTCTACACGAACTCATTAATGAAGGGCTCTTCCTGAGGTGTCCCATAGTGATATACTAAGACTTGCTGGTTCTTTAATATGTCCCTGAAGCTACTATTTTGCAGGTACCTACAGGAAAGGGTATATGTACTCAGTAAAGGGGGGCATTTTCAGTAGGTTTCTTACTGTGCTATTGAGCCATGTGCCTGCTGTTATTTGGTAACATCCCACTGAGTTAGCTGGGCATTTTACAGTGGAAGAAATTAGCCACATATAGATTCTTATTTGGATCAAGCTGGCCAATTAAAGCCAAGTAGATGCATCAGCAGTTTCATTCTTTAAGCTCTGTGCTTGGCTGGCATGCTAGGAATCTTCCATCTGGAGGACATTTTGGTGAGGAAACAGCACAATATCAAATTCCACCACTTGAATGTTTTATACATATTTTGTTGGCATAGTCTGTACATTCTTTCAGTGATGGAAATGAAACTAGACTGGCCAGGGTCATCTTAAGGTGAAAAAGTTGTAGTTCGCAGAAGTCTTTCATAACTTCTACCTATTTATCTACCTAGGGACTTTGCCTACGACAATATAGCAAGCTACTTGTCCACTCACACCAGCCATGACCTGGCATTCCAAAGCTGTCTGCTCAGCCCATCCCCAAAATAAATTGATACTTAAAACTTGAATGAGCTAAATATAAATTTCTGACATCCTAACTGATCTCTTGGAAATAACTTAGCTATTAGTGGCATCCAGGGCAAGAAAGGTAAATTTAGTTCCAAGGTAAAATGCACAGGACTGCAACCACTGTGTATGCCAAGCCTGTGTTTTAAATTGCTCCGATGCATCTACAAATAACTCATCAGCACTACAGATGACTAAACATGGTTTGAACAGAATATATACACTCTTCCTGCAAAGACAATCCTTGAAGAGTGATGCTGATACACATCCAGATTAAGGGCAATAACCAAGACAACAGAAAAAAAAGGATAATCTACATATGCCCTAGTAGGTTTTCTATGTTTGTCATAATCCTTTACATCTACTCATCTCAGGGAAGATCCAGATAGCAGGGCTGATTCTCCATACACATGTAGTGTTAGGGCCAAACTCTGATCAAGGCTAATATAGCATGTTATGGCAGCTTCTGAATTGTGATATCACACAGAGCAATTGGAAGGAAAAAAAGACTTTGTAGTAGTTCTCAGAACTATGTCTGCCTGTGACGGCTCTAATTTTGAGGGAATCTATAAAACTGGTAGAAAAAGAAGATGCCATTTCAGATTATTTACATAATCTGTCTGCAACTAGAATCATTTCACATATGACATTTCCCCACATAAAAAAAAAACTGTATGTATGTGAAGTTGATCTAAATGGACTTTTGAGGGACAGCACTTCTGTTTTGCAAGACAATGCACTCATTTTTAAGTACATCTATGTTAGAAATTTAAGCATTCATACTTTCTCAGCTGAGATTTGTTTTTGAACTGCATAATAAATGCTCATGCTAGCACAGTTTATACTGTTTTTCTCCTAAAAGAATCTAACTACTGTACCAGAGCCACCATTCTGATGTCTCTGGTATCTCACACCTTGTATGGAGCTTTAGGTTTTGCACACTGTTCAGCAAAGGAACTTAAATTTTCTGACTTAAGTTGCATCAAATATTTACCATCAGCATGTATTTGGCTTCCTACTACAAACTCCAAGCAGGGTTTGAATGAACAAGCATGCTGGGCACGTATTGGCCTGAAACGTTTCGTATTGACTACGTGGAAGACGGGTGACACCATGTCTTCTGTTCTAACCACCCATGTGCCCACTGCTCAGGTTCATGCACATGGCTGTATACATGAGCTAGGATGCTGCACTGAGGCTTTGTGCAAAAATATGGGACAAACATATTGGGGGCTGATGTAGAACTTGGGAAAGTTACAGTTTTGGACTACCATTGCCAGCATACGTTTTTTCCTTGTGTATAACGTATAGGAGTATAACGTTCAGTGCCAATGGGGCAGTCTTTATTTAAAACTGGAGGCAAATTGATATTATGGCACATATGAATAGATCCATATGACAACTTAATGACAAGACAGACTGCTTCAAGCCTTGCGCCTGCTACTAACTTAAGTATAGAACTATTTTTACACTGCAGAGACCCTGAGACTGTCTATATATTTTTATATTTTATTTTATTATATTGTTTTTATTTTATCTATTATTGTTAGCTGCCCAGAGTAGACTTCAGTCTAGATGGGCGACGTATAAATTTAATAAATAAATAAAAATAAATAAATAAGTGTGTGTGTGTGTGTGTGTGTGTGCATGTGTGTGTATAAAATCTGTGTTCGTAGGAAAGGCATGTACTGTAAGTAAAATTTTTCTTCCTGTAACCAAGAAACAACTAGACTGTGTTTTTTTCCCCCCAAGGAGGAGATGATACTGGTCAGGTCTATTCATACATCAGTCTGCATCAAAAAAGGAATAATGAAATTCTGAATCACTCCAACGCCCAGCTGCTGGGGGATTCAGCAAGCTATATTACCCAAAATATTTTTTCCCCAAGCTCTACTCTGGCATGGGGGGGGGGGGTCATCACTCCTGCCTCTGTCTCTGTTTGTTCATTGTACAATTTCAAGAAACGGGATGCAAATACAGTGTGAAACTTATTCATGAATTCCAGGTTCTGGCTGGATTATTTCCACATGGTGCTTGTATAGTACCATGACAAAGTGGGGGGGGGGGAAGCATTCAGTTGCATGTTGATAAAGTACTCTAAAATTCTGATCATACAGAGTTATATCAGAAAGCATTTGCAGTAGATGAAGAAAAAGACATGTACTATAGGGTGTTCTACAAAAAAAAAATTCAGTTCTGTAGGTGTTAAAATACTGCATGTCCTGCAACCTGATGCAGTCCATTCATGAACCCATAGTAAAAACAGAATATCTCAATCAAACCAATAGATTTGTTGATTGTGAATTATTTTTAAGTACTGTATCTGGAATGAAACACTGATTACCACAGCCAGAAGGAAGTCTGCTGTGCCTAGCAATTATATAGTTTGAAATGACACAGAGTGCTGAGCAGAAATCAGATGGACAGCTGCCGTTGTGGAACAATGACTAAGGGATATGTAACCCATATACAGAAAACTGCAGGGCTTTCCCCCCATCTGGTATTAACTGATGCAGGACTCTTACCTGTAGATGGCACTCTTCACTTACTGTAATCTTTCAACTCCAAACGGAGTATCCACATGTTATTGTGCTGAAATTATAATTATTTTTATTCCCCCGAGATAATGTTTATTTGGTGCATCCTGGATAGCTACTAGAGAAAAGAGATTGCCTTCGCCATGATGTAAACAAAGGCAAGAAGTTTTTTAAAAAGAAAAGAAAATGGGGGAGCACAACTTATATTAACACCAGTTTCTGTTTATATAGGTCATAGTAAGTGATTGGTGTGGTGGTATCCTTATAGGTGAATTAAGGCGAAGAACGACATGGCTCAGAAGGGCATTGTTGAAAAGAGTGAATGCTGGCAGGCGCAGCTTTTCTAAAGTCTGGATGTCCTACTACACTGGCCAAGGTTGCCTCTTCCTGCATCTGTGAAAGGTACCGTAGCAGCTGAGCGAGCTTCTTTGGAATGCAGGCTTGCAAGAGTTAGCACTTTCCCCTTCTGAACGGGTGGGGAGGGAAATGAAGCATCCATCGTCTTGTTCTGGTAATTCTTGCAAAACACAGAAAAGACTAAAATAAACCCAAAACAAGTCTGAAGGCTGAATGATGGCTGAATAACAGAAGGACTACATTGACAAACAAAATGCAAGAAAATGTGTCCCACTTTAAGCAGTAGTTTATTTTTTTCATCAGGACTGGAGCCATAATTGAAAGCTGGCAAATTCTCTGCAAAACCCATATGGATTTCTCAGCCCATGTCACAAAATCCTTTATATTTAAATACAGATAAAGGCAGAGGACCCTTAAAAGAAAATATGGTTACACAAACCATTGGATGTCATTATTATTATAATCAGTATAGTTAAACATGATGGGATAGATGGAAAAGGTTTCTGAATGAATTGAATTGAATTGATTTATTACGGTTGGGTGACCAGCTCATAAAATATATTTATGGCTAAAATATACAAAATGCAGTTTAAAAATGTACAATCAGTTCATAAAACATATTATGTGGTTAGAATATAAGATATGCAATTTAAAAAGTGTACAGCTGAAAAGGTTTCTGAATATTTGAAGTTTGAATTTTCGGACTAGGTTTCCTTAGAGAAGCAACATAAGGAAAGCACTTTATTTATTTCCAAAGTAAGGTAATTTTGAAGCAATAAATCAATTAGCATATTTTAAGCCCATCATAGTAACTCTTTTGTCAAAGGCAGGGTGAACACAGTGGGGCCCTCCAGACACTGGGCTGCCCTTCCAACAGCTCTAGCCAGCATTGTTAGAGTGTGCATTTCAACAATACCTGGAGGGCCCCTCTTTTCCCAACCCAATTTAAGACTGTGGGTAGAGGACCATCCATCATGGATTGCTATATCCCCTGATGGACTAGATGTATTGCATGTGTTTGTCCACAGAGACTCTTTTATCAGTCTGTTTGTGGAACAGTCTTTCATTTTAAAGGGCAGTGAAATCACAGATGACCTGGTTATACAGATAAGGAAGAAGATGTAAGAACAATGTGGCTAAAAAGAGTGTGTGAGCAGAGAACCCCTGAAAACCATCTTTAAAATCCACCCCTCCCATTTGCTTCAAAACTGAGACTCGTGTGATCATTTAATGCACCTTTACTTGGGAGTAAGACCCATTGAAAACTTTGAGACTGAAAACACTGAGACTTGCTTCTGAATAAACAAATACATGCTGCATTGTAATTAACCCTTTCCTGAATACTAGGTACTTTTTTTTTAACCAAATTGTACCTTTCCCCATCCAATACAATGAAGACACTATGGGCACAAACCACTGCAATGCCACCTTATATGATGAATAAATGCAATGCTGCTTTTGAACTTACCAGTGGTGTTTGACAATCACTTAGAACAGAATCACTTAGAGCTGAAAAGCAGCAATCCGCGACATTGTCAATATAGCTTTATTGTAGTAATAGGCAATACAAGGCCCAGAGAATTGCAAGATGTATCCAATTCTTCTTTCATGTTGAATTCTACAAAGTAATCAAAAACAGAGAGTTACAATATGTGGTACACTGTATTTTAAAATTTCAATTTAGATCTACATAAGCCACATGTCTGCAGCTGTACCCTGTAGTTCTGCAAGATAGAGGGGTTTTGGACCAGTCTTTATTTAAAACTGGAGGCAAAATTGATGTTATGGCGCATATGAGTAGATCCATATGACAACTTAATGACAAGACAGATTGCTTCAAGACATTTGATAATCTTCAATCAGAATTCAATCTCCCTAAAAATCCTGCAAGATTTATTATGATGGCACTGTCTGAGCTATGTTTGGTCCAGGTGCCCTGGCTGCATGAGAGATTCCTAGAGTGCTTAGATTCTTGCTCACAAGCAAATTATTCTTATGGTCACACAGATTTTTAAAGACCTTTTGTTAGAATTAAACTGTGTGCTATAATAGATTAGCCAATCAGCTGGGCTCCTGGGCTAGAGAGACCACAGAATGGAATTATGTCCTTGTGAGCATCAAAATTTTTTCCTTAGTTCTGAGAATGCAGTTGATGCAACAGAAAATCATCATACATTGAACACCAGACAGATTCTTCCAACATACTGGAATGTAACACATGTTGCAGATGTTCTATATTGGCAGCAACCTAGTTCACGTGCTATAGTCCTGTCTGGTTATTATTCTCTTCTGTTGGGATGTAGTGAAACACATCAGTTTTGTACTAGATGCAGTAATGGATTTTTCTGCTCATAATTTACTGCTGGAATACCTGCCTGTGCAAAGGGTTGTTGGGAAGAAGTAACACAGCTTCAGATTCTATCGGCCATTATAATGGCCAGGTATATTGTTCTGCAAAGCTTAGAAGTCTATATTCTACATAGAATGATGGATGGTGAATCTCTTGGATTTGACCATAAAACAGAAAGTAGCTTTCAAAAGGCAAATGGAAAATAAAATATTCTGTATTTGGTTCATATTCTTGGAACGGATAGTCAGTTTAGATCTGTGAAGAATTATGAAAACTTCTCTTTAGAAGTCGGGAGGCGGAGCTTGTCACTGCACTGTTTGGCTGCACTCGGGTGAAGCTCCTGAGGAATGCCGAAAACCGACCAGCTTGGCACCCTTAGGAGATCCAAAGGGTGGAGGAAGAGCTAGGAGAAGTTCTTCTGGACCGAACGTGGGCATCGGAGGAAGAATTGAGGGGCGGCGGCCTGTCTTTTTTCCCTCTGAAGAGATCCACGAGGCACAAGCTGGAACGGAAGCGCCATTTTGGTGACAAAAAGCAGTGAGTACTCCGGAATTTCCGAGGAAAGAGGAGAGCTGATGATTGCAGTTAAAAATGGACAATAATAAATAAAACTTGGAGCCTTTTAAGCTAACGAACTGATAAAAGAGATAAGACCGAAAGAAAGCTTAGAAGCGGCAAATCTTTTGAAGCACGGTCCTATTTTAATGAACTAGCCTAAAAGCGAAACTAACTCTGGCCGGACCGTGCCAAGGTCAGAAAAATAAGACTGTGCCTGGGAATTGCTGATGAACTAAATAATTGTGGACTGATCCTGTTTGACTGTGGCAAAGTACTTGACAGAACTTTTAATAACAGATCGAGTACCGAAGCTTTGAGACGACATGTTATCTTTGTGGGGGGAAAATTTCCCCCCCCGCCACATACTTTGTTAAGAGGATTTACAATGTACAATCGACTCTGCTAGATAGACTGTGTATGGGGGAGCAGACGACACCTACTGGAGGAAAGCAGAATATCATTGCCAGGTTTATTTCTACGGAGAGAAAACACCCCCCCCCTCTTGCTTTGTCTGCTGAAAGGAGAAGCCGTTGTTAAGTGGATGTACAATGTATTAAATTGGATAGACTGTGCGTGAGGAGAGGAAGGCACCTACTGGAGGAAAGCAGAATATTATTGGCAGATTTTATATATCTAATTGACTTTGGAGCTTTTTTCCCTTTTCTTCAGAGATTTTGCAGCAAGAACGAAACTGAACTGTGGAAATATTGAGGTGGGAAAGGCAAGATCTCTTTTCTTCCTTTCTTTGTTTCTTCTTCTTATCCTTCTCTACTAATCTGGTTCTGGAAAAAACAGTAGAAGTTGGAAATACCGGAAGATTGCCTTTTATCTCGGTGAGGCTGCATATGGTTTGAATTCCCTGCTGTGTTAGCGCATCCAACCGTTTGGTTAAAAACCCCTGGGACACTAGAACTCTCCACGATATTAACTCTTGGGCTTTTGGGGTTCTACGGAGCCTGGATCCTCACAGAAGGACTTGGTGGACAATTCAAGAGATGTGGTATATGGAAGTTGAAATTTAAAGTGCCATTTTTTTTCTTTTTTTAAAAACCTGTGATATATATACATTACAATATTGGGCAAAGATTTGGGAAGGTTAAGGGAAGGTGGTTGATAGTAGGTTTTGAACTGGGGTTGATTTCATAATGGCTGCAAAGAGACCAAACCCCAACCCCAAATCCCAAACACCAGGAACCTCTCCAGCCCAAACATCAGCACTAGGGAAATTAACCTCTCAGGAAGCAGAAAAGTCTGATAAAGAATGGCAGACCACTATGCAGAACCTGCTGTCCACAGGATTTGATCAAATTAATCGACGATTGACCGAAATGACAAACCAAATGACGTATATACAGGCAGAATTGACTGAGACAAAGGAGCAGGTAACACAAATCAAAACTAAAACACAAGATATAGAAGGGAAAATGAAAAATACAGACACCAGACTAGATAAAGCTGAAGAAAGTGTACAGCAGATACAGAGAGACCAAAGGCAATGCCAGGACAGGCTAATAATGCTGGAAATGGAACGTGCTCTTAAGATGCTAAGAATCCAAAATGTACCAGAAAAGGGATCTGAGGACTTGGAGACAGTAATGAGTGAAGCCCTCGCACCAGCAATAGAGATGGATGTAGCGGAATTCCGCCAAGGTTTGGAAGCAGCCTTCAGAGTGAGTACAGCATATGTTAGAAAAAATAATTTACCTAAAGAAGTACATTTGAGATTCACGAAGAAGGCAATCAGGGATAAGGTTTTAAGGGCTTCACAAGAAAAACAATTGATAATAGAAGACAAGAAAATTAATGTCTTAAAGCAAATCCCATGGCAAGTGAGACAGAGAAGAAAGGAATATGCATCTTTGGCACAGCTACTCCAACAAAATGGAATCTCATATAGATGGCTAACACCAGAAGGGCTATTTTTTCGGATTGATACACAGAGATACAATATAACATCCCCGATGAAGGCACAAAACTTCATAGAAAAAAATGAGAAGAAGCTAAAAAAAACTGACAACAAGGAATCAGAAGAAAGATCTCGAGAGGAACAAAGCCAACTATCACAAGCAGAATCAGAAACAGAGACAGAAGAACAAGAAGCAATAGAGCCAAGATGTACTAGAAGCATGATGAAGAAAAAACAAAAGGATAGTAATTTAAATCAAGATGACTAGAAAACAACTGAAGATTTTATCAGTAAACGTAAACGGCCTAAACTCACCCCAAAAGCGAAAAAAGATCTTTCTACAACTGCAGAAACAGAAATCTGATGTTATATGCATCCAAGAAACGCATGTGAAAAGAAAGGATTTGAAATTATTAGAATGGCCAAGATTAGGAAAACTATTTGCGGCTTCAGACGTGAGCAAAAAGAAAAAAGGAGTAGCTATCTTTATTAAGAAGGAATGGGAGCCCTCCCTAATTTTTGCCTCAGAGGATGGAAGGATAGTAATGGTGGAAATCCAAAGAGAATCTAAGAAATTCCTAATAGTCAATATTTATGCACCAAATGGAAATCAAGAAAACTTTTATAAACAATTGCAGCGAGAATTGGCAAATAAAGAGTATGATCATTACTGCATAATTGGAGATTATAATGCTGTTTTCGACAGAGAACTAGACACAAAAACAGAAAAATCTAGTAGAAAGAAGAGAAGCACAATTCCAAGAAATTTCCTACAATTAGCAGAAGAATTAAATATGGTGGATGCATGGAGAACATGTAATCCAAAGACAAGGGATTATACTTTCTACTCTAACAGGCATAAATCGTGGTCAAGGATTGATACATGTTGGATATCAACAAACCTAATGAAAGAGCTGGAACAAATACATATCTTACCGAATACATTTGCAGACCATAACCCAATTTTGTTACAAATAGGAAGTAGAACAAGAGAATTCACTTGGAAGCTGAATATATTACATCTAAAAAATGAAAAATTTAAGAAACAAGCAAAAGAAGAAATGGACTTTTTCTTTAAACAGAATATGAGACCAGATATCTCAATGTTTATGATATGGGAGGCAAGTAAGGCCTTTTTTAGAGGAATAGCCATAAGATTTGCAGCAAAACAAAAAAGAGAAAGACAGAAAAAATATGCGACTCTGGAAAGTAGATTAGCCATAGAGGAGAGGCAGTTGAAACAAAACCCAACAAACAAAGAACTTATAGAGAAGATAAAACTTACACAACATCAGATAAATATATTGCTCACGGAAGAAACCGCAAAGAAGTTCAAATTTGCAAAGCAAAATTTTTTTGAGAATGCAAATAAACCAGGAAGATGGTTAGCATACAAATTAAGGAAAGAGAAGGAGAAGACAATAATCCAAACTTTGAAAGACGAAAAGGGAACAGAAAAATTCAAACAGGAAGAAATAAAGAAAATTGCTGAAGATTTTTATAGGAAGTTATATGAGAAAAAAGAAGTGGATGGAGAAGCCCAGGAAGAATATTTGTTGAAGCACAATAAAATGAAATTGTCTAAAGAACAAATTCAGGCCTTAAATGAGCCTATAACGTATGCAGAAATTATAGAAGCCCTTAAAAAACAAAAAAATGGGAAAGCACCAGGCCCAGATGGACTACCAGCAGAATATTACAAAGAACTGGAAGAGGTGCTTCTCCAGCCATTTAAAAAGCTTCTAGAATGCATTGAAGAAGAAGGGAAAATACCAGCAACATGGACTGAAGCAACAATCTCTCTTATACATAAGGAAAACACAGAAGGTAAAGAAATACAAAATTATAGGCCAATTTCATTGTTGAATGTGGACTACAAAATATATGCGACTATCCTGGCAACTAGATTGAAAAGAATTTTAACCCACTTGATACATCAAGATCAGTCTGGGTTTCTCCCTAAAAGACAGATGAAGAATAATATAAGGATAGTTTTAAATGCCCTGGAATACTATGAAGTACACCCGGAGAAACAGATGGCTATGATATTCTTGGATGCGGAAAAAGCATTTGATAATCTTGACTGGAATTTTATGATGCACACATTGAAAACACTGCAGGTTGGAGAAAGATTTATGAAACTAATTAAAGCAATATATACGGAGCAAAAGGCAAAAGTAAAAATCAATGGCGAACTATCAAAAGAAATCCAAATACAGAAAGGTACTAGACAGGGGTGCCCACTCTCCCCACTCCTGTTTATTTTGACTCTGGAAATACTAAACGAACAAATTAGAAACAAAAAAGAATTGAAAGGATTAAAAGTGAAAGGTCAAGTCTACAAACTCCAGGCCTTTGCGGATGATTTAGGTATCATATTGGAAGAACCATTGGATTCAATAGAGGACCTGATGACAACGTTAAGAATTTTTGGTGACATGGCAGGAATGAGAATAAACCAAAAGAAGACTAAATTACTTACCAAAAACATGAGAGAACATGAAAGACAAGAGCTAATAGAGAAGACGAACTTTCATGAGGAGAAGAAAATTCGATATTTAGGAATACAAATTACAAAAAAGACAAGTACATTATTCAAAGATAACTACATGAAACTAATGAAGGAGATACAGAACAATTTGGAGAAATGGGACAAATTACAACTATCGTTGTTGGGAAGAATTGCAGCAATTAAAATGACTATTTTACCAAAAATCCTATTCTTATTTCAGTCAATCCCTATAATATTAAAACAGTCATTTTTCAAAGAATTTAATAAGATAATCATGAGATTTATATGGCAAGGTAAAAAACCAAGAATTAAAATTAAGGCAATGCAAGATGCTAAGCAGAGGGGTGGCTTTGGTCTTCCTGACTGGGTTCTGTATTATAGAGCTTGTATTCTAGATTGGATAAAAGAATGGATAACTCTAGAAAATGATAGATTACTTAGCTTGGAGGGACATGATTTGCAATTAGGCTGGCATGCCTATTTATGGTATAAAAAGGACAAAGAACAAAAATTTTTTAATTCACATATGATAAGAAGAGCTTTACTGGGAATGTGGAGAAAAATTGTACAACAAATTTATTACAAAATACCTGTATGGGTGTCACCGTTAGAGGCCTTTATTCAACCCAGTCTTATGACAAAAACAAACTTTTTAAAATATCAAGATCTATTAAAAAAGGATGGTGAACTAAAGTCTAAAGAAGAGCTAGAGTCACAGAATATATATATAGAGTGGTGGCCTAGAGCACAGCTAGAATCTAGATATACAAAAGATAAAATAGAAGGCTTCTACTTAGAGCAAACGATTTTTGACAAACTTTTATTAGGTTCAAAAGAACAAACTGTTAAGAAAATGTATAATTATATGTTGGAAATCAAGATGCAAGATGAAATGGTTAAGGAATGTATGATTAAGTGGGCACAAAATATAGGGCATAACATTGATATTGATCAATGGCTGAAAATATGGCAAAATAATATAAAGCTTACAAGATCGGTGAACTTTAAAGAGAATATATATAAGATGTTTTATAGATGGCACATGACCCCAGAAAAATTGTCAAAGATGTATACAGATGTATCAAATAAGTGTTGGAAATGTGAATCACAAGTGGGAAGCTATTATCATATGTGGTGGTCATGTGGAGTAGCGAAACAATATTGGAAAAGAGTACATGTAATGTTGGAACAAATATTGCTCTGTAAAGTGCCATTAACCCCAGAACTGTTTTTATTGAGTATGATACCTGAAAATATAGATAAGTCAAAGAATTATATAGTTATATACATAGTTACGGCAGCTAGAATTTTATATGCTAAAAATTGGAAAAGATCAACGGTACCGAAACAAGAAGATCTTATTGAAAAGATACGGGAAATAGCCGAAATGGACATTTTATCAGAAGTTATGAAGGACTATCCCTTGCAAAAGGCAACAGAAAGATGGGATCTATTTAACAAGTGGACTGAATCAACAGGCAGCTTGTGAACAGTACATATTGAAAGGAGAACTGAATCTAGAAGGCAGAAAAGAGTAAATAGAATAATTTAAAATCTTGATATGGCAATAGGTACAGAATGGATGAAAGTATGTTATTGTCTCCCCTCTTCCTCATCAATCCCAATTCCCTTTTCCCTTTTGTTATCCCTTATAAAAAATAAAAATACAAAAAAAAAAAAACTTCTCTTTAGAAGTCATCTTTCTGGTTAGCTATTCCACCTCTATTTTCCATTTCACCACACCTTTTGTCTCTTGTTTATCTGATTTGTTTGCTTTTCTTTCTCTAAATGTGTTATTGAACTATATACTAAAACCCAGTTGTAAGAAATATATGTTTACGACTAAGGGCAGGAGAAGGATAGTGGAAGAGAGGTATGGGCAAGCTGAGGATAATGGTTCATGTTACTTCAGTATGTTAAAAGTTTGCTTTTAAAAAAGAAAGCCAGCACCTTGGGTAAAATCCAGACTTTAAACAGGGAAAAATGTATGTTTTCCTAGTCCAATTTCTTGCTTCTACATAAAAGCGCCTTAAACGCTTTCTCTCATGCTGTCAGCCTTGACCACTTCCTGATCCTCCATTAACAAACCTCCTCCTCTTCCTTGCCACTGTCCTTGCCACTGTCATTGTCATCTTCTTCAAGCACATGCATTTAACATTCAAGGCTTACTTTCTTTTTTCTTTCCTGATACAAACTCACCAAAGAAGAATAGATATTTGCTGTTCCTATGGGAGCCTGCCCACTGCTGACTTCTGCAGAAATCAACAAAAATGGCAAGATAAAAGGTGTTTGCACAGCATTTTAAGTTTTTGAAAATTACAGTAAGAAGTAATATGGTGACTCATATAGTTCAGTGGTTTAGGTCTCTGGCTGTGGAGCCTGAGGTTAGGACTTCAATTCCCCACTGGGCCGCCTTGACAAGGGCTGGATTCGATGATCTCCAAGATCCCTTCTAGCTCTGCAGTTCTAGGATTATTATTATAAGATCATTAACTCATGGGAGGGATCCTCTGGCATCACAATATCAGACATACTGTACAATTTAAAAAGTTGTATGATACCCAGAGTGGTGTAATAGCTTGGGAAACCTGGGTGTGAACCCCTGTTCAACCATGAAAATTCATGGGTAGGGAAGTACAGCTGAAACCACTTTAAAATCTCTCACTAACCGTGAACGCTCTTTTAGGGGTGCTGTAAGTTGGTTTCAACCTGATGGTACATCACACACACACACTCTCTCTCTCACACACACGTGTGCATGCATTTCCCTTCTCCCATAAAATAATTCTGAAGTATGTCATTTGCTCACTTTTCTTTCACAGCTTTCCCTTTCTGCTGCCTTTTGATTTCTCTGTCCTAATATTTTCTTAACTTTTCCACAGCCCTTTATACAAATCTTAAGCTTTGGGAGATGAGATGAACACTGTTCTTTTTAGTACTGACAGCTTCCAACTTGGTAGCCTTTAAATAGCATTTACTCAGGGGCATGTCCTCTTACACTTGGCAGTTTCTTTAAAAGCCAAATGTACAGGTATAAAAAGTGAACATAAACATGTTAAGATAGCCCAAAATAAGTAATACTGAGGACAATAGCTGATTGTAAGTGTGACATTTTAAGCATGTAGAGTTGAGGCTAAGTAATTCAGAGAGTCTATGGAGAGAAACAAAATAATAATTTAAAAAATCCACAAATCAGAGACCTGGAACATGGGACATGGGCCGCATGTTGTTGAGCTACAATTAGAGATGGGAACAAATAAAAAAAATGGTGATTTGTTTTGATCCGTTATTTGTCAAACTTAATGGATCAATGAATACAAATATACGAATATTCTTTGATGAATCAACGATTTGTCTGCACTTGAAATGGCTATAACACTGGCCTCCAACCACTTAGAGACACCAGATGTGCAGGGAAGCTTCCTCAGACACTTTTGTACAACACCTGAAAGTGTGGTAAACATTGGATCATGGACTCCTGAGTTATATAGTCACAAATAGGACCCCCCAGAAAAGCTCCCACCAGGTACTTAGGGAATCCAGAATCACAACGGAGCCTCCTACATCTTTCGCCAACATGCCTGCCAACGTTGGTGAAGATTGGATATTGGACATCTGAGTTATTCACCCACAAATTGGGTCCCCCCAGGAGAGTTTACCACACGGCACAGAAGCCCATTCTGCCTACTGGCCACCAATCAGCTGATCAGAAGCCCATAGGCAGCCACCCCAACACACAGCCAGCCACCCCAACAGCCTACCCCCACACCCCTTCCTTTCCCTACCTTAGCTCCCACCCCACTCCCACCGACACCCACTTACTTTAATAGCTGCTGCCAGGTCTCCATCAGGCCTTCGCAGCCACGGCGTGTAAAAAGGGAGACTGGCTGCCCTTTGCAAAGATGGAGGCTGTGGCTTCATTTAGGGTATTCATTAAGGCCCTTTGCAAAGATGGCAGCTGCCATCTTTGCAAAGGGCAGCTAGTCTCCATTTTTCCATGTGTGGTTCCGAGGCCAGAAGACCTTGGCAGCAGTGATTAAAGTAAGAGGGTGTCAGTGGGGGTAGTGTGGGGTGGGGTTGGGCTTAAGGTAGGGAAAGGAAGGGGTGGGGGTAGGCTGTGGTATTGGTTGGCTATGTGGGGTGGTGCCTGCATTTCTGCTGCCGATTAGCTGATTGGCAGCCGGTAGGCAGAATAGTGGTTTTTTAAAAATACGAAGGATGTATAAAATGGGTTAATATTCATCCCTTTGTATTTGTGGGGATCCCTGGAACCCACAAATATGGATCCATGAATATTTAACAAATCGACTATATTCGTTGGAAAAAGCGATCCGTTTTTATATTCGTCCCCATCTCTAGCTACAATTTTTACCACCATCAGGTTTGCCTCCTACTCCCATGCTATTTTTCCAGAGGCAAGCAGAGACCAAAACCTTTTTATTCAAACAGCTTTTCAGAAAACAAGTAGTCCAAGCTAATAGATTTTATCCAATATGCTGGTTCTCTTTTTAAATTATTGCTGGTATTCTAAAATAATAAAATAAATTTTCAGAGTTTTAGGTTTAATCTAAATATTATAATAAATCTAATCTTACCTTAACATTTGTAATTCTACAGTATTTTAATATTCTACTGTTTTTAAGTTTTGTAAACCACCCTGAGCTCCAGTTCTGGAAGAAAGGTGCAATATATACTGTGAACACAATACAATTTATAAATAATCCTGCACCATTGGTTGCACTTTCTAGACCAGTGGTTCTTAACCTTTGTTACTCGGATATTTTTGAAATGCAACTCCCAGAAACTCCAGCCAGCACAGTTGGTGGTGAAGGCTTCTGGGAGTTGCAGTCCAAAACTCCTGAGTAACCCAAGGTTAAGAACCAGTGTTCTAGACCACACATTCCTCACCACTGCTGTCAGGAAATAGATTCTGCTCCTGTGGAACAAAAGCTGGGTAATTAAGGCAGAGTTAAGACAGATTTATCACTAATGTCCCAGCAGTACTAGGAAGTGGAATTTGCAAGAAGGAAGTTAGTGTTATTGGACACCTTTGTTGAATGGGGCTGACATGCAAGTAAATAGTATAGAAAATCTGGTTCAACTGATTACAAGACAGCAGTAACCCAACAGTAGCAGGAATGAGCAAGCCAGCATAGAGTAAGGCAATTGAATCAGTTGGAATTTGGTGAATCAACACTTATGTAAGTTCATTTGGTTCAGTGGGCCTATTCTAGTTACAACTTACGCCTGCATTTCAGGCATTATCAAAAGCAAGCAGAATTACCTTTCCTGAGTCCTATCTGTATTTTTTAAAACAAAGTTTGCTGCTTATATACTGCTCCACAGCACATAAAGCACTCTCTGGGCAGTTTACAATTTAATTATTCAGGCTACACATTGCCCCCCCCCCAGCATCTGGGTACTCAGTTTACCAACCACCCTGTGTAGGTTACCTGAGCCTGCTGGGATTGAACTCAGGTTTTGACTGCAGTTTAATCACTGTGTACGAGACTACTGTTAAAGTGACTTATCTTATTTGTTCACCTACAGTGGTGCCTCGCTTGACGACGACCCCTCTTGGTGATGAAATCGCTTGATTATGAGTTTTTTGCAATCGCTACTGCGATTGCAAAACGATGGTTCCAATGGTTTTTTTCACTTGACATTGATTAGGTCCCTGCTTCGCGAACCATTTGTTCGCTAAACGATGATTTTTCCAGTTCCGCAAAATGGCTTCCCTTCGCAAAATGGCTTCCCTTCCTTTGCAAAATGGCTGCTTTCCGGACCCCTGCTTTGGAAGACAGCGATTTTAAGCAGCTGATCGGCAGTTCTCTATGGGCGGTCTTTGCTGGACGATGAGGTATTTCCCCATTGGAATGCATTAACCGTTTTCAATGCATTCCAATGGGTTTTTTTCTGCTTGACAACGATTTCGCTTAAGAGCGATTTTCCTGGAATGGATTGTTGTCATCAAGCGGGACACCCCTGTACTTCATTTACAATATATCCTATACCAGAGATGGGACAGTGATCAGTTCTGAAAACAAGGAAATATAAAACCTAAATATAAATTAGATAAAAGAGCTACAAAAACACAACAGGAGCAGAAGCCATGAAGTAAAACAGCCATTACAGTACGTTCTTTAAGACAGTAAGTTCTTTAAAATTTTGTGGTGTTGGGGGCATATTTTTCTTCAATTGGTTTCTAACTGATATGTGTGTAGGTGCCAGCTGCCAGGCAAGCCTTGCTGGGAAAGGCATTCCAAAGGCTGAGAGACACCAAAGGCATTTTCTGTTCAATCACTGGCTACCATACTTTGGATGACAATGGTGTCTAGGCAGGAGCACCTTATGGTGACCATCTGAACTGATGGTGGTCCAACATATGTCATGGTCTCAACCTGTTTAAGGCTTTAAAGCTTAAAACATGCACACCAAATTTAATTTGGGAACAAACTAGAAGCCAATAAAATCTTGCAGTACAGGCAAGATATGATCTCATCTCCCACTTCCCACCAGCAGTCCAGCTGTTGCATTTTTCCTGTTTTTATCAGCCTGGTAAAAGGAATGCCCGAGTCTCTTGCTTCGGCTCCAGAGGGGGTGAATTAGCGGTCATCTGCTCCATCTCCTGAACACTCCGGATACTTGAGTCTTTGTTGGCTACCCATGCCATCACCTCCTTTAAATATCTCCTGGCAGGTACAGCAGGCAGTTGTTTGCCTCCAGCTGTCTTGCAAGACATCTGGATCCTTCTTTTCAAGGAGAAGTGCACTATCTGTCATCCTGTCAGGCATGGTGTGCATCTGGTCCATTTGGCCTGGCTTGGGCTGAGAAATGTCAACTGGAACAAATCTTATTGTTACTGTTCATAAATCAATGCTTTCTTGAGCTGACAGTGCACGGGTGGGGTGGGGATAATCTTTTCTACTGTGGGTCCACAGTGAGGGAATTTCAGAGTCTTACCTGACAACGAAAAAGATGATTTAAAAATTAGTCCTCTTACTATCTACACATTATATGACATAAAACAGAGATTCAAAATATCTACACATCGTCTATCTCGAAATAAAATGCAAAAAATATTTTGACTGAGAGAGAGGGAGATCTAATGACCCCACAAGGTCTATTGATATTGTCAATGTGATGCTATGCAGTACACAAAGGGACTCATAACAGACAGTATTTGGAGGAACTCTGCCAAGCACTGGCCTGGTCCTCTTCATCATGCAGAGACAAGCATGAAACTCCATACCTTTCAAAGAGAAAACTGCAGTGGATGTCAGGGAGGGAAAGGTTCTCAAACAGAGGTGGGCACAAATTTGACAAATGGTGGCTCATGATGGTTCTGGAAAATCTATCCGGTTTTTGGTTTGTGCCCTGTGGGATGGAAGGCTACCTGCTGCCGTGCCACTCACTACCACAATCTTCCCTGGAAGGGAAGCTGGGTCAGCTGTCTCAGAAGATGGCAGTGGCATAGGAGGAAGAGGAGAAGGTGGCAGGATCGGGTAAGGAGCCAACAGGGGCAGTGGGAAGGGGGCAGGGGGCATTTGTTTTGCCAAAGCAAAATGAAGTGCCAAATGGGAAAAAAAATTGGCACTTTGTTTCATTTTCGCAAAACGGGTGCACTTATTGTACCAAGACAAGCCTGGTTTGCACTTTTTTTCCTGGTTGATAGTTTGGTTTGTGCCCATCTCTAGTCTCAAACATGGATGAATGGCAAAGATGATCTAATGCAAAAGCCTGCAAAGGGATGAGGTACTTTTTCCTTGCTGAGTGGTATAATAGGATCTATTATTGCAACAATATTGCTTTACGCCTATTTATAAAGAACATGTTTTCTTTTTCTTATCTACTTTTTTTAAATTGTTTTTTAAAACAAGACAGGCAGTGTCTTACAGTTTTATAGAGCATGATAAATTAGCAAGTGACAGAAACCACCAAGCTGACAACAGCTTCCTCTGGCCCAAGTGACCTTTGCTGTCTCTGTGCCTGGCATCTGCTCCAGATAAGGAGATCTATAATTAACATAATTATTCTTGTCCCCATGACTGTCCCTCTTTTCTGGCCACAATGTCCTTCAGTACATGGAGAAAGACTGATACCAATTCAATCAGTTCCTACAAAGGGCAGTAGGCTGAAGGTTGCGTTCGCTGGTATTAGGAGAATGACTTCCCTCCTGCTTTATAACAGAAGATCTGAAATGCTGCAAAAATCTATGCAAGAGTGTACAGCATCAATGTTTTTTATAAGATCATGATGATGATGATGATGATGATGACGACGACGACGACGACGACGACGACGACGACGACGACGACAAGAGAAAGCAATAACATCAACTAAACTCAGTGTCACAAAATTGTAAGGAAGCCCATGCTGGCTGTTGCTTCACATAAATATTTTCAACAAACAGGAAATTCTGGCGACAGATGAGAAATGACAAACATTCCTTTTTTCCATTGTTGGGAAAAGGCTGGCTGTTTAGCTCAGTGAAGCTGGGAATATGGTTTCCCACTTACCTCCCGGGAGAAGAACTAGCCCATGTGGTCTTGGGCAATTTGCATAGTCCAAGAGTGTCCCCAGAAAAAAAAGAATGGTAAACAATTTCTGAAAAAGAGAATGGTAAGCAAGTCCTAGAAAACCCTGGAAAAGGGTTGCCACAAGTCAAAATTGACTTGGCAGCACATTAATTATTAATAAATGATCAACAGATAATTATTAAAACTTTTCAGTTAAAACTTGTATCTGCCATATAACACCAGTCAATGTTTTTATAATTTTGATTAACTGTGTCTGGTATTTTTGAATAATAATGTAACACATCAGACATAGTAGTAACAGAAGAAAGAAATGTCTGTATCATTGACACTGCAATTCCAGGGGATGCCAGAGTTGAAAATAAAGAATTGGGAAAACTAACAAAATACAGAGATCTGGTAATCAAAACATCTCGCTTGAGGATGAAACACACTTCAGTGGCCCCCACAGTCTTCAGGGCTTCGGGAATAATATCAAGAAAGCAGTTGCAAATCTCAGAAATAACACCATCAAATCTACAAAACCCAACAATATTAGGAACAGCATACATACTGTGACAATATTTAACAGCTATTTAGGATTTGTTTAAATTAAAACTTGTATTTGTTGTATAATAATCAATGTTTTTAACATATTGATTGACTGTGCCTGGTATTGTTGAATAGTGATAATAATTGCATGCCATCATGTCCATTCTGACTTATGGTGATCCTTTTCAGAGTTTTCTAGGTAGAGAATACACAGAAGTGGTTGTGGTGGTGGTGGTGGTTGGCTAAACTAAAACTTTCTCCTATGAAGAAACCATAAATTTATTATCAGATATAACAAGGAACCCTGATGTTGGGAAAGTGTGAAGGCAAGAGGAGAAGGGGATGACAGAGGATGAGATGGTTGGACAGTGTCAGCTACCAACATGAATTTGACCCAATTCCGGGAGGCAGTGGAAGACAGGAGGGCCTGGTGTGCTCTGGTCCATGGGGTCACGAAGAGTTGGACATGACTAAATGACTAAACAACAACAACAACATAAAAAGGAACAGGTGAGATACTGGGTAGCAATAACTTTCATAGTAGTAGATTTGGGAGAGGTAGTTGTGTTAGTCTGTGCTAGGGTACTGCATGGGTAGCAGTAAAAATGTGTGTTGGGGCTTCAAAATTGTTCAAAAGTATATGGGAGACTTCACTGATAACATCTTGGTTGCAGATGTAGAGCACTGGGAGGCCCTTCCTTGTGGGGCTTGTCTATAGACTTTCTAGCATCAGATGGATTGTTTTTTCTATAGTTCCAGTCATCTTAAGATAGCAACGTTTTTGTATTCGCGAAGGCTTTCACGGCTGGGATCTAATGGTTGTTGTGGGTTTTTTGGGCTCTTTGGCCGTGTTCTGAAGGTAGTTCTTCCTAACATTTCGCCAGTCTCTGTGGCTGGCATCTTCAGAGGACAGCACTCTGGCTTGGGAGTGCTGAGAGAGCACAGAGTGCTGTCCTCTGAAGATGCCAGCCACAGAGACTGGCGAAATGTTAGGAAGAACTACCTTCAGAACATAGCCAAAGAGCCCAAAAAACCCACAACAACCAGCAACATTTTTCTTTGCTTCTGGTATTTGGTTTTTATACACTGCAGATTTTGTCTTAGTTCTATTAATGAGACTTTTTAATCCTTACCTGTGGCTTACTTTGTTTGTTTTTAAATTACTGTATGTTATCTAGGCATTTATCTACAAGTGCAATCATTCTATTAATTCTTCATAAAGAAAATAACCATCTCTTGAGGATTGTTTTTCCTTAGCAGAAGATCTTCAAACTATTACCAGGTTACAGCAAAGGGGAGATCAGCTTGTATCCCAGTTTAATTAAATCTCATATAGTGGGCTTCCTATTGACTAGACATGTATAGGATTGCATCTCAGAAAATTAAAATATTAGTTGTGTTGGTGACATCAGTTCAAATGATTATAGATCCTTAATCTAAGAATACCATGTGTCCAAAACATTTACTTTTTTGACTGTTAATATTTGTTGAACCTTCTTTGTATGTTGCAGGCAAATACTGTCAAGGTCAGCAGACTCTAAGAAAGATAGCAAACGATGATTACAGTTTAGTAAATTGGGACTGTCAGCATGGAACTAAATGCCACAACTCCCTCTGATGCTTCTCCAAGGGATCTAAATCTAAAGCTCTGGAAATATAAGTGTTGAGTAGGAGGATTCCACATAAACAAAATACATGCTGCTATTAAAATTTTAACTACTTCTGCAAGTCTATAAATTAGAGAGCATCAACTTTAAAAAAACATGCATGGAATTCAGATTAATGTCATCGGCTGGCATTTTAGCTTCATGGGACATTTGAAGATGATCATAGAACAATTAAAATCAAAGTGCCTAACTTACAAAGACATGACTTATTACTGCCCTTCACACACTGTCTGGAAATGCTAACTTGACCCCTAAGAATTTACCCTACTGTGTTCATGCTCTTCTGTCTCTTTCCTGCTGGTAGTGACTTGCTGTTTCTGTGGTATTTAGACAAAGGTACCAGATTTCAGGTAATTCTAAGGGAGTGGCATTTAAATTGCTATGCCATTTGTCAAGGACTTCTAGACTAGCTTCACTTGGAACAGTTTCATTGCAATAATTTTTCTAAACATTAGCAAAATGTCCACAGAATGCTTCAGGTCCCAACTTGTTTTAAATACTTAAAACAAAGTATGGTGCATTCCATTTTTAGTAATGAAATCTCTCACCAACTGAATGGCTATTGTGGCTAACACTCCTGCTATTCTTCAAATGAAAGTGTCGGCAAAATAATGTCTAGCTTTTGTGAAGTAAAAGAAAGATGTCAGTTTGTCTGAAATCAGGTGTCTGATAAAAGGGAATAGCTAAGTGGGGAAGCAGCTCTTTAGGGGACAAGAAATGGAGGGAGAAGTTACTGTAGAAAGCAGAAAAGGTGAGGCTCAAGATGACTGAAAGGGAAGATGGGTGAAAAAAGGAGACATGGTAGACAGTGGAATGGGATACAATAAGCTAAGGAAAGGAGAACTGACTCCATTAGAAGGTTGAGTGAGGAGGCTGCCTCAGGCAACTGATTTTAGATATCATAACAGGGCAGTATCATTGTTATTTATTTTGTTCTTAATGTATTTGCACTATCAGGGATGGGGTGAGGTCCCTGCAGGATTCCTGGTTCAAGTACCAAAGTTACTTGTCTGACTTTGGGTATTATTCTCCGTGGTTGGGGATGGGGTTGTCATCTTTGCCTAAGGGTTAGGTTGCTTTGCCTAAGGTGGCAAAATGTCTTCTGAATGAGGTGAGATCAGAGATCAGACGAAATGAAGATGTTGGGTAAATGAATTAGGTGTACTGTTGTAAAGCAACACCCAAGAAGCTTTAAGGACGAGAAAGGCCATGGGCTGTTAATGGCACTTAGAATACTAAGCAGAGACAAGATTGCTAGAAGGTTGTCAGGACTAAAAATGAATGCATTCATGCAATCTTAACAGTGGCAGCGAAGGCAAAAATCTGCCAGCTGTAGTATCTGCTGTTACTATAGTACTCTGACTTGACACCTCTAGCAGCGATAAAGAATAAGGGATAAATTTCACATTTTGACTTGAACTAATAAATGCTTTAGCTGCTGGTTTGTTGTCATAATGATGCTGTTTCCCTTAAATTTAAAATCTGTTTCAATAATTGCTGCATAAGACAAGCCTATTGCTTAAAATCTCTGAGCCACCCTATTAACAAATTTTCTATCAAATGTCCTTGAAATTATTTGATGGTTTGAAGGTTAACAAACACTGTGGGGAATATATTGCCAGCGTAAAACTAATTTTATACAATATCTGACCATTTATTTATGTTCACTATTTCTATATCTCTTTCTAAATGCAACCCTATGAATGAGCAGTCTCCAAAATGTTCTGTCCTCAACCACCCCATTCACATCTTACAAACTCAAGCCTGTGGGTCCTTTAGGAAATCAATCCATCCCACATTTGGTCTTCCTCTTTTCCTGCTGCCCTCCCCAGAATTATTGTCTTTTTCAGAAAATCTTGCCTTTTCGTGATGTTTCCAAATGAGGTCAGCCTCAGTTTAATCCCCTTTACCTTCAAAGATAGTTCGGGCTTGATTTGATCTAGGAGCCACCTGCTCATCTTTCTGGTGGTCCAGGGTATCTGCAAATCTCTCCTCCAGCACCATATTTCAAATGAATCGGCTTTCCTTTCAGCTTTCTTTACTGTTCCACTTCCAAACCAGAATGCATAGTGACTGGGAATACAAGAGTGTGGATGATCTTGGCCTTGATCTCCAGTGACACACCCTTACATTTGTTGATCTTCACTAATTCTTTCACTGATACCCTTCTGAGCCTCAGGCTTATTCTGAGACTATAAAACTACAGATGTCTATATCAAAATAGAAGTAATAGAAACACATAGTAGGGTTAATGTTCAAAACCAGAACAAAATTTACCTGGGCCTAGAATGGCTTACAGCATACAAGAATGAGCAAGATAAACAACCTGAGGATGAAGGGGATTCCAATACTTTGTTCACTGAAAGAGCCTAAACCTTGTGCAGATGTATAAGAGACAGAAGAAATTTGCATCAGTGGTCAAAATCCTGTTGCCTACATATACACAAAAGCAATGGTGTATATGACAGAGACAAATTGCTGCTAGTTAAGAAATCACCACTGTACTTTTGATTGTGCACAGATGCACTATGAAAAATGCAAGCACCAACTTGTAACTAGCATCAATTCACTGCTGTGATTTAAGCTGCTGTATTTAATGCCAATAGGGACGTGGTGGTGCTGCGGGTTAAACCGCAGAAGCCTCTGTGCTGCAAGGTCAGAAGACCTGCAGTTGTAGGATCGAATCCACATGACGGAGTGTGCCCCATCACTTGTCCCAGCTCCCTGGCAGTTCGAAAACATTCAAAATGCAAGTAGATAAATAGGTACCACCACGGTGGGAAGGTAACGGCGTTCCGTGTCTAGTTGTGCTGGCCATGTGACCACGGAAGATTGTCTTCGGACAAAATACTAGCTCTATGGGTTGGAAACAGAGATGAGCACCGCCCCCTAGAGTTGGACATGACTGGACAAATTGACAAGGGGAACCTTTACCTTTACCTTTATTTAATGCCAGCATACATGAGCAAGAGGATTCTGGCCAATAGCTTGCTCTGTGGAATAATCAGTTCAGACTTACCAGGCTGATAGCCCTGGTACAACAAAGACTGGGGTTTTTACATGATGAACTGCGGAACTAATTTCAGAGGTGATCTGCCCTGTCTGTTCTTCAGCTTCTTCCTCAGCAGTGCTTAAACCTGTTTTATAAAACAAATGCCTAAGCAGTTTAGCATATTAAATATGGGTTAAAATTAGATGAGCATTTTGATTTCCTACAGTCTCAAAGCTGTTGCTCATTTTATATCACCTTTGGACATCTTAAATAATTCCTCTTGATCTTTTACATTACTCTTCTAGTACTTAAATATGGTTAACATATCTGCTTTTTGTCATCTGTTCTCTAAGCTGCAGTATATGAAGTTATTTAATCTCACTTTTCCATCATACCCAGTAAGCTCTTAGTCATTTCACGCTGTTGCATTTACTTTTAAATATGTCTGTTGGTTTCAAATGAACAAATTTATCAAAGTATTTTTTAATATATTCTGAACAGTGTATTTTTAATTCTCAAACATACTAATAGAGGAGAGAGGAGAAATAAAGGTAAGGGTGTGATCAGATGGGCATTTGTCATGTTGTTTGTCCACTGTGGGGGCAGGCTGGATCACTCCTTTTGCCAGCAAGCAGCAAAGCAAAAGCAAAGCGTGCTGCTTATATACCGCCCCATAGTGCTTCAAGCACTCTCTGGGCGGTTTACAAGTTAATTATGCAGGCTACACATTGCCCCCCCCCCAGCGAGCTGGGTACTCATTTTACCGACCTCGGAAGGATAGAAGGCTGAGTCAACCTTGAGCCGGCTACCTGCAGTACAGCAGTTTAACCACTGCGTCACGAGATGATATAATTGCTTGAGCAAATCGGCTCATCTCCAAAGCATTCATATATGCACATTTCTGGGCCCCTCTCAGGGGCTACTACTTTTTGGGTGTGGTTAAAATTTGGTTCATTGCCATCACATGTGATCCTCAGAAACTAACCTCCCACTTTCAATTTCCTGATATTGTTAAGTGGCTTAAGAAAACAGCTTAGCCATTGGAGGGGCAGAAGAAGGAAGCAAAAAAAATTCTTTGAAAAAGAGTATTTATGATACCACTTTAGGTTTTTTTAAAATAATAACAGAAAACTTCCTCCTAGAAATGGGAGAAGTGAGGAGGGAGCATGGAGGGGGATTTTATTTTTTTTTTCAACTAGAAGGGAGATGGAATAGTATCCCTTAAAGTGCCATTTGGATTCAAGAATTGCACTAAATTGAACATTAGAACTCTGCCCAACACTGCATGTGTGCTCTGTGCCATGAAGTCAGAATCAACTTATAGTAACCCTAATAGGGCTTTTAAAATAAGTGAAATATTTTAGGAATATTTTATCAATTCCACTCCCCCAGTGAGTTCCATGACCAAGCAGGGATTTGAACTCTAACCTCCAGAGTCTTAAGTCTTTCACTGTATCTACTAAACCACACTGGGTCTGTCCTACCTAACCTTAAGTGATGCTATTTAGCCTGATCCAGTCTACCCCAAGTGACTCTGTGTTGACAAACCCTAAGTCAAGGACATATACCTTTTTTAAAAAATGATGACCTGTTTAATTATTTTTTATCCACAACAAACTTAAATAGGATTACTGAAGTACATTCATTCTTTATGAAGCCATGTTAGTATCAATGTGTTCACTTGAGATGCATCTTACTGTTCAAAGTTAAGTTATCAGGCTTGTAGTATTGCGTGTTTCATGTCATATCTCTTTAAAATGTCTCTGATGCACAGAAAAGAGGTAGGGACAAGTGGGAACTGAGCAAGTAAATTGTGCCATGCCAGACATAACTCTCCTGGGGTTCATTTGGACTGTAGTCTTGGCCTCCATTTTACAAGATCTTCAAATAAACAAATAGCAAAGGCATTAAACCTTTTAACCTGGCAACTCTGCTCTGAATTCTATTAGGTAATATTAGACGGCCAAATAACAGGCTCTGTATTCTCTGCTTGTAACCTTTTTAGCTACCCTTAATTTTGCTAAAATTTCTGTAATACTCTACTAGATGACTGCCAATGAAGAAAGGACACCATAAGATCATATAATAACATATTTTCTTCATTGGCTGTAATATCTGAGCTGACTAAAATTAAGTATTTGCAGAATCCAGCAAATATACTCTGCTTGATTTTATTTCTGTTATTCAGTAGTCACTCAATAATATAGTCCCAATACTTTTTGTAATTAAGGAACAATTAAATTGAGAATTAGGTGGAATGCAGATTTGTTTTCTCCTTACAGACAAGTGAATTTTTAAAAAATATATTTTATTCAAAAAAGACATTACAATTTTCAATATCATACCTGTTTTCAATTTCATTTGAGAAACTCAGAACTTACAGATTTAAGTTCAATAAGCATAGCAGCAGCAACAACAACGGTGTGCATTCATCAATCCTGACTTCTCTTCCTCTTGTTCCTTCCTTTCTTGTTTTTCCTAATTCTTTATTTATATTGGACCCCTTCAATTGTACCAATAACCCTTTTAATTTCATATAAACTATAAACTGCTGCTGTCTTAGTTACTTCCTTCTGTTCTTTATGAGTTGAGGATAACGAAAACATGGTCTTCATACTGTATTATCATCACATTTCTTTTTTCTTACCAGCTCTGTACAATTAAGTCATAATGCCTCCTCTGGTGCCCATTTAGGTTCATGGTTACAGTACCATTTTAGATAAACATTACTTTAAATGACTTCTGTGTGGAATCTGGGACCTTATTATGTTAACCTCTGGTAATTAAATAATTGAAGAGATAGTTGTTACACAGTCACAGAATACTGCATCTAGAAATGGGGGGGGATATGGGGGGAATAATTTAATACTGGTTAGACAGATCACAGATACAGAATTTGGATAAATCTTTTGTTCATGTATGAAATTTCCATTTTGAGTACCACGTACGTATAAGGAATCAAACCACTATAATATGAATTTCTTTCCCCAAACTATTTTGTTTAGTATTTGTGTTTATGTAAAATTGTTTATACACGTATATTTATTGTATTATTTTTTAATGTTGTTAGCCGCATAGAGTGGTCCTGACACGACCAGATAGGCGGGATATACAATAAATAAATAAATAAATAAACAAACAACAACAACAACAACAACAACAACAACAACAAACTATTATGTTTGATGTTAAAACATTGAAAGCACAAAACCTGAAGTATCCCATAAACAAGCTCCATTTTCCTCTGAATAAAATAATAATGCTAATACTAATTAGGGAAGGAACAACAAAGAATTGTTGGCATAATATTCTTCCTGTTTAGCAAAACAAAATTGCCTTAACTCAATGATTATAGAAGATGGAACAGTTTCAAGTGATTGCTAACACCTTCATGTAAATAGCAGAAATTGCTGAAAGCTTTTTTTTTCTATAGCAAGCAGCAGTGGATTAACCACACATGGATAAATGTGTAGTTCGTGTTGGTGTATAATATTGAAGGTATTACTTTATTGGGATCTTTACTCCTACTGACGTGTTCTATACACAGAGGGGGCTTGACTTAAGAACGGCTTGAGTTAAGAACATTTTGACTTAAGAACCACTCTCATAGGAAAATATTGACTTGACTTACATACTTAGATTTGAGTTAAGAACTGAAAAAAACCCATGTGGGAGGCAGGGAAAGTGCAAAATGTGAACTTTCAGTTAACTGTTGGCCAGTGAAAAGGGTGCCTGTCTGCTTCCTCACTCCTCCCAGCGTTTAGAGAGTGGATTGGGAGACAGTCTTCGGACTGCCTGGTACTGGACTGCCTGGACTGTATTTTCCCTGCCTTCCCTGAACCTTTCTTGACCTAAGAAAAAAGAAACAAAATATCCCCCTCTAGTGGTCAAAGGCAGAATAGCAGCTTCCCATTAGTTTCTATGGACGGAAAAGAGCAGATACGGATCAAATAGTTTTCAATGCATTCCTATGGGAAATGCAGATTTGACCTGAGAACTTTTTGACTTGAGAACCGCCTTCCAATACGGATTAAGTTCTCAAGTCAAGACCCCACTGTATTATGTTGAAAGGGCATGCTACCCTTTTCTTCCTGTATGTCACTGTTTGTGCACTAAGAAAGATAAGATACTTGTTTAAAAAATGGTACAAGCTGGAAGATTTTCTCAAGTTATCATCATTAAAAAAAAAGCTGAAGAGGCTTCCCTCTCCCAAAGTTTGGTGTAGATTCCCAGGCAGACCACGACATTCAATTGCAATTTTTTGCCCATCAATAGTATAGTGGTAAATTTTGAAGTGTAGATACTCATGCTGGCATACATAGCACATCCTTAAAGCAGCAACACTGATCTCTCTCTCTCTCTCTCTCTCTCTCTCTCTCTCCACAAATATATATTTTGTATTAAAAGGTTATTGCAGCTAAACCCAGAACAAGGATGACTGAGGGAGGTGCTGGATGATTCAATCAGCCCTTCTAAAGGAGCCTATTGTGTCAACCTTGTGAGCCATGATTCTATGACAATATTGCTGTCCTGATGCTGAACATCTGCACCTGCTAATACTTCACTCTTGTATGTGGATGTTCTGCTTGGCTTCACAAATCTAACAGCATTCTAACAATGGGTATATCAAAATAGAATGGGAGTAATCAATGAGATAAAGTGATTTCTTCATGCAACTCCCATAGAAAGAACAGGATATAATATATTGTCAATGAAAGCACTGAATCCAAATAGTTAGAAAACCTACAAGGAATAAAAGCCTCTGTACAATCACTGCAGGTAGATATTAAGCCTGAAAATAATGTGATAATCAGAATATAGTAGTACCCCCCCATATCTATGGGGTGTTGATTCCAAGTCCCCCCGCCAATGGTGAAAAACACAGTTTATAGCAAACATTATACAGTAATAGTCTATTGGACCCAGTTCTTGTAATTTTTATCTCAATGGAGTATCTATAAAAGCCAAGCTGAAGTCTCCTCTCCTTTACTAACCTGCTGAAGCCTGAATGCAATTGTTTTTCTCGCTCTTTCTCTCACTGACACACACTCTCTCACACACAATCCCAATGGCTCTACTGTATTTCTTCTTTGAAGGCAATTAAGAATCAATTTCCTCATTTGTCTGGGAATCTTAAGGAAGTATTGATTGATTGATTGATTGATTGATTGATTGATTGATTGATTGATTGATTGATTGATTGATTGATTGATTGATTGTATTTATACCCTACCTATCTGGTCAAATGACCACTCTAGGCGGCTGCCAACATATAAAACATTTATAAAATATAACAACATTTTTACAATCAATAGAGAAGTTATTTAGGATAAAGGAAATAAAGAAAAGAAAAAAGAAAGAAAATATTCTTTAAAAAAAGAAAAAAAGAGAGAGAAAAAGTAGCTGCCTAGAAGAGAGGAAGGAGCAAAAGGTGGGAAATCTTTCCCATGAGGCAGTTTGGTTGAAGGCTTGCACTCCTCCTCTGCCTTGCCAGCCAACTCAGCTCTGAGTTTTCCAAGGATGTTGCTATTGTGGAAGGAAGTTGCCTTGTCTATACAGCATAGTGTCTGGTTCCCTCTAGTGGCCAGTTCTGATAATTATGTTTGATTTTCTGTAAATCTAAGTACTGTATAATCATTTAAAATGTTTAATATTTTCAGACTGTAGTTAACTGAATCAGTGGACATTGATTCAGCAGATATGGGGGTCCTACTGTATATTATGCTCTCCCTTCATCTAGGGAAAAACATATATTGAGGCTGATCTTAAGACAGAGAAAGAAATTACAAATATTAGGACAGCCTTTTCCAAATTGATGCCCTTCAGATGTGTGGAGTTCCAAACATTCCCATATACTGCATCTGTAAAATCAAACTAGGCTTTTTAGAAACATCAACTATTTAGAAGCATCCAAATGCATTCCCTTACAAAAAGACGGTCACTTAGCAACAGTGACAATTCTTGCCAGTGAAAGGTTTACAAGGTTGACTCAAAGACAAACCATTTCAGCCTTATGCAGAGCTTTGTGTGGGGAAGTGCAATTAGATTAGCAGGTATTTACAAACAATATTGGGACATAAGATAAGGTTACTGGACAAAATGGTCTCAAAAGTTGCGATGATCCAAATAAGTGAAAATTTATTCATTTCTCTATATTGATACATTCCCTTTGTGTGTGTGTGTGTGTATGTACACTCTCTCTCACACACACTCTAAACCAGCCAAATGCCACAAGGTTTTATGCTTTCCACTTACTACAGAGATCTAGTATATTACAGGTACCTAAATTCATCCAGTTCTGACATAGAGTTCCATGGCATACAAAGGTAACCACATGCTAGCCACTAAAATGCTTTTAGGATTTAACATAGATTTCAGAGGCGGCTGTGCTTGTGCTGGCAAGGGTTTAATTTAAGCCATGGCTCAGCCCCAGAAATAGGGCAAATCTCTGGAACTTGCGCAATGGGGTATTAATGCATTTGCAATGGTATTTTTCTGCTGAAGGAAAACCTCCAAACCTGTCTTGGGCACCTTTTCCTGACATTTCTATTCCTATTTTGTTTAAAAGTATTGGAGAAGAAAACTGCAGTTTCATGTTCGACCTCCTCCAAATTAGACAATCTGCACAGATTCTATAATGCCAGAGAGTTCTATAACTGTGACAATGGAAAGGTTTTATGTGTTGGAATTTATTTCAGTAGCAAATGATGGGAACGAGAAACAGAGCCATCAGTCTCATATATTTTATTTATTTATTTATTTATTTATTTATTTATTTATTTATTTATTTATTTATTTATTTATTTATTTATTTATTTATTTATACCCCTCCTATCTGGTCATATTGACCACTCTAGGCGGCTTACAACACAAAACACAAAATACAAAACCAATGTATAAATAAAACGGAATTTGTACACAATTAAAAATTCTATAAGATGGAAAAGGGTAAACATAAAAAAGAAAGCAAGGGAGAGGTCAGGGATTAACTGGGGGGGAAGGCCTAGAAATTTGCTAGAAATCCATATTTTGGTGCTTGACTAACTAAAGGGGAGTATATCTCAACATGGACAGAGTGTCTGGTCTCCCTGCTATGGATCACCAATGCGCCATTCCGGTGGCCTAGCTTGGCCTCTCTATCTCTGTGGGCACTGATCAGAGAGAGACCAGGCTTTCCTGTTGGAACTGTGGCTTCAGTTCGATCACTGCCACTTCCACCACCTCAGCTGGCAGACCAAGTCAAAGAACCAAAGGCAGGCATTGCGAAGTGGGTTGGGGGCCGGGGGGGGGGGGCTCAGCTTTTAAAAAAAAGACAAACAGATGAACGGATTCATGGTTTGTTAGAAATTCATGGGGAAATTCAACTTTGATGACCCACAAACTACGACGGACCACCATTTGGGTGGTTCATCTCCATCTCTACTGTTGATCCTTGCTCAAACTTTGTAAGAGCTTTGTTTCATTTTAAATTTCCAAGCCATCCAAAACTCTGAAGGTGTTTACAGATGCCAACTTTGCATGGCATTGGGTTTGGCTTCAAAAGAGCGCAGAAGATATAGGCCCCAATGCAGTTTCTCTTAATGACAATAATTGTATTTAGAAATAAAATTATAATCTGATAGGCAAGAGTGGAAGAAGAATATTTGCCTCACTTCGTTAGATGTAGTCTTTTTAGTCTCAGTGTACACGCAAAGTAAACAAAAGTTCCTAAAGAATTAAAGTCAGTAATATTCAAAATATGCAAATGAAAGTTCCAAAATAACTCCAATTTATTTTTGTTTTTGTTGCCGAGATAGGGTACTGCACAGGTGTAATAGGACATAATGATAAAAGTACATATTTTCTGCTGTGTGACAAGATAGTCACTATACATGCACAGGCATTTCTGCCATATAGATTTTCCAGGTTTTAATAGCTGCCCCACAGAACCTGTTATCTCAACCATACAGCCAAGGAACTTCTCACACCACTGAACAGACATGCTGCAACTAATGCCTTTTCTCTATGTGATTATTTACCAGTATGTGGCACTGACAGTGTAGAAAACTCACCTTGTTTGACTCTTCCTCATCATGTGCTGATGCTGTCACTCTCCCAAATGATATACCTTCTTTGTTGGCGATGCCAATAATGATTTTTCTCCCTAGCTGTATAGGGAGATGGGCAGGACAGAGCAAAATTTGTTTTGATTGCACCGGGAAAAGGTAAGCCTCCCCTCCCACTAAATTTGTAATAATGTTCATCCCTTAGACATAGCTATAATAAGCTAAGGAAAACCCTGGTATCTCCATGATACATATTAAGAGGATTTTTAGTTTGGCCTCTGGTTCTGAATGGAGCAAAAGTAATTAGGTAGAATTACAAAGGGACTGTCTGGCTTCTGCAACCAGTGAGGAAAACTCATTTGTTGTTTGATTTCCCAACTCCCAGCTCTTCTTGCTAGAATTAGAATTCCTCATTCAGGCCTGTGGCTGAAATCCTGTTGCTTAGTGTAGTGTTTCATAACTAGAGCAGACCCATTTGAACCAGTGGAACATACAGAGCAGTTAACTCAATGTGCCTAATCTAGTTCAAATTACTATGCTAAGCAAGAGGATTTCAGCCAATGTGTGCTTTGCTCCATTTATATGCTAGGCAGGCAGATCAGACTGGAGCTTGCTGCTCTCTGCCTGCCTGTAGTCTTATTTTAAAATCTCCCACTGGCCAATGTGGAACCACCACCCCCTGCCAGCCAATGGGAAGTCAGTGAGGGGAGAATCCCCCACCACTGTCTTCCTGGAGTCCTGAGCATCCTGGAGGAGTCACATGGGAGCCGTACTGCCAGCTCCAGCTTTCTCTTTGACTCACCATCAGATCTGGGGCCATTACTCTGTCAGCAACTGGGTGCCCCAGGCAAACCTGGGTCCGGGTCCCTGTTTTTTGGATAAATTAACTAGCTTTTCAAGTCAGGGCAAGAAGGTGGGGATGAGGAAGTTTCTCCTTTCTCTCCTTTGATATCACAGCTGATTTCAAAGGACTTCTAGTTTTTCATGCCCCATAGGAACAGAAACAAAAGTGGGTGGTGTGACAAACCCAGACCTACTGGGATATGCCACAGTTTCACTAAGCTGCCACCAACCATTCCCTATAAGAAGTCACACAGACCAGGGATGGATTTTTAAACAAATAAAAGAACAAGGTTTATTAAATATCACACAGGAAAAATAAAAGGATCAAGTGAATAAGATACAGTAACGTGGCTTAGTCTCAATCATACATACACACAGTTTGGTTCATACAGAACACTTAACTTGAAGCACAGACCCTGAACCTATCAGTTCTGGCTAACCATACAGACACCTGAACCTATCAGGTTGGTACTGACTGACACACAGTAGAACCCTGTCTGACACACAGACTCCCACTCAAGCTTCTTCTCTCAGCTCTTCTCCAGCTCTGCTCCAAACTCTCCACACACGCTCCACATATATATACAGTACAGCCCCTCCTCCTGATGTCCCGCCTTCCACTCCCCATAGGCTGGAACTTTCCCTCCAAACCCATGACAGACAGGTAACATCAGTGCTGTATGTAACACCTCCCCTCTTTATAAGTTGTTTTGTAGGGGGAAAGCTAAGGTGCTTTTCACCAAAAAAACAACCTGGACCCAAAACAAACAAAAACAGTCATATAATAACATACGATACCATACTTACTTATACTTACACTCTAAGTGAAACATTTACCATTTACAATACATCCAGTTACCTTTATTCATACAAACCAACATGTTTAATAAACAGACACATTTGACTTTTTGTCATCAAAATATATACATAGTCCATGTTTCTTTCGCCGTCTTCATTCTTCAGGTCTTCTTGACAAGGCGTCAGCAACACAGTTCACTGACCCTCTGACCACCTTCACTTCAAAGTCATAGTCTTGCAGGTTTAAAGCCCACCTCATAAGTTTACTATTGTGGGTTTTCATTGTCTTTAACCATTGCAGTGGTGAATGGTCAGTGCACAGAATAAAATGTCTTCCCCAGATGTAAGGCTTGGCCTTCTGGATCGCGTAGACTATGGCCAGGCACTCCTTCTCCACGGTTGCCAAATGTCTCTCACCTTTCTGGAGTTTCCTACTCAGGTAGGACACTGGATGCTGGTCACCATTCTCATCCTCCTGGCAAAGAACTGCTCCTACCCCGCTGTTAGACGCATCGGTGTAGATGATGAACTCCCGGTCGAAGTCTGGAGCACGCAGCACTGGATAGTTGATGAGCGCCTGCTTCAACCTCTGGAACGCCTCCTCACAGTCGCTGGTCCACGGGATGCGGTCATCAGCCTTCTTCCTCGTCAGATCGGTCAGCGGAGCCGCAATCTCGCTAAACCTCGGGATGAACTTTCTGTAGTAGCCCACCAACCCAAGAAATGATTTGACTTTTTTCTTGGTGTTGGGTCTAGGCCAATCACGAACTGCTTCTATTTTGGCCTCTAGGGGTTTTATCACTCCTCCCCCTACTATGTGACCCAAGTATTTTATTTCTGGGCTACCCAGCTGCAGTTTGTTCTCTTTGCAGGGCCTAGGCCAAAGCACTCCCTCCCCTGGGTTAAAGTGCCTCTCCCCGGCTTCCTGGTCATCCCAAGCTTTCTTTCTGACCTTTTGAGCTTGCAGGGTCTCTGCTGCTAGCTCTAGGTTTCTCTTTGGGTCATTCCTCAAAGAGTCTATATATGTCACAACATCTTGTGGGTCATCCTGGGTGATCTGCTCCCAATTTTGTTTGATCAAATCAAGGGGCCCTTTCACCCTTCTCCCAAATAAAAGTTCAAACGGACTGAACCCGGTACTGGCTTGTGGCACTGATCGATAAGCAAACAAAAGGGATTGCAGCTTCTGGTCCCAATTGTTTGGATTCTCTGCCAAGTAAGCCCTAATCATGCGCATCAAAGTCCCATTGAACTTCTCAGTTAACCCATTACTTTCAGGGTGATAGGCAGTGGTTTCCTTGTGCTTAATTCCACAGATTTGCCATAACCGTTTCATGAGCTTCGATGTGAACGATGCGCCCAAATCTGTGATTATTTCTGAGGCAAATCCCATCCTGGACATATACCCCACCAAGGCATCTGCCACTGTGTTAGTTTCAATGTTAGTCAAGGGAATGGCTTCAGGGTACCTCGTGGCATGGTCCACAATGGTGAGAATGAACCTGTTCCCCCTCTTTGTGGCCTTGGGCAAAGGTCCCACAATATCCACCCCTATGCATTTGAACGGAGTGTCAATCACAGGCAAAGGGCACAACTTTGCTTTGGTCCTGTCGCGGCTATTCCCCTGCCTTTGACACACATCACATCGTTTACAGAACTCCCTGATCTGCTTCCCTATGTCAGGCCAGTAAAAATTCTGTGTGATTCTCTGCTGTGTTTTGTTCACCCCTAAGTGCGCAGCAAACATGTCAGAGTGCCCCCTTTGTAAGATCATGGGGCGATACTTTTCAGGTACCACTAGCTGACTTCGGATCCCATCTCCCCCTTTTGAGATATTCCTCAGGGTCTCTCTATACAAAATCCCCTTTTTCTCTAGAAATCTCACTGGGGTTTCAGGTGTTAGCTGGGCGTCAGTCACCTGTTCAAAACACTTTTGGAGAGTGGCGTCTGCCTTTTGCTCTTGGCCAAATCGGCTGTCTGTGGTTAAGGTTTCCACCACAGCTTCTGAACTCCCCTCTGCTTCCGTCTCTGGCTCATCAGTACCCCCCTGAACTGTCCCCGCGGTGGCTTGTGAACGTGTAATCACTAGCACCCGTTTCACATGTTCAGCCAGGTCATTTCCCACGAGCACGGCTGCTGGTAGAGTCGATGAAATCGCTAGCCGCCAAACTCCCCTCCAGCCTTGAAAGTTCACAGGTACCTCCGCTACTGGCAGTGAGATCACCTGCCCCTCAATCCCTGCCACCTTCATGCTCTCATTTGGGATTATATATTCCCTAGGAATAATATCTGGATGGCACAGGGTCACCTGGGAACAAGTGTCCCTCAGCCCCCTATACTGATGGTCAAGTATTCCTACGTCCACCCCTGCTGTTTCAAACAACTGAGAATCTGTTCTCACGAGCAAGCAGCGCTTGACCTCCACAAGAGGACCATTTTCCTCAGCCTGATCAGCAGATGTAACTGTTCCAGATTGAGTAGCCATGGCAACAGGCTCCCTCAGTGACAAGGGGCTTTGCTCTTTCTGGACACAGAACACAGCTTTTGGCTTGGTTCCACTCGAATCCTGAGGCACAATTCCTTTTAGCTGCTTTAATTTCTCACACTCTGAGATTAGATGGCCCTTTCCCTGACAGAAATAACATTTTCTGCTATATTTTGAGTCTTTCTCATCTTGTTTTGGTTTTCCCTCCAAAATCTGAGGTCTTGGTTTCATGTCTGAGGGCTTCCCTTCACCATGGGCCCCTCCCCCTTGCTGGCTTTTCCCTGGTCCCTGAGAGTACTTGCTGTAGGTTTCTTTGGGTTTATCTACAGATTTCCACTCAGCACCTAAGGGTTTTCTTATCTGGTAAATAAAATCTGCGATCTCGGCTGCTTCTGCCACAGATTTCGGTTTCCTTTCCCTCACCTGGAATTTCAGTTCCCCATGCAGGACTGAATAGAACTGTTCCAGCGCTATCAAGTCTTTGAGCTGCTGAAAGGTCTCTGTCCCCTCCTGAGATAGCCATTTCTCTAGCAGCCTCACCAATTGAGCCCCCACTTGGGTAAAAGTCTGCTCTGGTTTCTTTGTGAGGGACCTGAATCTTTGCCTCAGCTGTTCCGCATTTATCCCATGTCTGGCAAACACCAGTTTTTTAAACTCTGCAAAATCTTTCATCAGTTCCTCTGGCATCTCTGCATAGACTTCTGCAAGGCTGCCACTGATTAAAGATCGCATGATGGTCATCTTCTCAGTTTCCCTTACTGAGAAGTCCACAAACGCTCTTTCCACTAGGGAAAAGAACACTTCAGGACAATCTCCCTTGTGGTACACAGGGAATTTCTTCAGGTCAGCTTTAGACAATTGGCCTCCCTCAGAATCCCTATTGTTATTATTGTTCTGATTCATCAGTTCCAATTTTCTCAACTCAAACGCCATTTTCTCTCTTTCCAATCTTTCTTCTCTTTCCATTCTCTCTATTTCAAATTGCCTTCTTTCTCTCTCTAATCTTTCCTCCTTTTCCATTCTCTCTCTCTCTAATCTTTCCTCCATTTCCCTCATCCTCAGTTCATGCTGTTGGGCTATGAGCAATTTCCTGAGTTCTGGGTTCTGTTCCCCCGTGCTGTCACCTTGCACTGAGCCAAATTCATCCTCAGAACCTTGGTCTACCTGGGGGTCTTTCACTTCACCCATTTCTGCCATCTGGCTTCGAGTCAAGGGCATAATCCCCCCCCCCCCCCAGAACAGGCTGCTTTCAAAAGTCAAGCCTCAAAATAAAGCGACCACTTTTTTTTTTTTGCCTCAGAACCAGCCTTCTTATAGATTGCTGCTGTTCTTCAGCACTGACTTGCAACAGTTGCGAGCCAGAGTCTACCCCCCTCTGCTAGGCCTCTCAGCAGGCAGGCTAGATCACTGCTACTACACAGTTTTGCCTCAGCTTTTTTCCCGCCAAAACAGGCTGCCTCAGAGCTCCCTAATCTAGTCCCCAATCTGAGGTTACACGTTCTTCTACTAGCGCACCTCCCCGTGAGGTACACCTAGAAGATTACCTACGTGCTCTCAGATTGTCCCTGACTAGACCCCCCTTGCTCTGGGCACTCTTGCCAAGGCTTTGCTGGACCACTGGACAACTGGACCAGTCGTATCCCACACGCTGGACACCAATCAATGTGACAAACCCAGACCTACTGGGATATGCCACAGTTTCACTAAGCTGCCACCAACCATTCCCTATAAGAAGTCACACAGACCAGGGATGGATTTTTAAACAAATAAAAGAACAAGGTTTATTAAATATCACACAGGAAAAATAAAAGGATCAAGTGAATAAGATACAGTAACGTGGCTTAGTCTCAATCATACATACACACAGTTTGGTTCACACAGAACACTTAACTTGAAGCACAGACCCTGAACCTATCAGTTCTGGCTAACCATACAGACACCTGAACCTATCAGGTTGGTACTGACTGACACACAGTAGAACCCTGTCTGACACACAGACTCCCACTCAAGCTTCTTCTCTCAGCTCTTCTCCAGCTCTGCTCCAAACTCTCCACACACGCTCCACATATATATACAGTACAGCCCCTCCTCCTGATGTCCCGCCTTCCACTCCCCATAGGCTGGAACTTTCCCTCCAAACCCATGACAGACAGGTAACATCAGTGCTGTATGTAACAGGTGGCATATCAAGGCAAACTATGGTGCCCCCCAGGGGGAAAAACAATTTCCCATGTGAGGCAGTATAATCCAAAAGCAGAAGGGAAGAGGTCCAGATTGATTCAGTTTTACACTGAAGTCATGTGGATATGTTAAACAAATCCGAATCCATGGGCAATGGAACCTTCTCTTAAACAGGAAGAAACAGGATATGTGGATAGGCTCTGATTTCCAACACTGAAAAACTTACTAGGAAGTCACTATTGAAGTCACCTCAGAAGAAATACTGAGTACCCCTCAATTGCCTAAATCTCTCTGCAGATCTTCCTTTTTGGCAATTGCACGCTGCCCCTCCCCTTCAGACAAGTTTATTTTTGGTGTCTTATTGACAGTAGGATAGCTTAATATCAAGAGGGGTACTTAGAGGTAAGTCAGTGTGTTATGGAAAGGGTTAACCCTTTCTGTCCTATTTTCCAATACCCCACATTGCCCATGAGCATTACAAGGCAAATGTGGATTTGGGAGACTTAAAAGTGTATCATAATGTATGCCTCTTCCTTAGGAGGAGGACAGAGGGGGACTATCAAGTGGCCCTCAAAACAGGCAGAAAATGATAGTGAATGGTAATATTAAGATTTAAATCAATACTTCTATGGTTTGAACAAATGAGCTTAGATACAGAGAAGGAATTTGTTCATTTGGAAAAAACCACTGCCTTTCCATTTTATTGCTAATCCCTTTTAACTGTAGATTAATTTAATTAATTGCTGAATAGCAAGTCAACATTTATGTAAATCCAACTAAATCAATGGATCTACTCTGGTTGACAACTAGCAATAGGATACCGGGCTTCGTCTCTTTGGTGGCCTGTTCTTCTGCTACACACACATGTTCAATGTACTCTAGTTCCCAACACTTACTTTTCTTTTCCAGTTAGCTTATGTTCTTTGTAGTTAATCTAGTTTGAGGTTTTTAAAAAACCTTCATACTTTTTTTTCATAATGCTGCGGCCAGACTCCTTACTGGAGTGAGAAAACACCATCATATTTCTCCAACGCTGGCCACATTGCATTGGCTGCCCATCTGTTTCAAAGTTTTAATGCTTACTTATAAGGCCCTAAACGGTTTGGGACCTTGATACTTGGCGGAGCGCCTACTCCCACCAAGGTCTACCCGGATCACCCGCGCGAGCCAGGAGGTGAGGCTGAGGAGCCTGATGCCGAGAGAGGCCCGGATGGAGAAGACACGAAACCGGGCCTTCTCGGCGGTGGCTCCTCGCCTTTGGAACAATCTCCCTCCAGAGATTCGCGTGGCCCCTACGCTGGGCATCTTTAAAACCCAACTAAAAACATGGTTCTTCACTCAGGCCTTCCCTCCAGCCAACTCTTGATTTTCTTCTTATTATTTTTCCTATTTTTATTTTTTATTATAGCTGTTTTGTATTTTATGTATTTGCTGTGTTTATTGTTTACATTTTATGATGGAAGCTGCCTAGAGTGGTCCATTGGTCCAGATAGACGGGGTACAAATCAAATCAATCAATCAATAAATAAAAATAATGGTTTTCCATTAGTAAAAAGTAGACATGGGCTATTCATATTCGTATCCCTGTACTACAAATAACAGCACTACAGTGGTGAGGTCAATGTGTGGGGATAGTCAGTGTCTAGTTAAAAGCCTTTGATATTGGGCATAATATTGTAGTCTGAATCCATTGTGAGCAAAAATAAGAATAACACACTTGAGAAAAAGTAGATTTAGGTGTCTAGCTGTGGAGCCAGAGGTTGGGAGTGCCTCTCTGGATTCGATAGGGTCCCCGCCAACTGTAGTTTTAATATTAAGATTAAGAAACAGTGAGGAAAGTGATTGACATCAGATTAAGGGACAAAATTATACAACTTTTTAAAAGCACAGACTCAGCTTGGAGGCCATTTAAGAACACTGTAGAAGCAGCACAGATGGAGTGTGTACCTCTGAGGCAGGAAATATCTATTATGAGAGAAGGGAACATGGAATTACAGTTTTATTCAGAGTAAAAAGTATTGTTCTGCAAAACACATACAGGAGCCAGATACTATCTGCAAAATACAGCAAGAATGCAAGAAGTTGAAATGGGATGGTAGAAGGAACAGAATATAAGAAGTGGTAATATATGGTTGTGCAATATAAATAGCCTAGTCTAAAGCTCTGGTATACAGATGAAGCTCTCTTTGTGCAAGCAAAGCTACTTATTTTTTTGTTTGGATATGTGCAAACTCACAGCAGTCCTTGAGATGGAAGTGAGCTCGTAATAGCATCAAACTGCTTTGCCTCCCAAGTATACTGGAGTGTTTGTAAGCTTTTGTAATCCTGCCATAAAGAAGAGTGGTAATGGTTCCAGACTAAGATGAATCATGGTGCAGAAACTGAGAGTCTTCTCACTCACAGTGCCTAGTTTCCCTTTCCCAGAGAGGTGCACCTCACTTCTTTCAAAACTAGGCAAGTGCGATTTGATTCTTCTTAGCTTTACAAAAATGTTCTCCCAACATGTTGCTTCACATATTTTAATTATCAGTGATTTTGTTTCCTATAAACCAAACTGAAAGTATTGTTTAATGCACAAAGTATTCAAATACTAAGTTTTATAGATCAGGCCATGATAGGAACATAGTCTTGATCTTGGTGACAACAGTGTGATGTTTTGGCTCCCTTCTACTCAATGACATCGTTTAGTTACAGCCTTCTAAGTCTAAATTACTACCAAGTTATTGTTTATTAATAGTATGCTGTACCATTTTGGAACCAGTTCTAGGCTCTACCCAAAACGAATCTTGCTGTCTTAATGCACCACTGATTGCAATTGTAACCTCTGTGGACTAATTGCTTCAGCCCAGTGAGTAAAGAAATCTTAGGAAGAGGCTGTGATTCCAGTTTTGAGATGACAAAGAGTTAGAGAGGCAAGAGTGGCTGTTCCTCTGGATGGTAATACAGTAAATTACCTTAATTTAGGGAGTAGAATGGCAATGTTTCTGCAGGAAGGGCACTGGAAGGGTGAATACATGTAATGTATAGTAGGAATGCCATACCTGCAAGATCAGTAGGAGCACAGGAGTGGAAAATGGAGCACTGGGGAGCAGGAATCCAGGGTCAGGAATACTGGAGTTAAGAGTAGGAGCAGGAGCACAGGAATAACACAGCATAGGCAAAGATGCTGCTGAAGCAACTTCTGGGAGGGAGAGTCATTCTTTAAGTAGGACTTCCCTCAGGACTCCCTGGTGGACCTCCTGAGAGTCCCAGCAGTTGCTGCCCCAGCAGGGCTTGATCCTACAAACACTAGGCTCTTCTGGGGACCAAACTGGCCCTGATCCTGCAGCTTCCAGGGTGGTGGTGCAGGGGAAGCCCTGCTGCCACCCAGATCCTGACATGTTGGTGCCAACATGCTTTTACGTGCTGCATCAAACACTCAGATCTTACTCTGAGCATTTACTATCCACAAAAGAGTTAATGTTCTGTGATTAAATTGCCATTAAAATCATTTGTTCATTGGCTCTTTGCATGGAGCCGCCCTATTTACAAGTTCTGTTTGGATGCAGTGTGTCCCCTGAACTGTCCAAAATGGGGAAATGGAATCTAGAAGACATGGCATCTAAAGTATTGGTATGAGTAGATTAAGATGGGTGTGACCCTTGAAATGTTTATTAATCTACAGTACTCAAGAAACTTAGTTAACATATACAGTGGTGAGAGATCACAAAAACTGAAACCCTGAATTATCGAAAGAGCAACAAAACTTTGCACTGCTAGGGTAGATGGGAACAGGTGTGTGGTTGTGCATTTAGTTAGGATTTAGACACATGATAAAAATCTTTGCAAAACACTGCATGGTCACTCTTCTCATTTTTCTAATTGGTCAGTCTGTCAAAGGCTGATGTTGATCTTCCACACAGTTGCTTTAATAAGCACAGTTCCTCAACATCTGTCTTCTTTTCACTCCATCACCCACACAACGTGTAACTTATATTAAACACGGATGTACTTCTGGTGTTTTTTTCTGGTTCCTTCAGATGTTTTTAGGCCACCTCAGCTCCTTATTATAGATACTCAATGATTTAATTTCATCTGCATTCTTAGGCAAACTTTTCCAATTTTCATGATACACTTTCGCAATTCAAACAACAGCAACAAGGAATTATAAAAAACCAAAATGTATATTTTAGGTTTTCTCTCTCTCTCTCTCTCTCTCTCTCTCTCTCTCTCACACACACACACACACACACACACACACACACACACACACAGAGAGAGAGAGAGAGAGAGAGAGGGAGAGGGAGAGGGAGAGGGAGAGAGAGAGAAGAGAAAGAGAGAGAGAGAGAAAGAAAGAAAGAAAAAGAAAGAAAGAAAGAAATCTAAATACAGAATGGACTCATTTAAAAACACAATAAATTGTAATATTCAAACTCAGCTGAATATATAATACAAAGAGAATGGTCAAAAATGTTTGTAAAACCATATTTTTAAAAAAAGAGTAAGAAGTGCAGCAACCCCAATTAAAATCTCATTTCTCAGCAGCCCTTTCCATTGGCAAACACTTGCATGGAAAGAAGGGAAAGAAATGCAGCTGTTGAGAGGATTTCCATGACCAGAGAGCAGCTACCCCCAAAAAAGCATGCCTATGTCACCCTAGTGAGAGAGAGATATATATATTTGAAACTGACACTAAGTGGAGATAGACTGATGTATTCATCTGTATTTCTTTCATTTCCTTTCTTTTGAATAGATAAATTTGTCAGTTTGCTTAACTGGCACAAGTGCAATTCATTCCCCACCCCTAGAAGAGTAATTTTCTTCCCTCACATTATTTTTTAAAAGTGTACCAAAAAATGCTGCCCTTTCTTCCCTTTAACTAGCAGACTTGGTGATTCTTTACTCAAGACCTGCTTCCAAACAAAAGAAAACACAAAAACAAACTGCACTTGAACTCTGCTTGAGAGAGGACCTAGTTCAGAAGGAAACACAAGAAAATGAACCTTCATTTAACTGAGCTTAAATATTATTCTAGTTGGCATTTGAGACCATGTAGAGGTCACCCTTGTGTCCACAGCAAGTTTATTACCTCATAAAAATGATATCAGACCCTTTATCTATTCATGACAGGAAAATCTCTCTGCACCTTTTCTGACAGATATATACAGCAAGAAGGCATGCCACTAAAGTAGAAAATCCAGTGTGAGGCCAGTTGAACAAATCTCTCCTATTGCAAACTCATAATGGCTAGTGCTAGTATATCAGCAACACAGATAGGGAGCTAAAATGCCCAGAGGTGGGGAAAGCTTCTTCTTCTTCTTTTAATAATAATCTTAGAATGGCAAAGCTGGAAGAGACTCTATGGATCATCAGGTCAAGGAGTGGGGAATTGAACTCCCAACCTCTGGCTCCACAGCCAGATGCCTAAACCACTGAGCTATCCAGCAGTTGTTGTTGTTGTTGTTTAACTACAGAATGGTCATGTTGTCTCTGGCATTCTGGGAACTATAGTCTGGGGAAAAAAATAATTTTCCCTTCTCTAGAAATGCCCATAGGATGGCATGAGCATCCATATGAGTCCACATACTGGATCCCTCCAAGTACTCCAACTACCTCCATGGAGTGGCACCATTCTGTGATCTGGAGGAATTGCTCACATTTGTGTCATTTCTGTTACATTTGCAGTGCCTATGCAAGAGGCATGAACTGTGGCATTGTGCCCATGTTTTTCTAAGCATTTAAGACAGTCTCATAAAGTGTGGGGAAAGCGTCTCTGTCCTTGAATTGGCAGCACAAACTCAGATTGATGACCAATTCAATAGGAACTAGTATTTAAAAAAGTTATTTTAAACTGAGTTAATATATACTAACACACAGTGGGATCACAGGGTTCCTTTTATTTTATTAAAGAGGGTGTAGTTCAAATGAAGGTTGCATAATGGAGACAGGCTATGCTATTACAATGCAAAAGGGCACTTACCACCATTGCAGTGAATAGTTAAGCACCAGTAAATTAGTCATGCTACACTCAATTAATGCTTGTGTAGTAATAATATCAAACAAAATATGTCACCATATGAGGAAAAGAAATTTTTTTAAAAATATGACCTTATAGCATCAATGTAATTGAATACAGTATTCCCCCAGTATAGTTTGTTCATTCATTTACTTTGATCACAATTATGAGCGGTACACCAACAGCTGCAACCATGATTAAAAGTATATAAGTTAAATGCAGCAGAACTATCCAAGATGATGAAGTTAATGCATTTTACCAATTGCATTATTTATGTCAAATGGCAGGAATAGCCAAAGAAGCAACAATAAGATTTCAGCTTCAAGTTACAGTCTGTAGAACTTATTTTTCTCTTTAATGGCTTTGCAACCATAGCTTTTCAACCTTGCTCCTTCCACTAGCCCTACAAGCTGAGGCTGCTTTCTTTTTTGCTGCTGCAAAGCTGTTAAACTTTAAGGCATCTTTCCTTCACAGGAAAGTAGGTTACCTATGAACTGACAGTGTGTGTAGAGGATATTCGTCACAGTTCTTAGCTCTTACACTTAATTTTCTCCTCTGTCTCTATCAATTTAGATTTATCATCAGTAACCACATCAGCACTATGCAGATGTTCTTCTTCATTCTCCCTATGCAAGGGAGGGAGATCACAATACTGGAGGTAAGCCCGCCTCAAACCATGTGTTATATGCATCTGCCCAAAGATTCTGTATTTGTCTTGTAACCTTTTAAAATGTTGTGTATCTGAAGTTTCAGGAAAGTCTGCAATAAATTGAAACTGAATTTATAAAAAAAAGTGTAATGAAAACAGTGAAGATGCCTTCTAATCTCAGTTAAAAGAGAATTCCACAAATGATTCTCTGAGCAATGTGGAACAATGAGGAGTGACTACTTAGAAGATTGACAACAGCTTCTGTACCAACTTCAAGAGAGCACCACAGTGACCACATTGCAATAATCAAAACGCTTGCAGTGCTGTGGCCAGGATGTCTGTAAAGGGCTGTAGCCGGCATATCTGATAAAGCTGCAAAAGGACACTCTAAGCAACTGAGATCACTTGAGCCTCCAAGGACAGAGATATATTCTTACCAGTGAACTTACACATGCTCAGAGACACACCTGTAAGGCATCTTTGAACCAAGGCAATCGTCCATCTTGACACAGATTGAGCCGACTATGTCACACACAGCTATTCTTAAGGGCAATTTGATTGAACAGACAAGAATTAAAATATACACAGTGATTATACTGAGAAATAACAATGTTCAATAACAAAATATTTAACTAATATGGGGAAAAACAGATTCAGAAGAAGCAAACTCGCATGGCTGAGAATGTTCTGAGATTTAGGTTACTACTGCAAAAGCCTGTGGTGCCTCAGCACACTGTTTGCTGAGTTCTTACAAGGATAAGGAGGGGAAAGGAAGGAAGGATCTTTCCACAGACCACATATACACACCCAAAGGAAAGGAGGGTAGATCTGGGAATCAATGATGTTTGGGAGAAATACTGTATTCCCAAAAGGTAGATTAGGGGTAAAACAGATTACCTCTCCTTAGTCTCATTGGACCGTCTTGGAGCTCGGGAGCATTGGAACTCCAGCTGGAACAATGTAAGGGAATTTTTGAGCAGGCATCTCAAGAGAGATTAGGCTAACAGATGTCCTAGGCTACAAACTAGGAATTCAGGAGAGAAACATAGGCTAGCATGACTCTCTGGCTACATCTTGGATTCTCGATGAGTAAGAAAGTAATTTCAGCTCAGAAACAATGGAGTCAGTTTAAAGAGGCCTGGCAGGGATCAGCAGGAGGTCCCCTCCTCTTCCTCCTTCTGCGTTTAAGCTGAAATGGAGATGGAAAGCATGTTCACCCCAAACCATTGTGTCAGAACAACATATATGGCTACTGTGTGTCTTTTTATATGGTTTCTGGCCTAGCCCCATGTTCTCTTAATCCAGAGGTTACCGAAGTTTGGACAGTGACACATTGCAGCGCTCTGTGGTGCCTCAGGGTGCCACCAAACCCAGCCAGCAACATGGCAGAATCTTCTCTCTGTTTCTTTGCCAAGCCAGCATTGCTACTGCTGCTTTTCCAACTCCAGTTCTGGCTCCTTTGAGCTTCTTTGCCTCCTGCTCCACCCTCATCTCTCGGTGCTCCTCCTGCTCCACTGCCACTGCTCAAGGGAGCTATGAGTTAGAAAAGTTTAGGAACCACTGACAGTTTCTGCCCTGATTATCATCTTACCTTCCTGGCTACTCCTCGCTGATAAAGGGACAATGGAAATGTAATGGGCCACTTCCTTACAGAAAGAAGAAAATGGGCAGTCTCTGGTTATGAAAATGCAGAGCAATTTAGGCTATTTGCTTTCCCAGACCACTAGACAATTCTTGTAGTACAAAATATACAAAAGAAGATTACCCAGTCTATATTTCTCCTCTGCAGGAGGACTCTCCTGTGAGATTACTCTTTGGAGTATCCATGTCTTCTGTGTAATTTTTGATAAGGTTCAGTTAGGGCTCTGTTCCTGGCATTTCCTCCTGGGGGTTTGGCACACTTGAGACCACAGGACATTTCTTCTCAGCTTCTGTTTTTAACCTATAACCTTGGCCAGACTAGTTGTCCAAATAAAACGATCTGTGCTGTGCACATATACGTCTTGGCAAAAATGAAAATCTGGAGGGATGTTATGCCCACCTATTTGGTTTGGATTATTCCCATACTACGAACCGGCTCTTTCAGGGGAGTGCAGTCCTGACAAGAACAGGTGAGAAGCCTATGCCCCAGAGATACGAAATACTCACCCACAAGTTCATCTAATCAAGGTTCAAGCTTTGTTTATTAACCCTTATCCTATTCATTACTAAGTCAAAGCACTGATCAAAAACATGTATGCACACACTTGAGATGGAAAATAATGGTGCTTTGCTTCCAAACAAAAGTTTCAGAAAGATAGGTCTGTACATGTAGGCATTAACACAAAGTGCACTTTTCACACTTGCTTATACAGTATAGACCTTTCAGCATGTAGGAAGGAGGGTCTGCCACCACAACATACCCATCACCCAATGCATATCTTAATCTAATGTACATTACTTTTTGTTACCCCATTGCTCAGTCCAGAAACCAATTCTGCCTCAGGCCATTAATTAGAATATGAACAATGTACATTGGAAAACCTGAAAAGCTGGACAAAATGCTTCTTATCTGTGAAACAAAGAGGCAGGGACTTGGGTCTTCTTCCTTCCTTTTTTTTTTTTTTTTTTTTGCTTCCTGAATTCTCTTTTCTCAGCAAGCCCTGTTTGAAATCCAGTTTGTTGCACAGCACATTTTGATCTACAGTGTTGTTTTTCCACAAATATACCGGTGACTTTAAGAGCAAGACATTCATGAACAGCTGCAAATTGGGCAGATGACTGAGCACTTTGTTAAAGTTATGCTAGTATTTACAAACACTTATGAAACTGAGAAGAAGTGTGAACAAGGAGCAGTATATATAGTGTTCTCTGTTATGCTTGTAAACCATATACTAAAGCATAGACTGCCATGTACCAGGTAACACTGGAGATTCTTTTACAGTATGCAGGAGGCACCGTGACATAAACCTAACTCATAATCACACCTTGCAAAATGAGAAAATGTTAAAGTGATATCCTGGAATTATGAGACCTATTGTGTCATTTTCATTAGCAGTTTTCCACAAGTGCATTGGGAAAAAACACTGCTTTTAGTCTATTATATTGCTATCCCTTAAAAGAAAAAAGGGAAAATCCCCAGCTACTTTTGCTTCTATTATCAATTAAATGATTTATTGCAAGCCATTCTTGTCTGTTTTTCAAACCACTGAATATGCAGTAGACTATGCATAGTTAAGAAAACAATACTGTATTAATAACAGCAAAGTGTTGTGTCTCTCTTTTCCATTGTTTCATCTTCTTGTTTCAGAATTATTGGCACAGTTTCTGTCTGAACTATTAAATGTTATAACACCCTAACTGGTGGACAAAGCAGACTCCTTTGCTGGTAATGAAAAAAAAATGATATGAAATCTGGCAGGGATTCAACACTAACAAATTTATATAGCTCAAATTGTGTATCTTATATTGCTACTGCTCAAGATGCTAGAAGCATCTGAGGGAAGAAAACCATTTACACAGCTGATAGGAATCAATGCAAAGAGCAGCCACAAATGAAATGCTGAAAGCAATGGAAAAAACAAAACAAAAAACAGCAAAGTGCATGCCTGCAGAATGCAGGTATCTTTCTCTTTCAACAAGCTTTCCAAACATCTAAACAGGACCATGCTTAAAAACCCGAACGCTCTGGGGGTTAAGTGAGAACTAACCCCCATTTAAAAGTTTTAATTTATTTCAGACTGTGTCACGGAGGGTCACCAACCTGAAAACATTTCTGAAAGAATTAAAATGCTGCCTGACAATCAAACTCATAGAGTCTACGTAGTTCATTTTGGAGTTAGAGGCCCATTGTATGAAGAAGAAGAAGAAGAAGAAGAAGAAGAAGAAGAAGAAGAAGAAGAGGAAGAGGAAGAGGAGGAGGAAGAGGAAGAAGAAGAAGAAGAAGAAGAAGAAGAAGAAGAAGAAGAAGAAGAAGAAGAAGAAGAAGAAGAAGAAGAGCAATGGTATTTTTCTTCTGATCATTTTGAACCTACTATTCCAGTCAGAATTGAAAAAAGAAGCAGCTGGTGACCACAAGATGAGAAGTGCACTGCATATCAGTGCAATTGTTCTTGGACCTTTTTTTTTTGCAATTTGATATACTTTGCAATTTGAACTTGTGACCAGCAGTTCCTTCCTAAGGGCTTTGTCTGTAGTTAGCAATGCATGGCTCAGCTATTCTCAGACAAGAGCTACCTGATGAGAACTGAGTTGCACACTGATAGTTCTTTTGTGAATAGTTCTTTTGTGAACATTTCAACAGAGGGGTTCGGTACAAGCATCCCTTTGCAAATGTTAAGAGTTTCCACATTTAAATGTTTGCATCTTACCTTTCAGACTCCCAAAAGAAGACTCATTTACTAATAGATTCATAGTTTTGAAAGTGGCATAAACAAGCATAAACACATAGCACTGTGGTGTTTAAAAATGAAACCTCTGTGGAGAAAGGAAGGTATAAGTTTGTAAGATTTTTTTTTGGTCTGGACCTAGTTGTATTGGACTAAGTAAAAATAAAAGTGACTATTGCCTGTAAAGGAAGCACAGGTGTACCGCACACAGTCTGTGTGGAACAAACATCTTTGACCAAGGTAGGCTGTAGTTCACTAAACCACCATTTTAGTGGTTTCAGCTGTGAGGTGTGGCTGACAAAAGGTGTTCTTGTTGAATCTAATGTTCAGGAAATTACTCTTGATTAAATATATATATAAAGCACACCACTAAAATATCCACTGTCTACAATTGGGTCCTATGAGGCAAGAGTCTCTGTCTTAAGGGATTACACCTGGCTTTCTGAAACTGCAGTAACCCACCCAACGATATACATCGTTGGGTGGGTTATATATATATATAAGCCAGATGTAATCCCTTAAAACAGAGACTCTTGCCTCATAGGACCCAATTGTACACAGTGGATATTTTAGTGGTGTGCTTTAGGTTCAAACTGTAATGAGGTAAGCATAGCTGGGTGTGTGTGTGTGTGTGAATAGGTTTCCACTTGTGGAATAAAAAAGGAGCATGTCAGAGGCACTCATTGCAGCACATGGCACAATGCCAATGTGGATTTAGGGCTTTTGTTGGGCTGGGTTTGTTTGTTACATTTGGATTGGAACTAGATAGCATCAACACCCTTGCAAGTTTAAGAAGGAGATTAACTCCCTTTTATGACCAAGCAATTGGCTATTCACTTGGGAGATACCACTCACTGACAATATGAACCATCCAGAATAAATGTGCGTTTGCTAGGAAAACTATTTGCATACAGTTAGTATTAGTGACACACAAATACTAAGCTATTCTTGTTCCCACTGTTGGGAAAATAAATGTAATTTCAAAATTGTCCATCTCATCAATACTTGAAGAACAATATGGCTTCTACAGCTGCCAAATAGCAGTCCAGCATCTGGGCAGAGGAACTGACATCTGTGGTGGAAAAAGCTAAATCTGAAAAATATTCCAGGATATATCTGAATCTTTTACTTTGTGTGTGTTTGCCTAGTATTCTTTCTGCTTTCACCTCCCCTTATTAACTATGCAGACATGGCATTGTTTAGAAGTTGCTTGTTCTGCACAAATTGAAACAGATGAGAAAACTACTTCAGTCGAGAAGCCACTTAGCTTATACTGAAACTGTGTTTCATTGCAAGTTTATAGCAAACAACATTATTTGGTTGCAAATAGGGAAAAGTGAAAATATGCAAAACAGAACTGAAGCATTCCATTGCATTCTCCCGCAACCTCTGTCAGGATGCACGTCTCTAAGGAAGACCGAGGAGGTCAGATAAAAAACATTGTCAAAAATGGCACAAATAGCAATTGGTCTGAAGATTGGGAATGCTTTCACAACAGTACCATGCAGGATGCTAGCATACGATATGGTATAGTGTAGTATGGCATGCAAATTTAAAACGTAGGAGGAGCAGAACATGGGGCAAAGAGAAAGGTTTGAGTCATAATGGGAAACATAATACTTGCAAAGAGCAACACCATTATACTGTAGCTAAGAAAAGTACCCAAACATCCTTATTCAGGCATGGTTATGACAAAGAATGGAAGCAGGCCAGAAAATGACGGTCACAGCTGAATTAAGAAATACATTGATGATTGCCTAGTCTAGGAAAGAAAGAACCTGAACACGTGTCTACGTTTTGCTACGAGGGAAACATATGGCAAATGAAATATGCAGGAGTAATGCAGAGTACAAAATACAAGAATGAAGAATGCCTGAAAATATTAAGAAGATTGAAGAGAAAGCTTTTTTAGTAGAGAGGGAAATGATTCAGACAGAATCTAACTTAAAAAAAAATTTAAACTAAAAATACAAACAACAGAAAAAGAAATGTAACTAAAGAAAGCTTTAAAAACAAAAAATCACATAAACAATACAATGGTACAGGTTAAAAAAGAGTCTAACTTTAACATAATCAGAGATGTGGGAATTTTTTTTAAAAAAATCATTAGCTGTTAGTTTATCATGGACTTTATTTTGAAATAGGGTTGAAATATCAGCTTTCCTGCTGGGCTGGATTGAATGTAATTTGCCCTTCATTGTTTGCAAAGACACCATACTATGTCTGAAGAACAGAGACATCTGGGAATAGATAGCAAGGCAATTCATTCTATTATTTGTTTTTCTAGAACATGTCTGCAGGTCAAAAATTGCAGAAATGTGGGAGACCTTGAAACTATATCTGAATTTTTTTGGAATCCTAGACCATTAGAGCAGAAGGAAGGATTCTGAAATCTCGAGGTCCCCTCACATTTACAAATAGTAGCATGGTATAGCTTCTCACTGCTCAGGTTACCTGCCACTGAGGTAAACAGACGAAAACTAGGGTGACATAGGCATGCTTTTTTTTGGGGGGGGGTAGCTGCTCTCTGGTCATGGAATTCCTCTCAACAGCTGCATTTCTGTTTGGAGGCAAAGTCCCTTCTTTCCATGCAAGTGTTTGCCAATGGAAAGGGCTGCTGAGAAATGAGATTTTAATTGGGGTTGCTGCACTTCTTACTCTTTTTTTAAAATATGGTTTTACAAACATTTTTGACCATTCTCTTTGTATTATATATTTAGCTGAGTTTTAATATTACAATTTATTGTGTTTTTAAATGAATCCATTCTGTATGTAGATTTCTTTCTTTCTTTCTTTCTTTCTTTCTTTCTTTCTTCTCTCTCTCTCTCTCTCTCTCTCTCTCTCTCTCTCTCTCTTTCTTTGAATTTTTAATCCACCTTGGGTTTCTCTATTGAGAAAAAGACAATATGCACTAATTAAATGTTGCTTCCCATCCATGGGCTTTCTTATTGGTAAAGATGAGTGACTTTTGGGTGAGAAGATCTAATGTGAGTGCTAGAAACATTCAGCTGCTCAGTAAAGGACTGCAGAATCCTCCTCTGTAGTTGTTGGGCACAAGATTTTTTATTTTATTTTTTCATTTTAGTTTTTGGCTGTACATGCTTAGAACCATATTTCAAATCCCAATATTTTGCTTGCCTACCTCATTAAAGGAAAAGAAAAAAGAACAAGCAAGTACAGGTATTATTTCTCTTTAAAACTATTATATTCATATGCAAATATATGCAGGTAGCTCATATAATTAATTGACCAAAGCTTCTAGAATTAGTTTTGATTTATGCTTCATTTCTCAATTTCTTATAGGGGAGCTTATGAGAGCTAGAAGCTTCTGATCTACCTGAGAAGAGAACTCCACTTACAAGCCCACTGCTTTGCATAATACAGAATATATCATGCATAGCACTGATGGTTAAAAGGATCAAGAAAATATAGCGTAAATGTGTCAAAGTAGGTGTTCTGTCATAATACCTTCCTGTCATTTCAACATAAATGACACTAATTCCATATTAGATTCACTAGCCATCTGCTGTTAAATGATCAGCTGCTGTTTCAACAGATGTGAGGGGAAGAATAAGGATCCTGAGTTGTGGAAGTGCCTTTGGTATGTGTCTGTGCTCAAGTTAAGGAACACATTTCAATCCACTGTCAGGCAAATAACCTCTGAGATGTGTTGCCTGAGTCACACTCTGCTCATTGCTGTGTGCTGTCTTCCATAGCTGACACTAGGTGCAGGAACAAGAGGTAGGATAAACAGCAGACTGTGGCACTGTGCTCAGTCACTAGAACACTCATTAGTTCTTGAAATACAAACAACTTTGGGAAGGACAAATTGGTACAAAGATGCATTTAATTATACATACTGTAAATGAAATGGTAGCTAAATATGGAAGTGTCTTTGGCTATCATACATTAATTGCACAATATTGTTTGGTGGGTATTCAATGGCAGCAGTGTAGGTCTTGTTATTTTTCATTTACAGAAGATATCCACCACTGCACAAACAGAATTCAAATTGCTCCCTTTCCCCTCCCTTTAATCCCCCAAATCTCATTTGAAAGACCCCCTACTGAATCTGTTGCAGTGTCTCTTTCTGCAATTACTATAATCCTGAGTTTTTAAAAATCTCATTTTATCCTATCTACTTAGGACAGGTTAACAGTATATTAAGAAACAAACCATGAAATAAAAAAAAATACAAACCAAAAAAAAATTAAACATGAGAAAAATGAGGCAGCACAAGAAAATCTGAAATCTTCCCTTTGCTTTCTGTTGTTTCTCAGCCTCTTCCTAAAAGCCGAGCGCCACCAGTTAAAAAAACAAGATTTAGAAAGATGTCTTCTAATTTGCAGAAGACCAAAGGTGTTGTCTTTCTGTCTGGGATCTTTTTAACAGGGTTGCATTTATTGATTTTATTTTTAGATATGCTTCCTCATTATTCAATGCCTTTCTAATTGCATTAGGTGGTAGCAGGTTTTAGATTAGAAGTAAAATATTATGTAAAATGTCTGAGATCTGGAAATTAGTGAGCAAATGTCTGCCTGTTTTTTCATGCTCATTTATTTCACTGAGGTGAGCCCGAGAGGTATCATCAAAAAGGTGCCATTAAAGGCAAAACTAACAAATTGGGTCTCGTGGAAAATGAAGACAGCATGACAAATGCCCATTCCATCTAAGAACACCAGTAAGAAAAAACATTCTCCGAGCACTGAAATAAAGGGTAAATGGGTTGTTACACTCATTCTACAGCTGCCTAAGTTGTAACAGTAAAACAGCAACCAGACTCCTGACTTCCATCTAAGAGACAAGCTTGGTGAAACCTATCTTGCCAAGAATTGCTGCACTTAACATCTAAGAGCAATGGCAGCATTGTGTTTAGAGTGCTGTCCTCTGAAGATGTCGACCACAGAGACTGGCGAAACCTTAGGAAGAACAACCTTCAGAACATGGCCAAAGAGCCCGAAAAAACCACAACAACCAAATAAAATAGAATAGAATAGAATAGGAATAGAATAGGAATAGGAATAGGAATAGGAATAGAATAGAATAGAATAGAATAGAATAGAATAGATAGATAGATAGATAGATAGATAGATAGATAGATAGATAGATAGATAGATAGATAGATAGATAGATAGATAGATAGATAGATAGATAGATAGATAGATAGATAGATAGATAGATAGATTCTGCATGTCAGCTGTGGTTTGCCATCGCTATCTAAGAGCAACTTTCCTGGCTAAATCCATTTTGCCATGTATGCTTAGACTTAAGTTTTGGACTTTTAGTTCTTCACACTTATACAAAGCTGATGAAGTGGTGTTTTAATCCACGAAAGAACTTTTATTGCATGATTTTTAGTGGCCTATAAAGGTATTGCTTATTTTTGCATTTCAGTCTACATCCCAATCCCAAAGAAGAGCAGTGCCAAAGAATGTTCCAACTAACGTACAATTGCACTCATTTCACATGCTAGCAAGGTTATGCTCAAAATCCTCCAAGGTAGGCTTCAGCAGTATGTGGACCTAGAACTCCCAGAAGTACAAGCTGGATTTCGAAGGGGCAGAGGAACTAGAGACAAAATTACTAACATGTGCTGGATCATGGAGAAAGCCAGAGAGTTCCAGAAAAACATCTACTTCTGCTTCATTGGCTACGCAAAAGCCTTTGACTGTGTGGACCACAACAAACTATGGCAAGTCCTTAAAGAAATGGGAGTGCCTAAACACGTTATCTATCTCATCATAAATCTATGTGTGTGACAGGAATGAACAGTTAGAACTGGATATGGAACAACTGATTAGTTCAAAATTGGGAAAGGAGTATGACAAGGCTGTACATTGTCTCCTTGCTTATTTAACTTATATGCAGAATAGATAATGCGAAATGCTGGACTGGATGAATCCCAAGCCAGAATTAAGATTGCAGGAAGAAATATCAACAACCTCTGATATGCAGATGAAACCACTCTGATGGCAGAAAGTTAGGAGGAATTAAAGAACATCATAATGAGGGTGAAAGAGGAGAGTGCAAAAAATGGTCTGAAGCTCAACATAAAAAAAAACTAATATCATGGCCACTGGTCCCATCCCCTCCTGGCAAATAGAAGGGGAAGATATAGAGGCAGTGATAGATTTTAGTTTCTTGGGCTCCATGAGCACTGCAGATGGGGACAGCAGCCACAAAATTAAAAGACGCCTGCTTTTTGGGAGGAAAGCAATGACAAACCTCAACATCTTCTTAAAAAGCAGAGACATCACCTTGCCAACAAAGGTCCACATAGTCAAAGCTATGGTTTTTCCAGTAGTGATGTATGAAAGTGAGAGCTGGACCATATAGAAGGCTGACTGCCGAAGAATTGATGCTTTTGAATTGTGGAGCTGGAGGAGAATCTTGAGAGTCCTCTGGACTGCAAGGAGAACAAACCTATCCATTCCTAAGAAAATCAACCCTGAGTGCTCACTGGAAGGACAGATCCTGAAGATGAGGCTCCAATGCTTTGGCCATCTCATGAGAAGAGAAGACTCCCTGGAAAAGTCGCTGATGTTGAGAAAGTGTTAAGGCAAGAGGAGAAGGGGATGACAGAGGACGAGATGGTTAACAGCGTCACCGAAGCTACCAACATGAATTTGACCCAATTCCGGGAGGCAGTGGAAGACAGGAGGGCCTGACGTGTTCTGATCCATGGAGTCACAAAGAGTCGGACACAACTTAACAACTAAACAACAACAACATTTTTGCATTTGGATTTTATTTTAAAAGCATGGTTACACTATGAAAAAAAGGGTGATGGAATCGAATATCTCAAGGTTGTTTAAAATCTCATGGTAGTCACATTGTTTTTGGGTTAGTGTGTGCCATCTTCAGAGAACTTTTATTCCATTTTTTCCTTAGCTCAGGCTTTTCCAAAAGCATCATCCAAAAATCACTCCCCCTTTTTTGCTTACCTTTCAATCTCCAGGCAGGATGTTTTTGCTCAGCTTGCTTTCATACTTCTCTTTTCCTCTCCACCCCCCTTAAACAACCTGGTTCACAAAGAGTCAGCCATGGAGTTGTCATGTTCCTCAAGCCCCTCTCCTTTCCCCTCCTTTTTCGCACACACGTGTGCACACACAAGATGTGTGCTTCTCAGTGCAGAGAGAGCCATTCAGCAAAAAGGGATACCCAGACTTTAAAATCTTTGTATTTATAGCGCAGGTGCTTAGCTCCCTCAGCAGGAAGTGGGTCATGGAACAGCAGCAGTCGTGAGCCAGCCCCTCAGCTCCAGAGACCCACTTACTTTGCTTCCCCAGCTTCTTTACCCATCATTTACCCTTCACCTGCTAGAAGCAGTGATCTCAGCAGCCAACGCTAGATAAGCCGGGTGAGCTGGCTTTGTTTATTTAGTCAGTTTTTAAAGCATATTGGCAAAATGATGCAGAGTTAAAACAAATAGAACATTTTTAAAAAGAAAAGTTTTTTTTATATTGTAACAAAATCTGTCATCCTGGTGGCCTATATTAGACAACCCCCACAGACACCGGCAACATTTACTTTGACTTAAGTGTTTACAGATATCAAAATGATTTTTTTAAAAAGCAAGATAAGAATCAATGCAAAATAAACAACCACATGTCCCTCTTTAAAATAATACATTTTCCAACAACAACACCAAAAACCTGGACACTGCCCCCTAAAATGTGCACTTAGCTGTACATTGTGTCGACTGATAATTGCAAATAAATTTGAAGTATGCTAAAGCTGGTGCAAATACAAGCTTAAAAGGACATATAACCATGTCCACAGTCTAGAATTATGGGTTGCATATACTTCTATAGCCCAGTCTTCTTCTCTGTTTGCATTGTTAAAAATTTAGAGCTCTTGCCTGCCTACAGATTTCAGAAATTCCCACCATTTATTGAGCATTAATTAATTTAATTTCAATTGCATTGTCTTTCGCACTCAGAGTTCTCATACAGAAACCTTCTAATTTTAACTGCTTGAAATTGGAAGATTGACGGCTAGGAGAAATAAATATGAAGAAGGGAGGAGTAATGAAATAATAGCATTTCTATTAAAATTATGCTCTGGAACGTAGGAAAGTAATCATGGTTAACCCAACATCTTATGTATGAACAGGATATGGTAATTTATGTATGTGTGCTTCTATTAATAGGAGAATTTTATTTTGCTTGCGATTTATTCGACTTGATTTTCCATACTGTGCAACATTAACAGACTTTTCACTCTTGAAATAATTGAAATAATTAAAAAATAAACTCTGAGGTTGCAAAAAGGTGAAGAAGTGAACATGGTGTTACCAATACCAATAGTGCAAAGAACTGCCTGCATCTGGCAAAGAAAGGAAGGTTTGTCTATAATGGTGTAAGGCTTAATGGAGATTGTAACTAGTTAGTACTGCAACTTGCTTGGAGTAGTCCAAACCTTTAACTGTACTGGGATTAATGCAGCATTTTAAGTTTAGATTAAATTTTATTGAGTTTCTACTGCTTTGTAAAAACTCCCCCCCCCCAAAAAAAAGATAGTAGCACACTTTCACTTTAAATAGCAGTAGGAGCAGTTTGGGGCTTGTTTCCTTCCTCAGACACTAGGGCAATCCTTTGCCTATGTTGTAATAAAAGCCAAGAAAAATTCATGGGCTTCAGTCCTGTTGCTTCAAGTAGTACGGTAAGTTGTACTAGGATTGGCTCATTGAATCAATAGGGATTTGTTGACTCAAGTTCTCCATAAATTCTGTTGATTCAAATGGGCCTAGTCGAGTTGCAACTTACTGTATTAAAGGAAGTTGCAACAAGAATAGCCTATTTGAATCAATGGAAATTATCCATCCCCTGCATAATTTTATATTTCTCAATCATGTCCTCCCTCCCTTTTCTCTAGAGTAAAGAGCCCCAAACGCTATAGCCTTTCTTCATAAGGGAGGTACCCCAGCCCAAGAAGCATTTTAGTTGCTCTCCTCTGCACCTGTTCCAGTCCTGCTATGTCTTTTTTGAGATGTGGCAACTAGAACTGGATGCAATATTCCAGGTGTGGCCTCACCAGCATTTTGTACAATAGCAGTATTAATGTTAGCTGTTTTTTCAATCCCCTTTTTAATGAGACCTAGCATGGAATGGGCCTTCTTCAATACTGCTGCACATTAGGTTGACACTTTCATCGAGCTGTCCACCAGCACACCAAGATCTCTTTCCTGATGAACCCATGAGTTCATAAATAAAGTTTTGATTTTTTTTTTTTGCCCCAATGTGCATGACTTTGCATTTTCTTATATCATAATGCATTTGCCATTTGGCCACCCATTCTCCCAGTTTGGAGAGATCCTTCTGGAGCATTTCACAATCCCTTCTGGTCTGCACCACCTGGAAAAGTTGTGTGTCACCTGCAAACTTGGCCACCTCGCTGCATATCCAATGGGTCATTTATGAACAAGTTGAAAATCAATGGTTCCAGGACAGATCCCTGGGGCACACCGCTTTTCACCTCTCTCCATTGTGAAAACTGCCCATTGACATGGTTGTTGTGGGTTTTTTGGGCTCTTTGGCCATGTTCTGAAGGTTGTTCTTCCTAACATTTCACCAATCTCTGTGGCCGACATCTTCGGAGGACAGCACTCTGTGTGTCCTTCAGAGGACAGAGTGCTGTCCTTCCTCTGTCCTTCAGAGGACAGAGTGCTGTCCTCTGAAGATGCTGGCCACAGAGACTGGCGAAATGTTAGGAAGAACAACCTTCAGAACATGGCAAAAGAGCCCGAAAAACCCACAACAACCATTAGATCCCGGCCGTGAAAGCCTTCGTGAATACAAAGAACAGGTTTATTGGTTACAAGTTGCTTCATGAATGCTTCTTAAGCACATTTTTAAAGTTACACAAAGCATTCAGTATTTTCCTTTAACCTCTTCTATACTTGACTAATACAGATAACACTCTGACTGTTCACTCTCTAAACTCTCTCTCTGCCTCCTCCTATATAGCTGGTTCAGCCTCCCAACAGCTCCCTATTGGTTCCTGCAAATGCTCTGCTGAATATGCATGACAGGGTGACCACTACAACAATCTTCTTATTTTTAAATAAATTTACTTATATCCATGTTACTATTCTCTGTTGCTGTTGTTGCATGCCATCAAGATGCCTCCAGTTTATGGCAACCCCATGAGTTAAAGACCCCCAAAATGTCCTGTCCTCAACAGTTCTATTCAGCTCTTCTAAACTTCTCTTGTAAGGATTTAGGGAGTAAACTAATTTTGTATTTGGTCTTCTGCCTTTCCTGCTGCCTGCAACCTTTCCCACAGAAGTGAATATCCATGTATTCTCTTTCTGCCTTCAAACAAAAAGTTATGAATATGACTTGCATAGTTATATCTAACCACAGTTTAGGAGTTGGATAATACACTAATAAATAAATAATAAATACATAATCTGTAGTTGCCTCATCTAAAATGGAAGTGGAAACTTTCAGTTTCCTTCCTATGGTTTAGTGTTATGTCCATAGGCTCACAATACACGTGAAATGTGTTAAAAAGTTATAATAATATGGTGTGTACTATCCTACAGTTTTTTTTTCGCTGTACACTTGGGGCAAAAAAAAAAAAAAAACAAGTTTGACATTACCACTCTTCTAAACAGTGTTAGTAGCAACAAAAAACTTTAAAGGCCAGGATAAATGCCAGCATCACCTTTCCAATATAGTACTTCAGGCAGAGCTGAATTCATTTGAAATTAGCACCAGGACAAAGTTGGGTTAGCTGTAAATGAAACTGAACAACTACAGTAGGTTCAGACATGCAAATGCAGGAGTAGATCTACTAGCGTTTGTGGATTGGAGCCCATTATCTTGTCATTAGTGCAAAAACCTAAGAGTCTGAAAGGTCATGGCAGAAGGATTTTGCCAGGTATGTTTCTTAGATATAAGTTAGGAAAGAAGCATGCTGCATTGGAGGTCTGGTTTTAAGGTTACAGCTAAGGAAGCTGTTGATTGGATACCACACTACAGTTCTTCAAACAAAGGTTTATTTATTGTTTGATTGGTAAATCACAGAAGTAAAGTCATAGATGTACTTTTGTTGTCCAATCATTAGAATTGGATAGGATCACACGTTTGCTTGTTTGTATCCATTCACATTAACCACTGTACCAATATCTTATGACTGTCTATCTATTTTCTATTACTTTTATCTCTTATCTATTCTCTAACACACACCAACTTTCCAATCTCTGTCTTAACACTTCCAAACCCTTTCTCTAACTGTTCTCTTGACTCTGCCCCTCCTATCCTGCCATAGGCTCCTGCCCTAGAGCTCCATATGACAGACAGGTGTGACTTGGGCATTCCACTACAGTTAGTGACCTTATTTACAATATTGACTGCTATTCACAAACAACATAGTGCTTTTTTTTTAAATAACTAAGCCTGTCTCTCTCAAGCTGGAGCACTTATAGCTGCACTTAATGTCCATTACATAACGATCAGTCAAACAAAGAGGAAAGGAATGCTAATTATTCCCCTTAACTCTGTTGAGAAGCCTGCCCTTATATGATAGTGATCAAACAGGAAAGCCAATGGAATCTGAAAAATATTCTACCCATCACACACAAGATTACATTTTTGCTTGTTTAGAAAATGCAAGGAGTTTATCTTTTCCGTGTCAGTGCTTCTTAATTTCAGTCATTCTCTAACTCTGTGAGTGAGTTTGAGTGATGCTGTTACTCAAGTCAAGAAGCGGTTTGGAACAAGCTTCATAGATCACCCCAATTGATGCAGCACTATCGGAAATATGCAACTTATACAATGGCTGTATTCACATACTGTATATTTAGAGTCTGTGAAGCCCACATGAAATGGAAGAAGCACACTAGCCCCCCATCTCCATTGGCACTTTAATTTTGCAGAAACAACAGCCAGAAGAAAGTGAGGTGGCTCTATCAGGCTCTCGATGTGAATCAGAACTCTGCTTTTTCTAAGAGGCTACCCAGATAGACTTTCCCCTCCCTTCAGACTGTTACATTTTCAGGATTGAAGTGCTGATGATGATTCATTCCAAAAATAGATGTGTGGAGATGTAGCTCTGCATTATATAAGAAGTGTTCTAAGTATATACCACCTCATACCGCTTAAAGCAATCTCTGGGTGGTTTACAAGTTAATTATGCAGGGTGCACATTGCCCCCTCCCCCCAGCGAGCTGGGTACTCATTTTGCCAACCTTGGAAGGATGAAAGGCTGAGTGAACTTTGAGCTGTCTGCCTGGGATTGAACCCCAGATTGTGAGCACAGTTTTGACTGCAGTACAGCAGTGTAACAACTGCACCATGACACTCAGAAGAACAAGAAAACACAAGCATCATGTAAAATAAAGTGAAATTGGTTGTTTCCTTTTTATCAAGAAGCATCCAGAATGATCCTGTTTCCTTTTCCAGGCGCAGGGGCAGACTGGACAGATCTTTCAATGCTTTTCTCTACACCAAGAAAGTACTGCAATAACAAAATTCTAAATCCCTCCAAGAGAAAGGGGGGAGATACTTGTTTTCAAGAGAAATCTGCATATAAGGAGTTTAGGCCCTAAAGACTCTCCTGTCCTTGGCTTTTTATTTCTAAACATTAGGTTGAATCTGAGATATTCCAACGTTAGGTTGGATCTGAGATCCTGAAAGTATTTCTTGATATGAGGTTGGATCTGAGATATTCCTCACATGACTGTGAGGACTCCATTCATGGAAGGAGCTGCTGTCCATTTTTCAGGCATTGCTCCTCCTCCATGTTATAGCTCATCCCATTTAAGCTTGATCCCTCATCTTCGATCTATTTCTGGGGGGTGGAAGGGCAGTTCTGGGGAGGAAAGGACAGGAACATTTCTATTCCACTAGTCCCCTTTTGTGTCCCTAAGTCTGGTTCCAATCCTTTGTACCTGTGCTTGCAAAGTAGTTTGTCTTCCAGGGTTATCATCAATCAAACACATTGTGTAAGCATTTCATTCTAATTTATTTCACTGCTAAGACCTTATCTAGTTGTGCTGTTTGCTTGTGGCTCAATCAGATAAATGCACTAACACATGAAAACTAGATGGGATTGCAACTTATCTGAGATTTAAGATCAGGCTGTCCCTGAATTCCTCTAAAACGTATAAGGGCAATCCAATGTGTAACATGGGTGGCAACAGAAAGTACTGGCTTGTTTTTGATCCCCCAATCTTTCTGTCTTCCTGGCCATTTTTCATGAGGCAGATATCCACCATTAGAAATAAACCTTCCAGGGGAGGAAAATGGTTAAGATGAAACAATTGTGAGTGGAAAAAGGAATGTGTTAGGATTTCATTCATTTTTGATTTTGTGGCAAACATACATGATCTGTACCTCCCAGATTACTGTATCAATTGAAAGATAATTAATATTCAGATATAATACAGTTCTCAATTTTGTCATGCATTCTGTACTTTGGGCAAATATAGACATGCATGTGGTAATGCATATTTTAAGACAGAATACTTTTAGAAGTCAGTGCTTTGAGAAGGAAATAGTGGAGAAATGCATATTTTGGGAGAAAACAGATTAAAATATGTATTTAATTACTGTACATATTTTCTTGCAGATAAAAATAATGCAATTTAATGTAGCAAAACTGACATGAAATGGGAATAAACTCACCCATTTAACCAAATTGGAAAAGTGTAAGTGTGGAAAGCATTTGGCACTCCATTTCTACTTTTAATTCTCACTTGTTAGGGATCTGTCATATCCTGCAGTCTGACAGACTGTGCTTTTACAATGTCTAATTTCATTTTTCTGAAAAGTGCCACTGTCATTAATGGGAGGATATTTGTATTCTGTAATTTTATGAACTATTGTTTGTAAGCTGCTTTGAGGTCCATTTAATTGCTGAAAAACAGCATAATTATGAAGAGAGGGTAATATTGATTTCAAAGAGGGGATAAAGGAGGGTGCTGTGAGCAGTATATGTTGGAGAACAGAATGGATCTGGAAACTGAAGAAAAAAGAAGTCTCTGTAACTGCACCTAGGTTAAAGCAGAGTTAAAGTAGCATTGCAATTTCTTGTTGGTCAAAACCCACATCAGAGAGGTGTCTACGATGCAGGAAGGATGACATCTGGCTTGACAGCAGTAGATGTTAAAAATATCTAGGGGTTCTGGTAGGTTACAATCTAAACATGAGTTTGCAATGGAGTGCGGCAGCTAAAAAAAAGGCTAATGAAATTCTATGTTGCATCAATGGACGTATAGTATCCTGATCATGAAAGAAAACAGCAGCACCTTATATTCTGCTTTGGTAAGATACCACCTGGAGTACTGGGCATCATGGTTTAATAAGGATATGGACAATCTGGAAAGTTTCCTGAGGAAAGTTTCCTGAAAAATGTTGTGCATCCTGAAAAACAAATCCTATGAGGATAAATAGATGGAGCTGGACATGTTTTATTGGGAGAAGAGGCTATTAAAGTCCAATAGCTATTAAAGTCCAATGGCAGTTGTGCAGCTATTGGAGACAATTTTATGTTCTACAGTATACTGTAGACTAAAATTCCAAAGAGAGAGAGAGAAGAAAAGAAAAAATACTGTGCATTAGTAAGACCCTCCAGATACATGAGCTGCTCGATTGCAGAACAGATGTCCTTGAAAGGTGGTGGGCTTGTCTTCAATAGAGGTTTTTAAGCAATTAGAGGCTTTGAGTAGTAAGAGGCTTTTAAGCAAATGCATATGGTCACTTATTGGACTAAACAGTAGATGTGGAAGCATACTGGTGGATTTTCTGCTGGCACAGGGTTGGACTAGGTAACCTTGAAGTTACATTTCCGTACTACAACTCTGTGATACTAAGCGCTTCATGTACATTACTTTCTTCCAGCCTTTTAAGATCCAGCAGTATTATTACTTTCCCTACTGCAGTTGGGGGTGGTGCTGAAAATAAAAGTGAAAAGCTTCCACCCACTGAGTTCATGGCACTGCTCAGATTTAACCAATGATTTTTTGATTTGTAGGTCAGTCTGTTAGCTGGTATGGTACACCAGCTCATAAATCAGAAGATTATGAAACTCTATAAATGTTCACATTTGATGTTACTAAAGGACAGAAAAATCAAGATTGCCCACCTTCCTATTTTCAGTGTTCAGTGCACACGTTTCCTAGGTGATAAGCAGTAATAGTTTGCTAAAACATATGCATATGCTTTGTGCATTGAATGACTTGTAAGGACTCCCAAAATGTTCTTGTCTGAAAGACAATGGCAAGCAAAAGGCAACGTTTTCCGTCCCTCTGGAAAACAAATGCTCTTGAAAAAATCACGGCTTGCAACAGTGCCAAAAATACTTTTAAAATACAATCATGCCTTTAAAAGTGGAAATGTGTGGGGGGGGGGGAAATAATTTTAGTTGAGGTGATAGCCCTCAATTAACCAATATGTAATTCTTAGATGCTACTCTAGGGAGGTATTTTTTACATTTTAAGGCTGCCAACAGTGACAATTTGAAATGTTTGGAAATGGAACCTAAACACAGTAAAAGATTTTGAATAGTATTGTTCCTTACTAAACAGCTAAGTGGTGCTATCCAGAGGCTCTTATGAAAACTGATTGCTTCATGTAGCCCTGAGTGGTTGATCAGGCTGAGAAATATGTAGCCGTCAGAGATATTTTCCACTGTGCAGTCTTTTAGATTGTGTCTACATGATCTAACTGGGAGGTTCTGTTCCTAGTCACAGGAAGAGCCCCAGAAATTAGTGTAGAGTAACTCTCTTGCCTCCTCATTGTGGCAGCTATGCTGCTGTTAGATATTGCGCGGCACCATATTGTCCTCAAGGCTATTTGCATTTCTGTTAAGTCACTGGGTAGTCCTTAGAAGATTTGAGGGAGCTCCTGACTCTTGTTTCTGTGAATCATTTGTAGTGGGGAAGGTTATATATGTTCTGAACTGCTGCCTAGAGGCAAACTGGGAGGAGATAACAAGAGGGGGTATCACAAGGCTCAAGTCCTGGGCCTGGTGCTCTTCAACATTTCTATTTATGATTTGGTTGAGGGAGTGCAGGGAATAGTTACCACATTTGCAGATGATACAAAATTGGGTGGAATAGCTAATATCTTGGAAGACAGGAACAAAATTGAAAAAGTTATTGACAGGCTTGAGCACTGCACTGAAAACAACAATGAAATGTATGGCAACTACCCCTTTCCCTGGACAGGGATAGCTTTATCAGGCCACCACAATCACACAGTTGGTACTTTTGTGTTTAGGTTACCATACCATCATATGGGGCTACCCCTCTGCTTCATCTGGAAATTCCAGCCAGTGCAGATTGCAATGCCCACCATGCTAAATGGGATGTCCACATCATGCACCTAAAGCACTGTCCGCCTGTCAGTTATAGTTCTAAGTTCAAGCACTTCTTGCTCCTACATAATACTCACAATAACCTGAGACCAGAGTAGTTGCTGTATCACATTCCCATGCAATTGCTGAGATCATTGGTGTTCTATTACCTGCAAAGTGGTATCTGATAGCACGGGAGATAATCTCACCTTGTAGAATGCCTTCCCTCCTGCTCTTTACGAGGTGTCAACTGTGGTGTTCTAAATGTCTGTTAAAGTCCTTTCTTTTCGTTCTATCTTTTTCTGCTTGATTGCGGGAAAATGATTGGCTAGTTGCTTAATTGCTGTGTCTTGTGTTTTCTGAACTCATAAGAATATTTTAATATGTCATTTTATATGTTAACATATCCTTTTAGTGTCAAATTGCCTGTTAATCAACTACCCAAAATAGAACAAATAAAATTCATAAAAAATAAAAGCAAAGTGACAACTTGTGATTTTTGGATTCACAAGAAAAGGTCAGGCAACAAAATGCGTTTGTAGACCACAAATACAAAACTTGTCATCAAGAAATTTATTCGTGTCTAGACCCAAATATTCTGCTCTGATGTAAAAATTATTACATTACTGGATATCAAGGGCGATAGAAGTTTGGAAATGGTCATAAGAAAGAAATCAAATTATAGTAGATGAAAACATGCCTTAATGAGTCACAATTTGAAATACAAAAACCTTTGAAAATATGGCTCCTGGTAAAGATAAATTGGAACAACCAGTTGCCAAATTCATACTGAGCGAGCTCGTCATTTTATGTGAAAAGTGAAATCATTTTATGAAAGTGGTATAAGAGATCTACTCTGTACACTAAGAATATAGCTGAGGAATAAAATAAGCAGTTATCAGAAAAGGTTGAAATCCCAGTATGTTCAAGCTTTTCATTTTGGACTGACTGAATATTGTTTGTATGAAACATTTTGAATAAAACACACATAATTCATCAAGCCTCTCCCAGCTTGCCATCCTGGGCATCTCCAGGTTCTGATATCTGAGGCAGAACCACGTCTCTCTATGTCCCTTAGCTCCTTTTGTTGCTCTTTATATGATTTTTTAAAAATCTTGCCTTTCAGTTTGAAGCATTCTCAGCTTAAGATTTTTTAAATCAGATTTTTCCAGCTGCACAAATGCTCTCCCCTGCATGTCTTGAGACCTTGTGGTCCTCTATAGTGCCCGAGTCTTCTCCAGGTTGTTGCCCAGCAGGTACTGAAGTTGTATGGAACCTGCATAAGGGAGGAAGAGAATATCACCCCTCTTCTGATTCTGTTGAGGGAAGCATCAGTAGTACCAATTGCCTCTTGCATCCTGGTCAGTTATGTAGTTTAAGGGATTGAACTGGATAAAAGCCCACAAACCAACCTCCCTGGAAGTCAATAAGGAAACAGTCAGACTGAGCAAATAAACCTACATAGAGTGTCAAAAGATACGTTGCCATGGGAGGTTTCTTGGAAGCAGAAGTCCAAAGAAGGACTTCCACAGTAGAAGACCTTTCCTTGACTTGCCCAGCTAGGATTGGGAGGGCTGAGAAACATAGGCCTCAGCAGACCTCATTAAATGTCAATCAGGTTACTGTGTGATCAAGACCAAACTGCAGTTTCTTTGAGAAACATTCCCTCAGCAATCCACTCTGTTTGGTTCCTTCTCACTGTACTATTTTAGTTATAGAAGGTGAAGCAGTGTTACTCTCTGCAAGCATTAAAGGTGAAAACAAAACTTTAAAAAAGTTTTTTTTAAAGACAAAAACATAGTGGCACCTTAAATATTAACTTTTGTATTAATTTAGTTCTTCTAAACAGCTTGGGTCCAAGCTATCTGAAAGACCGCATCTCCCCCTGTGACTTTGCCTGGGCTTTAAGATCATTGGGGGGGGGCTTTCTCTCGGTCCCACCATCCTCACAGGTATGCTTTATGAGAACACAGGAGAGGGCCTTCTCTGTTACTTCCCCCAGACTCTGGAACTCCCTCCCACAGGAAGCCAGGCTGGCCCCATCATTGCTGTCCTTTCACAAGCAGGCAAAGATCTTCAGACAGGCTTTCCCTTAATAACTGGTGGCCTGAGAGGGGTTTTTAAATGGATTGTTGTGCTCTGTTGTTTTAAATGTGTTTTCGTATTGATTTTATTACCGTCTTTAATATAATGCTTGTTAAATTGGTTTTTGAATATTTGGATACCTACTGTATTAGCTTTTATATATTGTCTTTTTAATTATGTAAGCCACCATGAATTCTTTTTAAGGAGAAAGGTGGGACAAAAATATTTTAAATAAATAAATAATTAATAATTAAATCCTACAACCCACTGCTAGTGACTGAACTTGCTCAACTCCTGCTTCTGCCAGTGACTCAGGAGCCTCTTATTTTTCTGCAGAAAAGGTTTAGCTTTTTCACACTTATCTCCATTTGCAGTGTGAGAGGCTATGTATGTTCTGAAATCATAATTAAGGAGGAACTAATAGGTGGCATATATATATTTCCAAGTTTAAGTTTATTGTATTAGCTAAAAGCCGTCACAATTGTTTAAAATACAATATGTATATGTATATGTGTATGTGTATGTGTATGTGTATGTGTATATGTATATATGTATATATATGTATAAATATATATGTATGTACGTATATGTATGTATATGTATATGTATATTTTGCTCTTTGGTCTGCCATTGATACACAGTGGTTTAATCTGGGGCTGAAATTGGGAGGAAGGGTTCTAGAGATGTTCTCCAGGGAATCCTACTGCTAATGTAGTTGGAAGGCTATGGCTAGTGGTAGCAATAGCCCTTTTATTTTTAAAAGCTTTTTTAAAAAGGAGAATTGAGTGGTGCAGCCAGACATCCTGTTGCTAGCATAAGGACCATCAAGGGAGGCTGTTGTTGTTGTTACCATCACTGAAGCCCAGAGACAGGGTTTCCAGCTCAGCAGCATCCCTTTCCATGAGACCAAAGCCTCAGACCAGTGGCTGGGTCCTCATGATGTCACAGAATCTAGGTTCTGGGAAACTGAATGTGGAAACCCAGGGTAAAGGGGCAGAAAATCTAGTAAAATCCAGTTCACTAGGTAATATGGCAAGGATCCAGGCAGGGGGGACATGTTTTGGTATCCGCCATACTACTGAAGCTCATATCCTACCTATCTTTACCTTTTGGTTCACTGATGTTAAACAAGCATAACTCACCTTTGTGATGTGCCAGTGAACCTTTGTACCAGGTGGCTGAGATGGGAGCCCACTGTTTAGGCTGACATGGAGAAACCAAACATTACCCTTCTCCAGTGTCATTTGCCTTGAGACTCATCTCTGCACCTGCAAACATGAATAATCACAACAATTCTCCTAGACTTCAGTCAGTGCCTTGAGACATTGTGATCCTACCAAGAGGCATTGTGCAGGAAAAGGTGACACTAGACTCAGTATTCTATGTTGTTGCCCTAGACAAAAATGATGTAAGCCATTTTGGCTCCTTTTAAGGAGAAAGGCAGGATAAAAATATTTTAAATAAATAGATGATAGATTTTAAAGTCTTTTAACATAAAGAAAAGACCGAAGGCACAATAGCAAGGATGATCTACCTTGTTGGCTCCCTGCAAATTCATTAAACAGATGTTTTCTTTGTCTCTTCCAAGGATTTTCACTCATGATTGTTGAATGTTCTTCATTTCGTTGTTCTTCTCTTGAAGAAATCTCGGTAGTTTGATGAGAGTTGATCAAAGGAGTGAATATTCTAAGCATTGGGGCCAAGAGCCATCAATATCTTAAAAATGTATTTGCATAGTCAATTGTGCACAGTGCACATTGTGTAGTTGCATACTGTTGTTTCATTGTTCCCTTGATGTCCTCAAAAATGCCATGCTATTTCTTTCCTCCTTCATAATGAAGGCTGATCATATAGGCACCAGAGTGCTGGCAGCAAAAAAATAGTGCAAGAAAAAAAAAAGCTTAATAATCTTGAGCACTGGGCTGAAAACAACAGAATGAAATTTAATAGGGATAAATCCAAAGTTAGAGGGAAAAACCAAATGCATAGTTACAAGACAGGGAATACTTAGCTGTGGCGTTCACCCTCATGCCCTTTGCCTGACCCTTCAAACACAGAGCACATGAAGGCAAACTACTACTCCTTTTTACCCTGCTGCCACCAGTTGATCACTAAATCAACATTACTCCTGGAAGGATGAAGATGCAGGTCCGAACTTCGCTGTCTTTTAAATAAAATGTTTTTATTGATTACAGATGTTATTATTAATCATAGGTAACTTCTATTGTCATCAGTCTCAACCTTCTACTTGTCATTGCAGATCTTATTCACTTTTCACTCTAATCACACCTCAGATGTCCCAAAATACCACATTCTATCAACTTCTCCACTCTCTCATTCTGACTCTCCCGGACTCTTACTGACTTTGACTCACTCTCTGACTCCGCCTCTTTATTACATATCTCTTGACTCCGCCTCTCAGCAACATTAGCCTACAACATGAATATTCATAACTACTTAACTTAATAAGTGTGAATGCTACATTGGCTCAGTAATATTACGAGTGAGAAAGATCTTGGAGTTGTTGTAGATCAAAAGCTGAATATGAGCCAACAATGCAATGTGGCTGCAAAAAAAGACAAAGCTATTTTAGGATGCATTTACAGAAGCATGTCTTTAAATCCCATGTTCTACTCAGCACTGGTTAGGCCTCATCTGCAGTACTGTGTCCAGTTCTGGACACCACACTTGAAGAAAGCTGCCACCAAACTGGAGCAATGCAATCGATAATACATTAAATTGGAGCAAGTTCAGAGGATAACAAGGATGATCAGGCAGCTGGAACCCAGGTCCTGTGAGGAAAGACTGAAATAACTAGGCATGCTCAGTCTTGAGAAAAGAAGACTGCGAGGAGATACGATAGCACTTTTCAAGTAGTTGAAAGGTAGCCATACAGAGAAGGAGCAGGTTCTGTTCTCGATCATCCCAGAGTGCAGGACACATAATAGTGGGCTCAAACTACAGAAAGCCAGATTTAGACTGAATATCAGGAAATGTTAGAACAATATGACAATGGAACCAGTTACCCTGAGAGGTGGTGGGTGCTCCACCGCTGGAGGCATTCAAGTGAAAATTGGACAACCATCTGTCAGATCTGCTTTGATTTGGATTCCTGCATTGAGCAGGGGGTTGGCCTTGATGGCCTTATAGGCCTCTTCCAACTCAATTATTCTATGATTCTATAATTACAAGATGGGGATATTTGGATCAAAAATAATACGAGTGAGAAGGATTTGGGAATTGTTGTAGAACAAAAGCTGAATATGAGCCAAAAGTGTGATGTGGCTGCAAAAAAAGGCAAATGCTATTTTAGGATGCATTAACAGAAGTATTATCTCCAAATCCTGTGGGGTACTAGTCTCCCTCTATTCAGCACTGGTTTGGCCTCATCTAGAGTACTGTGTCCAGTTCCAGACATCACACTTCAAGAAGGTTGTCAACAAACTGGAGCAAGTTCAGAGAAGGGCAACAAGGATGATCAGGGGACTAGAAACCAAGTCCTGTGAGGAAAGACTGGAATTATTGGTCATGTTTCGCCTTGAGAAAAGAAGACTTGGAGGGGGGGAATATTGGATAGCACTTTTCAAATACTTTAGAGGCAGTCAAACAGAGGAGGGCCAGAATCTGTTCTTGATCATCCCAGAATGCAGGACACATACACTGTTTCCCTGAAAATAAGACCTAACCTGAAAATAAGGCCTAGTATGATTTTTCAGGATGCTCATAATATAAACCCTATCCCAAAAATAAGTCCTAGTTAAGTGAAACCTTGTCCTCTACCATTGTGCAGCATTTTGCAGCAACCAGAATAAGATGACATGACTGTATTTGAATAAATGTAGATTGTTGTACATGAAAAAAATAAAACATCTCCTGAAAATAAGCCCTAATGAGTTTTTTGGAGTAAAAATTAATATAAGACCCTGTCCTATTTTTGGGGAAACATGGTAATAATGGGCTCAAGCTGTAGGAAGTCAGATTTAGATTGAATATCAGGAACAACTTCCTAACTGTTAGAGCAGCAAGACAATAGAACCACTTACCTCAGAAAGTGATGAACACTCCACCGCTGGAGGCATTCAATAGAAAATTGGACAACTGTCTGCCAGATCTGCTTTGACTTGGATTCTTGGATTGAGCAAAGAGTTGGCCTTGATGGCCTTATAGGCCTCTTCCAACTCAGTTATTCCATGATTCTATGATTCTAACTGATGTGATGAGATTTGGAATTTATTGTGCAAGATTGCCATGAGATTTAACAGGAGGGAATGGCTTTAGCTTAGTGGTAAAAAACTATTCATGCTTCTTGTGCTGAAGATCCTTTACTGAACCTCCTGGCAACTCCAAACAGGGATTTGGAATCCTGGCAATCCTGTGACTGTCTATACTAGACACCAAAGAGTCTTGTGGCACCTCAGTGTTTAACCTGTGCTATTTGGCCCTGTTTTGTGGAATGTGCCATTTCTTCAGATGGAACATGTGGCATCAATCCATGAAAGCTTATGCCAAATAAAAATCATTAGTCTTTAAGATGCCCAAAGGCTTTTTGTTTTTCTTGTTGCAACAGATTTACATGTCTATCTCCTTGGAAATTTCAGTGACAGACATTGCTCAGCTGAATAGATCAATGGTGTAAGGCAGCTTCCTATATGTTGCAGAACATTGCCTTCCAGTGGAGCTTAAAGTGTAGTGTAGGTTAATTATTAATGATGTTTATTTTTTGACCTTGTAATATAGTTGACCATTGTACTTTTGATCATTTCAAGTGCTACATTTTTAAAAGACTGAAATGTTTCAGATGCACTCGTAGGAGCTGAAAGTTAAAATATAAATGCAGCAAAAATATGTTTGCAAATATGTATATTACAAAAGCATATAGAAAACCTGAGATGCACTCCCTCCTGACCATGGACTGGTTGACAAATTCAAGTTTGTCTCTGTGCTGAAGTGCCCCTTTTTGTGTTCTCCTTCTCCAGGGGTTATAGCAGAAATAAGCACGTTGAAACATGTGTCATGATTTCCCAGCTGGATTTGTTGCTTATTACAGTGCTTCCACCCAGGAAATGATCCACAGTTATTAATATTTCTTGCTCCAAAATAATCATCTTAAGATTTGATAGAACAGACTCCCCATTTTGGTGTACTAAACAAGATCAAAGTTTACACTGATCTATTCTGCATTCCTTTGAAAAGCTAATCTGAATCACTATGCTTCAGACAGCTTGTCTCCTGGAAGGCTTTTCTTTAATGAACCATTATTTTACATAGTAAAAGATCTATTCAACTAAAATCAAA